>NC_133760.1:76460265-77161765 GCF_036562045.2 Rhinolophus sinicus
TTTTCTCTGTCTTTATATATCTAGGAATTTTGGATTGTATCCCAGACTTCATGAATGAGGTGTTCTAGAGACTATGGGATTCTCTTATATTCCTCAAAAGAGTTCATTTTTTGTTTTGTTTTGTTTTGTTTTGTTTTAGCAAGTAATAAACTTGGCTATACTTACACTTTCAGCTTTCTGTCCTGTAACAGGTAACAGCTAAAGTACCTATTTAATTCTTTTAGCCCAAACTGGCTGCTTGCAGTCCGCCCTATGTGTGTACAGTCTGGCAGGGTGCAGCCGGAAATTTGGGTAGAATTTATGCAGAGGATTTGGAGCTCACCCTCTCTTGCTCTCTCCTTTTCAGGATTTATAACTCACTTTCCAGCTGCTGTGTTTACCTGAACTCTGTTCTCTCATTCGTTACAGCAGAAAGAATGATGGATTCTATCAGAGTTCTAGACACGCAGCACTGAGTCACACTAAATCCTGCCTCAGACAAAAGGTTGGAAAAATGGGAATCTCACACAGTGCTGATAGCTTTCTTTGTGTAAATTCTCCCCATGTTTAGATTCTGCCTGCTTTTTCTTGTTCTCCAGTATTTTCAGGCAGTTGTGTTTTGTATTTTGTCCAGGGTGTAGGGTTATCTACAGGAGGATTGAGCCAACAGGAACTCCTCTGCCATTACCAGAAAGGGAGACCATGATGTGTATTATCATGCAGAGTGAGAGTAATTTATTTGCTTCTGTAATTGGAGTTGTATCGCAACAAGTAAATAGTATGTTCTGTGTGTTTATCTCTTTTACAAGTACTGACTAAATTTTTCAGGATTCCTTTGTTGATGTAGATGTAGGAAGTGCAGTTATGCCAAGGTTTAGGGTTAGCTAATTTAAACATTGACATATATCTATGCTGGGTTGTAGTATGCTGTAATTTGAGGGTGATACAAGGTACTTGAATGTATCTTTTAAAAGTTTATTTATTTTTGGAGTAATGTAGAGTGATGAAAGAAGTTTGTTTTAAATATATTACTTCAGTATGCTGTTTATTTGTATTTCTCTGTGGGTGTGCTGTCCAAAATGGTAGCCATGCCACATGTGGCTACTTATATTTAAAATAAAGTAAAATAAAAGTTTTATTCCTCACTTGTACTACCCACATTCCAATTACTCAATGGTCATATGTGGTTTGAGGATACTGTACTGGACACAGAAGTATATTTCTATCGGAGAAAGATCTAACTAGATAACACTATTTAACAGACTGCTGCTCTGTAAAGCAGACAAGTATATTTATTGAGAATGGTGTTTGTGCAGTTGGTCACCTCAAATCCGCATGTATAGAATCCTTTACCAACTAGAGCCATACCTTGATGGACACAACGTTTACCCTCTTTTGTCACATTTGTTATTTTTTTCCTTCATGGGATGACAAACTATACAGATCACTGCTTTGTTCCTTTAAAATATCTCTGTAGTCTTACAGACAGCAATAGATTGAATGGCTTTCCTTTATTGGAGACGTAACTATACTCCTAGCATTATCCTTAGCACTTTATCTGCAATATCTCATTTAATCATTATAACCACTTTTTGTCATAAGTGCCATTAGTCTCTCCTTTTACAGGTGGGGAAACCAACACAGAGAGTTTAAGTAAGTTGCTCTCAGTCCTGAAATAAGTGAGGAGTGAACCAGGATTTAATTGTGGAAGAATAAGAGAAGTGGAAGAAGATGTATTTTATTTTTGATTGTCTCTGCGGGAAACTTTCCAAATACTAAAACTTGGAGACAACTCTGTTCCTTTCATGAACAGAAATATAACACAAAAGATTTACACAGAAATTAGTCACATCTTTTTAGACTCCTATCAAAAACTTCAGTTATGTCCGGTGCCTTAGCCACATAAATTCCTGATCTAGGAGTGTTTGTGGAAAAATATTTATCCTCTCCTCCCTCTTTCACCTCTCTCAGATGTCAAATTTCCTTTCAAATTACCAGCTTTCACATCACAGAACATCTTTCTAATTCTGACCCACATCTCTCTCTAGGCCTATGGTCCCTCATTTTATGTTATACTCTTAACAGTATAGATTTTTGTTTGTTTGTTTGTTTGTTTGTTTTATTTTCTATTTAAAGATGATTTACATTTTAATGTCTCATAGCAAATATGCATTTGCACTTTTTAAACTTCTTCATTCTACATGAAAGAATTTCTTGGCTAAATTAATTTACTTTCATTCAGAAAGATTCATCTTTTATAATAGCATCTATTGATTTTATTTTATTTTATTTTTCTTTGATTGCTCCCCCACTATTACCCTTCCTGGTACTCCTTAACATTATATGAAAATATTTCAATGGCTTTGAACTCTTAAATTTAACCTTGGGGTAAATGTTTACTTTTTCAAAGAAGTGACCCCTCCAAGAAAGGAAGCACGGTAGTCAGGATGCTGAAGCCAGAGCACACTGCCACTTCCTTGCCCTGTTTACCTCTCTTGAACACTGTGTCCCCTCTTGCAGCCATAAATGTGTCTTGGTGGTGTCACCACCTCAGGCTCCCTTCACCAGCCTCTTTGGAAACAGAAGAGACTGGACTGACTGTCTAAAGCTCCTTTAGATCTATATATGTAATAAAAGAGTAACATCTGTAGAATATACTTTGCTCAGCCAAGGAAAATATGACATTGTTATTGTGACATGCCTTTTTCTAGATGTGATAGGAGAAAAAAGTTCTAAAAGATTAAAAGAGATATTAATAGTTATTAATAAAATTTTATAAAACACTGAAAATCTGATTGTAATTAGAAGTACAAGTAGAACAAAGATTTTACAGTGGCTTTTGGCCTCAAGTAAATGAAGTGAACTTATCTCCATCAAAACATTCAGTGCTTATGATATAGCCATTATATAAAAGAAGAAAACTCTGCAGGGAGATCCTGTAGGTTCAGACCACTGAACTCTATTTATTTGTGTTTGCCATCATGAATCACAGAACAATAGTTTTAGAAACATGCAAATTTCCTTTGATATTCAGTTGCAAGGATCTCTTTGAAAAAATTTGCCAGCCATTCTTATTTTGGAGATGCAGCTGGATAATTATCCACATGTGGAAGAAACAGGAAGGCCTTGTTTCCTCAGCATTTTCCCACTTGGCTCTTCAAAGAGAATGTGAAAATATTTTTCTAAAAGGATGGGATTCCCTGGGTTTCCTAATAGTTGAAATTAATTACTTTTCATTATACATAGTGTTACATTTTTCCCCTTGGGTGGGGAGCCTCTGTTTCTGCTAGCTCAATTTTTTTTTAAATTAAAATAAGTTTTTATGATTATGTGATGGATGAGCATATTAATATGTAAAATTCTAGTAGATATTTTTGAGGCTCACAGAAGATCAATTTATTACCTGTTGAAAGTGTCAAAGGAAAAAGTACTTTTGACAGAAAATTGAAAGAATCAATCATTACTCTGTTTAGAAATGAATTTCCATATCAAGGTAGCATCACGTAATTTAGGGTGATTTTTAAATTTATTTCTTTGTATTTTAACTTTGTCAATAATTAATATTTATTATTTGTGTGATAAAAAAAGAAAAAGAAAATGAAGCATTTATTTATTCTGTCTTACCCACGAGACAAGGAAAGTATGATTTAACAACACGAAATACTTTAGTCTGGTCGTTAGCAAATCATTCGCTATTATAAATATATTTTACCATTATTAGCACCATTAAATCAGTGTTGTCTAATAGAATTTTCTGTGATGGTGAAGACATTCTGTATGTGCTCTCCAATATGTAGCCACATGTGGCTACCGACCCCTACAATGTAGCTATTGTGACTGAGGAAATGTATCTTTATTTAATTTTAATTAATTAAAATTGGCATAGCCATTGGTATGGCTAGTAGCTTCCATGTTGGACATTCAGACTTAGATATATCCAAAACAAAAATCAGTCACAAGCATCTAAAAAGTGTAGTAGTACTATTTGTGATTACACAAACCTGCATTTATTTACACATAGTTCTTTTGATGTTTATTTTTTCTATGAATGATTATAATATGGAAGTCCATATTTATTGAAAGTAAACTAGAATTTTGCTATAATACTATTAGTTATAGGAGAAATTAAGAACAAAAAAGAAATACTACAAGAATCTTAACAATCTACAAGATTGTCACAAGCTATTGCCTTTGATCTACTATTTCAGAAAAGCTCACGTGTGTGTTAGGACATGTCAGACCCTTGTACAACTCTAGTAACGGAGAAGGACAGAGATGGGTGACACTCCCATTGGTGGGATCTGACCCCGCTTGAGTAGGGAGAGGTGTATAGCAAGATTGACCTTGGTCTTCACAGGTGTCACTATGGAAGGAGGTATTTGTAAGTGTGAGCTAGTTTTATTAAAACAACTATGCATTTGAATTAACGAGTAGGTGCAGTGGGTTTTTGTAAGTCATAAGGCAGAGTCAGAGAGAGATAAGGGGTGGACATTTGGTAATAGCTGAAGGCTTGAGGAGTAGATCAGGCTATGAATAGAATTCATGCTACTCCCAGAGGGCCAATGGACATTTTGAAATGTGTGGCCAATAGGATGGTTTATATTTTTTGATGTTGAGGGGAAAGGGGAAGGTGGTGATGGGAAGGTAAATAGCAGTTTAAGTTGCTACTTGCCAATCTATTAATGAAGTTTTAATAAAAACCTTAAGTTTCATGCAGAAAGAGACTTTTTTTTATGGTTAACTCCTGTATCTCCAACCCCTGGTGCAATGCCTTGCACATTGTCAGTACTCTACAAATATTCATTGAATGAATAAATACGAAGACTTTATACAAAGAAATTGAATGTTGTAGAGAGGATGGCCTCATATCTTGGTCTGGATGTTGTAGTAGACGACCTTTAAGATCTTCCAGCTCTGAGATGACATCATTTCGTGTATAAACAACACTTGATATTTTACTTACCACCAAAATATCTGGAGATGGAGCTAACCCAATTTCCTACAACTCTAGCCATTATTTCCTATAGCCACATAGTATTCTTGGATCTGTAATACTTTTTCCATCTGTTTATCCACTCTTATCTCTCAGGAGGCACCTAATGCTCCCACATTTCCTCACTGACCTGTAGGACCAACACTTGTTTGACAAATCTCTTGCACAGCTCCTGTCATTTCAGGTCTAAACTTGGTAGCACTACTTTGAGGGCCCTCCACAGTCTGAGATTTGCCTGCCCCTCTGGCTTTGCCCTTAGGATGGGCCATACTGAGGCACCGTATGTTTTCCAAGTCAGTGTGCCATGCTGTGTCACATGTGTTGCCATCCCTTTTCTGTTCATTGGGAGCCTTTAAGATCTTTTGCCTAATACCAATATGCCTGACAAATTCCATTTTATACTGGAAACACATTTTTCTCTCTAATCATCCTTTGTTTTCTTGCTCCCACTATACCATATATTTCACTGTATGATAATACTTATCACAGTGTCCTACAGTTTAAGAGTATTTTCAAGTATGGGACTCTAACCATACTGCCAGGATATGAATAAATTGAAGGCAGTGAACACAGCTTAGTGATGGAGCTCAGAAGGCCACTCCAGCAGAAACATCATGAGGGTGGAGATTAGGTCTGGTTTATCTACTACTATACCTCAAGAGCTAAGAACAATATCTGGCCCACTCAGTTGTTAAACAAATGTGTTTATACATCCAATATCTTTTAGAATAGAAAGATTCTTTTAGAATAGAGATTCTAAAAGAATCTTTCTATCTAAAAGATATTGGATATACAAACATATTAATATTTGATGAATGTTTCAGAACTTCTAGGTTCAGTCCCAAATCTACTGGTAATCCATGCTTGATCTTAAGAATTATTCTGGCTGTGAAGTTTATACTGAAATTGGCAAATGGAAATACTCTAACGTATGCCTTAGATAGCATGATTCTACGGAACTGAACCATGCATTCTTCGTGACTAGAAGGACCTTTTATTGAAGTATCGACAGTGTACATGGCACTGTTGTAATCACTTTACATAAAAAACTCACTTTTATGAATTCACTGTTACTTATTCACAGCATTGGGAGGTGAATGTTATCATCATCTCCATTTTACAGATGACGAAACCGAGGCACAGCAAGTCTACATGAGTCCCAAGGGGTTACAGACAGCAAGGGGCGCAGAGCTGGGGTCAGCCCAGGCAGGATGGTCCCCAAGTCCCTTTTCTTAATCTCCATGTCAGCTGCTCCTTTGTGATGTCTTTGTCATTTTCTATGTTAGCCACTTCTACCCATCGGGATGCTTTTGGTTGTAAGTCACAGAAAACCCATATCAAAATGGCTTAAATTATGCACAAGGCTCATGTATCCAAAATGCCCAGAGATGGGCCAAACTCTAGGATAGCTTATGTGGGCCTGGGTTGCTTCCCTGAGATTCTCACCGCTTTGCCTTTCTCAAGGGTCAGCCTCATCCTTAACGAGACTGAGGAACTGGTATGTAGTTGACTGTAGTTGTTCTAGGTGCCGTCATCCAGAGGAAAAAAAAACAAAACATTGCCTCCTGTTGTTCCTCAGAAGGGAAAGCTTCTATCATAGAGGCCCCTACAAACACTTCCTCTAGTCTCACAGGTCATGTACCCTCCAGTACTGGTGGCCAGTGGATGGGCTTGTACAGACCACATGTGTCAGAACTGCCTGCCTCTCCTCTAGATCCAGCGATGAACTCAGCTTTCTCTGAAGCACATGACTTCCTCATGGGACATGTGAACAAGCAAGTGGAAGGCGGTGGTTACCACAAGATGGGGGAGTGGATGTTGGGCAGGGACCCCCAGTGCTTGTTACTTCCCTCATTTTGAGGATGCAGGTTCTCAGAAATATGGTGACATCACAAAGTTGGCTAGAGATCCATTTATCTTTGAGCTATAAATTTCTAAATCAAATTCTAACAACCTCTTCAAGGAATCTCTTAAAACCATATCTTATTGGAACTCTTCAGGGGAAATAACATTTCTCTCCTAATAATTTTGAGAATAAAATATGAAATAATCAAACTACTAAGAAATTATACTATTTTATTTATGAAAGAGAAAACATTTTGAAAATAGAATGGATAACTATTTATCTCTCACTGTGTACTTAGTAATACTTAATAAAAACAGTATAACATATTGCAATATAGTGTAACCTGCAGCGTGAGTTACTACTTTAGATTTGTTTTTTTATCTCAGTGTGAGCATACTGCAACTAAATGTGACTGAAAATCTGTCCAAAAATACAAGGATAGGATATAGCACAGAATGCCTGCTAATCAGCCCATTGCAATCTCAGTTCTCTGTTTCACTGAAGTTGCATATACCATGTTTAGAACTCCAATAGGCATGCATTCATCTGTTCATTTAGTTAATGAGTTCTGTTTTTGCTGAGGGCCAAGCACTTGGTATAGAGTGGTGGGTGCTTGTCAGCTGTATTTGAATTCTCTGTGGGTTCTCAGGGTTTCTTTCTCCTAATTTGACTCTCCCTCCCTGGCCGAACCTTCTTACATCCTGGCAGCAGAGCAAATTTTATAAAATCCAGATTCAATTATACCTATTTTTCTGCTTAAATAACTTCAATGGCTTCCTGAAACCTATAGGAAAACAGTCAAAATCCTCAGAATTGCTTAAAAATGTCTTCACGTGTGGATCTGACTTTCAGCCACATCTGTGCTATTTTCACCCCCAAACCTGTCTTACTGAGCTCCTCACTGTGCTGTAGAGATGTTTTAATGCCGTGCTTCTGAAGATGCGGCCCTTTTTGTCTGGGACATCCTTTCCTACACTTTCTCACCCAGCTAAATCCTTCTCGTGCTTCAAGTACCAGTTCAGGGATTACTTGGCCTTTAGCTACTTCTGCCTAGTCTCTAGGTGGAGATACTTATCTTTATTATTTTCCCATAAACTTGATGTGACTCTATTATTACACTTAAGACATCATATTGTAACATTTTTACATATCTTTCTCATGAAACAAGAGATATCGTTCTTGTGACCCTGAGTTATCACTTATCAATTCCTTAATCTGACCAATACATTGACCAGTGGGCATTTTCTTTCAATATTTCTAAAAAATACTTACTGAGAACCTTTCCTGGGCCAGGCACTGAACTGGTAGTTAGCTTCAAAATATGGCAGAGGGACTTCATTTTATTTTATTTTTAATCCAGGTATTTTTTGGTCAGTTTAATGTTTAGTTTGGCTTTGGTGATCTTCCATGATGTGTGAAAGTGAGAACTGCCATTGCCAAAAGTTGATGATGAGGTAGTGGTTTTTTTCTCCTGTATTGAAAATGTCCTGATAGGGCAAGTATGATTTGATATCTTTCCAACGTGCTATTTATGAGGATGGAAGTTCAATATTAAAATATTTGGCATTTCCCCCCTTTTCCTCTCAGATAATTATTATGCCTCTCATATAGTTGAATCTAACAAAGTTCTAATTTTTCCCATTTCTACCAGCAGATGATTGACTGCAAAAGTTCCAGTTAAAAAAAAAACACAAGAAAGTATCTTTATTTTGACTTAAGTTTCTTACTTGGACTTCAGGTTATACCATTTTATAGAAGCTTTAGTTAATTACTTCCAAGTTTTCTGACTGACCCATGAATCTGAAAAATGTATTCCATGAAAGAACAATTGTGGTTATTTAAGTGATTTTTAAAAGTTCCATTGAAGAACAAACCTTGGGATCACAACTCCTAATCTGAATCCATCAAGGCAAGCTGCTTTTTTATTCATGATATTCTTACTTTAAATATGCACAAAGCATTAAAAGCTTATGTCATTCTCCATTATAAAAGAAAAATTCATTATGAGCATCAGAGTAAAATTGTTACATGATATTTCAGAATTGGTTTCATCATTTTTCAGTTACTAAGGAATGTATTCATCTTCTTTCTAACTGATAATTTTAAAAGTGGACTTGAACTTCCTTTTCAAAATTTTAAGCAATGCTTTGTTGTAAATGGTTTTCTTACAAAGAGGGTTTTGATTCTTCCTACTTTACAATTATTGGTTCTTTGCCTAGAGAATGAATATATCCCATCAAGGCATAAAAAAAAATGGTATCCTTACCAAATAAATATTGCATCAAAAATATTAGGACACTGCATACCACGTTCTTGAAGAAATTGGGGTTTTCAAATAATCTAAAGGTAGGTGAATGCTGAATAGTCTTTTCACAAAGGTTATATTCCTCTGACCATCAGCAGGAGGTCTAAGAAAGGTGGTTGAATTTTGATGCCAGAACTTACTCACATTTCTCTGTAAATATATTTGAAATACAGTGTCAGTTGAGTTTGTGTTTGTTAGTCCTGAGTGGTAGAGAACTAGGGTTAAGTAAGCTCTCTGCCTCTCTCTCTCTCTCTCTCTCTCTCTCTCTCTTTCTCTCTTTCTTAAGCCTTGAGGAATATGGTGTTGAATACAAAGTGGAGCATTAAGGAAATGAAAATCAAAGTGTGATAGGAATGATTGTTTTAATTTGTCACTGTCAATTGTCACCAAGTAACAGGCCCTACACTGCACCTGTATTTCTGAGAACTGGACTAAGGATCTCATCACACAAACAACAAGAGTTAAGTATGTGAGGTGATGATGTGTTAATTATGTTGATCTTGGTTATCATTCCACAATGTATACGTATATCCAATCATCACATTGTACACTTTAAATATATACAATTATGTTTGTCATTGTTCCTCAGTAAAGCTGGAAAAAATAAATCAAAGATATCTAAGACAAAGGAAAGATTCTTCCAGTATATAGAGAAAAAAAACGCAAACATTTCATCAGTCAGTTCCATTACAGACCACCTCATCTACTCAAATTGAAGTTTATGATTCCAGCTTGATTCAGACTTAGGATAAAGGCACATTTGGGCCAATCCCACTCAGTCTCATTGCAGAGAAAAGAAGTATAAGGCAAGATGGCAGAGGAAGTACTAGTTTGTTGGTGAGATAACAGTTCAAATACGATCTAACGCAAACTTTCTTGATTTCCTTGTTGAACTGCCACCCTGTTCCTATTGGGCAAGAAGGGAGGGAAGCACTCGCTGCTCAGAGAAGGATGAGCTTATGGATGAGAAAGAGCTTCTACAGTCTGTATTCTAAACCATATTTTAAGCTTTTACAGTTAAGAGACATCTTGGTTTAAGACAAAAAATATTTGATGTAGATCCACAAGCAGGGAGAATAGATGTGTCTTTCTGCCCTTCATACCAGATAAAGAAACTTCACAGGAAGCGGAGGGTTTTAAAAATAAGTAAGTTAGAAGTATTACAGGTACCATCTATTTGGGTGCTTCTCCACATTTGGAGCCTGGTGTGTGTGTGTGTGTGTGTGTGTGTGTGTGTGTGTGTGTGTGTGTTGGCATGGGGAGGATATGATACAATTACCTTGAAGTAGGAACACGAGATTAAGTCATCTCATGCCCCACTCACTACTAATGTGAAATCTTGGAAGGCAGCAGCCTCACAGATATGGCATACGCTACCAGGGCACGCTACTAGGCACAGTGCAATGGTGTATTCATATTTGAGAGAAGTGGTAGATCGGCCAAGAAGTCCTGGGTCTGGGAAAGTAGTAAGCAGAGATGTGAGTGGACCGTACCTGCAGTGGATAAGGAGGATTGGCAGTGTTAAGATGCTAGGTGGCTCACTTCTGAGTGCACCATATGCCCCACACTTGCTGTCCAGTGCCACATGGGTCAAGTTACATCATTAGGAAGGTTCTAGCATAGGATGGAGAGAAAGGGAGACTGGGACTCCTGTTCTTACCACCACTGCAGGGACAGTTCTCTAACAGCCACTCACCCTCTTGACTCTAAGAGTGTAAGTTAGGGATAAAACAGGAGCACATATACCTTAAGTGTGAAGGAATAAAAATTGAGATTGATTAAAGGAATCACTGGATTGGATTGAAAAAATGGAAGTTGACTAAATTGAGACTCTGACATCATATTGATATGGGAGCTTGTGATAGACAATAAATTTATTAGAGGAAATAGTTATATTTTCACAACACTGAGAATCTTGTAGACCATTGTGTCTGAAAAATGTACACACACATAGTATGATAAGCAGCAGAGAACAAGGTGACAGATGTGTGTGTGTGTATCCAGAATAATAATCGATCCAGAATATCGATCTGAAAAGCAAGAGTTTTGTGAAATTCATGTCAGGAATATTGTTGGGATGATTAAATCCAGGCATTTTCAGGTGCATATTTATAAAACTGTATTCAGCATAACCAAATCAGTTAGTTCTTTTCCTTTCCCATGTTCCTGTTGAAATATGAGAGGTGGGTTTTCTTTTGTGTTTTTTTTTTGTTTGTTTTTTTTTGAGCTATGCTTTTGTCAGCAATGAAAAATAGTGAGCATATGTGTTGGGCCGAGAGAGAGAGAGAGAGAGGCAGAGAGAGGCAGAGACAGAGACAGAAACAGAGATGGAGGGGGCCAGAGAGGTCCTAGGAGCCGTAGGAAACCCCCAAGCCCAGAAGATATGCTGTTAGCATCTGTGCTCTGCCTGGTGGCATAGGTCATTCTCCCTCAATGATGCCCGATTGTAAAATCCTATAATGAATGCTTGTAACCACAGAGAAGCAAAAAAAGGGATTCTCAAACATATCAAGAATCACCAAATAATTGAAGAAAAGCAAATTGAGGAAATGGAATCAATGGAGAAAACAGAAAACTTAAAAAATATATTAATAGTCTCAGAGACATTCAAAAGATAGCATAGCAATAAAACAAGAACAGAAGTACCAAAAAATTAACAAAAAAGTTCAAAAAATAAAAAAAGATATAAGAATTGAAATATGTATCAGTCAATGGCTAGCAAAAGAAAGTAGCAATATTAATATCAGGTAAAAATATAAACTAAGTACAGTAATTTACCATTGCTTTCCATTTCATTCATGTTTTAAATTAATTCTTCATATACTATTGTTCACCATGGGACAGAATCTTGCTCACTCTAGTGTCCTAGCTAATTAACTTATATTTAATAAGTACAGTAACTATTTCCTTAATTAAATCAAATCTAAATTACATTCTCTCTCTCTCTCTCTCTCTCTCTTCCCCAGTGAGATAGACAGAGAGAGCATATAACTTAGTTTTTGTGTATGTGAGATGGGGGATAAATATTAGTGAAAATTTCAAACTCCTTGGTAGAAACTTTGTGTGTGTAGTGATGCCGTCTTTCCAGTTCTATGCCCATCATACTTATTCACTTTATCAGAGTGTCTACTATCTCCTGGAATGCTCTTTTAAATTTATCTTTATGATTATACTCCTGAGGTCACATGACTCACAGCTTAACTGTGTCCACTAAGGCTATGGTGACATTGGCTTTAAGCCCAGCTAGAAAAAAAAATCTGTGACTTCCAGTGAGTGGAATTTCTGAGTCACACGTCCTTGCCCTGCTTCATATACAGATGCATCCTTAGAAGATTAGAGCTGTTCTGAAGAGGCATTTCCCTCTTTTGGTCAAGGGTCTCCAAAACAATTAATTATTTATTCAGAAGGTATTTGTGGTCTTTCTGCATTATTATAAGAGGTTCATTCCAGGAGACCTTAACATATTTCTCACATAATTTTCTAATGAAGCTGAAAAATCCTTAAGGAACTATTATCCAGGTCTTAACTTTCTATTCCCGAGGACCCAGGTGCTATCAATAAGACTGTGGGAGAATCCTACAGAAGCTTGCTATGTGATAACTTTATTGTGACAAGGTACTGACTTCTCTTTAAAGCTCAATCTATTCAGCAAAACTATACCATGTGCACAAGATGTAATGACTAAAAAAACACCTGCAGGGGGGCAGGCAATCATTTTTAATTTAGGCAGACTTTAAATTTAGAACACCCATATACCACGTCAAAATGCATCTAATAGCAGATTTGCAGGTCCCTGTTCTAGTGGTGTTATATTTATGATCTAATATATCCTAGCATCCCAGAACTTTATGGCAGCTTCTTTGTTCCTAAACCTCTGAGACCTTGACATTTATGTTCATTCAGTCTAGTCTTATTGAGTGTCACTACGCCTGACTCTATGCACCGAAGATGCCATAATGAGTTAAAACACCTCTGTGCCAAAGCATTCATATTTGAGAGGGGAGGAAATTATAAACAGATAATTAGAAACCATCTGCTGGTACAGTCATAGAATTATGCCCATGGAAATATCAACTCCCAAGGAGAACTTTACCTGATTTGGGGATTAAAGGAAGACTTCTCATTGCACATGATAATGGAGGTGAGCAAATCAGGTGTGAATAGTGGGCGGGAGGCCCTTCTAGAAAGAGTAGACTGCATGTGTTAGTGTGTGGAGGCAAGGAAGCATAGTATGTGAAGGATTTACAAGCAGTTTGATGGATAAAGAGCAGTGAGTGAAAAATATGGAAAGATGGAGGGCCACGTGTGCAATGGCAGCTTTAACCTTATCTTGTGAGTTAGGTCAGATTTTTATTTTCTACTTTCCCTATCTGTATGTGTAAGAGGATGGGCTTGAAGTCCAATATTGGAGCCAGGGAAACCATTTAGAAGGCTCTTAAAAAGGATGATAAGATGCTAAGCTCAGGATGGAGAAGTGGGGTAGATCTGACGTCTTTAAGATGCTAAAACAGCAGGACTTAGAATTTATATGTGGGGTATGTGCAGAAGATGGAGTCCAGAATGACAGGATTTTTAATGTGGGTGATGGGATGGTTTGTAAATTAGATATTTGAATATGAGGCTTTGAAGATAAGTCTGAACTGGAACACTAGTTTAAGTTTCATAAACATGCAAGTTTTAGTAGAATTCATCACTAAGAAAGAAATTGAAGACCTCCATCTTGTGTTCCAAAATACTTTCTAGAACTTAGATCCATTGGATCTTGATGATCGTGATTTGAGAAAAACAAGGTTAATCTTCTAGCAAACTTTCATATACTGCTGATGGAAATGCACAATTATGGAAATGTACGCTTATTCTAATGAATTTAAGAAAGGTGCATGGACCCTGGTTCATCTGGTACATTTCCACTTTGGAAAACAATTTGGCAGTTTTTAAAATGGTTAAACAAACTTTCCATGTGGTCCAGACTTTCTACTCCTAGGTATACCCAAGTGCAATGAAAGAATGTATTTATATAAAAACTTACATACTTATGCTAATATCAAAATTGGAAATAACCCAAATGTTCATCACTGAGTAACAGATAAACTGTGATGTATCCACTCAATAGAATATTACACAGCCAATAAAAATGAACTGTTGATATGTGCTATAACATTGATTAATCTCAAATAATCATGCTGAGCTGAAGAAGCCTGACCAAAAAAAAAAAGAGTATATACTATATGGTTTCATTCATATAAAATTCTATAAAATGAAAACTAATGTATGGTAACAGGAAGGAGATCAGTGGATGCTGGCAGGGGTGGGCAGAAAGGAGAGATAACAAAGGACACAGCAAAACTTTTGGATATATCTATCTATCTATCTATCTATCTATCTATCTATCTATCTATCTATCTATATGCATGATTAGGTAATGGTGTCACAGTTGTATACATATGTCAAAGCTTTTCAAATTCTACATTTCAAATATGTGTAGTTTATTGTATGTCAATTATACTGTAATAAACTAGTAAAGAAAAAGTAAGAAAAAAACCCTACCTGGTTCCCAACCAAGGGGTACCTCAAAAATACCACATTGAATTCTATGAATGAAAAGATCTGAATTCTTTTCCCAACATGGTAACTTGCAATTCCTTGACTGAAGTAGAAAGACATTACATTTCGACCAGAACATAGTCTTTGATAATAATTCTTTTTTAAAAAGTGACATTCTCTCAGGTATTATAATGAATTTAGCAGAAGTGCATGGATACTGGCACAGTAGTCATTTTTAAATAAAATTTTAAGTAAGGATCGTTTCCAAATGAGTTGTAGCGGTAGGGTAGCTGGATGAGAGAATGTGTCCTTGGCTCTTATTTCCTCTTTCTTCTCATTTTTCAAAAGGCAGTTTGAATAGATTTGATATTTTCTTAAAAGACCGCAGGTGGATGGAACTGGTTAAGAATTTGGATTTTAGAGTTAGCTTCTCTGAGCTCAGATTCAGGCTCTGTGATTCATCTTTGCAAGTGAATGAACCTCTCTGAGCTTCAGTTTCCACAACCCAAAAATGAGGATGAATGAGCCTATCTCACTACAGAATTGTTTTAAGGACCACATAGCTAATACATAAAAACATTTAGCATACAGCCAAATGTAATACACAAAATGTCAGCTATCATCCAGAGTCCTTGAAAAGTTCCCACTGACTATGGGGAAACCTGGCACTGAGCAGTCTGACAGCACAGAAGGCGAAGGAGGAAGTTAGCAGAAACCACTGTAAGATTGTATTTGGGCACATTTCCTTTATTTAGGGAAAGAATATCACACTTCTGGCATAAAACCAGAGAAATAAATGTGGAGAAGAGTCATAATGAGAGGAATAATGAAGAGACTAGCTAACATCTGTGCAAATAAATAATCAATCTGAGCAACGGACATTGGAAACACCATTATTTGTGCCTCCAAGGAACTATTTTATTTGTAAACATTTCTTGTTATTTTTACTTTTTAATTACAGTGGACATTCAATATTATTTTACATTAGTTTCAAGTGTACAGCATAGTGGTTAGACATTTATATAACTTATGAAGTGATCCCCCCCAATTAATCTAGTACCCACTTGGCACCATACATAGTTGTTACCGTATCATTAACTATATTTCCTATGCTTTACTTTACATCCCCGTGACTGTTTTGTAACTACCAATTTGTACTTCTCAATACCCTCAACTTTTTTACCCATCCCCTAATCCGCCTCCACTCTGGAAGCCATTAGTTTGTTCTCTGTATCTATGAGTCTGTTTTTGTCATGTTTGTTTGCTTATTTTGTCTTTAGATTCTATACATAAGTGAGATTGCATGGTATTTATGTTTCTTTATCTGACTTATTTCTCTTAGCATAATACCCTCTAGGTTCATTCTAAGGGACTATTTTAAACCAAAGAGAACATTTTTTGGGAGGGTAGAGAGAAGGTGGTATTTTGAGAATAGATGTGATAGATGGAGAAAGAATGGAGTTCAGCGGTGTTTAACTCTTGTCGTTCTCTGGATCCACACTGACTCACCCAATAGGAGCCCAAACAGAATCCAGTAGAAACAAAAATAGAGCAGCCAGATTCACAGGCAAGTCCTTTTGCATTTGTTGTTCTCTCCTTTTCCTGCACTCAGCTCCCTTCCATTGCTTGATCTACTACCTCCACACTCTTAAGTTAAAATAAACTTCCTATGTTAACACACAAAGTGTTAACACACAAACTCTTTCTTCATGAAGAGTTTCTTGTGAAAGTTTAAAAGGGGAGGCTGCATGATTTAAATTTCTTTTGTCTACGTCCTTACTCCTTTGGCATAGCATCAGTTCTTAGGTTTTGGACATTAAAACATATGTTAATAATCATTGATTAGACTAATCCAGCACATGTAACTAACTTTTCTGCAATGGGATGATAATGAAAAAATACAGGAAATTCTTATCAGCTTTCCTTCTAATATGACATGAATTATGTTTTGACATCTATTCAAATCTTTTCCAATGAAAGGATATTATTATTAGATTTTTCAATTCTTCCTCCCCAACTTCATATTTATATTTTTAATATTAAATTGAGTTTGGTTTGAGATTTTAATTTGGAAACTTTTATGAGACCTCTCCGGATTCCTCTCTTTCTGGAGAACTAGTTGGGTAACAGTGTTTTTGTTCCCTTTTCTTGTCTGCCTGTATCATATGGACACTGCCTGTATCAAATGTGGACAGTTCATTTGAACACAGGTGTTGTTTCCTGTTCATGAGTACTTAGAATGTGCCAAGAACTGGGTAAAATACATTATATTTTGAATTGTTTTTCTTTGGTGATGCCTTCTCTACGAGCTTGCTGGCAGCATCTGATTTCTTTATTACATTTATTAGTGTGGCATTGGTTAATAAAAGTATATAGGTTTCAAGTGTGCAATTCTATAATATGTCATCTGTATATTGCATTGTGTGTTCATCACCCAGGGTCAAATCTCCTTCCATCACCATATATTTGACCCCCTTTACCCTCTTCTACCACTCCCTCCCCTCTTCCCCTCTGGTAACCACTAAACTCTTGTCTGTGTCTATGAGTTTTTGTTTGTTTGTTTGTTGCTTTTAGTTTTATATTTCATATATGAGTGAAGTCGCGCGATTCTTGACTTTTTCTGTCTGACTTATTTCGCTTAGCATGATAATCTCAAGATCCATCCATGTTGTCACAAATGGCACTATTTCATCTTTTCTTATGGCAGAATAGTAATCCATTGTGTATTTATACCACATCTTCTTTATCCAATCATCTATCGAAGGACGCGTTGGTTGTTTCCATGTCTTTGCCACCTTGAATAAAGCTGCAGTGAACATTGGGGTACACATATCTTTACGAATAAATGTTTTCAGATTTTGGAGGGTAGATACCCAGAAGAGGGATTGTTGGGTCCTATGATAATTCTGTTGTTAATTTTTTTGAGGAACCTCCATACTGTTTTCCATAGTGGCTGCACCAGTTTACATTCCCACCAGCAGTGTAAGAGGGTTCCTTTTCTGCATAGCCTCTCCAAAACTTGTTATTCCTTGTCTTGTTGATGATAACCATTCTAACAGGTGTGAGGTGGGAAAGCAGCATCTGATTTGAAGGAAGTATTTTTAAAATGGATATTTGCTTCCTAGGATGATAGCCTTTTTAGTGGCCCTCTGCCCAAACCTCTGGGAATGATAAATCAGGTAATTCTTTTGTATCAGGCTTAGAAATAGTTTGGAGAGAGGAAGGGATATGGATTGGGCAATAGAGTCCATAGGGGACTGTGCAAAACACATTTTTTTCTAGACTGATATATCTTATGCCTTAAGGCATAGTAACAGTCTTTACTGAAGGCACATTGGAAGGCAAAACAATAACCAAACTGTGTGCTAAATCTATTTGCAATTGCATATACAATTTAATTGTTCAGTTAATTTGTATGTACGCTAATTATACTTGTAATTATGTAGTAAGATGTGGCTTTATTCTCCACTGCGACTCCCCATCATTTAGTAGGATGGAATATAAATTTATCAGCAAAATAAATTAACAGTTGCAATTTATGCTGCAAGACAGTAATATTTACAAGAAGACGATCTGTTTCTTGTCCATGTGTCACCATGAAGGTCACGTGGCCCTAGAGTCCCTTCCAAGGACCTGCAGAGTATGATTCTGTTCCTCCAAGAGAGAGCCAGGACCCTGGGAGGATAGAAGCGTGGAGTAATTCAGATGTTGGTGCTACTAGGAGAATGACTGTTACTCATGGAGACATATGTTTAGTATAGCTCATGTGTCCTTGCGTATTATGCTAACAAATTCTCTTTCTCTGTATTTTACTGAAGACCAGGAGTGGGGTTGGGATTGGGGAGATGGAGAAAACCAAGTTCTTCCACATAATTAATATACATAAAGTATCTATATCCAAAATGGTGAGGAAATTGCGCTGACATTTAAAAAATGTAATCGTTAATCCACCATTTTAACTCTGTAATTTACTTGTGCTGTACTTAATTGGGATACGTTTTGCATATCATGATATACATTTCAAGTGAATGCATACCCTCTGAACTGGTGTACCCTGAATACAGCCCATTTGTTCATGGCCATCTCTTTTTGGAGGGCTTTGTTTGTTGATTTAGCATTCAAGAAGATAGGATGAATTGCTTTTCTAATATGAGGCATTGAAATTGTTTGCTCTGAACACAAATACAATAACTTATTTCAAATTGGCAGAATGAATATTTACAAACACTTTAAATGAAGGCTTTCATGTTTTCCAAGCCTTCATCACATGAAAGAAAAGCCATTTCTTTATTTTTAAATATTGACAATGATTAAGCTGTTTGGCATAGAGTAGGTAGTTCCTAAATTTGATGGCTAAAATGGCTGAAAAAATAAGAACGTAGAAACACTAAGAAGCAGACTAAGTCAAAAAAGGATTCTCTTTCAGAGCATGCGTGCTTCTAAAAGAGCCATTAGCTATGTTGCTGGTACAAGGCCTCTGGAAATGTTTTTCAGTTGAAGTTGCTGTAGGAATAATGTTTTCCTTTTCCCTGAGCCACCTCGCCACACTTTTTAATTAGAATCACCTGAAAGTCAATTGATCAACATGTTGAAACCAATAAACGAGGGAAACAATGTTTTAACTACAACTAACCTCTCCCAGGTAACGCTTAAGGAGATGGATCTTTGGAAGTGGGCCCTTCTGTCTTTCTTTTGGATGTGTATCCCTTTTCCTGCCACCTTGTCCCAACCTGGCTCAGTGAATGTGGAGAATGCAGGCGCCAGTGTCCCACCTTCCCAAGTGTAACATCCCTTGCCCACCACCCAGTACTTAATTCCAGATGCACCCTGCCAAGTAGCATATTGCCACACAACCCACTAGGCCTCAGGGTATTTGTAGCTGTTTATCAGGGGGTGAGCCTGTGAGAGGTAGTGATTGTAAAAGAGCCCAGAACTGGGCATTAGGAAACGGGTTTACAGTCCTGGCTTTGCCACAGCTATAAACCCCTGGATGGGTTATTTAGCTTCTGGAGCTTCCATATGTCTATTGATAACATAGTTAGTTTAGGTAACTACTAAACTCTCTTCTGTTATATTAACAGGATATTCTCTGTTAACATAAAGTATCCATTTTAAGAAAGGAAAATATAATTGGAAATTTTTTGATGCATGAGTTGTGAAAGTTTTACTTGTGTTCATTTTGCATAAATATTATGAAAACTGTGCTGTGAGACATAAGCTATTGTTAAATAGTACTGCAGTCTTGCTTAAAAATTTTTTTTTTAATGACAAACTTGTGCCATTTAACTTTGCCTAGAATATTCTATGATTTTCAATAAAGGGGTTTAAGAACTTTGTATAATTAACAAATTTCAAATTAATGAAAACCCACTTCAATATAAATGAGGAGAAATGAATGTCCTGATTTATTTTGTTCCAAACTAGAGACTGAAGCCTGAAGAATACATAAGTAAGTAAGCAAAATAGAACCCACTGGAAAAATCACATCTGCCCACCATCATCACACAAAAAGGCACATTGTGTGGTCTCAAGCAAGATTACACAGTACCCTGGGAGGACGCTTGAAGAGAGACATGAATAACTAGGAGAGCAAAGGGTTCTCTGAGAAAAATCAAAGACTGGGTGGGTAGAGCCGGAATTAGGGAAAGAATTGAGGCAAGAGGAAAAAATCAAGGACAAACAGAGACTTTGACTGGACATTCAGGCACGTAGGCACCATCTGATTTTGCAAAACGGGGAAAAAATTGAGCCTGGGATGTGATTAGGATTGTCATATTGTGTATGTTGAAGACAATACAATAAAAGAATGAACATGATGATTTAAGAAGGAACATATTTTTGTATTCAGTGGCATTATCTGAAATTTAAATTTGAATACTGTGTTTCCCCGAAAATAAGACCTAACTGGAAAATAAGCCCTAGCATGATTTTTCAGGATGACATCCCCTGAACATAAGCCCTAATGTGTCTTTGGAGCAAAAATTAATATAAGACTCAGTCTTATTTTCAGAGAAACACGGTATGGGATATATAACCTGAGTGTAGAGTGTGTAACCTTTACCATAGCTGGATTGTACCAAGCAGGACAGCTAGGGCATCTAAAGATACAACTGCAGGCTCCAAAGCACATGCCATGCTCAGATGCTATGATGCAAGGAAGAACTCCCTAATTTGTAAGTGGATAGTGATATTAGAATGTGGGTGTTATTACACAGGTGAGATGTGCTTCCTGGGTAGTTCCAAGAACAATAAAAATAAATGGTCACATTTAAGCCTGGGACCCCTCTGTGACAGACACTGCTGGTTGGCTTGCTGAGCACTTAACCTCAACTTTTTCTTCCTTTCCAACCCCACTTACGGAGACTGAAAAAGTGAAACACTTGCTTTCTTAACATCCTTGAAAACTAAGGGTGGCCACGTGGCTCAGGAGAGACGTGCAGACATCGGCTGGTCTCGTCTCCCGGTTCTTTCTGCTCAACTGAGGACATGTGCCCTATAGCTGTGGCAGCTCTCTTGTGACCGTGAGGGAAAGGAGAAATGAATCAAACAACAGGGACCATGTCACTGAGCCACTGAACCTGTGCCACCAGCCTACTGCCTTGAAGTTGATTATCAGATCAAAAGAATTGTCCGTTTGTTTAAACCCTCGATAACCAGTCTTACTCTTTCCCATAGATGAATGTATCACAAAACACCTCCCGGGGAAGCACATTCTATGCTATGCTCCCACGTTCTGCCTCTGATTCCAGCGAGGTGAGACCTATACTTCAGGTCCCTTACCCTCTTTCCATGAACCAGTGGAGTCCCTTCCCAGGGCATCTTGGCAGACGGACACGGGTGCTTGCCAAGGTCGCTCTGGCATTCTGTGTGAGGAAAAGAGCAAGAGTAGAGGCTGATCTGAGAAAAAAGCTCTCTGTTCTAATTAGAAGCAGACGAAGATCTTCCAACCTAGCACGTTCCTTCCCCTGCATCTCCCTTCCTCCCTCATCCATAGGACAATCAGAAAGACAAACAGATCAGGGTCTCTCTGTGCCTAAGGAACTTCTGTCTCTCCTGTCTCTCTCTCTCTCTCTCTCTCTCTCTCTCTCTCTCTCTCTCTCTCTATCTCTTTTTCTCTCTCTCTGTCTTTCTCTCTCTCTCCCTCCTCATCCTCATTCCCTCACTCCCTCTCTCTCGCCTGTCATCTCTATGCTTCCTCCACTCCCCATAAAACAGGGAAAGGTGGAAAAAGAGTTCAGTTCCACACCTAGAAGGAGGAAATCTCCCCTTGAGGTCAGCAGACAAAGGTTCCCCAAGCTTGCTCTGAGCAGCCATAGTAAAGGGAAAGGCTTGGTGTGGCTTAAATGAGTCACAGAGAGGCTTAAATTTAGTGGGTGATCCATAAAAAACTTGAGAATATTTATACAGAATAATCATTTTGGTTGGGGAATAAGGTATGTTCACAAGTAAAAAGAGATTTCTCTGGATAAATACCTGGGAGTGGAATTGCTGGGTCATAAGTTCCATTTTCAGATTTTTGAGATATCTTCATACCGTTTCCACAGTGGCTGCACCAATCTGCAATCCCACCAACAGAGCATGAGGGTTCCCCTTTCTCCACATCCTCACCAGCACTTGTTTGTTGATTTATTGATGATGGCCATTCTGATAAGTATGAGGTGGTATCTCATTGTGGTTTTTATTTGCATTTCTCTGATGATTAGTGAGGTTGAGCATTTTTTTCATGTCTGTTTGCCATCTGTATGTCCTCTTTACAAAAATGTCTCTTCATGTCCTCTGCTCATTTTTTAATTGGGTTGTTTGTTTTTCGGAGTTGAGTGAGTTTTTTAATAAATTTGAGACATTAACCCCTTATCGGATATATCATTGGCAAATATCTTCTCTCATTATGTAGGATCCCTTTTTGTTTTATTGATGGTTTCCTTTGCTGTGAAAAAACTTTTCAAAAAAATGTATGCACCTCTATGTTTATTGCAGCACTATACACGATAGTCAAGATATGGAAACAACCGAAATGCCCATCGGTAGACGACTGGATTAAGAAACTGTGGTACATTTATACAATGGAGTATGATGCAGCCATAAAGAAGAATGAAATCTTACCATTTGCAACAATATGGATGGACCTAGAGAACATTATGTTAAGTGAAATAAGTTAGAGAAAGACAAATACCATATAATCTCACTTATATGTGGAATCTAAAGAAAAGAATAAATGAATGAACTAATCAGAAACATAGAGGAAAAACTGAGGTTTGCTAGATGGGAGGGGGGGGTGGGGATAAAGGGGAAGGTGATGGGATTAGAAAGCACAATTGATAACTACAAGATTGACACAGGGATACGAAAGTCAATTTGGGGAATGTAATCAACGTTGTAAACATTTTGTAGGGTATCCGATGGACACTTGTCTCATTACGGAGACCAGCTCAGGGATGATGTAGATGCCTGATCACTGCACTGTACACCTGAAGCTGAAGCTGAACAATAATGAATGTCAACTACAATTTTATATATATACATATAGTTACAAGAAGTGGCGTACAGCATTAGGAATAGAGACAGTGGAAATGTAATGCGATGTCAGAGGGGTAGTGGATGGGGGGAGGGAGGTTATCACTGTGTGAGGGATATAAATGATAAATGTCTAACTATTACGTTGTTTTGTGCACCTGAAACTTATTAAAAAATGTTTTTAAAAAAAAACAAGTAAAAAGAAGAAAGCGAGAGAAGGTTATTCTGGCTCATTTTCTCTTCTAGTTGCTCAGATTCTATTAGCAATGAAAGTCACTGGTCATGCAGATGAAATGTGTACACGTGAAACCTGAACCACATTGGACATGGGGCGACTGGACATGAGCCTTCCCAGGAAAGGCCTCTGGGTAGAAGCTCCCCATCGGCAGGAGACCTTGCAGATAGTAATGGAAATATCTGGACTACTAGTTCAGCCTTTAGAGGGGAGAGTAAATTTGAATGAAAAATAGCACTCCCTGGAAACATCTGTCCTGCAGAAAACCGACACGTAGTCTTAACAGGGTCAGAAAACCTGTGCGACATCCCCCTGAAGTGCTGCTTAATACAAATTACAAAGTCTGTGATACAGACTATTGTCACCACAGAACAAGCAGAGCTATTTAGGTATCAAACCATTAATAAGCAGTAATATGAATATTAAATTGTAACCTGACATATTTGTGCTAAAATAAGATGGTATCTAATGATATTAATTAGAACATCTGGTATTGTTTAAGTCTTAAACAGATTTAAGGTGAACTTTCTTAATCGTGAAAGAAATGTCCTTTCACTTGTCAAGAAACAAGTGTCCCTATCATCTGAATTGGAGATCAGATATCCTCTATTAATTATGAAAATTTGAAGCTATCTAACCCATACATTTTGAGAATTGAGATCATTGCACTTATGGGTTTTGATTTTCTGCCATAGAACTTACAGCTTCCGTGGTATTTTGGGAAATTTTTAGAAATGTATTTACCATCAATATCCTTTTGTGAAAAAACTAAGTGGATTATTATAGCCACTGATATTGGGGGTTAGTGATGGGTACTTCTCATTTCCACTTTGGCTACCTGTCATCTTTTACGAGCTCTTCCTGGCTATTGATTAAGGAGTTGTTTATAAAATGAATAAACCCAAATCTAAAGAATTCTGCTGTTGGGGCAGCACACATTTTCTGAGCGTGTACAGTTAAGAAGTGGAAATATGAAGCTTAGCTAGTATTCTGAACAGTATAGTTTTAATATGACCTAACTGATGGATTTTCCATCGACTCCCTAGAGACTGAAAAGGTTTGACTGTCAGGAAACTTTTCTTGTGTTTATTCTTCAGTTTTCGTTTTCATACTTTCCAATCATCATTGCCTCTATGTTAACATCCCTCTCTGGGCCACCTTAAGTGATTCCTCATTTTAATGGAATTTATGCTCTTTTTCTACATCCAGGTTAGTGGCTATCCTCCCAAGTCACACATTTTCTTAATCTTCATTTATAGCTTAATTACTCCAACAACATTTCAATGCTCATCAATTCCTTAAATATACCTCTTTCTCTAAAATGCAGACATGAGTGTGGTGGTGCCACCAACACTATGCAGAGTTCTAATTTTACAAAAATTGCACTACAGCGAAAAAAAATCTAGCATTCCATATGCTTTCCCACTATTGTATTTAGGTATGGATTTATATTTTAGCTCTATATCATGTGTTCTTAAATAACTTCCTTCAATGGAATTCCTCGTGAACTAAGTACTTTGTCTTTACAGTCTTTAAAATAACTCCTTTTCCCTCATACAAGTCTGAATTGTTCACGTAACATTGTGTGGTCTGTATTCAAAACAGCAGAGTGAACACACCCTGTTCCCTTAGCATTTCTGACATATTTCATACTCTTTCAGGCACAACATTTCTGGGATTCCCTCCTGACGCATGCAGGGCTGCTCCTGGGCACACTTGTTAGTCTTCTTTCCAGGTGACTGCAAGAGTCTTGCATACCAGCAAGACCTCTGTTGGAGGACTGTTTTTTCCTGTTTGCTCTAGTGACTAATCTCTGATAGGAGAACAGATGTTTGATATATTAGATAATTTATCTGAGAAAATATGGGGCTCCTAAAATAGCCAGAAGGAGTGCCTTCAGCCATCAGTTATTTTGAGAAATGCTGTGACTCATTTTAAAAAGAGTTTGGCAATAATATTATCATGGGCAAGGGGTCTAAATAAAATATATGACTATACATGATTGCTTATCTTTTTGTTGTAGTCGGAAGGATCTTAATCTTATACTTCAGTGTTTTATGTTGATAGCCGTGAGCTTGGGGGAGGATAAAAAAGATTAGGATAAAACAGGAGGAGTAGAGTTAGCTTCCTTTGCCAGTTCCTGTTACCCCTCTTCTCCCAAGCTCACTGATGGGGTGAAGGAACCTTCCAGTGGGGCCAAGTAAGGCATGATTTTTCTTCTGCCCGAGGTGTGCCTTCCGGACCTGACTGGCACAGTGGCTGCTCCCACCTGTGAGGGGCTTTGAGGGCCCCTTAAGATGTCACCCAGGACCTCTAGACCCTGGGCTAGGCATCTTTCGTGATCCTTTGTAAAACACTAGCTCATCTGGTTTATAATTGGTGAGAACAAAGCATATATTTTAAAACTAGATAACACCTAAGGTATGTAACTCCAGAATTCAGAGAAAAAAACAAATAACAGAGTTTCACAAAAGACTGTATAGCGTGCTTTTGTGGACTATTTTACTACATCTGTATTACTACAGAATTAAGCTTTATTATCCTAAAATAAAAAAAGATCAAAGCCTCAGGAATAGCTTTCTTTGGCATCTGAGCATTTTATAAATCTAGGGAGTCTCTGTGTAAAATATTACTTACTTAATTATTGTTTCCCTAAATGACTAGTGACATCTCCCAGTGGTCATTAATATTCTTCTCCATAGGTTTCATCTGTCAGAAATAGTGAAATGGGATCCAGTATAAATAAGATGAGGTGTTTTCATTGGTTTCTGTTGTCTCTCCTGGCTTCTGCTGCTCCCGAGGGGAGACAGAAGTTCTGTTCAACACAGTTGGAAAGTTTCTAGTCTCCAAGTGTCAAACCAGGAGCAGAGACACAGCAGTTTTCAAAGGAAAACAAAACAAACAACTGATACATCTATCTCCTTTTCTCTTCTTGTGCATATTCTACCATTTCCCCATTTACATTTCACTTTCTCACCTTTGTTTGAACTAAAGCTTGCATTCATTTTGAGCCAATAAAAGCTGCAAGAAGGAAACATCTGTGCTAAGTAACTAATGTTACCATGATAGTCCAGTAAAGTGAAAATCTCATTAAAGATCATATGGGCAAGCTTTCAGTGGGTGATATTTTCAAGGCAGAATAAAGTTTTTACTACAACTATTAATTTAACTTATACGAAATTAGATTCATAGCTATTTTGTATTTGTACCATCTTAAGTTTTATAACATTTAAAATACATACTATTCCATGACATTTAATCCTTGAATTAAATGGCAGGATAGATATTGATTTTACAACATACGAATAATTAATAGAAGACCCAACACAAGATCCTAGCAATCTCCTTACAAAAGTTATCTGCCTGTGTTAGAAAACACTGCTGAATTGTAATTAAGTGAATTATTTGCTGGCAGGTCTTTTAAATGATATACAAACTTTCTGGAAGGCGATTTAAAAACCTTTTGTGTTTTTTTTTTGTTTTTTTTTTTTGTATCCTTAGGCCCAGAAATTCTACTTCTAAAATATGTTTTAATTAAATTCTTAGTTGTTTGCTCAAAGACTTAGCTACAAAAAGGTCCTCCTAAGCATTGCTCGTGTATTTTTTTTAAGTAACAATAGCACTAGCTGCCATAAAAAAGAAACTCAAAAATTTTATGACTCAAGATACAGAAAAAGATATTTCTTGCTCACACAAATTCCAAAATGGGTCTTGTTGGTGCACATCCATAGAGTTATTCAAAGACTCAAAACCCCTTCACCTCGTGATCCCGCCATTTCCTGAGACGTAGGAGTCCTCTGAGGGAGAGCCTGTGCCTGTGGCTGACCTACGTGGAAACATGAATATGGAGATCACATGGAAAATGCTTTATGTGTGAGTCTGTAAGTGGCAAAGATCACTTCTGCTCACGTTTCATTGGCCAGACACAGGCTATGGCTACCCAACAGCATGGGCAGCTGGGAAATGTACTTCAGCTATCTTGTCAGGTAACAGAGGAATAGAATTTGATGAACATGTAATAATCTCTCTACAACTTATAATTGTGAATACATTTAAAAATAAATTGCACACACAAGGTAGAATACTGAGCTGTTCTGAAAAAAATGTTTTAACATTGAATACAATGAAAAGATGTACTGAGCGAAAGCATTTATTTCAAACAGTGCTTTTGGTACAAATGTTATCATTGTTTACATGGTCATCATGACAATGTCTTTATCCAAACATCTGTTGATGGGCATTTAGGTTGCTTCCATTTTGTGGCTATTGTAAATAGTGCTGCTGTGAACATAGGGGTGCATATGGCTTTTCAAATTAGTGTTTTGGATTTCTTTGGATAAATACCCAGGAGCGGACTTGCTGGGTCATAAGGTAGTTCTATTTTTAATTTTTTGAGGGACCTCCAAACCATTTTCCATAGTGGCTGCACCAATTTGCAATCCCACAAACAGTACACAAAGGTTCATTTTTCTCTTCATCTTTGCCAACATTTGTTGTTTGTTGATTTATTGATGATATGAACTGGCTAATTCTTGAACTATCTACTTATTGCTTTTTATGTGAGAAAATAAGTTTCCCACTGTTTAAGAAATTTTAGTCCGAATATTTTATTTTTGCAGTAAATTGATATTTATATGATCCTCTGAATAGAACTGATCCACAGCAAACATCATGTAGAGAGTAAAGTTTGCACTGGGTGTGTTCTTTCTAAAGCGCTGTTACTTACTCACTTCTTCCTGCCTACAACATGCTTCATCCTTCAGAGGCTGTTTGCCTGGTCCAGGATGCATGCATGTTTGCACGCTCTCACCATTAGTACTGATGACCCATTCATATCCAAGGTGTTGAGTAACAAGTCTTTGCTAAGTCAAATAGGGTTACTTGTATTATACTTAACATATTCATTTTAGCTTTT
The DNA here is from genome assembly GCF_036562045.2 of Rhinolophus sinicus. Classification (NCBI taxonomy): domain Eukaryota; kingdom Metazoa; phylum Chordata; class Mammalia; order Chiroptera; family Rhinolophidae; genus Rhinolophus; species Rhinolophus sinicus. The sequence goes on from NC_133760.1 coordinate 76,488,597, forward strand.
GCATCCTGGGTTCTACTGAAATGTGTAGTTAGGTATCATGAGGCAAACATGTGCTCATTAATCTTTATAAAAACACTGAATGCTGGCTTGTTTTCAGGTCATTTTTATTGACCTTGGTGTGTACAGGATGAATCTCTCTGCAGAAGAGTCATAAAGGCATGGCACAGCCTGTACAAAAGTGAATAGTCTAATAATCCAAACTGTCTGACTCCAATTAGTACTAGGCAGGTACTCCATTACTACACTAGGCAGGTGTAGCCTGTATGCCAGGTACCAGCCACCCACTTAGCCTCTATCCTGGAGGAGAAAACACTCTAGGCAGCATTTTTTAATTCTTGCCTTTACACTGTCATAATTACTTCAAAATTTATTTTTATGTTTTACTGTGTTTCTCTTTGTCGTGCGGGGAACCCTGCTCGCTGCGCCATTTGTCGTGCGGGGCGGCCTGTGCGGTCTCTGCTCCCGCTCCCCATACAAGAACGCAGGATATGGTGAGGCCAAAAAGGAACACCCACGGAGCCATAGGTAGGGGAGTCATACCACTATATTCTCTCTGGCGGCACTATACTCTCACTGGAGGCTGGATCCACACTGTCCGCAAACCGCCATCCACACTTGCCAGCCCAGCCGCCATCTTCTTGCTAGCCCCCATTCTTTCTCCTAGCGTAGCCACAGCAGTTATATTGTGGCCAATGGCTCACTGGTTACAGCTGATGGCCATGCAATCACAGTTGGCCATTTACTACCTGAGCCAACACCTTTCTATGTGAGGCCGAGAGCCTGGAAACTACTTTTTTGGGGCTCTGCCCCCACACTCCACCCCTGCAGGCTCTCGCCTCACAATCTACGCGACAAGCGTCTTCCGCGAGGGGACCTGTGCGAGGAGCCTCAGGGTGAATGCAATATCCTGGACACAACTAGGCTCTCTGGGCACAGCCAGGGTTTCTCAGGGCACCACCAGTACTTCTGGGCACGGCCAGACTTCCTGGACTTCTTAGGGTACCACCTGTCTTCCTGGACACAGCCAGGGTTTCTCAGGGCACCACCAGTACTTCTGGGCACGGCCAGACTTCCTGGACTTCTTAGGGTACCACCTGTCTTCCCGGACACAGCCAGGGTTTCTCAGGGCACCACCAGTGCTTCTGGGCACGGCCAGACTTCCTGGACTTCTTAGGGTACCACCTGTCTTCCCGGACACAGCCAGGGTTTCTCAGGGCACCACCAGTACTTCTGGGCACGGCCAGACTTCCTGGACTTCTTAGGGTACCACTAGTTTCCCCGGGCACAGCTAGGATTTCTCAGGGCACTGCCACTCTCTCTGGGAACAGCCCGACTTCCTGGGCACAGCCAGGGCTTTCAGGGCACTGCCACTCTCTCTGGGAACAGCCCGACTTCCTGGGCACAGCCAGGGCTTTCAGGGCACTGCCACAGCCACACTTCCTGGACACAGCCAGGGCTCTCAGGGCACTGCCACTCTTTCTGGGCACAGCCACACTTCCTGGACACAGCCAGGGCTCTCAGGGCACTGCCACTCTTTCTGGGAACAGCCCGACTTCCTGGGCACAGCCAGGGTATCTTCAGGGCTCAGCCAGACTTCCTGGACTCAGCCAGGGCTCTTAGGGCACTGCCACTCTCTCTGTGCCTCTCAGGGTACCCTGCTGGAACAACAGCGACTCACAATCAAGGTGCTTACATATTCTCAATGGCGGCCAGTCAAGAGACAAAAGCAAATATCCCCCAGTTCCACTAACAACAGTTCCCAAACAAACAGTCAAGCAGTCCATTAAATTAGGGATGGAAGGCAATTCCCCATAGTCCATAGTCATTCGCCAGGACTGTCCTGGGGGTAAGGGACGACCATGACCTCACCCTCATCTCCCACGGAGGACTCAGCAAGCGTTACCTCCTGGGACTATAAGTCCTGCATCCAGGCTGCCTGAGCAGGAACTTCCCCGGCCCACAGGGCTGCAACGACCTTCGCTTTCTCCGGCCTGTGCTGGTTGGGGAACCGTCCACATCTTTCCACCTCTCCACGGGGCTCCATCTCTCCAGCAGCTGCATGGCTTTTCCTGTGCTGGTGGGAGAACCGTCCACATCTTCCCACCCCTCCACGGGGGTCCAGCTCTGCAGCAGCTGCATGGCTTTTCCTGTGCTGGTGGGAGAACCGTCCACGTCCTCCCACCCCTCCACGGGGGTCCAGCTCTCCGGCAGCTGCTCCTCCTGGTCTTCCTGAGACTGAGTGTTCATACACACAAACTGCTCCACCGTCCTTTGGAGAGCTTTGGCCAGCACCATATCCTGCCGACTACGCCATGTGTCGTGCGGGGGACCCTGCTCGCTGTGCCATTTGTCGTGCGGGGCGGCCTGTGCGGTCTCTGCTCCCGCTCCCCATACAAGAACGCAGGATATGGTGAGGCCAAAAAGGAACACCCACGGAGCCATAGGTAGGGGAGTCATACCACTATATTCTCTCCGGTGGCACTATACTCTCACTGGAGGCTGGATCCACACTGTCCGCAAACCGCCATCCACACTTGCCAGCCCAGCCGCCATCTTCTTGCTAGCCCCCATTCTTTCTCCTAGCGTAGCCATAGCAGTTATATTGTGGCCAATGGCTCACTGGTTACAGCTGACGGCCAACTAGCCACAGCTGATGGCCATGCAATCACAGTTGGCCATTTACTACCTGAGCCAACACCTTTCTATGTGAGGCCGAGAGCCTGGAAACTACTTTTTTGGGGCTCTGCCCCCACACTCTTCTCTTTGCAAGAGCAATCACCATCAAAAGACTATGGATGCCAATGAATCAGTAATTATTTGGTTACTGTGTTTTTATCTTTATTTAGAAAACTTATCAATCTATTTTTGGTATTTGAAATATAGATGAAAAGAAACTATATACATGAAGCAAAACAGCTGCCTTGAAAAAGAAACAATGACACACAGGCTTTTCGTTTTTAGTAAATTTAGCTTTCCTAGGTGCTATTTTGGCTTGCTCCTCAATTAGTAAGAAAAAGGAACAAAGAAAGCTCATGATTGTATGTAGCACCAAGCCAGGGATGTGAAAGAAAATAGAGCTTGCTACTAAGGCAGCTGAGTAAGTCTGAAGATCTATTTCAATTAATGTTCTTTTCGTGGGTTGCTTGTTCATAGTTGATCACTTCCCCTGTGTTGACTCCTTGGCAGTATCTGGTTTCAGAAACTGCCTTTTGAAGGCTTTGCACTTGGCTGTTGGCCTCTCATTTTATAATAGCAGAGTGCTCTTTGCGGCTGGCCTCAGACTCAGGCAATCTTAAATCTTAACTGCTGTTGTTTCCTGGGGGAATTTGCTCTTCGTGGGTTGTATTTCACTTATGAACATATGCTGAAAGCAAAGTCTTTCAGGGTATGGGAAAAGTAGGAGCAACTTATGAAGCAGCGTTAAAGGTATGGTGCTTCACATACCTCTATTGATCGGAAAAGAGATCATTTGCCGATTGAAAATGCCTACATTTTTCTGTGCACTATTGTTTCTTTAGCTGAGTCTAGATGGTTGGCACATGATCTATGCAATAGCCTAAAAATCAGCACTAAATTTTCCAACCTGGGTTGGAAAAACCCAGGTTCAAGTCTTTTCTGCATTTAGTATGATGGAGGGACTGATTAGAAAGGACAGGCGAAGTGATTGAGAAACCCTTCTAGAGGTCAGTGGGAGAGCTGTACTCAATAAAGAACTGTTTTTCATATTTTTCCTTCCTGGCTTTGAAAAAATAAACCTTATTTAGTGAGATTCTACCAATGCCAAGGAGAACTGGTAAACTGATGTACAAAGGAGCTGCTTCATATTACTAAATTTGATTTTAGATGATTAAGTTTCTATGTTTGAATTGCACTCTTGCATTTTTTTCTACAATAATAATAATAATAATAAAAACTGCTGAGCTTATTCTTTTCATTGAACTGAATATGCCTGGCACCCAAAGGCTGGCCTTGACCTGCAAAACCAGTGTTCTTTGGAATTTAGTCTTACTGTGACAGTGTCACTTCCCAAGTGATGATAGCCATCTAAAGGATTTAATTTCATACTATCTGGTCTTGCTATGGGGACATAGGAAAAAGCTCGAAGAAAAGACCAAGTTCCTAATTATTCTTTGCATGGAGAGGAGCAGGCTTCGTTATAGCCGAAAGCATAAACAGTCTTGATTTGAACAGTTTCATCTATAAACCAATTCCCTATACTCATAAAGATTTAGAATTATGATCTTACTAATTATTAATATCGTTATAGAACAATGCGAACTTAAGGCATTTGTTCAAATAAACAGAGTGGCAAACATGAGCTAAATGAATCTTGAATGGTTAATAAAGTGCAGGTTTTCAGGCCAAGGATAACAAGAATGGAGTTTTTAGTCAGTGATAGATGGCTCAATGTATAGAAGAACATGGAAATTAGCAAGGAATCGAGAAATGGATGTTTGGTTACAATCCCAGCAAAGTGCACACAGGATTTTTAAATGTCTATTCTGGTCCGTCACTGAGTAGCAAAATGGTATAGGCTTTCAGAAGAGAAACGTGGTGCAGTGATTTGTTTTCAATGACCGTGTCAGTCTATGCTGTTTGTCTACCCAGCAATGAGCTTCTCCCTGTCCCCACTCTGCCTCCCTTCTCCCTTGTTGCTGGAATCCCAGTTTTGCTCACATGTCTACTTGTCAGTTGCTTCTGAGCCCTTCCCTACCCCATGACTATGAATCTTGATTAATGTAAGTCAAGGGATAGTAACCAATGGCCCACAGGCTGACCACCTATTTCATAAATAAAATTTATTAGAACATACCATGCCCAGTTATTTAGTGTCTCCTTCGAATGCTTTTCTGCTACAACTTAAAAGAGTTTGCTTTTTTCTGATCATAAAAGTAATATTTGTCCTGGGTACAAAAACGGAAAATATAAAAGTTTATAAAGAAGGCAATTAAAACCATGCATAATTATATTATCAAAAGAATTATAATCACTCATACCATTCAGAGACAAATGCAAATAGCATTTCAGTGTATTCTCTTCCTTTTTCTATGTATTTTTAAAATGAATTTAATTGCAGAATGTATTTGTTTTGTAACCTTGTGGTGAGATGTTTTCTGATATCGTTAGTATTATGATATCACTTTATTATTAGTTATGCAGTAGTTAGATGGATATACCACCATTTACTGCAGTAGTTCCACGGCTCCTATGTCGCACAATTCAATGGGGGAATTTGCATTGTTTTTGCATTTCAATTACATTTTGCGTGTTATTTTGAATTTGCATTTGCATTGTATCCTACATATGAAGCACAATTATACAGTCAAACAACTGTGCAATGAGGCAACACAATCATGACTGATCCCTTATTATTGAACTTCTGTGTCCATTTTTTTCTATCAGAATTATTCCATAGTAATAACTCTTGTATATATACAACAGACTAATCTTAAAAGCTTTCACTTCCCCCCAGATATTTTATCCTACCCTCACAAACCTGCTAATAACAGTACATTCATGCCATTCCTACTTACTATCTTCTTTTGTTGTTGTCTTTTTTGTCAGTTTTGTCTCTGGCAACCAATTTATTCAGTCTTTTATTGTAAGATACCTCTAGCATGGTATTAAACAGGAACAAAAAAGAAATGGATTCAATTCTTTCACTTCTACCTCTAATAGTTCCTCTAGGTATTGCTGTATCATTTGGGAAAAGCCTCCATTGTGTTTGACAAACAATGTTTTTTCCATTGTTTTCATTGCTCCTGAAACTGTATTTCACAGGAATCACAGCTTTGACTTATTTGGTCTCTATTTTACGTAAATGAATGGTCCACTACTACAAAGCCAAAAGCAAAGGTTCTCCAGATACCAGAGCCGCCAGGAGCCACAGGAGAAGGTCTCCACATTCAGGAGGCATGAAACACACAGGCCGCAGGTGGCTGTGACTTCCTTCTAAGCAGTCTGTTTCCACAGGTACATCATTGCTCCTGTCCTTGGAAAGGATGAGAGGAGTTCCATGCTCTGCAATGTAAACTCCTTTGTTTGCATCTTCCCAATTGTTAGGTAAACCCTGAAAATGAGTGGCAAAGTTTTTTATTTTTTTAAGAACTAGTTACACTGGGGAGCCATTGCTTCATTCTTTAGTAAGAAAAAAGAACATTTGGTTATGTGACAGGCACTAATCCAGTAGTCCTTTTGCTTTTTTCTTATCTGTGAGAAGCCATCAGTTCTGTTTAAAGAAGCAGTACATTATTATCTTTAATGAAAATCTTTTATTTGGAGAATCAGTTCATTGATTTGAGGGAACTGCCCATGATATTTCTGTGGCAAATCATATTACTTACGAGAGCTCAACATCTGTGGCAACTTAAAGAACTTCTTCTAATCTTCAAGGCTGATCTCACAACAAACTGTGGAAGTGTTTATCGAGGATTGTGAAGGAATTAGAACCACTTGAAGGCAATATAATATGAATTTTGGGAACTCAGTATATTTAGCAACACTGAAAATTTGATGGCTCCCCGGGGGGTTGGGGGGGAGGAAAATGTAGCTGATAGGTTTCATCTTGTATACCATAAAGAAGAGAACATTTCTGTTTTTACTTAACTATTCATTTCCGTTGCAGAATATGGCTTCAAGCAATCAAATTATTTGTAACAGTGTCTATGGCTTACTAGTTGATTTCATTAAAGCATCATGCTGATGAATTCAAGTTTCAGACTCATCCTCAAGTGAGCCAATAAATTTACTCTGGCTTCGAACCAGCAACTCCACTAAGATTCAACCAGCCATCTTGCAAAATTGTTCTTTGAGACTGGTTGAGATTGGGTGGATGGATCAGTGCAAATCCATTCTCACCACCCCTTGGAAAATCCACCCAATGATGTGTCAGTGGTTCCTTCATAAAAGAAGAGCAGCTCTGTGGTATAAACGTTGCGAAGCCTAGTGGTTCAGCATATGGACATCTCAGACAAGCTATCTGAGTTCATATCCTGGCTCCAAGCTCCCTAAACATCTGACTCTGGGCAAATTACTTAATCCCTCTGCCTCAATTTCTCCATTTGAGAAGTAAGCCAGATAGTAGGATACAGTTCACAAGGCAATTGAGAGAATAAGCTGAGGTGACATTTTTGAAGTTCTTAGTGTGGCCTCTGGCATATTGGTAACTGCTCCGAAAATGTTACTGCATAAGTTTTCTTGTTTTAGAAAGCAGTTTCTCAACAGTCATGATGTTTGCAGGACTCAAAGGATCACACATTTTTCTTGTGACCCTGTTTCATTTCAGTACAAAGAGTAATCACTACGAATTCAACATGGACAGTGTTCTCTAGCATACCTGGATCTCCATTCTTTACGGAACGTAGTAAATTTGATGTGAACTGCCACCAGCTAATTGCCATTTAAATGAATGCAAATAGCAGTATGACTTCTGTCCCCCTTGAGTGAGTCAGGGATTCCAACCAAGCAAACCATGTGTTTATGGAATAAATAGTTGAAAACTCTCCCTGTGTGGCATTTTCCAGTTTTACCTGATCTCTGTTACTGAAGCCAATGGTTCTCTGAGGGAGAGGGTGTGTATGAGGAACTTAACCATGAAAAATCTTAATTTTTTTTGCAAGTATTCTTTGCAACTATTCTTTGCAAGTGCCTTGACAATCTCAGGAATTTTATTGGCAGGTTGTCATGAGCCTTCTGTTGCAGAGATTAGAATGCACCGCTGGATGAGACAAACAGGTGGTATGGATCAGAGATTTTCCACTTTGTACTGAGAAATGGGAAAAGATTGAGGAAAATTAGAATCACCATTCAAGGAGGGAAAACTTCCAGATTCCTTATCAGTTAAAATCATTGCCTGAAGCCAAAGTTGCTCTCCAAAGACAAAATTTGCTTTTTATTTAAAAAATTTTTTTTTTCAGTTTCTGTAGTGTTCAAGTCATTCTTCCAAGGATAAAAGTAAAAATTCTGTGTAGTATATGGAGCAGCTGCAATTCTGTGATGTGATCTATGCATTTTCCTTACCGTAGTGATTAAATCTACTTCTAAGTAGTTCGATATTTAATATTTTCAAACCTCTCTAAACAGCATTATTGATATAAAGACTTGAAGATCCCATACAGCTTTTGTCAAACTAGTTGAGTCTTAGAATTTCTAGGACTTTTTCATTCTGTATCATAGAAATGATGCATTTGAGGCAAAGGGAAAATACAGCATCATACTTATTAAGTTTAACTTGTTAGAAATGCAGTGTTGTTATCTCTTGGGATAATATCTTTTGGGCTTCCCTTTCTTTTTGGTGAGAGAAAATGTAAGCAAGAGGCCAGTGCACAGGGCTAGGTGCAGTATTTTTTTAGATGAACAACTGATCAAATGGGAACTGATAAGGGTTATATGGTGTGGTAGGTAAAATAAGGAGGCCCCCAAAGGTGTTCACATCCTAATGCCCAGAATCTGGGAATATGTTACCTTGCAACACAGAAAGGACTTTACAGATGTGATTTATTTTATTTTTCAGCTTTATTGAGGTATAATTGACAAATAAAATGGTAATATATTTTAAATGTACAATATGACCAAGGATTTCAACCATCAAGTTAATTAACACACCCATTACCTCACATATTTTCCTTTCCTTTCTTTCTTTTCTTTCCTTTCCTTTTCTTTTTTTTCTCTTTTGTGAGAACACTTCAGTTCTACTCTCTTAGCTGTTTAAATTATAAAACACAGTATTACCATCTACAGTCGCCATTACATTAGACCTCGGACATTTTTCATTTTATAACTGAACGTTTGTACCTTTTAACCGGTATTTTCCTATTTCCCTCACCCCCATCCCCAGGTCTCGGCAGTCTCCATACTGCTTATTTCTTCTATGAGTCTGACTTTTTTTTTTAGATTCCAGTTCCACATATTGTGTTTCCCAAAAATAAGACCTAGTTGGACCATCAGCTCTAATGCGTCTTTTGGAGCAAAAATTAATATAAGACCTGGTATTATATTATATTATATTATATTATATTATATTATATTATATTATATATTATATTATATAAGTCCCGGTCTTATTTTACTATAAGACAGGATCTTATATTAATTTTTTCTCCAAAAGATGCATTAGAGCTGATGGTCCAGCTAGGTCTTATTTTGGGGGAAACACGGTATAAGTGATACCACAAAATAATGTAGTATTTGTCTTTCTCTTGGTTATTTCACTTAACATAATGCCCTCCAGGTTCATTCACGTTATTACAAATGGCAGAATTTCCTTCTTTTAAAGGTTGAATAATATTCCAGTGTGTGTGTGTGTGTGTGTGTGTGTGTGTGTGTGTGTGTATCACCTTTTCTTTACCCATTCATCCATGGACAGGCACTTAAGTTGTTTCCATACCTTGGCTATTGTGAATAACGATGCAATGAACATAGCAGTACAGACCTCTTAGAGACAGTGATTTCACTTCCTTTGGACATATCCTCAGAAGTGGGATTGCTAGATCATGTAGTACAGTAGTTCTATTTTAATTTATTGAGGAAATTCCATACTGATTTCCACAGTGGCTATACCAGTTTACATTTTCACCAATAGGATACAAGGGTTCCTTTTTCTCCACATCCTCATCAGCCTTGGTTATCTCTTGACTTTTTAATGATAGATGCCCTGCCTGGCAGGTGTGAAGGTATAGCTCAGGGGTAGACCATTTGACTTCAGGTATGAGATAAATGCATGCAAATTAAAGTAAAAGATCAGAAGATGGAATGATTATCTTGGATCATCTGGGTGAGCCAAATATAATCACGAGGGTTCTTTATAAATGAGAGAGTGGGTTGGAGAGTCAGAATGACAGAAAGAGATGTGAGGATGGCAGCAGAGGTGGGAGTGATCCCTTGCTTGAGTATGGAAGGGGACTTGAAGATGGGAGGGAGCCCTAGCCACAGAATGCAGTTTTCTGGAAAAGATAACAAAAGGATTCTCTCTTAGACCCTACAGAAGGAACACAGCCTTGTTGTCACCTTAATTTTAGACATTATAAAATCTATTTTGAACTTCTGACGTCCAAAACGATAAGCTAATACATTTGTGTCATTTTACACCACTAAGTTTGTGGTAACTTGTTACAGCAGCAAAAGGAATCTAATACACACAGGAGCAAGTTCCCAAACTGTGCTATTGAGAACCCAGAGTTTAGAGCTCACTTGCTCTGGTGAGTGTGGAAGCAGCGGCCTCTATTGCCACACCCGAGGCTGTCAACATTCTCAGCCAAATGGGTCTATTCTCTGACCTCCAGGCCTCCCTGCCTCTACCCATGCTCTTACTGTGCCTTCCTCCTGAAATATCCTCTTGTTACTCTGTTTAGACTCTTTCCAGGCAGCAGGTTCACTTGTTTGTATAGATATACTATTGTCTCTTCGTCCTGTATTACAGTCATTTAGCTGAGAGAAAAAAAAGAATCGCCATTTGGTTTAGCTGTGGAAAACCACATAACCCTTCTGTGAGCAAAGTTTTTTAAGCATAAATGAGTCCCCCATCTAGTTACTGCCTAAAGCTGAGATGGAAAAGCTGAGTTTCAACTCAGTAAACACTTGGTGAAAAGCCACTCTCTTCAAGTCGTAGCAATTGTAGGAGAGGAAGTATGCAGGATGGAGTCTACGACTTTCTTAGGTAAGGACCTAAGAAAACATACAAGGCAGTGTGTTTTAGGGCTGGAGGTGATGCTACATGGAAAATATAGGGCTTCGCCATCAGAAGGACCCAGATTATTTACGTCACTTATTCGTTTTTCTGTTATCCTTGATTTCCTCATGTTAGTTTTCGTATCTGAAGAATGTGCAAAGTAATTTCTACTTCACAAATAGCTGTGAGGATTAAATGAAAGGGTGGATTGGTTGGCTTCCTGATTTTTTCAACAAATACATGCCTAGTGCCTACTATATGTTGGGTACTATTCAAAGTTGTGGGAATATATTTGTGAATGAAATAAAGTCCCAGTGTTCATGGATTTCATATTGTGATAGGAAGAGACATACAATAAACAAATAAATGGATAAACATAATATCAGTTTATGAAAAAATGCTCTACAGCTACAAAATACAAAGCGCAGCATAGGTCAGAGGCTGACTGGAGCAGGCAGGGCCAGCGCACAGATGGAATACCAGCATCACCTCACAGTTCCTCACACCGCGTGCTGCCAAAGAGATGTACGTTTCCATCAGCTGAGGAAAGGATTCCAGTGGGTAAATTCTGCAAAATTTGATGGAGGAAGTAGTGATTGAGTTTTACAGTTGGGGAAGAGTTTAGCAGGAATGATGGCAGGGAAAGGTCCTGAAGCTGAGAGAAGATAACGTACATGAACATGGAAATCCCAATGTGTGCGTTAGTCCTGAGAAAGTGCAGTATTTCCCACACTCCTCATACCTCACCTAACTCCATGTTTGGGTTGTACTTTTGAGTATGGGGCATTCGTGTCAGTAGGCGCTTTAGCCTAAGCCTGGGAAATGTTCTCTCTTCCAGTGGTTTAGCTGATTAGCTCTGCTGGGGCTAACTTCTTGACTTAGGAACTGGACCACCAAGCAGGCTCTCAGTAATCAAGCTTTATCTCCATTCCCTCTGTAACTTTCCTTCTCCCTCTCTTTTTAAATTTGGGTGCTGTTTCCAATAGAATGAATTCCTCATCGCTTGCCAGAGGTATTTTCCTAACTTGTTTTAATAATCTTAATTTGCTAGGTTAGAATTTCCAAGACAAATTCAGCTTGAGATATAACATAGGAGAGGTGGAGTGAGGGGGTGGGGTGCTGAGGGAAGAGAGAGCAGGAGAGGGCAGGGATGCCTTTGGTTTACCACAGGATGTTCAGAGGCTCCCACCAAAGGAAAAGCAAACAAACAGCGAACAATCTGAATCATGGGCTAAGCCCACAGCCATTTCAGAGAGGCAGGGAATTTCTAAACACTGACTGGCCTGGCCTGTGTGAATGTGCTATGTAACGGTCCAACTCTCAGCTCTTCAGAATCTTAATTTCTTTAAAAGTTTTTTTTTTTTTTGGTTTCCTGGAGGATAAAAGATCCTTATCCTTCCTCATCTCTTCAAATTCCCAGCACTTGAGCTTTCCTTTTTCAAAGCTGCCCCCAGGTTTCTCCCTTCTCAAGGGTCTGTCTCTTCCTTTGTCTATCATTTTCTTTGGAAATAATTATCTGTTTAGATTTCCCACGTTGCCTTACCACTTAATTGGTTTTGGTTCTCTGGCAATCTAGTTTCCGCTCCCATCAGTCTACTGAAATAGTTTTCTGTGTGTACAGAGCCCCAGAGAGCAGTTTCCGGGCTCTTGGCCTCACGTGGAAAGGTGCTGGCTCAGGTAGTAAATGGCCATCAACTGTGATTGGATGGCCATCAGCTGTCGCTAGTTGGCCATCAGTTGTAACCAGTGAGCCATTGGCCACTAATATAACTGCTGTGGCTATACTAACAGAAAATGGGTCTAGCAAGAAGATGGTGGCTGAGCTAGCAAGCGTGGATTGCTGTTAGCACGGCAGAGTGTGGGTTGTGGATTGCAGAGTAGTGGACGGGCAGGTTGCAGATCGTGTGGATCCTGCTTCGGGTGTCTCCGACCCAGCCACCAGCGAGACTATAGTGGTATGACTCCCCTATCTATGGCTCTGTGGGTGTTCCTTTTAGGCCTCACCATGTCCTGCGTTCTTATGTGGGGAGTGGGAACTGAGACCCCACATGGCACCCTGCACGACATTTTCTCAAATGCCAAAATGGACAGTTTGCCAATATTGATGACTCACTCAGAGTTCTTTCCCTTTGTGATCTTTCTGCATCATCTGAGTCCTGGTCACCTCTCTGCCTGTAGGTTTATCATATGATTTGATTTTTCTTTTTATTTAGGTAGACATTCAGTAAAATTATTTATTTTTTCTCTTTGTCCCCCAAATACGGGCATTTTTTGAGGCTTCATTTTCAGGCTTCTTATCTTTTCCTCTGTTGGCATTTTTTCGTATTACAGTAGCCTCAACCTGTCTCTTGAAATCGAGGTCCAAATTTCCAATTACCTGATGGACATTTCCACCCATGTTCTCTCATCAGCTTCTCAATGGAAGCACATCAAAGATTTGGTTCATTTTCTTCCTCTGATGTCTCCAATGAGGTGTCTAAAAAACTCCTCTATTAGTTAATGCATTTATTTCAAGCAACATAGCTGAAAAGTAATACATGAAAATAAGATATTTTGTTCTTTAATTACTGGTGACTTGCATTTTAAGTGTTCCCCTGCTAATGTTTTCAACATAATTTGGTACACATTTTTTAGAACAATTTGCTGAATGGGATCCAATACACTTTTCTGAAGCTGAACGTAAGAATTCAAGCATTTGAAACCCATTTCTAGAAGATCCTTTAGAAGAGCTACTCCATTTTAATACATTTATCATTCTATTATTGAGTCTCACCATTGCTCTTTTCAAGCTAAGTTTCTAAGTTCCACGTTGTCTTAGACTGAAAATTATTTCATTTTGTACTTTATGTAAGTTCTTTTGTGAATATCACAATTCTCTTTACAGCTTGGGAAAGATTATGGTGGTATGCATATTTTAAAATCCCCACTTAGCCGTCCCATCTCACCACCACCTGATGCTTTATTGCACAAATACCAGGTTTAGAAATTGTTTTTCTTCCCAAGTCTCCAGCTGCTGCCCCGACAGGCACTGAGCGAGGCTTGTGCAGCTCAAACAGGCAGGGTTTCCTGTCAATAGGAGAGAGGAAGCAGTGCTTTTGGATGAACCCTCATTGTCCTGGCTGGAACAGTGATCATCTGGCCATGATAAGGACCTTTTTCAACCTACTCAATCTGCACAATTCTGACTAACCTTGTTAGGGAGAAGAGGAAAGAAGGGGCGGGCGCAAACAGTGTTGGGAACACTATTTCTTTCCTTGGCCTCTCATATCCCAGCAACCGAAAGAATATAAAACACACTGACTAAGATGATTGTTTTAGTCAGAATGTTTATCTTGCCAAGGTTTTGGATCTTGTTGCTTTGCAAAGTGAATATAAAATTGCATCATCACACCAATTACAAAAAAGTAACTAATAGACTCTCTTGTTAATTAAAAATCAGCTATTGTAATGTGTTCTAGATTGTGTTTGATTTATTTTTGTGGTTTTACTTGGAGTAATTCACGAGTTTAGCATCTTCCACTTAAGAAAGCTATACCACAGTGTCTCCTTTCATTTCACCTTTATATATTCCTTACTCTTTCCATCTCATTCTTGTTTCCTTCAAAGGGCCTCATACCTAAAAGATGCTTCTTCTTAAATATTTGTTGAATAAATGTGTGATGTAATGAAAGACATATCACCGGCTTATCTTTCTTTCATCCAAAACTTGATATAAATAAATACTTTCTCAGTTATATTAAAATTACTTTTGATATGTTAAATCAAGGCCATTATTCCCATTTTACACATGATAAAACTGAACCCCACAAAGATTAAATGATTGTGTGTGTGTGTGAGTGTGTGATGAGTCAGAGATCTGGGGAGTGAATTGGCTTGTAGATAACAAGTATGTTAACAGTAGTCTCTGAGTTTAGCTGTTGTTTCCAGTGGCCTACGATCCTAAAATAGAATGAAAAGCCTCCAATAATTTAAATACCTTTCTTTGTAAGGAATATTAACTTAGTGATAAGGGCTAAGTGGAAAATTGAAGGACAGCGCAAAGATAATTTTTGTATGTCTTCCTTATCCAGAGGTCAACAGTGGCACAGTTTGCTTGTTCAAAGGCATTTACATTGAACTTGGCATCTTGTGCAGTTCCACCTCACATGCTCCCTATCCTAAAACTATATTTAAAATTAATGAGGGCTAGAACTAGTTCCTAAATGCAGGTGAACTGGGATTGAAAAATATTTCCCAGGAGAGTGTAGGAAAACAGAAAACAAAACAAAATAAAATAAAAATAAAAGTTCTATTTCTTATGATCACTCTTTTTAAAAATAAAATACTTTTAACACACTCCATAGACAGTACAGTGCAGGTTTGAGGGCTTTGGATTTAGATAATTTGGGGTTGAATCACAGCTACAGTATCTTGAAATTTTGTTAAATCACTCTGAGCTAAAGGACATTAGTTTTACAATGTCAAAATATAAATGAGCAATAATGTATGATATAAAATATATCAAAATATAGTTAACATAAAATATTATATTAGTTTCAGGTGTACATCATAGTAATGCAACAGTACCCACCTGGCACTATACAGAGTTATTACCATATTACTGATTATATTCCCTGTGCTAAAGAAGTGATCACCAGGCAGCCGGATGGCTAGTTGGCTAGAGCGCGAGCTCTCATCAAGGTTGCCGGTGCAATTCCCACATGGGATGTTGGGCTGTGCCCCCTGCAACTAAAGACTGAAAACGGCGACTGGACTTGGAGCTGAGCTACACCCTCCACAACTAGACTGAAGGACAATGACTTGGAGCTGATAGGTCCTAGAGAAACACACTGTTCCCCAATATTCCCCAGTAAAAAAAAGAAGTGATTACCATGATAGCAACCATCTGCCACTGTACCACGCTATCACAATATTATTGACTATATCCCCCATGTTGTACATTACATCTCCATGGCTTGTTTTATATCTGGAAATTTGAACCTCTTATTCCACTTTATCTTTCCCTCCTTTTATTTTTCAATTAGAGTTGATATTCAATATTATTTTCTATTTATTTCAGGTGCACACCACAGTGGTTAGACATTTATATAATTTAAGACGTGATCCCCCTGACGAAGCTAGTACCCACCTAGCACTATGCATAGTTATTACCATATTATGGACCATATTCCCTATGCTTTACTTTACATCCCCATGACTCTTTTGTAACTACCAGTATGTATTTCTTAATCCCTTCCCCCTTTTCACCCATCCCCAAACCCCCTCGCTTCTGACAACTATCAAAATGTCCTCTGTATCTATGAGTTTGTTTCTGTTTTGTTTGTTTGTTTATGTTGTTCTTTAGATTCCACATATGAGAGAAATCACATTGCATCTGTCTTTTGCTGTCTCACATACTCCACTCAGCATAATACACTCTACAACCATCCATGTTGTCATAGAGGGCAAAATTTCATTCTTTTTTACAGCTGAGTAACATTCCATTGTATATGTGTATCACCTCTTCTTTACCCATTAACCCATTCAGGGACATCACGGTTGCCTTCATATCTTGGCCGTCGTAAACCATGCTGCAATGAACGTATGGATGCACATGTCCCCTCAAAGCAGTGTTTGGGCTTCTTCAGATAGTTACCCAGAAGTGGAATTACTGGATCCTTCTTTGTCTCTTGTTATAGTTTTTGTTTTAAAGTCTATTTTGTCTGGTATACGTGTTGCTACCCCAGCTTTCTATTTGTTTGTTTCCATTTTCATGAAATATTTTTTTCCATCCTTTACTTTCAGTCTGTATGTGTCTTTTGATCTGAAGTGAGTCTCTTGTAGCCAGCATATGTAATGGTCTTGTTTTCTTATCCATGCAGCCCCTGTATCTTTCGATTGGAACATTTAATCCATTTACACTGAAAATAATTGTTGATAGGTATGTAATTATTGGCATTTATTTATTTGTTTGTTTGTTTATTTATTTATCTATCTTACCTTAAAGAAGCCCTTGTAACATTTCCTTGTAATACTGGTTTGTTGGTGATAAACTCCTTTAGCTTCTTTTTGCTTGGGAAGCTCTTTATCTTTGAGCTCTTTATCTTTGATTCTAAATGATAGCTTTGCTGGGTAGAGTAATCTTGGTTGTAGGTCATTGCTTTTCATCACTTTGAATATTTTCTGCCAATCCCTTCTGGCTGCAAAGTTTCTGTTGAGAAATCGGCTGATAGTCTTATGGGATCTTCCTTGTAGGTAAATAATTGCTTTTCTCTTACTGCTTTTAAGATTATCTCTGTCTTTAAACTTTGGCATTTTAATTATGATGCTACTTGGTGTTGGCCTCTTTGGGTTCATCTTGGTTGGGACTCTGTATGCTTCCTGAGCTTGTATATCTATTTCCTTTGCCAGGTTAGGAAAGTTTTCAGTCATTATTTCTTCAAATAGGTTTTCAATTCCTTGGTTTCTCTCTTCTCCTTCTGGTACCCCTATAATGTGAATGTTGTTATGCTTGATGTTGTCCCAGAGGCCTCAATAAAATTTTCCTAATTTTATTGTGTGTTTTTTTCTTTTTGCTCTTTTGATTGGGTGTTTTCTTCTACCTCGTCTTCTCAATTGCTGATCCTATCCTCAGCCTCATCTAATCTACTACTGATTCCCTCTAATGTATTCTGCATTTCAGTTATTGTATTCTGCATTTCAGTTATTATATTTCTGACTGATTCTTTTTGATGTTTTTGATCTCCATTTTTATATTTCCTATCTGTTTGTTGAAGTTCTCCATAAGATCACTGAGCATCATTATAACCAATGTTCAGAACCCTGCATCTGGTAGATTGCTTGTCTCCATTTTGTTTAGTTCTTTTTTTGGAGCTTTGTTCTGTTCTTTTATTTGGGATGTTTCTTTGTCTTCCCATTTTGACTGCCTCCCTGTGTTTGTTTCTATGTATTAGGTAGGGTGTTATGTCTCCCAATCTTCATAGAGTGGCCTTCTGTAGTAGGTGTGCTGTGGGTCTCAATGGTGCAGTCTTCCTTGTCACCTAAGCTGCACACTCCAGGTGTGTCCCTTGTGTGTGTTGTGTGTGCCCTCCTCTTGTAGTTGAGCCTTCATTGTTGTTTGCACATCAATGGGAGGGATTGACCATCAGGCTGATTAGTTGTGAGGATTGGTCATGACTAGGGTGGAGGAGTTGTGGTACAGGGGCTGACCCTACAGAGCAGAATTCACTTTAGCAGGGCTCCAGTGCCCGCCCAGTCCATCCCTTGGGTTGTTTGTCTTTCAGGTGGCTGGGTGATACTCTAACTTATTTTGAAGCTGACCACTAGCTGTGCCAGCCCCAGGGCCACCTGGCAGGGGACCGACTGCAGGTCAAGTTCAGCCACAGCCTGTACCCCACCCGGGTCCACCCAACAGGGGCCATAAAGTAATCTGCAGATGGCCAGTTCCCTCACCATGCTTCAAAGTGCCTTCAGAGGCCAAACCATAAACCAAGGCTCACTGTCGCTAGTGCCAAGCTTAGGGCTGCTCAGCCAGATGTTCAAGACATGCTCAAGCCAGATGCTCTTGTCTGGGTTCCATAAACCTTTGAGAGACCTAAGAAAGTCTGCATCAAGAGCCACTACAGGTGCTTTGTATGAAAAAGCCATTGGAAGCAGATTGGGTGTGCCCAAAAGTTGGGTGGGGCGGGATCTCAGAACAAGGGCAGGATGAATAGTGTTAGCAAGCTTGATGGAGACTCAGATACAGTGGCCACCTGTGTCTGCACACAAGGAAGGGGAGGGCTCAACAAAGAAATAGTGGCTTCCGCCAGCTCTTTCCTCTGGGACAAAGGTGTCCCCCCAACCCTCGTCCTGAAGCCAGACAACTCATTTCCCCCCCTTATGTACCTGTCACCTCTCCAGCTGCTGCCCCAGTGCTGGAGCTCAGAGCCAGTGATTCTGTTGGTCAGTAAGTCCATGTGTGATCCCTTGAAGAGGAGCACCTGGGACCCCAGCCACCCTCTATCTCACTCAGCCACAATCTCTACTGGTTTTCACAGCCAGAAGTTATGGGGTACTTCTCTCACTGGCACTGGAATCCTGGGCTAGGGTTCCTATTGTGATGCTGGGACCCCTTATTCCTTAGCGGGGGACCTCCAAGATATTCCTCCTGATTTTTAATGGTCACACGTGAGTGTGGGACCAGCCTGTTTCACATCTCTGCCCCTCCTACTAGTCTCAGGATGGCTTTTCCTGTTAATAGCTGAATTCTCATTTATTATTTATGAGTTGCCTAAAATCTTCTTATGCTGATGTTTATTTTTTTTAAAAAGTACAGCTAATGAGAGAAATAGATTCTATTAGTTTGGGTTCATTACATAAAGTAGACTAATAATACAATCATCTTGTGGTGTAGAAGTTATAAGACAATTTCTTGATTTTCTTATTCTTACTGCATATTGAGACTTATCAGTAGAGTATTCATTCTTCCAGATAAACAGCCTATTTTTCACCAGGACCTACTTGAGGTCAGGGATTCTGCCTTATTTATCTCAGTTTCCTTAATGTTTACCTCAGAGTTTGGCATGTAGTAAGAAATGAATGTGTTTGGTGAAGTCTAATATACTTTTTTTTTTTTTAATCTATGTTAGTTCCATTATATCTTTGAGGTATGACCAAAGGGATGTACAAAAAAGTATTCTGGATTTAGATGTCAATTGCTTTTGTTTGTTTGTTTCCAGGAACAGGTAAATTATTTTTATTTTGCAACTAATAGCACATTATATGATGGCATCATTTTTATTTATTTTGAGCCATAGAAGTAAATTGAGCTAAAGTATTAGCATATCCTTAGGATAATAGATATTATCATATCCAATAAGAATGAATTGCTACAGAAATGTTTTTAATCTTATGGTTTGAAACAGTACATGTTGTATGGAGTTCTAAAACGAAAGCTAATATGCTAGTTATGTAGAAGTTACACAGCAATGCTTATATTTGGATGATGCTTTACAACTTCATGTTTAGTATCTCATTTTATCCACATAACAACACAGTGAGATGGACACTTTTTTTAAGTCTCCCTTTCACATGAGAAGAAATTGAGATACAGAGAAAGTAAGTCATTTGTTCATCATTACACAAGTCACAAGGTTATAACTCAGATTATCTGGTTCAAAATTCAGCGCTCCTTCCTAGACTTGAGTAAGACATTTATCTTTCTGAACCTCTATTTCTTCATCTGTAAAATGGGAATCATAATATTTACCTTTCAGGGTTGTTATAAGAAGTAAAAATGATGAGTGTTAAAGTGATAAATGGCATTCAAAGTGGCTATGCTCTTAATTTGAACATAAAAGGTATATGTAGCTCAGCTGATGATGACAAAATCAGCCAATCAAAAGTATATATGTTCCTACAATTGGTAGGAATAAAATTGCTAAAAAACAACAACAATAGAGGTAGCCTTATAGTAGGAGGTAAGAGGTGAAACACACTCAAATGAATGCCATACAAAATAACATGCAGTCATTGCTAAAGAGTTACCTGGGAGGAACGCAGCACTGAATGCTGATGGCCAGCACCACCCCACTGTCACCTGGGAGCCAGAGGACTGGGACTCCTTGGACATCTTAAAACGCACTCAGAGATGGAGATGGTGGACACCCAATAAAACCGGTGGAATGAAAGAAATAATCATGTGTGCGGTGACCTCTTTCATAAAGCTGTCTTGTGTCGGGTTGATAAATCAGCTTTGTCTTTATACAATGTTTTCTCTAATCACACTTTGTCTCCGATATAGTTTGTAAGTGCCTACAGTCCATAAGATGTCAAGTGTATTCCCTTAAGCATAACGGATGCTAAACAGATATGATTTACAAGAGTGATTGTCAGAAGGATTTGACAGATGTGCTCTTGCCTCTCTCACTTGGGACTGCCCTTTAAACAGTTAGGTTGCCTGGTGTACAGACAGTAGCTTTCAGTAGCCCATGTTTTCATTCGGTGCAGGAGCTTTTGATCACGAATTTAGAAATTTTAGTTAACATCTGCCCTAGATAGACTCATCTTCCATTGGTTTAATCCTTGGGAAAGTATTTAATTAGCCCGTTATTTTACTAGAAGCTTGCTGTATTACTAGATTACTTATTAGGCCACTCTATTCTGAGCTTTGCCCTGTTGTGGGTATGGAACCAGCCGACAAAAGGTCTGAGAATAATGTCACGTGGGAAAATGGAGATGGGAGCAGTGGTCTAAAAGGCTAAAGATTTCACTCTTTTTTTTTTTTCCTCCTGTGGAAATAGATAAGAAAATGAGTTTCTATGCCATATATATATATATATATATATATATATATATATATATATATATATATATATAATTAATCACTAAGTATGGCATTCTCTTTAGTCAGAAAGACTAAGAACTTCTGAAGGAATAATTTTTAGTAACGTATTCATAATTGCTGTCTAAAACTGGAAGAGACTGACTGACATGGGAGCAGTGAGTCCCCTGTGAACAGAAACGTTAAAACAGATACTTCAGGGATGGGATCCATAAATGAGATCGGGTTAGTTTTTGAGTCAAGTCTCTGATTCTGTCCCTATGATTCTAAGCATGGTCTCACACTTTATGTTTCTATGAAAGAATTGACCTAAAATCTTTACTTAGGATGTTATGAGAAATTGACCCTAAGAGAAAATCTCATGAGAATTAGAATACATTTTTAAAAAGCATGTCAAGATCAGAATGCAGAGAAGAATGACCGTAGTCTGGCCTAAGCCATACATGGCTCTTCTTTTTGGTGAAACGGGTGGTGCTGATTCTCAGAGACTTAATTTTAAATCATCCTGGCTGAGGCAGAGAATCTTTTTCCAAGGAGGGCGCTAGGAGTTTCTCACTTTTTTTTTCCCATTTGGCAAAATAATAGTTAAATTTTTAAGAGAAGACAAGTTGGCAGGAGTTAAAACCAGTTTATATTTGGGATTTAGAAGTGATTTGAGAGATTGCATCAAGAGACAAATAGCTCAATTTGCCAGGGCACTGAAGTCATTTTAAAGAATTTCTATATTTTTCTTTCTGCCATGGTAAAATATAAAATTTTCATTTAGGAAAGGTGATTTACTATGGTCTAGACTACTCATTAAAGGTCAAGTAAAAGGTAAAACACTTATCCAGACTGAACCAAAACACATAATTTACACAAAAGAACAGTGTATTAAGGCCCTGTATTAGTTTTCTATAACAATGAAACAATGTATAAAAATAATAGATAATAAAAAATATAGATACTAAGTGCTGTAAGAAATTATGGGCAAAGAGCTAAGGGAATTCCAATGCATATTGGGGCAAATGGAAATTCACACCCTTGCCTTAGAAGAGTGTGAGGCTGCTTGGGGAGGAAACATTGCTTGTGGTGATACCATAGGCGCAGGTGAGTAAGTGTACCAAGGATGGAGCAGTGCGGTGGGAATAGCTTGAGAATTACTTGAAGCAAGCAGGTGGGAGGGGGATGACACCAGTCAGAGAGTGGTCAAGGAGACAGGGTGGTGTGGGGGCAGAGCCCCAGAAAGTAGTTTCCAGGCTCTCGGCCTCACATAGACAGGTGCTGGCTCAGGTAGTAAATGGCCAACTGTGATTGCATGGCCATCAGCTGTGGCTAGTTGGCCGTCAGCTGTAACCAGTGAGCCATTGGCCACTAATATAACTGCTGTGGCTACGCGAGAGAAGAGAGGAAAGATGGGGGCTGGCAAGAAGATGGCGGCTGGGCTGGCAAGCACGGATGGCGGTTTGCGGACAGTGTGGATCCAGCCTCCAGTGAGAGTATAGTGCCGCCAGAGAGAATATAGTGGTATGACTCCCCTACCTATGGCTCCGTGGGTGTTCCTTTTTGGCCTCACCATGTCCTGCGTTCTTATGTGGGGAGCGGGAGCAGAGACCCCGCAGGCCTCCCCTGCATGACAAATGGCGCAGCGAGCAGGGTCTCCCGCACGACAGGTGGTCAGCAGAACATCATGGAAAATGTAAGGTGAGTGGGGTAAAGCTGATCACAAGGCTGAGATCTTCAGAGCAGAAGCAGATGCCCGTGGGCCCTGGGTGATAGGAAGTTAGGGATGATCTTAGGGAGTAGCAGTTAGTACCTGCCAAGAGTTAACAAGCTAATGAATGGTCTTAGGGAATGGGGATAGAAGACAGATGCGTCATCAAATGTGCCAATCAGTGCAGCTACTTTTCACAAATGCTACATTTGCCACTTCTGTCAGCTTCAGACCAGAGGGCACATGTAGTGGGTATGATAGTTTCACGGGGCACAGCTTGCTTCTCCAGAAATGTTTCTATAAATAGGATGTATTTCTATATAAGTCTCTTTTTCCCCCAATGATAGAAAACAGTTATTTTCAAGTAAGTCTGTAAACTCGGTCCGTGTGGTGACTTGTTTCCTTTCAAGCTTTTGACTTAGCCAACCATGGGCTTAGCAGCCTGCTCTGGGGGTTCAGGTGCACATGTGGGAACCTGACTTCTGTGGGTAGTTGCATTTGGGCTTCAGCTGTGCTCTAAGTGCACAAACATGGGCTGACGTGGAGTTTGTCTGGTTTTGTTGTTGGTCTATTTCCACTGCACTCACTGAGATCTCGCGGTGCTGTGGACCCAGCCTCACATCCATGGAGGTCTATTCCTACCCTGCTTCCCTCTGCCTTTATTCCCCCACTGAATACCAGGCTTGCCTGCTATCAATACTTCATTTTCAGCCCCTTCTGATCTCCCCTGAAGTGCTCAGAAAACTGTCAGCAGCTCACCTGAGCTGCTGAGGGCCAGGCTGAGGTGAGTAGGGACAGTGCTTTTCTGTGCCAGGTCCTCAGTGCCCAGACAGACCCTGGTCGTTTCTACCTGATGCTGCCTCTACACTGGAGCACGTGGTCTCTCTGAAGCATCTGTTATCTCCTTGGGCTTTAGCTCTCCTCTCTGATAGCCTCAAACATGTCTGGCTGGATTACTGAAAGTCACCCCCTTATCCAGCCTCTCGTCCTCAGCCTCAGGCTGCAGGGCATCAGGCCCTGCCTCAGGAGACCAGAGGTTTCTAAGCGGTGTGGGGACAGAGCCAGGAGTGCAGTTTCCAGGCTCTCGGCCTCTCGTGGAAAGTTGCTGGCTCAGGTAGTAAATGGCCATTAACTGTGATTGGATGGCCATCAGCTGTGGCTAGTTGGCCGTCAGCTGTAACCAGTGAGCCACTGGCCACTAATATAACTGCTGTGGCTATGCAAGCAGAAAAATGGGGGGCTAGCAAGAAAATGGTGGCTGGGCTGGTAAGAGCGGGTTGCAGCTACCAGGTGAGGTTGGTTGGCAGAGAGAAAGAGTGGACGGCAGGTTGCAGATCATGTTGCTCCTGCTTCCTGTGTCACCAGCCCAGCTGCCAGCAAGAATATAGTGGTATGACTCCTGTCGTGCGGGAGACCCTGCTCGCTCCGCCATTTGTCGTGCGGGGCGGCCTGAGGGGTCTCTGGTCCCGCTCCCCATATAAGAACACAGGATACGGTGAGGCCAACAAGGAACACCCACAGAGCCATAGGTAAGGGAGCCATACCACCACGGTCTCACTGGAGGTTGGGCCCACCGGACGCATGACCTGCCGTCGGCCTTTCCGCCAACCGACCGACTGACGATTCTTCTCCACTCTCTCCTCTGTTCCTCTCTCTCTCTCTCTCTCTCTCTCTCTCTCTCTCTCTCGGCTCTCCTCTTCCGCTCTCTTCGGCTCTGCTCAGCTCCTCTGCAATCCTCGGCAGTCCTCCGTAGTCGCAGCAGTTATACCAGCGGCCAATTCGCTAACCGGCCACAGCCGACGGCCACTCACCACCCGAGCCAGTACCCCTTCACGTGAGGCCGAGAGCCTGTAAACTACTCTCTGGGGCTCTGTCCCCACAACTCCCCTACCTATGGCTCCGTGGGTGTTCCTTTTTGGCCTCACCATGTCCTGTGTTCTTATGTGGGGAGCGAGAGCAGAGACCCAGCATGCCACCCCACATGACACATGGCACAGTGAGCAGGGTACGGTGCCGGCCAAAGCTCCCCGAAGAGCAGTGGAACAGTTTGTGTGTGTGAACACTCGGTCTCAGAAAGACCAGGAGGAGCAGCTGCCAGAGAGCTGGACCCCTGTGGAGGGATGGAAAAACGTGGATGGTTCCCCAACCAGCATAGGCCAGAGAAAGCGAAGGTCGTTTCTGCCCTATGGGCTGGGAAGTGCTTGCTGAGGCCCTCACCCCCAGGTTGGGGAGGACTTGGAGCCCTTGCCCTGCAGTGAGGGCACATATTGTGGGGCCAATGCACAGCCCTGGCAAATGACTATGGACTATGGTGAATTGCCTTCCTTCCCTAATTTAATGGACTGCTTGACTGTTTGCTTGGGAACGTACCACCATATAGTGGAACTGGCGGATGTTTGTTTGCTTCTGTGTCTCAACCAGCAGCTGTCAAGAATATGTGAGAACCCTGGCTGAGCCCAGGAAGTCTGGCCGTGCCCAGAGAGAGTGGCAGTGCCCTGAGAGGCCCTGGCTATGCCCGGGGAGACTGGTGGTACCCTAAGAAGCCCAGAAAGTCTGGCTGTACCTAGAAGGACTGGTGGTGCCCTGAGAAACCCTGGCTGTGTCCAGGATATTGCATTCACCTCCAGGCTCCTTGCACAGGGTCCCTCGTGGAAAACGCTTGTTGCAGATTGTGAGGTGAGACCATGTAGGGGTGGAGTGTGGGGACAGAGCCAGGAGTGCAGTTTCCAGGCTCTCAGCCTCATGTGGAAAGGTGCTGGCTCAGGTAGTAAATGGCCATCAACTGTGATTGGATGGCCATCAGCTGTGGCTAGTTGGCCATCAGCTGTAACCAGTAAGACATTGGCCACTAATATAACTGCTGTGGCTACACTAGTAGAAAATGGGGGGGCTAGCAAGAATATGGTGGCTGAGCTAGCAAGAGTGGTGTGGGGACAGAGTCCCAGAGAGCAGTTTCCAGGCTCTCGGCCTCACGTGGAAAGGTGCTGGCTCGGGTAGTAGATGGCTGTCTGCTGTGGCTAATTGACCATCAGCTGTAACTAGTCAGCCAATTAGCCACTGATTAGTCCGTTGGTTGGCAGGCAGAGAAGTGAACAGCAGGTTGCAGGTCATGTGGATCCAGCCTCCAGTGAGACTATAGTGGTATGACTCCCCTACCTATAGTGGGTGGGTGTTCCCTTTGGCCTACCATATCCTGTGTTCTTATGTGGGGAGCGGGACTACAGGCCCCGCAGGCTGCCCTGCGTGACAAGTGGATTGCAGTTAGCACAGCGGATTGCAGCTAGCAAGTGAGGTTGATTGGCAGAGAGAAGTGGAAGGAAGGTTGCAGATGGTGTGGCTCCTGCTTCCTGTGTCTCCAACCCAGCCGACAGAGAAACCTAGTGGTATGACTCCCCTATCTATGGCTCCGTGGGTGTTCCTTTTTGGCCTCACCATATCCTGCGTTCTTATGTGGGGAGCTGAGACCCTGCATGACACCCTGCATGACACGGTCTTCCCTCCATCCCAAGCCACATTTATTTTGTTTGTAGGGGTCGGGGCATGTAGCTTTTCATATTTTTTTTTCCAGTCTATTTATTTCAGTCTATTTGATATAAAATTTATGTGAAACTTAGTATCCTCCTTAGATTCATCTTTTGAGTTTCAAAATACTCAGATCTTCTGAGTTAGAATCCTTGGCTTTCCCACCGATGCCGCCGCTATGAATTGCAAGAACTTCTCTGGAGCTAAAGCCAAGAACCAGATCTGAGTCTGCATGCAGCTCTGTTCGTCATCCTCAAGCTGATGTGTGCCGTTCAGGTCATAGGCAAGGGTCACAGGAAGAGCGTGTGTTGGGAGCGGGTGGGGAAGGGTCAGTGCTGGTGGTGAAACAGGGTGGTGATGCCAGGGAGCAGAGAACTCAAATTCTTATCCTTTAACACATTTATGAAATTGAAATGTCTGTTCATCATTAAGAAAGCTTTCCTTTGACTCCTCTTGCAAGGGATATTTAAAGGACATGGGTGCTTTTAGCCTAGAGAAAATTAGCCTCTGGGGGTTATTGACTGGTGTTTCTAAAAGTTCACCGAACTGTGGAGGAGCCACCAAAAATAAGGAGGAAGGGAAATCTCATGTATTGAGTCCCTGTTTTATGCTAGTACTTGTAGGCATTTTGCTTTTGTTATTAGATTTATTCTTTACAAAAACCGTGTGACAGTATTATCAATCTGTTTTTACAGTAGAGAAACAGAGGCTCAGAAAAGTAAAGCAACTTGTCCTTAGAGAAACAGTAACACAGAGTGGTCACAAGTATAGTCTCTGAAGCCAGACTGTCTTGTTTTAAACCTGGCTCTGCCACGTACTAGCTGTGTGGCATTGGACCATTTGCTTAACCTCTCTGTGCCTTGGTTTTCTTAACTAAAAAATGGGAAAAATGGTAATATATACGCTAAGCATTGTTGTAAAGATTAATGCGCTAATATATACAAAGTAATTAGAAGAGTGCGTCGCACTTAGTAAATGCTATGGAAAGGTTTTTATACTATTATTATTATTTTAAATTATCCTAGCCATAAAGCTATAAAGTGACAGAGCATGAATTTGAATCTAGACCTATCTGACTGTTTTTAAGCGAACATTATATATCATAACACAAATATAATGCCATATATTCATATGTGTTACATTTTAGAATTTCTTCAATAATTTTCTTCTATACTATTTATTAAGCTGTTTCTATATAATAGGTAGTGTGCTACGTAGCCTGGAGGAACTATCAGTATACATACAGTTACATGTTGCGTGCTACCACATCAAGAAAACTGACTAGGTGGATGGTCTCCAATGAGATGGGCGGACTTAATACCTGGGCTCCAGCAGGGGACTGGACAATCGCAGTGTTGTCTTCCCAAGAAGTTGGGACTACCAATTGGAAGAAACATATCAAACGTGTTTAGAAACTTGAAGAATGACCCTAAATCAAAAGTCACAGGAGTACAGCCTCCACAGTGCAGGGGATGATTTATTACAAGTCACCTCTTATATGGTTAATGCCATAAAAAAGTATGGATTGATGTATTCAATGATGGTGCCATAGGGTTAACTACACGTGCAGTAAAAGTCAGATATAGAAAAAGAATCATGCTTTCTAATCTGGAACTGAGGTAATGTTGCCCTCCAGGCCCTGTCCCCTCTGGCTAATTGGGTGGCATGTGGAGGAAGTGGGGGAGGGGATTTAAACTTGCTGATTGATATTATTTTCATCTCTTTCGTTTAAAATAATCTTACTTAGGGTTTACACAGTCTCTTTGTGGCAAATACCCCATCCTTCAGGGTTTATCCATTTCTCTTTCATATAGCGGCATCTTATTTCAAGGGGAGGCCTGTGTGTCTTTATGCCACTAAGGAAAGGACCGCTGGTCCAGGCACTGGCCCTTGGGACAGCAAATCTGGATTCCAAGCAGGGAGGATAATGCTGGGTGCAGTTAAGTAAATTTCTCAAGCCACATGTTCACAAGAGCTTTGAAAAATATTAGTGTGTTGTTCTGACACTCTTGAGCTTTCAAATTGTGGATGCTTGTTCAATTATGAGGCCCTCAAATATAACAACAAAAAAATCCCCTGATCTCTTTTCATAACACGGGCTGTGGCCTTAAGACCACTTGTATATATTTAAGTTTGCACATCTCATTATTTTAAAAATATTACTAAACCTAAATACTTTTGCTTGATACCCAAATTGCCGTTGAAATAGTAGAGAAAACTTATTTAAATATTTTCTGATTTGTAAGAAAATGTCAAGCCAATTCTTATGGTAGCATTTTGTTGAGTTTTGGCATTGCTTAGGATAATGAAATATGAGACACAATAGAATAAGTAGAATTTATAGTCTCTGCTTTTAAATTTACGTTAATGGATGACCAAATTAATGAGACATTCCATTTATAAATGATCTAATTTTACAGTGAGCAGTAGGGGAAGGTATCGACTCATAGCATTCCAGAAGAAAATTTAGAAAATATTGCTGAATTTACTTAGTTACCTGCAAGAGATGATACTTTTTTTCAATAAGAAGACAAATATTTCTTTGTGCCAGAATTTTCTTTTACTTAATATTTAAAGCTGAAATGCATGTCATCCAGATTTTCAATAACTGCTTTAATTGTTTAAAAATCCATTTAGAAATATTTTTCCTTACTTTCTGAATTTAAATGATGTCTTTTGTAAATTAGAATAATTGCAAATGTCCTTTTGTGAAGAAAAGGGTGCAGCCTTAGGAAGTCCTGCTTGCAAATTTGGCCCTTGGCTGATGTCTGAGAATTTGAATTTTGGGAGTTTACTCACTGTTCCCTAACTGATAGGGTGCTTCACTGTACCCACACTGCAACACGCTGTAGTTTATGCTGAAAACCTGCTTCCCTTCTGGGGTTCTGCAATTCTGGTCCATGCTAAGCAGAGGGTGCATACATGACCAGGCCCCAGTACAAAGCTGGGTCTCTGAGTCTCTAGTGGGCTCCCCTGTGTAGAAACAGCACCCACATGTTGCTGTACGTCTTCGCTGAGGGACATGCTCTGTGGGACCTCTCCTGAGAGGAGGCCAGCGTACGAAGGCTGTACATGGATTCCTCCACGTTTTGCCTGTGCCTTCCCCCCTTCTGATTAGCTGCCTTACTACATTGCTGTTTTCAGTCTTAGCTGCGGGGACACCTGTATGTTGAATTCTGTGAATCCTTTTAGAGAATCCTCAAGGAAGGAGTGGTCTTGGGGACCCCAACACATCTTTGCAATATCTTACAATTATTTTGTAAGAAACAATAAACTTGACATAAAAATGGAAAAGTACGATTTGTCGTAACTCCTGATTTATAGGTTTTTCATCACAAAGATTGATTAAATTTTATCTCATCTTCCTGACAAGCATATAGGTCAAACTTCGTTTCTTTTTCTAATCATCCCTAAAATATGAGAGGACATCAGAGATATCTGGTTTCAATATAAATACCAAACAAAGAAAATGAACATGCAAATTTTAAAAAGAAATCCTGTTGTGTGAATGGTATAAAATTTAATCCAAATAAGGTTAAGAGTGGCTCTTTGTAAGTATTCGGCCCAGAGGGGGAAATGGGGCTGGACAGATAGATGTGTAACAGCTGGCAAGCCGCTATTGCCAGCCCTCATTTCAGGTCTATTAAATGTGACTCTGAATCTCAAAGAACCTACTGAAGTGATTCTTGGAACTTCATTTCTTTTGCATTTTCTTGGGCTCATTCAGTTAGTAAATGTGAAAAGAAGTGCGGCTTAAAAGAACCTAGGGTAGGTCTGATGACAAATAAGAAGTCAGAAAGCAGACAGCCAGAGCCCCTGGTGCAATGAGTTTTAAGCTGATGCCTTCATGTTGACAGTTAAACTATTGTGAAAACTTGCCGTTGACTAATTGCATGCTGGCTTATTTACACGGGAAGCCAATTAAATAAATCTCACATGGTTGTATTCCCTGAGCTGTCTCAAAGTACCTATTTATAAGCGTGCTGGGGCTTAGCATACATTTTTAAAACGTTAGTAACAGATTTCAAAATCCTATGAATTCTATTATTATTTCATTGAACAGAGTGAACTGCTTTCCTGACTTTGCTGTAATAGAAAATAGAAATTAAAAGTGAAAACTCAGTTTGCGTAATGCGAAGGGCTGTCTCTAGTTGTGGACGGCTTGCTTTCCCAGGCTTCATGACTCATATCCCAATTCCACCCTATATAAATATTAATTATTACAGTATTGTGGGGACAGAGCCCCAGAGAGCAGTTTCAGGCTCTCGGCCTCATGTGGAAAGGTGCTGGCTCGGGTAGTAGATGGTCATCAGCTGTGGCTAGTTGGCCATCAGCTGTTACCAGTTAGCCATTAACCACTGATATAACTGCTGTGGCTGAGCAAGTAAGGGTGGATTGCATTTAGCAAGTGAGGTTGGTTGGCAGAGAAGTGAACGGCAGGTTGTGGCTCCCGCTTCCTGTGTCTCCAACCCAGCCGCCAGCAAGAATATAGTGGTATTTCTACTTTAAATAAGCTCACTACCTTGCAGCCTTTGTCTGAAAATATTTGTGCAATTATGAAGTTATGTCCTAGTTAAAATTTTCTAATATATACTGAATGGAATAACATTTGAAACATAAAATTATCTTAAGCAGCTCTGGCTACATTCGAGCTTATTGAACTGTGTGTGTAAATTACCCACTTCTGATTTTGAGTCTTCCGGTGTTTTATTTTCTTTATTAGAATTCCTCTTCTCCATCTCTCCACCACAGGCGCTCATTCATGTCCCTTTATGCCTTCATGACCTGACTGAAGTCAATTCCTCTGGCCTATTCTGCTGACTCTTTCAGTCTCTTTTCTTCTGTTCTTCATACTGGCACATTGCAATATGCAAAATTTCACTTATTTTATTTTCCAGTAGTTTATAGCTTTTACACAAGTCTTCATGGATTTTCTCTTCCCACTCCCCCAGGTATATTATATTCATCGTCAAATACCTGAGCTTCCAGAGGACAGAGATGATTATCTCTTAGTGCTACGCTATCTCTCCTCTACCTAGTAATACAAGGATCTCTACTCCCATAGACTTTCAACAATGCTGATAAGCTAATAGCTATATAATGGATTGGTGGACAGAGCTATAATGTTTGATCTTTATGTTTTTACAGCCTCAATAGGGGAATTAGTATTCATTGATTTTCAGGCCAGAGTAACAGCATTAATAGAGGCTTACAGGTAAAGGAAAATCTGGAAATTTGGGGAAATGAAAGAAAGTAGAGTATCTGGAGCACAGACTGTGTGAGCACAGAAGTGGGGAAAGACATCACTGGGGAGGTAAGCAGGGACCAGGCCAAATAGGGCCTCAGAGGCTATGCTAAAGAGTCTGGATTTGACCCTGAGTGAGTGGTACACAATGAAAGAGTGACATGTTGTACAGGGAATGGCTAGAAGGTGGCTATATCTAACAGAAAGAATGAGAAACAAGTTAGGAACCTCTGCAACAATCCCAGAAATAGACGCTGCTGACCAGAGTTGGGCACCAGTACATACAACTCCTTTACTAAGAAACTGAAAGAAAAGGTTATTAGAAAATGAAACTGAAAACATGGAAGTCTATTCTCCCATCTCAGTCTACACAGAAATCTCAGATAATCAGGGAAATACAACTTTATTGAACATTTTGTCCTATTTGGAAGATATATGTCTAAATAGCTCAGAGAAAACACTAATATTACAAAAAATGTTTTATTACATTTTATTGTTGCAATGATGTGCAATAAGTCACTTAATAGTGAACGTGATATTAAAGAGCAAAGTGCTGTGAGTGTCTATTCAGAAACTGAGTTAATAAAAAAGGAAACACAAAGGTTATCTACAAAAGACGAATGAAGAGAGATTGGTTAAAAAATAGTCCCCAGCGTGGTGGGATAATGTTTCATGGAGTCTTTACTTCAAAAGCATTATGAAAAGTCCATGGAGGCAGTCATGATGAATCAATAATTTATAGAGAAGCCATTATTGTCGTAACAACCCTACCATATAAGTTGCATTTGTGAACTACACATATCTGTATGTAATTTTTATTAATGATATGTAAATAAAAGGATAAGTTAGCTACCCTTTTCAGCTCTCTCCTAAACCTAGGATTTTTTAATCTTGACATGAATAACTCTTTTTTACCACTCTGGAACAGAGATAACCTGGTCCTAACACACACACTCACAAGGAAGGAGGGAAGGCAGAGGGAGTGGGCAGAGGGAGGCACTGCGGGTGCTGCTGTTTGCCTCCTCACCTTGGTCACCTGCTGTCACACGCACTGAGGACAAAGGAAGGCACAGGCTGAAGACTGCTGCGACCTTTCTTACCGCAGAATCAAAATGGTGTCCCTGCTGCATCTATTTTGTGCCTCAAGGGTGGCTGTTAATTGTTAACCTTGCATTTATATTAGCCATGGATAACACTGTTTTGCTCATAGTTGAATAATATCTCACTCAGTATTAGGTTTTGAAATAATCATATTCAGAAATAGTTGAATCTCTTCAAAATATCAATTAATGCTTATCGACTAAAAGCTTAAAAATGAACAAATTACCCAGGAAAGTACAAAATCATCTAACTACTCACACTTTACAGTTTTGTATTACCTGGAGTTTCCCAGAAAAGACTTCTGGGCAGATATAGGAGGTCTGACAATTAAGCTCATGAACTCACCCTAGAAAAAGTGCTACATACCTCAGTGATTAATATCACTATGGTCACCTTCGAAGTACTCCCCTTGGGAAGCTATGCAGTGACGCCAGTGCCTTGTCTACCCTTCAAAACAATTTTGAAACTCTTTTTCTGGAATGGCCATCAGATCTCTCGTCCTATTACCCTTGATGTCCTGAATGTCATCAAAATGTCTTCCTTTCAATATTTCCTTTATCTTCCAGTAAAGAAAGAAGTCATTGGGGGCCAGACCAAGTGAGTAGGAAGGGTGTTTCAATACAGTCATTTGTTTACTGGCTTAAAACTCCCTCGCAGACAATGCCACAATGCCGGGTAAGCTGGTGATTGTTGTGATGCAAGAGCCATGAATTGTTGGTGAAAAGTTTAGGTCGTCTAACTTTTCACCAGCCTTTTCCAAATAGTAAACTTGGTTAACTGTCCAGTTGGTACAAAGTCATAATGAATAATCCCTCTGATATCAAAAAAGGTTAGCAACATCATTGCAACAAGTTCGCGAACTTAATTGTCTGACCTCATATAAGATACCCAATAAATACAACAGAATGGAGCAGTCTTCAGGGCATAATGAAAACCCATAATTCAGAAGTCTATTTTATATCTTGTTTACAAATTTCTTCATATTGTATATTTTTAACACGTCACATGAAAATTTAATAAGAAATTTCTATTTCTTGCCAACTTCAGAAGATTTCAAGTTCAAACTTCACATAAAAATAAATAACTCAGCTGTATTGAATGGTAGTGAAAAATGTTTACTTGATGTGTCCTTGCATTCCGACTAATGAGGGCATAATGCCTCCTTGCGATACCTTCTGCTAGCATTTCAGGATGCCAAGTAGTTAAACCTGCATGTGTTTATTTATTGCATATCTGCAGCCTTTGTTAGATAGTCCCCTCCACAAAGATTTAAAAATGCATCTCCGGTGTCCAGCATCATACACAATAGGTTCTCAATAAATATTGAATAGCAAATGGAAAAAAGAGAAAGGAAGAGAAGGTGTGGTGAGAGAAGAGGATTAGTATTCCTTGAGGATGCACCATTTGCCAAACCCATCATGCTTTGAATATAATTCCTGTTATAAACTAAAAATGAAAAAGAAGCTTTCGTTTTATTACTTTTTTAGTAGTAATTTAAATATATTTATTCTTGCAGTGAAATAAGAGAAGACTATAACAAA
Source organism: Rhinolophus sinicus (assembly GCF_036562045.2). Lineage (NCBI taxonomy): Eukaryota > Metazoa > Chordata > Mammalia > Chiroptera > Rhinolophidae > Rhinolophus > Rhinolophus sinicus. The sequence goes on from NC_133760.1 coordinate 76,522,668, forward strand.
ATTAAGCTAATAAAGGGAGTAAAGAAATACTTCTTAGATTTCATTGTTGGTGTAAATTTGTATAATTTTGTACATTTGTAGATTATAATAACCACATTTTCTAGTTCCTATATTTGATGCTTTGACTCTTGGGTCCTTGCTGACTCAGCATGGACTGTCCCTTCCAGGACTAGCTAATTCCCAGAGATGGCAGACAACTCACCTTCCCTGTGAGTTTCATCTGCAAACCAACCAGCCAACCAGAGCCCACTCCAGCCACCTGACCCACCGAGCTCTCACATGCTGGGTCACCATCCACCTGCCCTGATCACTTAAGGGCAGGTACCAGACACCAGGGACAGCCCTACACCCCAGAGCCCACTGAGATGATTCAAACCAGCCAATCCTAAACCTGCAGTAAGGGCTCTGGTCCACATGTCCTCTTGCTGCCTCTGCCCGACAGACCGTGGTACCTCCCTGTGTGGACCCACATGTGTGGCATGCCCCCGCTTCTTCAGAATTGGGGGTATAACTATCTTTTCAATGGCAATTGTCTCCTGATCTGTTGGTCTGATGTGCCTGAATAATAATAAAACCTACATTTTAAACCATAGATTCACTGTAAAAATTCTTTGAAGTATCAGGTCACGTTTATAACCTCTGTTAATACTTTTGTCTTTTGAGTTAATGGGAGTTTTCTAAATGATTACAGTAAGAAAGCCATGTTATGATTCTGGTATTTCATTTAATAAGATCATGATACACAAGCTCTCCAATAGTTTTATTTTTTGCCAATTTTTATCCTTCCAACTAATATAATTTACTGACAGGATAAACAGATGCAGTTAATTTACATTTTTGTAGGAATAAAGATTTTGAAAATAGACTAAAATTCAATGACAGACATGAAGAGTATTTTATTCTGTTGCTGTATTTTTGTAAGAAAGAATAATATCTTGTTCCAAATTCAGTTTGAAGTGCATTCAAAGAGGCAGACTTGAAACACTAAATCGATTTTATGATACAGATTCATCTCTTATTCACAATTCTCAGATCCAAAAAACTCTGAAAACCAAAAAAAATTTCATAAATTTGTGGTAAACTCATTGGGTGGCTGGCAAAACCAAATCTGAACTGATGAGGCCGTTTCTTCTTTGTTTATTCTTCTTCATACTCATGAGGCAGAAATATTAATGTTTTATTTGGGGGTACTGACCCAGATGATCATGGGAATATTTATAATGTGCCCCCTTACTGGCTTTTATATTCTGATATTCATTAAACATTTGGAATTTTGAAATACATCTATCCCCAAGAGTTTCAGACAAGAGACTGTGGACCTAATTCAGTGTATACATGTATTCATGTTGCTTATATGTTTTGGTTGTAACGACATGGACTGTTACTTACCTCCTTTACTTAATATTTAATTTGATTCACTATGGTGACTCCTGTATTAATTTAAAAAATTTATTTTGAAGGAATGCAATAAAGCTAGACCAACAGTTCAAGGCACATCTTGATGGTTCCTGGTATAGGAGGCTCTGCAGATACAAAGATGACTAAAACCCACTTACTGTGCTTCAGTGAGGACAGATGTGAAGTAGATAAGAGTGACACAGTGTGACAGATGTTGTTAAAGAGGAGTTCATGTGCTTTCGGTTCAGAGAGAAGGAAACTACTGCTTGCCTGGGGGAGTTTGGGAAGACTACAGGGAAGAGGGGTTTTGAAAAGGAAAGAATGGAAAAGCAGTTTACCAGGTAATGAAACAGCTGCCCCACCCCAGTACTCCTGGTTCTCAAAATAAAAGTATTAATGTGATCCCTTAAATAACCTGACATTTGCCAGTTCTTAAACTCTTCTCAGTATCGCTGTCATCACTGAGCGATATTTTAAAGCTATGCAACACCAATAGAAGATCCTAGAAAAGCATCCTGGCTTTTCATATGTCACTGCATGGAAGCCAAAGACAATGTTATTTGCAGGCATTAATCAAATGCCAGTGCAGTTTAGATTATCTTCAAGGAGCCCTCCTTAGTCAAGCACCAAATATCCCTGTCCCACGAGGCCGTTCTTTGGACAAAATGACTGTGAGATACTGAGTGTATTTTATTCATCCATAAAAATCACATTATCAAGATAAATATAGGAAGCACTTTCTTCCCCGTAAATGAATACCATTTGCCTGCAGTGTGTGGTGTTTAAAGCTCCAGTCAGAACTGACGGTGCTGAAGTTCGCCCTGGTATTTTCAAACACTTAACTCCAAGAAGTGCCGACAGGGAGGCATCAAGAGGCCCTGCTGGATCTCTTTCAAGGAAGGAAAATAACAATGTGGTTGTACCCAAGAATGCAAAAGGACAGGTGACAGGCAACAATAAAATGCACTTTCAAAATCCTCACTCCCGTTTCTGTTCTGCTAAATTATTATGGGAGAGAATTTTAACATTGTTACTAATGGCATCTGTAACTTTTCAGTTGAGTCCCTTTTCACTTTGCAGAAAGGCGGACACAAATCATTGAGAATCTGTACAATAATACACAGAGGCAATGAGCCAAGAAAAATATTTAGCATTTAATCAAAGGTGACCTAATATTTCTACCTACCATCTATAAAATGAAACATATCATTCAATTTAATCACCAAGCAGTATTAATTCAGAGGGGAAAATGTTGAATCTTGCATCAAGGAGGTGGTTTGGAATAGATTAAAAGAAAAAAATACTGAACCAAGAGTTTAGGGGTCTGGCTTCTTATTGGGATTCTGCACCTTCATAGCTAATTCCCCTAGTCAATTTATGTTCACTCCTGGGAATTCCAGATTACTCAAATGTAAAACATAGGTTAGATTATATAACTTTTAAGGTCTCTTTTGTCTTTGAAATTCTATAGCACTGTCTTGTACTGTAGGAGGTGAGCATGTGTGGATCTTATAGTATTAATACATGGCCTTCAAGTTGGATTATTTTACTTCATAGCTTCATTATTTAAGCAATGAAGTAGTAATAGCTAATGTTCCATAAATGATACCATTTAGTACAGATGACAGACACGATCATCCCAGTTCTTCACAGGTTTTTCAGAGTGGCCAAGCTTTCTGCCAGACTCAATGTATATGACCTAATGATAACCAGAGACTACATTGTGCATCAAACCAAAGAATTATATCTGATAAAAAATTATAAAGCCCTTACCTTTTACACCTCTTGAGAAATTATTACAGTGATTAAAAAATACATCTTTGGGAGCAGTCCATTTGTCTTCCAACCTATGCCCCTTAGTAAACTCTCATGAGATCAATCCTATGAAAAAAAAAGACACATTGAAATGTGTCCAAGTCTGATGCATTATGCAAGACAGTACTACACAAAGGCCAGATGAATCAAGACTGGGAATACTCCACGCTACACCCCTGGCTACGCCTTTTCCAGTTTTAGAAAATAGATCCCATTGCTGCATTATTAATTCATGCTCCTACGTATAAATGCCTATCGCCCAAAACTTCTGGCATCATTTTTTCCCCCAATTCTTAAATAAAGCTTATTATGGGCTTTAAACTATTTTAAGTGCTCTGCATGTGCTAATTCATTTAATTATCATATCACCTTCTTGTTTTAAAAGATTTTTATTAAAATATAGCTAACATACAATATTAAGTTAGTGTCCGGTGTACACCATAGTTATTCAACATCTAAATATCTGAAGAGGTGATCACCAAGATATGTCCAGCTACCATACGTACACCATACCATGCTACCACATATTTTTGAATATTATTGAATATATACCACATATTTTTAATATTATTGAATATAATATTTATACATATTATTGAATATATTTCCTATCCTGTGCATTATACATCTCCATGACTGACTTGTTTTATACCTGGAAATTTGAACCTCTTATTCCCCTTCATCTATTTCCCTCATTTAAAACTTATCAATTATTATTGAAATTCAGTGTTATTTTATATTAATTTCAGATGTACAGCATGATTAGACATTCATATAATTATAGAAGTGATCCCCCTGACTAGTCTAGTACCCACCTGGCACTATACATAGTTATTACCATATCATTGACTATACTCCCTATGCTTTACTTTACATCCCCATGACTATTTTTTAACTACTAATTTGTCCTTCTTAAGCCCTTCCCCTTTTTCACCTACCCCCAACCCCCGACCCATCTGGCAACCTCAAAATGTTCCCTATATCTATGAGTTTATTTGTTTGTTTATTTTGTTCTTTAGATTCCAAATATAAGCAGAATCACATTGCATCTGTCTTTTTCTATCTGACATACTCCACTCAGCATAATACCCTTCAGGTCCATCCAGGTTCTCGTATATATGCACCTCCTCTTCTTTATTCATTCATCCATCAATGGACACCCAGGCTGCCTCCACATCTTGGCGATTGTAAACAATGGTGCAATGAACATAGGGAAGGATGCACATGTACCCTTAAAGTAGTGTTTTGGGTTTCTTTGGATAAATGCCCAGAAGTGGGATTCCTGGGTCCTTCTCTGTCTCTTGGTATAGGCTTTGTTTTAAAGTCTGTTTTTCTGGTATAACTATTGCTACCCCAGCTTTTTTTTTTTTCCATTTTCATGAGATATCTTTTTATATCCCTTTACTTTCTGTTTGTGTGTGTTTCAATCTGAAGTGAGTCTATTGTAGGCAGCATATGTAAGGGTCTTGTTTTCTTATCCATTTATACACCCTATCTTTTGATTGGAGGCTCTAATCCATTTACATTTGAAGTGATTGTTGATAGATATGTAGTTATTATCATTTTGTTTTTCATATTTTTTATTTTTCTTTTAATAAGTTCTTCTAACATTCCTTGTAATACTGGTTTGGTGTTGATGAACTCCTTTAGTTTTTTTTCTTGTGTGTGAAGCTCTTGATCTCTCGTTCAATTCTCAATGATAGCTTTGCTGGGTAGAGTAGTCTTGGTTGTAGGTCCTGCTTTTCATCACTTTGAATATTTTGTGCCAATCCCTTCTGGCCTGCAAAGTTTCTGTTGAGAAATTAGCTCACAGTCTTATGGGAGCTCCCTTGTAGGTAACTAACTGCTTTTCTCTTGCTGCTTTTAAGATTCTCTCTTTGTCTTTAACCATGTCATTTTAAGTATAATGCATCTTGGCATTGGCCTCCTTGTGTCATCTTGTTTGGGACTCTGTACTTTCTGAGCTTGTATATCTATTTCCGTTGTCAGGTTAGGAAACTTTTCTGTCATTATTTCTTTAAATAGGTTTTCAAGTCCTTGGTTTCTCTCTTCTCTTTCTGGTACCCCTATGATATGAATGTTGGTATGTTTGATGTTGACCAAGAGACCCCTTAAACTATCCTCATTTTTTTGGATTTTTTTTTTCTTCTTTTTGCTATTCTGATTGGGTGTTCTATGCTACCTTGTCTTCCAAATCACTGATTCGATCCTGGGTTTCATCTAATCTACTATTGATTCCCTCTAATATATTCTTCACTTCAGTTATTGTATTCTTCATTTCTGACTGGTTTTTTGTTTTGTTTTGTTTTTTATCTGTTCGCTGAAGTTCTTCCTGGGATCACTGAGCATCCTTATAACCAGTGTTTTGAGCTCTGTATTTTGTAGATTGCTTGTCTCCATTTTGTTTAGTTCTTTTTCTGGAGCATTGTTCTGTTCTTTCATTTAGGACAATTTTCTTTGTCTCCACATTTTGGCTGCCTCCCTGTGTTTGTTTCTATGTAGGGATGCTATGCTTCCTGTTTTTAGTAGAGTGGCCTTATGTAGTAGGTGTCCTATGGGCACAGTGGCACAATCTCTTTGATCACCTGAGTGGGGTGCTCCAGGTGTGTCCCTTGTGTGGGCTGTTTGTGCCCTGGTATTGTAGTTGAGCCGTGTTTGTTGTTTGCATGTCATTATGAAGGATTGACCCTAGGGCTGATTGGTTGTGAGGACTGGTTGTAACTACAGTGGAGGAGCTGTAGTGCAAGGACTGACTCTACGAAGTGGAATTTGCTTTAGTGGTGCTCTGGTATCTTCCCAGTCTGCCTTTTGTGTGTGTTGTCCTTGGAAGTAGCAAGGTAATGCTTTGGCTAGGTCCAAAGCTGGGTACCTTGCATGTCAGCCCTGGGGGTGGGGGGGCACCTGGAATGGGCCCTGCCACAGGCTAAGTTCACCTGCAACCTATGCCCTGCTCAGACCCACCGGGCATGAGCCAGATGGCTGCCACCCATGCTGGGCTTTGAGATACCTTGAGATGCCATGCCAGAACTGAAGCTAGCTGATGCTAGTGCTGGGCTGCTCAGTAAGACATTGTGGCACACCAGCACCAGATGCTGCTTCTTTGGAATTTGTGATGCTTTGAGAGATTTTAGGAAAGTCTGCTGCATGAGCCAAGCCAGGCATTTACAGAAAAGCCACTGGAAGCATCTTGGATGTGCCTGGAAGTTGGGTGGGGCGAGGTCTCATGGAATTACCAGGGCAGCGCAGAGGAATGATGTTAGCCAGGTTGATGGGGACTAAGATATGGTGGCAGCCTGTGTCTGCACACTGGGAGGGAAGAGGGCTCAACAAAGAAACTTGGTTTCTACCAGATTTCTGTCTGGGAGAAAGCTGCCCTTCCAGCCCTCACCTTGCAGCGAAAAACCTCATTTCCTCCCCATATGTCCTGGGTGCCTTTCAAACTGCTGCCCCAGCACTCTAACTCAGAGCTAGTGAGTCCATCAGTGTGTGTTAGCCCTTTAAGAAGATCTCCTGGGACTGCGGTCACTCTGTCTCACTGAGCCACAATCTCACTGGTTTTCTCAGCCAGAAGTTATGGGGACTTCTCTTCTTAGCATTGGAAACCTGGGCAGGGGAGACTGGTGTGGGGCTGGTACCCCTGTCCTTCAGAGGTGGGACCTTTATAGCCATGATGTCCCTGCCAGTTTTTAACTATCACACATGGGTGTGGTACTGGCTTGTTCTGCATCTTTGCCCCTCCTACCATTCTCAAGGTACCTTCTTTATGTCCTTGGAGCTAGATCTTTGCTTCAGCTATGCTTCAGGCAATTCTCAATGATGGTTGTCCTGTAGTTTAGTTGTAATTTTGATGTAGACATGAGAGGAGGTAAGCATAGCATTTACCTACTCTGCCATCTTGACCAGAATGACAGCATCTTCTAAGTAAGCACTATCAGTACCCTCATTTTATATATGAGGATACTCAGAACAGAGATAAGTAACTTGTACTTGGTCACACAACTAGAAAGTTTTCAAGCTGGAATTCAAAGCTGGGGCCTAGAGGGAAACGCCATAAACTTAACCAGCATGCTATACTGCAGTGATGCAGAACTGCTCAGATATATGTCTACATGGTTTTCAGGGTCTCATGTATAAATATAGAATTCTCATGGGTTTTCTACACACACCATGTATTTTGAAGCAGCTTACAGCAGTCCCCCCCTTATCTGTGTTTTGTCTTTTTGTGGTTTAATTTACCCACGATCAACCATAGTTTAAAAATATTGAATGGATAATTCTAGAAATAAACAATAAGTTTTAAATTGGAGGCCTTTCAGAGGAGCATAGTAAAATCTTGCATCATGCAGCTCCATCTTACCTGGAAGTACATCATCCCTATGTCCGTGTATCCACACTGGATGTACTCCCTGCCCATTGGTCAGATATTAGCCATCTTGGTTATTAGATCTACTGTCACAGTATCACAATGCTTATATTCAAATAACCCTTATTTTACTTAATGATGGCCCCAAATCACAAGAGTAGTGATTCTGGCCAATGAGATATGTCAAAGAGAAGCCGTAAAGTGCTTCTTTTCAGTGAAAATGTCAGTACAGTACAATAAGATATTTTGAGAGGAGACCACAATCACATAACTTTTATACAGTATATTGTTAAAATTGTTCTGTTTTATTGTTAATATTATTGTTAATCTCTTACTGTGCCTAATTTATGAATTAAACTTTATCATAGATTTATATGTATAGGAAAAAAACATAGTATATCTAGGGTTTGGTGCTCTCTGTGGTTTCAGGGTGTCTTGGATAAGGAGGGACTACTGTATTTTAGACTACTGGTAATTCTCAAAATAAAAATGGTAGAAAAATGGTATGAAGGAATACCTTTAAGTCTAATGTCTTTAAGTCCTACTATGTATCTTCTTTAAATGTGTTAGTGATCAAAATACAACGTAAGTTTAAAAAAGCAGTGGTTCTCTAGTCACTCCAAAGGCATTGTCTCCAACGAATAAGTAGTAAAATTGTACATTCATGACATTGTATCACTATATAAACCTCAATGCAGTTTTTTTATATTTCTGAAAATTGGTATACTTCAGGGACATAGTAAAAAAAAGTAGGTATGACTAAGCATATAATTATCCTAATGATATGTGACAAGATTTTCAACCTTTTATAAATGTTGTTTGACTAGATTATGGAAAAATATTTTTAATAATTTTTAAAATCCATTTGTTAATAGGACAGAAATCTCTTTTTAGGGCCAGTGGGTTAGGTCCTTAGAGTTGTGACTCTTTATTAGATATTGGACAATGGTAAGCAAATCACAAAGTCTAAAAACTCACTTTTTATCCATTTGTTTATAAAGGTCCTGTTAAGTATTTAGTGGGAATCAGTGATAGGGATATTTTCACTAAAGACAAGTTGCACTGCATTTCATGGAAACATTTTCAAAAGGTTATTTGGCATCGTTTACAAAACTGGAAAATTAATAAGAAAATGGTATCAATATAAATGTTTATTTTGTAGCCTGAATTTCATTGTGAACTTGGGGAACTATGGGGGGAGTATCTCAAGATGTGTCTTAATGGTTTGTGAAATGGATTGGTAGGGTGATTGTTAGCTAATTTTCCAAGTGAAAATCCCCCCTTTTCCTTCTGCTTATACAAATAGACAAGTTGAGTCACAGTAGTGGGTAGTTAGAAGGAATGAGTTCTTGCCTGTAAAAAAAGTAAAATATTAGAAATATGTGGATATGGAAAAATAGTGATTTGAGTTCTTAAGATATATTATCCCAAACCACAGTAATCCCACCCTGAAGAACAAACTTGTGAACCTCCAATGCTTAGAGCTGTGCATTACTAGTTTCTTGAATATTTCTCAAATATTTCGTAAAGTCTAACTTTTAGGTTGTGCTACTCACTGAATAACACAAAACACAAAACTCATTTTGGTAAATACCAACAACATTTGTATTATTTCCCCAGCCCTTAGCCTCCTGGTATGTTTGAGTTGTGAAAATGAAGTACTCTATTTTTATTTGAAAATATCTGGCTCATACATTATTTATTTTTTTTTTTTGAGAACTTCATTTTTTTCTTTAATAGGATATTTATTAATATATTCTGAATATTAGGGAGGAAAAGCAATTTTCTAAGCATAGATACAGGTTTTCCTTAGCCGGTAGTATGACGTGCTTTCTAAAAACAGCCTTAACTTTTTTTGACTTTTTTTTTTTTTTTAATTTTATTAGTTTCAGGTGCACAAGACAAAGCAAAACTTAGAGGTTTATCATTTATATCCCTCACACTGTGTGAACCCCCCTCTCCCTATCCACTATCCCTCTGACATCGCACAGAGCCAATACATTTCCACTGTCTCTATTCTTAATGCTGTACTCCGCTTCCTGTAACAATATACATACAAATATATAAATATACATACATATATATATATATATATTTATATTTATATAAAATTATAGTTGGCATTCAGTATTGTTAGCTTCAGGTGTACTGTGCAGAGATCAGGCATCTACATCATCCCTGAGGTGGTCTCCCAAATGGGACACATGTCCATCGGATACCCTACAACATCTTTACATTATTGATTACGTTCCCCAAATTAATTTTCAAAACCCCGTGGCCATCTTGTGGTTACCGACTATTTTCTAAACCTCTCACCTTCCCCTTATCCTCACCCCCCGCCCATCTAGCAACCCTCAGTTTTTCCTCTATGTCTCCAAAACTGTTTCTGATTAGTTCATTCACTTATTCTTTTCTTTAGATTCCGCATATAAGTGAGATCATATGGGCTCATACATTATTGATAATCTTAGATACCACCAAATATTATACCAAGTTGGATTTTGAAAGTTATAATTATTAGTAATACTACACTATATCTATTAATGATAATAAGGAAAAATGCTATTACATAATAGTATGTTTATGGATTGTAGTATTTTGCCTTATGCATTATTTAGGACATACATTTATATACTCAATGTTTAGCATTAAGGCTTCCCAGATTTAAGAGCACTTAGCTGTTTAACACTTAGCCTCTTTGTTGGTCCAATTTTAAAAAAAGTAAAACAATATTTTTCTTTGTATGTGTATGATAGCTACAAATGAATAAACTTTTGAGGTTATATAACTAAGCTCAGCAGCAAAAAAACAATTATATTCAAAGATGGGAAATGTTTGGCAGGCGTCCCACCACTTTTCCTCCCATGCTTATGGTGGACGTTACTCACTGATCATGGCCAGAGGCAGCTTCAAACCTCTCCTTGAAACAGTACTCTCGGAAGCCACAGTCAGTCAGGGATAGTTAAACGAGCAAACCAATCCACCAATCCAGATAGAGAAGGAGAGAAAGTAACATCTTGTTATCCGTAAGTCTCTCCCATCTCTATCTATGAAGCACAACAGATCCCCTACATGCAAATTAAGTTGAAGAAAATGTACCCTTAGCTTGTAAGAAAGAAACTTGAGGGAGAAGATCATCCAAAAGTTGTTTACATATCCTTTTGGACCTAGAGAACCAGAGAAAGCATGTCCCTGTATGAAGCATCAGTTTTCGAAAGGGAAGTTAGCGAGGATTCCAGCCTCAGGGATTTCTTCCTACAGGAAATGTGGCCTTGCGAGCTGAAGGGCTGGGCTACTCAAAGGAAGTCTGCTGCAGTATTTCCATATGTCAGAGAAACAAAACCTTACCGAGAGGCTGTTCTCCTATGGAAGACCCCGGCTGACTAAAAATAGAAATTGGCTGTGTGGCAGTAACGCTGAAAATGATATCCTCTTGTTCTTATCCACTTAGTCTTAGGGATGCCTTCTTTTTATAATTTATATATTCTTGATTGTAAGTTTCATTGGTGGTCCATTGATAAGCATTAGAACTTGAAAATAGCTGTTAAGTTTGAGAATCTTTTCACGTGTGTGTGTGTGTGTGTGTGTAGTAGTAGTAGTAGTAGTAGTAGTAGTAGTAGTATAAACCAACTAGGAAAAGAATATAGAATTTGACTTGTACATAAATATCCGAAACAAACAAGTAAACTGTAATGTCAAAGAATTGAACCTGTAAATTTCAATTCACAAACACAAGTTACATGTATTCTCATTGGGGTCCCAGTAATATCCCCATCTAGCATAATACAAGTTCTCTGGCTTAGTGAGCTTGGGCTACCATAAAAAAATACTATAGACTCAGTGGCTTAAACAACAGAAATTTATTTTCTCAGTTCTGGAGGCTGGAAGTCTGAGATCAGGATGCCAACATAGTTGGATTCTGATGAGAGCTCTCGTTCTGGCTTTTCAATGATCACCTTCTTGCTACGTCCGCTCATGGCTTTTCCTTGGCAGATACTCTAGGGAAGAGAGAGGAATCTCTTTTTCTTCCTCTTCTTATAAGACCACAAATCCTCTTATGAGGGCCCCACCCTCATGACACCTTGTAACCCTAATTACCTTCCAAAGACCCCGTCTCCAAATACCATCATATTGGGAGTTAGGGCTTCTATATATGAATTTGGAGGGGGACAGACTTTTAGTCTATAACATTCTTAAAGGATGGCTGTTGATTGGTTGATCAAACTTAAAAAAACCTGAGTTTAAGTTTTATTAAAGTTCTAACAACTAATTTGAGAAATATATAGAACTGTTTTCTATGAAGAAAATCAGAGGATAATAGGAAAACCTATTAGCATTTAAGAGAGTACTTTAAGAGTATAGTAGAATATAAAAGTCAATATACAAAAATCAGTAGCATTTTTAACATTAGCAATAACCAATTAGAAAACATAATGATAAAAAGGATCTCATTTACAGTAGCAACAAAACCCTTTTTATATTTAGGAGTAAATAGGAAATGTGCAAGGCTTTTTTGAAAAGGGCAATATTTACCAAAACGTAAAAGCAGCCTCATCTTTGACCTTGCAATCTACTGCTAGGACTTCATTCCACAGAAATACACACTCATAGTCCGTAAAACACATTTATAAGGATAGTCTCTTCTGTAATAGCAAATAATACAAGCAAACTGAATATCATTAACAAAAGAGAGTAAATAAATTAGAAAACATTATTATTAAGAAAAAACGAGATCCATATATATGAAATTAGAAAGTTCTTTAAAACCCAAGTAAAAAGAAGTTGTCATAGCATAATAGAATCATATGTAAATAGATAACTATGAACTATATATGTAACAAAGATTTTTGTCTATATTCTTTATTACATATGCTTTTGTGTGGATTGACTCTTATTGTAAGGACATACTCGTGTTTCTGTTTAACTAAAAAACATTTTCTCTTAAAAAAATCAAAGGCGTATTCAGGGCTGGATGGCGAGGCATGGTGGATCCAGCTCTTCCTCACGTGGTGGAGCAGAGACTCAAGGAGGGTGGGACAGCCACATGCAGGTCACTTCCGTATTTGGGCCTCTCTGCGCTCACGTTTTCTCTTCCGGCTTTGCTGCCAGTTTTCTTTTCTGGAGGTGTTAAAATGAACAGAAAAGGAAATTCTTTAAGAATGTTCAGGTCCTTGTTATACAAAATTGCATTGTTGGAATGGGTTTTAGATATGATCTAAAGCAGCTCCCAAGCTGTACATGGAATCTTGATTTCCGAAATGTCCAGGAAACTTTAATGGGTATTTCATATTTTTTATGCTTGAGTCACATCCCTTTATCCAGAAACCTGGGAAAACTTTACCCTGGAAAACTTAACACACAAAGTGATTTATAGATGATGTAATACAGAATTGTATACCTGAAATCTATGTAACTTTACTAACAATTGTCACCCCAATAAACTTTAATTTAAATAAATAAATAAATAAATAAATAAGGTGATATTACTTTCCCAACTTCTAAGACAACAATATAAGAAAAAAAAGACTTTATTCAAAGAATAAAAATGAATGAGTATTTTTCAGCAAACAAATGAGTACTGTGATGCCATCTGATGACCCACCAAAAATGTTTCCGTGTTACTTCAATTCTCTGTGTTAGGATTTTTTAATCCATAAATTCATCTTTATTACCTCCTATCTACTCTGCCCAGTACTGGCCTGGTTGGTTTATCTTCATTGGTCAAATCACTATAGGGGGTAGGCAGCCAAGTTGGTATGTTTAAGCCATGTAGTAGTCTCTTAGTCAGGTCCTGTGTGTCCCAAGAGCCCTTCAAGAAACTCACTTGTTTCCTTAGATATTGGCAAGGAAAGGCCAGAAATCTCTCCTTCCAATGTGGTGATTTTCATTCTTATAGAGCACACTGCTTTGACAATGACGTGCCAGTCCCTCTGCTCAGAGCCTACCTGGTTTGTATCCAGTTTCTGTGTACTCAGATGTGTCACTATAAAGAGACTACCTGCCCACTTTTAGAACGCCACTGTCCCTTGGCTTATGCTGGAATGTTCTGTAGCTCTGACTAAGAGCTCAAATAAGCTGCATTAAACCCCTCTGAGCTCTGGAGTTGCTCTCATTTGGTCCTCACTGAAGAACTCTCATGGTGCAAAGGTCATTGGCAAGCCATGATTTCTCTTTGGAGCTCCGAGTTGGCTTCCCAGGGGGCCTGTGTCCCATTCTAACTGAGTTTAGCCAAGCTCTAAGTTCTGATTAAAAGCCCAGCCCTTTGAGACATGAGATGGTTAGGAGAATGGCATGCACGAGAACCATGGACTCTTGTACCCAAGGCCAGTACAATAACTTTATAAGTTAAAAAATGTGGTTTTTTATTTTTAAAATTTTATGTGAAAATGAAAGTCACTGTGCTGGAAAAGTTGTTTCCTTTCTAATTTCTTTAATGTTACAATGGAAGGAAATCATCCTCCTGGTGGCCAGTGAGTGAGGGAGCAGAGCAGAGCTAATGAAATCAGACCTAATATTCAACCCTTGGAAATGCACCTTCTGTTTATGCTTCCAAGTGTTCCTTTTATCATTAGATAAAAGTGTACAAGGGAAGTTGCCAAAATTAGTCCACCTTTTGGGCCCAGGCCACAGTTAAACTTAGATGTAAGAGAGATCAAAGCATTTGCATTCCGACCCACAGAGCTGCAGCCCGCAGTGGAGCTGGTCTGTATGAAATGGCTGTGCACTTTCCAATTCGGAGCATCTAAACAATACATTCCAGGCTGCAGGCACACAGAGGCGGCATGCACGTCTGCTTTCACAGTTCACAAAGGGATGGCTTGTTTAGACTTTGGTGTACAATCCCGGGGGAAGTGCCCAGAGCTCCTGAAACTTGCCTTGGTGGTCTGTGAGGACAGACAATTTCTCCCCAGTACCAGTGGAGCTGATTTTATTCATGGCCATGCTATGCTTCTTTTACGTGAAGCCATTCTATTGCAAGATAGCAGCAACTCTGCTTTTTTCCTCCTTTTTTTATATTGCTTCAGGTTTTGAGCTTGGCAAAGAAAGCATCAGAATGGTGTCCCTGGAGGACGTGGAAATAAGCAGGAGACACTTGGTCTCTGAGTACCCTTGGTCTCAGAGTAGTGTCACCGAATTATTTATTATCCAAACCACTTCTGTGAGTGAAAGGCACACTATTAGTAATTAAACCTGGACAATTGGAGCAAACTGAACCTGTCCTGGCAAACTGGGATGGATGGTTACCATATGTGTAGAGAAATGGGTGACTTTGCGTGCCTCGGGCCTGAATTCTAGTGCCTCTTTTCTGTGTAAGACTGGGCATTTTCTACTCACTCCCTTACATTACTACAGATGATCATTTTCTGCTTTTGATAGTAAACATAACAATAAGAAAAAAATTGGATAATAAATTTCCGTATGACTCAGAACACAGCCCCTTGTTAAACATTATAGCTCCAGAATAGATTTTGTTACAAAGAAAATGTTCTGTACAAATTCTTTAAAGAAGTCTTTCAGATGGACTTTTTAAAAGCATGCCACCGCCCACTATTTACAAAGAAAGTCTTGAAGGGAAGCAGCAAATCCCTCAGGCCATTTCTAGCAAAGAGATGTCCCTTTGGCACCAACAGCACAAAAACGCTGTTGTAACTACACCCAAACTAGTTTTTGTGTCTAACATATTTTTGTCTTAAAACTGCCATCAGCTTGCTGTGTTTACTTTCTGTTTATTTTACCACTTCCCTTCTAAATATTTTGCATCATCTGGGGATTTTCCCAAGTTGTGGTCGGGGCCACATTCCTGTGACTTGTGGCGTTAAGTTGTGTCTCCATGGCAAGGCTTGTTTATCTTGAGGGAGCGCTTTACAAGGTGGACCCCTCCCACAACAATTTCAAACTCCTTTGCTCCTCTCTCCACATGCTCAGAGGCTGAGACAGCAGCCCAGATATGGCTATCCCTAATCAGAAACTACATTCCTAGAGGGTGAACCTCACTTCGCTCTGCTTTCAAGATAGGGAAATATTTGGCTCTGTTTATGTCTTTCAAACTGGGCAGTGCCCTCTTGACCGTCATGACACCCACTTGTGGGCCCAGGAATCTTCTCACAATTCTTTCCCAGGTAAATCACGCTGCTCACACCTGTGAAGCAAAAAGGCCACAGAGGCCAAAGTGTGAGGTGGTGGTGGTAGAAGCCCATTCCCGGACGGAGGCCTCTGCCAGGAGAAGGAAAGTGTGGTCAGAACCTGACTGTTCTTGCATCCTCGCACTCCTGAACAGGAACCAGCCTGGGGAGAGATAAGAGCCCTAGGCGGACACCCTGATTATACCTACCTTTTTATTTGTTAAATGTGGAAATTGACTTCATCCAATTAATAAGAGCAGGAAATAGTTTTTGTTTTCTTTTTGTAGGAAAACATGAAGTAACAGTTTTATCTTAATTTGTCAGGCATTGCCCAAGAGACTGCAGCCATGTGGGCTGGTGGCCAAAATATTGCTCTAAGTCCCAAGTATTAACACCCAGATATAAAAAGAATGCTAATTGGTTTTCCAGATGAAAAATAATAAGGCACCTGGTGCCAAAACTGCTGCATGGTGTGGAAACCCCAAGTTACACAATGGGGCCTGATTGCAATCTGGGGTCTCCGTTTGTGCTCTCTGCAGAGCTAAACAGAGGGAGGTGCTGCTTCTGCCTGAGGAGAAAGCCTCTGCTCCAGATCTCAGCCTGCTGCGGCACCAGGCTTCCCACAGTCCTCCTGCCAAATCTCCAAGTTTTTTCCTGGCTGCCATTCAGGAAAGTACAGCTCCATTCGTAGGATGGAAAGTTAAAAAGGCCTTGCTTGGATACGCTGAGATATATACAAACACTGCTTGACGTATGGGGCAGGCTGCATTAAGGGAAAAGAATGCGAGACTTTTTAAAATTGTTTCAATTACGCGATGGAGATATTAGCTGGAAGAAAAAAAAAATTAGGCTTATTCAGCATTCCCCTTAATCGCAACACATTCCCACCTTAGATTCCTCATTGCTAAAACGTTGGCTGACCTCCAAGAGCCCATCCAGCTTGGGCTGTGCCTAACTGAAGGACCGGATTTAGTGTACATGGAAGATACTGAATGCAGATACTCCAGCGAGGTCACTGGAAGCCAGCTGGGCAGTTGCCCTCTGGCCACTGGCACAGTCCGGGGCTGGGGCTCTGATGCATCTGGCTGAGGGCCGGTCTTGCCTGTGGCTTCTCACCTTGACTCCAGGTTTATATCACTGATGGGAAAGTGCTTGAATTGAAAGGACTTCCTAACACTATAACCCCTGTCTCATTACTTCCAGGGGATGGTACATACCACTGCGGAATTCACAGCAGTTAATTCACATCACCCCAAATGCTTTTGCTCTCCAGTTAATACGAAAATACTCTTTGTCCTGTCATCAATAATGCTCAGAAACTATGGCCATTACGCTAGTCATGTATGCAAAGATGCAACTAAGTTAAACATCCTTTTTAAAAAAGAACTACTTTAATAATAGAAGTTAAGCATTCTCAAAATAACCAATTTCTGCCAAAGTATGCAGAGAATGAAACAGGCCATAGATAGGCTTCCGTTGATGTGCGCAAAACAAACTATTTTTGACAGAAACCAGCAAGCAATTGTCTGTTTCTATCAATGCTCTTCTTTTGTTTACTACTTTTTATTTGTTTGTTATTGTTAGTGCATTTCCCCCTAGAGGACTGAGGAGAGTGGGATGTATTGAAGAGTTTAGAAAGCATTTATTACAAGTACGGGGAATTAGGACTTTTTACCTGCAGGGGAATCCAAGGAGTAGAAGACCATTGAATGTGTATTGCTGACCCTCAGTCTGATTCATCCCCATGGAGCTAAATTAATTCTCCAATGAGCCCTGCCCTTCCACGGAGGCGCCAGTCTCCGCTGGTGCATTCCCGCCCCGTGCCTGTGTTTGCTGTTCCCAGTACCTGGGGCGAGCTTCCTTCTCTCCATCTCGAGGCCCCAGCTCCTTCCCAGTTGATCTGTGAAGCCTTCCACACCACTGCAGACCCTTTGGCTTCCCATTTATCTGATCTCTTATTGCTCTGACTGTTTTCATGAAACAAGGTAAGGATGTGTGAGGGTTCACAAATCAGGTGGGAATTGAACTGAGATCCAGAATATGAAGAGGAGAAAGGAGCGCTTTTTATTGCAAGGAGCAGAGACCCACTCAGACAGGTCAAAATAAGGAGAATGTACTGCAAACCTGGAGTCCAGGAAATGGGTCTTGAAGGCTATGAACTGGAACTGAGGCATCTCTCTCTCTCTCTCTCTCTCTCTCTCTCTCTCTCTCTCTGACTCTCAGGATCATGCAGTACCCCTCTGTCTGTTTCCAAGGAATATTTTCCTTCACAGTCTTCCCCTTTCTTTCTGCCAAATTTCCCTGCTTTATCATTTCAGCTTTCTTTCAGCTCAACAACCCCCGAATAATCAAATTAACGTTTGTAATCTTAATTCCAAACTTCCACAGATTTGACCATCTCATCTTGTGCTGTATATCCAGTCCTCCATTTAATCAGTGTGGTTGTCAGGAGCAGGGATTTTGGTACAAACATCTGCCTAAACCCACTCTGGTGGCAGCCTGTAGGTAGAGAAGTTTCAGGGAGGGGAAATGAGTAGATGTGTACACCAAACCATACCCGCTACTTGCAGAGTTCTATTATTCCCATAAGGCAAATTCTTTAAGGTCAGGAAAGAGCTTCCACGAGCTACTTCCATCATCTCAGTGCTGTTCATCTACCTCGGCGATTCAACAACACTGGCTGCTCAGCAGAATCACCTGGGAAACTTTTAGAAGCATTTCAGTGTGTACTCCTCCCCCCAGCCACAACTAGAGGCTTCTGGTTGCATTGGTTGGGGGTATGGCCCAGACACCAGGCATCTGGGCGGTGCAGCTGTGCTGTCTGTCCAGGCCAGACTTACTCTCACTGAAGTCAGGAACAGAAAAGCTCACTCCTATAGGTGGAAAAGTGATCACCATTGTAACTGAAAACATGGTGGAAATCCAAGTGCTGTTAAAATTAGCTTAAAATTCTTGCTTGGCCTTAGTAGTAGGGTAACTGTAGATTATATCCATGTTGTTTTAGCTGGGGTGAATACCAGTAATAGTGGTAACTTTAGAAAGAGAAATGAAAATTTTTAATTTTATATTTTTAATTTTTCCACATTCTTGTAACTGTTTTCATTAAATGTGGGAGTCACTGGTTGTTTCTGCAAGGTTTTTTGATCACCCAGTCAATATGCCTTCAAAATGCAGCCCTGTTCCTGGATTCTTTGAAAACAAGGTCTCATATCAGTGGGAAAATTTAAGATTGAATAGTAAATTCTGAATTGATGACAATTCAGAGTGGCACTTGGATGATAATTGCTTTAGGTTTTTCAGTGGTAACTGAAATCGGCATTCTATAAATTTGGGCTGAGTCAGGTTTGCCTCTGGACAGCAAAAAGCTGACTGATTGCAGGCAGTACAGCTGACTGGCTACAGACAGGACACAGAGATGTTCTTTTGGAGAACTCTTCACATTTTCCTTGTGGCTGCCTTGTGCAGCTCAGGCTTTAGAACCATCAGTTTTGATGACTAGTCGGGGAGTAGTTTCTGGAGTTCTTCAGTCTGACAGTGAAACGAAGGGGGTTTTCCAAGCTTTTAAGTAAATCAGCTCAACTACTGATTCCTGAGGGAATAAACCCATCTTGCCTCTGAGACCACCTCGGGACACTGACTATCCACCTCTGCAGTCAAGCCACTCTCATCTTATGAACACATTGGGCATTGGTTTTTATATAGAGTGTGACTCATGGGCTCTTACATTTCCTGTTCCAGTGACCTTCTCTGAGGAGCCATTTCCCCAGTTTACCTGCATACGTCTAAGGAAGGCCTGCTGACATTGACCTTTGGCAAAGGGCCTAAAGAGTGAGTACTGTGGGAGACATCTTCACAGTTTCTAATCTGGCATAACCAGGCTCAATTTCCTCCTTGTGTTACAGCACAGACCAGGGCAGTACTGACACTTCCTTCCCCCAGAGCATCTTATCCAGGCCCCTTTGGATGGGAGGATCCTTCTTGGAATTTCCATCATGTGTCCAGTGGTGAGTAATGGGAATCGTGATGCTAGTTCTTAAGTTTCCTTTGGGGGTGTTGTGAATGGCTTAGTCTTCTCCTAGCAAGATGTGAGCTCTGCCTGGAAAGGAGCAGAGATGCCACCTTGAAAGCTGAAGGGTTGTTGGTGTGTTTGCACTGACTGGCAGCTCCCGTACAGTGCGCCTTCCTGTGCAGCAGACCCAGTGACCGTCTTGGCAGGAAAGGTCTGCTGGATGATGGGCATGGCACTTAAACCAGAAGCTGTGTCCTTACTGTGAGCTCCACAGTCTTGTCTACTTGGTGATTCCAGGACCTTTGCATGTGTCCTGGAATTAATCCCAAATCAAGTGGCCCAAAGAGAAGTCATTAAAGGTTTCAGTGTGAAGTCCTTCTATAGAGCTATTCTGCTATACTCTGTCAAAGGAGTCCCTCAAGTTGTCAAGTACACAGGTGGCACTGTTAAGCACTATGTTTTGCTAGTTCTGTGCTAAAAATCTATGTTAGAAAAATGTGACCATCATTGATGAAAGTATACTTCTATTACCCAGTGACGCTGTCATTGGATATGGTTGTGAAGCAGAAACGAAATAGCTGAATGTAAGATCCATTGTGGGCTCCCCAGCTTTCGGGAGAAAACAGGACTGTTCTTTTAAGGACTTTGGAGTTGTTGCCTCAAGACAGGAATTCTTATCATCATGTGATTCCCAGGAAGCAAACATCTAAGCAGAAAACTTCCATTGTGCCCCCTTGAGCAGCATTTTAAATGTGGGGCGCTGAGGTGGCAGTTTTACTCGGTTGATTTCCAGAATTTCTTATTGTTGTCCAGCTTCATTTTGAAAAGGAGCTACTCATTATTTTCTCTCTTCTCCCTCCTTCTTTCCAACATTTCTCCCTCCCTCCCTCTCATCCTGTCCTTCTTCCTTCTCTCTCTCCTTTACATCCTTTTTTTTTTTTTTTCAACAAAAATTTTTGAGTTATATACTTGATGATGGTGTGGTGACAGAGCCAGGAGTGCAGTTTCCAGGCTCGCGGTCTCACGTGAAAAAGTGCTCACTCGGGTAGTAAATGGCCATCAACTGTGATTGGAGGCCATCACAGCTGTGGCTAGTTGGACGTCAGCTGTAACCAGTGAGCCATTGGCCACTAATATAACTGCCATGGCTAAGCTAGCAGCAAATGGGGGCTAGCAAGAAGATGGTGCTGAGCTAGCAAGCGTGGATTGCAGTTAGCACGGTGGGTTGCAGTTAGTGAGGTTGGTTGGCAGAAAGAAAGAGTGGACAGCAGGTTGTGGATAGTGTGGCTCCTGCTTCCTGTTGTGTCTCCAACCCAGCCACCAGCGAGACTATAGTGGTGTGACTCCCCTACCTATGGCTCCGTGGGTGTTCCTTTTTGGCATTACCATATCCTGTGTTCTTATGTGGGGAGCAGGAGCTGAGACCCCACATGACACCCTGCATGACAGATGGGCTTTTGCTAAAGATACAAGTATAGTCACGTGTCACTTAACAACAGGGATGCAGTTTCAGAAATGCATCATTAAGCCATTTCATCGTTGTGCCAACATCATGGAGTATACTTCCACACATCTGGATGATACAGCCTCCTACACACCCAGGCTGTATGGTACAGCCTGTTGCTCTGAGGCAACATTCCTCTACAGCAAGTTACTGTATTGAATACTGTGGTCAATTGTAACACAGTGGTAAGTACTTGTGTATCTAAACATATCTAAACATAGTAAAGGTACAGTAAAAATACATAAACCAGTGTCATAGTTGTTTATTATCATTATCAAGTATTATGTACTGTACACAATTGTGTCTGCTATACTTTTATCCAACTGGCAGTGTAGTAGGTTTGTTTACACCAACACCACCCCAAACATAGGAGTTATGCGTTGCTCTCTGATATTACAGATGGTAGCTGTCATTAGGTGATGGGATTTTTTCAGCTCCATTATAATCGTATGGGACCACCGTGGCACATGTGTATCAGCATTGACTGAAATGCCTTTATGTGGTCCATGACTGTATTATAATATAATTCTGACCCACAGAAAGCTTTCTTCTTGGGGATGGGGGGCAGGGAGTGGAGAAATAAAAATGAAAAGCATGATGTCTGATGAGAATTATATCTCAGTTGTTGTGGGAAAATGTAGGTGGAAACCTCAGCCATCCTGGATGGAGTGGAACAGTCTGAGACGGGAAGACATAGTGTTAGGAAAGGTATCCTGGAGGGCATAAATTTGAGTCTCTTTGGGTAAGTGGAAGAGATACTCTTTCAAGATGTGGACATGGAGAAAAGAGGAAGACAGACGATGGGCATAAAGGCAAGAAAGTGTGGGGCACAGAGGAAAGGGCAGATGGTTCTGTTACTGGGATGTGTGATCATGGGGTGGAGGGTGAAGGACAAGAAGTGACTCTAATGAGGCTGGCAGAAGGTGGCTCTGTGGTGCAATGGACAGTACAGTGGCCTTCTAGTGAGGCTGGCAGAGACTAAATCAGGAATAGCATTGCGTTTTCGTTAAGGATTTGGAATTGTCCCAAAGTGTAGACACATTACAGAATTTTAAGGAAAGGTTTCCCTGTTACCAAGGTCACTGTGGTAATGTGTGCTGAATACATTCTGTTGGGAGTCCCAAGTTACTACCTAAACTTGATTAATCAAAATGAAGTACAGACATATTGGTCAGAGTGGAGAACAAAGAGGAAACCACCAGAACTGAAAACATCAACTCTAGGAAGAGGGATAAGTTGCAGGGATAGGACAGGAAATGTAACTTTCAATACCATTTGAATTTGTTTGATATATGTATGTTGTTAAATTAATTAAAGAAGGAGGCCATTCGACGGAAGCGCCATTAGACGGAGGTGCCATTAGACGGAGGTGCCATTAGACGGAGGTGACTCTAATGCAAAGACAGGATACTAAGCAACTCAGAATCTAAACCTGTAATTTTCTCAAGGTGACAAAATCAAAACAGTAAGGCCAACCAATTGCAAACACCTAACTAGGCTTTAAACTATAGCCCATCAGTAATTCATTTGCTTCCATTGTGGTGACAATGGTTAGTAAAGTTACATAAGTTTCAGGTGTACAATTCTGTAATACATCATTTATATATCACATTGTGTGTTCACCCCCCAGAGTCAGTTTCCGTCCATCTCCATAGATTTGATCCCCTTTACACTCATCTACCTCTTTCTCTCTGGTAACCACTAAACTACTGTCTGTGTCTATGAGTTTTTGTTTTGTACTTTCTCTGTATAACTCATTCACCTGGCTTCTGTTGGCAGATTGTTCCTAACCACTTCTAGTTTGGTGCTTCTGGATTGGAATAAATTTTGCTCAAATAAACTCTTAAAATAACAAAAGTAAATAATTCTGATTTTCTCACCACATCATTATACTGAGTTGTCTACTAACTTTGCAGAGGAGCATATGCAAATCACACAAAAATCAAATGATCTGCAATCACGTCAGGATTACTATACCCCATGCTTTTTAGACTTTGATGAAATTGAAGTATGGCATGCTATTTTGCATTATAATTTTGTGGGCAAATTATCAGTGGACCGTATTTCCCATGGAATACGGAGCTCTTTGTTTCCCTTTGGATATTGGTGATTTTATCTACCAGATATAATTTACGTTAACACTTCAGGATCTTTATTGCGTAGTGATTCCTTAAATATAAAACATACCTTTTATTTGTGTCTCATCACAATCCTGTGACAGTTCAGGGCAGATGTTACTATCTCCATTTTATGGAGAAAGTGGAGCAAGGTTGAGAAGCTTGTCTTAGGTCACTGAGAAAGAGAAAGGGCTGCTTGGGGACCGTCTCCCTCCCCCATCCACAGGATTTCTTAAGGGGCAGGGAAGATTGAATACCATTAAAGCACACAGGCGGCTTTTTTAAATTGCAAAAGCACATTACCAAGGAGGAAAAAGAAGCCACCAAAAACAGGAAATCCTTGTGAATGCCCCAGCTCTAATCTTCCTCACCCCGACTCTTTTACAAATTGGTCAATACAGTAGCTAAAAACGTGTCCTACATAAACAGCTATTGAAGGACACTGTGAAAGTGAAGAGAAATAAGTCACAGGAAGAAAAAAAAGCATTCCTTAAAATCTGTTCATTCCATTTAATTTCTGTGCCAATCTGAGTCCTTGCCTATGTCCTAGGAAGCATCTTATGAGTTAAAATTAAAAATTGGTTGTAATAGAGTTTATAAAAACAGTGCATGATTAATCTCTGCAACCCCATCCCACACGTGCAGTAGCCTTTTCTACCTATGCTCAATATCTATGCAGCTATAAGTGTGGGGTTGAGGGTTGGTTACCAACCATTGTCATCCCAATTAATTTAAAAAAAAAGGAAAAAGAAAACCTGTCACACACACATACACACACAAAAACACACAAAAGTGCGGAAGCAAATGAAGGGAATTACTGATGAGCTACAGGTTAAAGGTGTAGAATAGGAAATGTAAGTTATCTCTTCATATCATTTGGAATTGTTTAATATATGCAGGTACAGAAGGAGGTGATTAAACCGTAGGTCGGGAAGTGCAGGTCACACATGAGTACTTTTCCATAAAGCTGTCTGATTCCCTTAGTTAAAATCTTATTAGAAGATCACAAATCTAATCAGGAGTTCCAGGGAGTATTGTTTTAATTTTTCTATTAGAGATTTAAAGTTCTGACTTCACAATGCAGAACGCTTGACTTCAAGGGTGTGTAAATTTTTTCAGCACCGCCAGTTGCAAGACATTCTCTCCCCGCCCTCGCACCCTCCCACCCCCCACCCTCCACCCCCCTTCCAGGCACACTTGGAATCAGTGTGGATGTTTGATGAGCCTTGTCCAAATTCTGGCTCTTCCCACATTGATTCAGTTTCTATCCACTAGAACAAGGTGACCTGCCAAGCTAGAAAGAACAAAATGCAATGACTCACAGAAATGCTTTTTCTTTTCTTTCTAAACAAATTAAGGGCAAAGACCATCGATAAGAATGATTTTAACAACCTTGTTATCAGTTTGTAGTAAAGCAGTCTCTCTTCCTTCCTCCCCTCCCCACCCACCTCCGATCATAAAACTCTCACTTATGAGAAACAATCTAGGAAACTTTCAAAGATATACTTGCTGCTTTGAATGTTGGTAATGAATCTCAGAATTACTTTGGATTTAGGGTGCTTGGTCCAATTATTACTGAAGTACACTCCTTTTTTTTTGACAATTAGCATTGCAGACAATGTAAAATGTGTCATACATAAGTACTTATACTATAAACAGTCCAAATGTTATTTGGCTTACTGCCTTCACTGGCTGTTTTCATCTTAATGACATTAAGAAATGTGTTTGGATCAGAAGATAATTTATATCACTCGTGTTTAATTAGCATGATGAGATATGTATAATCAATAATTATATAGCTTTCATTGCATCGATATTCCAAATACAAGTGAAAATAATGAGGCTTATTTCTCCCATAGGTTTCAGTGTCTGAAAAAATGGACAATTAATAGTTGCTATAATAGAACAGAATGATTCTACTATATTCAAAAGTCTAGAGTGATATTAATAATATCATTTAAAAACATCAGAGTGTGCTTTCATTAAAGGCCAAAAGAAAAGGAAAGGGAAGAAAAAATAGTCATATATATATATATATATATATAACTATATATATATTATGTCAGAATGAATGTCGCTGTCTTTCAGATTATTTCTTCTTCCCTGAATTAGTGAAATTTTAAAATGTGACTTGCAAATAGTCAAACTCATACCTCACTCCTATCATGTTTCCAGTCAAAACACTTGCAAATTGTATCTGCAAGTATATTTTGAGAGAGAGAAAAGTTCCATTATTGGGTGTATGTTTAAGGCAGAGATGGCTAACAGCACCGGAATTAATGCTGCCTCTTTAACGGTAGTTACCTTGTGATGGCCACTCAACCTCTCCACACCTCAATGCAGCCAGGAGAGGTCATGTGACCAATTTTCACTACACAGTGTGGAATGAAGTGGTGTCTGTAATTCAACAGCCAGTGTGGTTCTGTATCTTCTCTCTTCTCTCTCCATCAGTTGGATGTTGATGGCAACCTTTAAAGCCGTATGTTAGAGAGAACAGCACTGTCATTGACAGGTCTGTATGACTACATGAGACGGATGTACCCTTTGTCCCAACAGCACTACTATGAATACACGTACTGGGCTGTTACATGAGCAAGAAATAAATGTCATTGTATTAAGCCATATAAGTGCTGATGTTTGATTGTAACGGTAGTTAATGATACCCTAAGTATTATTGTGCTCATTTTTCTTAAGCTCTTTTAAATAACTTATTCAGAGAAATCCTGGTAATCTCAATATTTCCTGTTATATTAATTACAGAAAACATTGACTATTTTTACACTAACAAATGTTTGAAGGAATTATTAATAAATTATGATTGCGACAACGGAGATTTCTTTTTTTAGGTTAAAGCAAATCAAAATGGCATTAATTTCTAAAGTTTTAGTTACATTAATTTTTAAATACTATGAAAAATGTCAACTTGTCTAGTTCCTAGTTTTATTGTTGTAACTCTATGTATTATATCATTTTATATTAGTCATGTATAAGCATGGCCTCCTCTTACAAACTCTTTTTTTTTTTTTTAATTTTATTTTATTAAATTTATTGGGGTGACAATTGTTAGTAAAATTACATAGATTTCAGGTGTACAATTCTGTATTACATCATCTATAAATCCCATTGTGTGTTCATCACCCAGAGTCAGTTCTCCTTCCATCACCATATATTCGATCCCCCTTACCCTCATTTCCCACCCCCCACCCCCCGCCCCCCTTACCCTCTGGCAACCACTAAACTATTGTCTGTGTCTATGAGTTTCTGTTTCTCATTTGTTTGTCTTGTTCTTTTGTTGTTTTTGGTTTATATACCACATATCAGTGAAATCACATGGTTCTCTGCTTTTTCTGTCTGACTTGTTTCGCTCAGCATTACTCTCTCAAGATCCATCCATGTTGTCACAAATGTTCCTATATCATCTTTTCTTACTGCCGAATAGTATTCCATTGTGTATATATGCCACAACTTCTTTATCCATTCATCTATCGAAGACATTTTGGTTGTTTCCATGTCTTGGCCACCATAAACAAAGCTGCAATGAACATTGGAGCACACGTGTCTTTATCTCTAAATGTTTTCAGATTTTTTGGGTCGATACCCAGGAGAGGGATTGCTGGGTCATATGGCAATTCTATTCGTAATTCTTTGAGGAACCTCCACACTGCCTTCCATAACGGCTGCACCAGTCTGCATTCCCACCAACAGTGCATGAGGGTTCCTTTTTCTCCACAGCCTCCCCAACATTTGTTATTATTTGTCTTGTTGATGATAGCCATTCTGACTGGGGTGAGGTGATATCTCATTGTGGTTTTGATTTGCATTTCTCTGATGATTAGTGATGTTGAGCATTTTTTCATATGTCTATTTGCCATTTGTATGTCCTCTTTGGAGAAATGTCTCTTCAAGTCCTCTGCCCATTTTTCAATTGGGTTGTTTGTTTTTTGTTGTTGAGTTGCATGAGTTCCTTGTATATTCTGGATACTAGCCCCTTATCGGAGGCACTGTTTGCAAAAATCTTCTCCCATTCAGTTGGTGGCCTCTTTATTTTGTCAATGGTTTCTTTTGCTGTGCAGAAGCTTTTAAGTTTCATATAGTCCCATTCGTTTATTTTAGCTTTTACTTCCATTGCCTTTGGAGTCAAGTTCATAAAATGCTCTTTGAACCCAAGGTCCATAAGTTTAGTACCTATGTTTTCTTCTATGCAGTTTATTGTGTCAGGTCTTATGCTTAAGTCTTTGATCCATTTTGAATTAACTTTGGTACATGGTGACAAATAGCAGTCCAGTTTCATTCTTTTGCACGTGGCTATCCAATTCTCCCAGCACCATTTATTGAAGAGGCTGTCTTTGCTCCATTGTATGTTTTTAGCTTTTTTGTCAAAAATTATCTGTCCATATTTATGTGGTTTAATTTCTGGGTTCTCAATTCTATTCCATTGGTCTATGTGTCTGTTTTTCTGCCAATACCATGCTGTTTTGGTTATTGTAGCCCTGTAGGGCAAGCCAAAGTCAGGAAGTGTGATACCTCCATTATTGTGCTTTTTTCTTTAGATCGCTTTGGCTATTCGGGGTCTTTTGAGGTTCCAAACAAATCTGATGATTTTTGTTCTCTTTCTTTAAAATATGCCATTGGGATTTTGATGGGGATTGCATTGAATCTGTATATTGCTTTGGGTAATATGGCCATTTTAACTATGTTGATTCTTCCAATCCATGAGCACGGAATGTCTTTCCATTTCTTTGTGTCTTCTTCAATTTCTTTCAAAAATGTCTTATAGTTTTCAGCATATAGGTCTTTCACATCCTTGGTTAAGTTTATTCCTAGGTATTTTATTCTTTTTGCTGCAATTGCAAAAGGAATTGTTTTTGTATTTCTTTTTCTGAGATTTCATTGTTAGTATATAGGAAGGCAATGGACTTTTGTGCGTTGATTTTGTAGCCGGCAACTTTACTGTATTCGTTGATTGTTTCTAATAGCTTTTTGGTGGAGTCTTTAGGGTTTTCTATATATAGCATCATGTCATCTGCAGAGAGTGATAATTTAACTTCTTCATTCCCAATTTGGATGCCTTTTATTTCTTTCTCTTGCCTGATTGCTCTGGCAAGGACTTTAACACTATGTTGAAAAGCAGAGGTGATAAGGGACAGCCCTGTCGTGTTCCTGAACGTAGAGCAAAGGGCTTCAGTTTTTCTCCATTAATTATGAGATTTGCAGAGGGCTTGTCATATATGGCCTTTATTATGTTAAGGTATTTTCCTTCTATACCCATTTTATTAAGTGTTTTAATCATAAAGGGATGTTGTATCATTTTCTGCATCAATTGATATAATCATATGATTTTTGTCCTTTATTTTGTTTATGTGATGTATCACATTGATGGATTTGCGTATGTTGAACCATCCTTGTGCCCCAGGGATGAACCCCACTTGGTCGTGATGAATAATCTTTTTAATGCATTGTTGTATTCGATTTGCTAGAATTTTATTTAGGATTTTTGCATCGGTATTCATTAGAGATATTGGTCTGTAGTTTTCTTTTTTTGTGCTGTCCTTACCAGGTTTTGGTATCAGGGTAATGTTGGCCTCATAAAATGAGTTAGGGAGTACTGTCTCTTCTTCAATTTTTTGGAAGAGTTTGTGCAGAATTGGTATTAGATCCTCTTTGAAGGTTTGGTAGAATTCACTAGTGAAGCCATCTGGTCCCGGACTTTTGCTTTTGGGAAGGTTTTGGATGACTGATTCAATTTAGTTACTGGTGATCGGTCTGTTTAGATTTTCCAGTTCTTCATGGTTCAGCCTTGGAAGGCTATATGTTTCTAAGAACTTGTCCATTTCTTCTAGGTTGTTGAATTTGGTGGCATATAGTCCTTCATAGTATTCTTGGATGATCCTTTGTATTTCTGTGGTGTCCGTGATAACTTCCCCTTTTACGTTTCTGATTTTGTTAATCAGTGTCTTCTCTGTTTTTATCTTAGTAAGTCTAGCCAAGGGTTTGTCAATTTTGTTAATCTTTTCAAAGAACCAGCTCTTTGTCATATTAATTTTTTCTATTGTCTTTTTGTTCTCTATTTCATTTAGTTCTGCTCTAATTTTTGTTATTTCCTTTCTTCTGCTGACCTTGGGTTTTACTTGTTCTTCTTTTTCTAGTTCTTTAAGGTGTAACATGAGGTTATTTATTTGGGAGTTTTC
The DNA here is from genome assembly GCF_036562045.2 of Rhinolophus sinicus. Lineage (NCBI taxonomy): Eukaryota > Metazoa > Chordata > Mammalia > Chiroptera > Rhinolophidae > Rhinolophus > Rhinolophus sinicus. Next base: position 76,552,185 of record NC_133760.1, read on the forward strand.
TTGTTTCTTGAGATAGGCCTGTAATGAGATAAATTTCACTCTTAAAACTGCTTTCGCTGCATCCCAAAAATTTTGGTAGGATGTATTTTCATTGTCATTTGTTTCTATGTATCTTTTGATCTCTCCTCTAATTTCTTCTTTGACCCAGTCCTTCTTTAAAAGTATGTTATTTAATCTCCATGTATTCGTGTTTTTTCCCGCTTTCTTTTTACAGTTGCTATCCAATTTCAAAGCCTTGTGATCAGAGAATATGCATGGTATGATTTCAATCTTCTTAAATTTGTTGAGACTGATTTTATGTCCCAATATATGGTCTATCCTTGAGAATGTTCCATGTACACTAGAAAAGAATGTATAGTCTGATGTTTTAGGATGAAGTGCTCTATAAATGTCAATTATGTCCATTTCATCTAATGTGTCATTTAGGGCTACTATTTCGTTATTTATTTTCTGTTTGGATGATCTATCCATAGCTGTCAATGATGTATTTAAGTCCCCTAGTATAATTGTGTTTTGGTCAATTTCTCCCTTTAGTTCTGTTAGTAGTTGCTTGGTGTATTTCGGTGCTCCCTGATTGGGGGCATAAATATTGATGACTGTTATGTCTTCTTGTTGTACAGTCCCCTTCACCATTATGAAATGTCCATCTTTGTCTCTTGTTATCTTTTTCACCTTGAAGTCTGTTTCATCTGATATCATTATGGCTACACCTGATTTTCTCTGGGTACCATTTGCTTGGAGTGTCAATTTCCACCCTTTCACTTTGAGTCTATGCTTGTCCTTGTAGCTGAGATGTGTCTCTTGGAGACAGCATATGGTTGGGTTTAGTTTTTTGATCCAATCTGCTACTCTGTGCCTTTTATTGGTGAGTTCAGTCCATTTACATTTAGGGTGATTATTGATATGTGAGGATTTCCTGTCATTCTATCTTTAGTTTTCTGGTAAGGCTGTGTCTCCATTGTTTCTTTGCCTTTTTGTTGTTGTCTATTATTTCTGTGTGGTGGTATTCTATGATGTTTCCCTCTGTTTCTTCTTTTATTTCAGTATATATTTCAATTCTGGATTTATTTTGAGTGGTTACCCTTAAGTTTATGTAAAAGAAAGTTTGATATTTAGAGTATTCCATTTTCTTCAGCACGCTTACTTTCTCCATTCCCATATTCCGGTTCAGGCCTTTACTCTCCCCCTTTTTGAGTTTTGGTTGCCACAAATTGTCCCTGTTGATGGTGGTCGAATAGCCTCCTTTAGTATTTCTTGTAGTGCAGGTCGTGTATTAGAAAATTCCCTCAGCTTCTGTATGTCTGGAAAGGTCTTTATTCCTCCTTCATATCTAAAGGATATCTTTGCTGGATATATTATTCTTGGCTCATGGTTTCTCTCTTTCAATAGTTTGAATATTTGGTTCCACTCCTCCTGGCTTGTAGAGTTTCTGCTGAAAAATCTGATGATAATCTAATGGGCTTTCCTTTGTAAGTTACCGTCTTCTTTTCCCTGGCTGCCTTGAGGATTCTTTCTTTGTCGTTGATTTTAGACAGCTTCAATACAATGTGCCTTGGAGAAGGCCTGTTGGGATTGAGGTAACTAGGTGTTCTATTTGCTTCTTGGATTCGAGGGTCCAGTTCTGTCCACAAATTTGGGAAGTTCTCATCGACAATTTGTTTGAATATATTCTCTGTTCCTTCTCTCTTTCTTCTCCTTCTGGTATGCCCATTATTCTTATATTGCTCTTTCTGATGGAGTCAGAAAGTTCTTGTAAGTTCTTTCATTTCTTTTAAGTCTCAAGTCTCTTTCTTCTTCTATTTGTGTCATTTCCAGGTTTCTATCTTCGATGTCACTGATTCTTTCCTCCATCTGGTCAACTCTACTACCTAAGCTGGTTATTTCATTCTTAATTTCTTCTATTGAGTTCTTAATCTCCAGAAATTCTATTTGGTTCTTTTTAAGATTTCAATCTCTTTCGTAAAATGCTCATGCTGTTCTTTGATTGAGTTTCTGAGTTCATTTAACTGCCTATCTGTGTTTTCTTGTATCTCGTTGAGTTTTTTCAGAACTGCAATCTTGAATTCTCTGTCATTTAAGTCACATATTTCTGTATCTTTAAGTGCCTTCTCTGGAGATTTTTCACTTTCTTTCTGAGCTATCTTGTTGCCTTGGTTATTCATGGCGATTACTGGTTTACTATTTCTCTTCCTAGACATCTACAGGAGTGACTTCTGCAACAGGGTGATAGAAAGCGGTCTTTCTTTTGTTTGCCAGTACTTGTTGGTAGAATGTTTTATTATTTCTCCAACTGCAACTTATTTTTCTTCTCCCACACGGTAGTGCTATGTTTTCTCTGCACTATTCCAACTTCTCACACAATGGGGGGATTCCCCGGGAGATGGGCTTCTCCTCTGTAAATAGTTCGTCTAGGTCACAGGGCGCAGTGTCCCGGTGGGTATGCAGAGAGCTTTTGATGTTCCAAAGCTCTTCCAGCTCCTGATTCAGAGCCCATATGTTTCAGCAGTTCTGTTTACTCCTGCAGGGATCCGCCCAGATAGGTGGGGTCAGGGGCGGGGTGAGTTGTGAGAGGTGGGCCAGAGCAATGGCGGCGACCACCACCACAGTCGGTTCTGCTTCCACAGCTCCCTCCCCTTTGCTGGAAATAGTTGGGCTGTGAATTTGTGTTTGCAGTCCACAGTTCTCAAAACAGCAAATTTTCTGTTGTTTTGATCTGACACTGCTACTGTTTCGCTTCTAGCACCGGGCAGGTGGGGGCGGGGCGTGCTCTGGGAGGGGAGGGAGGGGGCGGCTAGTCTCAGTGCCTAAGGCTCCATTCTCTGCTCCGCAGTGAGGGCTTAAACCACCGTTTTCAGCCTTCTTCCCTCAGTCTTTTCTCCGAGGTCTCTGCCGTGAGCATTGGGTTCAGCCGTGTTATATGCTGTCCCCTCAGCCCTGTGGAGCCCTGGCGGAGCCCTAGCAGTCCGAGTTCTTCCCTCTCCCGCAGCTGCGGTAGTTCCGGGAAGCAGCGAGCTCAGAGCACTGAGCTAGGTCTGCGTCCTCCGCCCGCGCGGCTCCGTCTCCGCACTTGTCCCTTTCCTCCTCCCTCCACTCGCGCGAATCTCCCACCTGTAGGTGATTTCAGTCGGTAGTGGGCCTCTTCGTCTTGCCTGTCTGCTGTGCAGGGAGTCCTTTGTGGAGTTTTTGTTGTTCGATTCTTTGTAGATTCCAGGGGAGCTTTACAGAGGCTCACCTCACGCCGCCATTTTTCCGGAAGTCCCTCTTACAAACTCTTAGAATGACGAATCTGAATTAAATAGCATGTCTCACCATCATCAAAAAATCTTAGGATTACATTGTTCTCATATCTGCCTCAAGAGAAAAAAACATAAAATCACACTGAAGTCCTGTTGAGGTGGTCTATATGTTTACTTATTAATAGAATTACATGAAACACATCTTTTCTCTAGAAGTAGGCCCAGGGTTCTACATCAGATTTACCTTAAACAATTTAATTAGTGTAACTAAAAACTTGGCTGATATCCTAAACAATACAGTTTATTTATTATATTTATTAGGAAGTCATTCCCAGGGAGCCCTAAATGACAAATATATGCAACACGTAAATGTAAAGAGAAAGGTAGGGAGGAAGTACTAAGAAACAAAAGGAGAGGTGTCCAAAAACAAGCTCCTTCTTTGCAGTTCTGCCAAGGACACATGATTCTGGGGTCTGAAGTGTGGCCTTGGCCCTAGCATCCACCCCGCAATGCCTCTTGCTTTTCTCTGCAGAACTTCATTCTTCTCTGGAGGCTGTTTGCTCCCCTTCTCTGTGTAAATGGCCTCTCCACAGCACTTGAGTTCACAGGTCTTCCATTCAAGTTTGTGTAGATTTATAGAGGCTCTTAATTCCTGTTTTAAACTTCTAAGAAAGCAAACTTGATTGAGCTAGCTCTGTGTATCCCCATCTCACTGTCTCTGCATTCTTGGTAATGGGTGGGTGCAGAGGGTTATGTGGCACAAGCTCACCTGCAGGTGGTGTGAGGCTGGCAGTGGCCCTGAGATGAGAGAATGGGGCACAGAGTGAGAAAACAGGCTAAAAGTGTCTGTTGCAGGCTAAGGTGTGACTATGCCATAACTTATTTCTCTAACCCCTATGACTGAATAGTCTTCCCTTCTCAATTTCCCCTATTATAAGCAAACTGTGATAAAGATCCTCAGAGCTAAGTCCTACTCCCCACTCCCACCTCCCCCCACACACCCCTTTAAAATTAATTTCTAGAAATTGAATTGCTAGTGCAAGGAATTATTACATTTTAGAACTTTCAATATGTATTGAAATTGTCTTCCAGAAAGTTGGTGCCAATTTATGCCACCTTCAGCTACTTAAAAGTACAAATTTTTCTGTGCTCCCACCTGGGTATATTGATTTCCTTATTAGATATATTAAAAGAGTTAATTCCTTTAATTTACATGTCTTTAATTCCAAGTAATGTTGAGTCTTTTCCTCAGAAGCATATTAACCATTGTATTTCTTCATGTCTTATTTAATCTCCAACTATTACGGTATTCATCTTTATCTTACTCTAAAGTTTTTTCAGTTATAACAATCCTTTGTCATATATGTCCCAGATGTGTCTCCAGGTTATGGTGTGCCTATTGAGGTTTTATATCTAGGTTTTTAAAATGCAGTTATGAAGTAGCTTTTTTAAACCCAGGATTATACAATGCAACCTACTCAAAATTTGGGCAGAAGGAAATTCTTTACAGAGTTATTTGATTTCTTTTTCCCTATGTGGAATATGATCTCCAATTCTACTTCTGCCTTTACAGGATGGTGTGGCTGCTGGCCAAAGCCACCAGAAGTGAAATGCAGGGAGAGTAAAGCTGTTATTTTCTACACAGTGATGTTATTCATTTGTTGACAGATTTGGTCACATAAATTCCAGATAGAGTTTGATCTATGCTCGTTTTATGTAGTCACTTAGGGATATGTGAAAAAGAGAACAAAGAGAGCGACCGGTAATGCAGCACCAATTTTTAGTGTATTTTCTGTTTCTAAATCTCCCTTCAATTTTCCAATGATACTCAAAGGTCAAGATTTTGTTGAGAGTGGACCAGAATTAACTTCTGTGTGTTAGATGGAAATTGGCTCAGAAGCCAAAGTGCAGTGGGAGGTATTACTTCTTTTCCAAGAAATATTTGGCTGAACGTCTGCCAATTTGTGTGCTATGAAGCTCTTCAGATAAGAAAAGTAAGTTATTTTATCTTTCGCTTTAAAGAATAAACATCCATCTCCATGCTTTCTAGCCTTGTCTGAGAGACGCCATTTTACATATCTTTCTAAGTTTTTGTCATCACCTGACAAATATTTAACTTCTTACTGTCATAGTAAGGTTTACTCATCTGGATTTTATAGACTTATCCAGCACAAGCTGGGTATAGGAGCATTATGAGGATGTAGCAGTTTAATTCAAATTGCTATCAAAAGTTTTCGATGTCTGCAGAACCTGTGACTTGCTCCTAACCAATAAAATGGGGCAAAGGGAATGGAATATCACTGTTGATTAACTAGGTTGTGCAAAACTGCAGCTAGAGCTTCTGCCACTGGCCTTGAAGAAACAAAGAGCCTCAACATGAACAGCCACATGCCAAGGGTGACCTCTTAGACCTGAAGGCAACATCCAGCCAACAAGCAGGAAGAAGCGGGCACTCAGGCATTCAGCCACAAAGAAATAACTTCTGCCAAAATCCTGAAAAAGCTTGAAAAACTGGACCTTCCCAGTCAGGCCTGCAGACGAGATGTAACCCAGTGGACAGCTTGCCTGCAGCCGTGTGAGCTCCGGCTGGCTTCCAGCTAAGCAGTGTCCAGCCTGCTGACCCACGGACTGTAAAGTCTTTACATGGCTGAGTTTACAGGAATTTGTTATGCAGCATATAAAATGAATCTACACACCTAGACTCATTACTCTCTTTCCCAAGCCTATTGTATTTTCTCTTAATCAGTGCAACTTTTTCCCCATGAAATTCATCTTTGATTCCCAAAGTCAAGCAGCTACCAAATCTTGCTGAATTTATACATAAACCACTTCGTATGTAATTGCTCTCTTCCATCTCCCTTTCCATTTCTCTGGTATATGCCCTCATGTCTTCCTGCCTAGTCCACTGCACATCTTTTCTTTCCCTGAGCCTTTGGTATGTCTTTATCCTGTGCAATGGTAGCACGTTACCCAACGCTGTGCTTCCTCAAACACCTACAGATACCAGGCCATGAAACCTCCACTAGAGTGCAATCTCTGGGAGGGCAAGGAAAGGGGCTGTATTGCCCGCTACGGTATGCCCGATGTCTCGTAAGTATGGACCTCGGAAATAATAAGCACACAGATCAGAATGTTCCTGGCAGAAAATTGAGAGTATCATAAAAATAAAAGCCTGATCATTTTTTTGCTTCAGGTTACAAAAGGAAGTATAATTATTTTCCTACTACAAGAGTTTTCAGAGCCCACCAGAGACTCAGAAGAGCTGTGGGATATAAGTGGAATGAGCATACATTCCGCATGAGGCTCTCCTTTTAGCTCAGCATCATCTTGGTTGTGACGATAATTTTAAGTTGGCAGTTGGAATGGGGTTCTAGTGCATGAGAATACTAGATCAGGTAATTAGGTAGTTTTTCCTACTCTGGACCAGCCCATGCTTCCCTTTAAACATTAATGAATTGGGAAGAAATGTAGAGATTTGTGAAACTGAATATTCTTGATCTGTTGTTGTCGTTAAGCCATTGCAGTTTGCCAAGCCCTTTCACCCTGATTATAAATCTCAAAGGGAATTCAGTCCCATGTGTTTCTGATTAGCTTGCACTTGAAAAAAGTTTTGTAAGAACCATTTGAAATATAAAAACCTTTGAAAAATAAAGCCTATTATAATTTAAAGTTTTATTTATTGATTTATTTTGGTAGTGGTGTTGGGGAGAAGGACTTAAGGGCGTAGTAAAGAAGAATGGAGAGAAGAAGGTATTTTGAGTTAGAATCTGGATCATCAGGAAATCTCCCTAAGTTGCTAAAATTCACAAAATAATCAAGTTAAGTCTTAAAACATGAAATCTCTGTTATTGATATTGAGTGCAGCACAGTATAATTGCCTCATTTTTAAAATTAATTGCTGCCTATAACTTGTACCCACATATTTTCATAAATATGGCATTTATGTACTATTAGATTTCAAAATGTTTTGTTTTCTTTTCAGATTATAGCAGAAATCACTTTAAATGCTTGGTTATATATCATTGAATATTAATGTAACCTTTTCTCCATTAAATGAGAATGTCCAAAAGTAGAGAGAGCAAGAAAATATTAAGCAAAATAGAGATTACCAAGGTAATCACTTTGTCTAAAGGAATGAAACGTCCTTTATCAAATTCTGATATGTGTGCAGTAATATCATCTACTGACTACATTTGAAATTAAATGACTTTATATAAAAAAATATAAAGTTTGTAGAATTGTTACATTTTAAGAAGCATTACAAGTGCATTATGCCATACAGAAATGCACACAGACTAATAAGTTGTACTCAAAAACTCCTTTTTGGCCATATTTTTGGCCAAGTGTTAGTGTCTCAGAGGTACTGAGTATGCCAATGCGCCTGGAACTCAAGAACGGTCTCCTACCCCATTGGCTCTGTTAAAGGATATACTGGGTTCGGATTTACTCGTTGGATATTGTGTCTAAGTACAATGGCACATTTCTTGCATAATGAGTACCAGGACTTAAAGTTATGAAACGAAACTGTCTTATGAAACACGATTTCTTAATTTTCTGAAATTTGATGCCAAGATGCATCCAGGATTGGAGCATACGTGTCTTAGTGTACAGCTCCCTGTCCTTATTTTGAGCTGTCACTGACCGCATTCGACACCTCTTATTCTGGCACAAAGGCCCTCACCACCATCATGGAAGAATTAACTTGCCATGAAATTCATGCTTACCACATTCTATGAACGGGCCAGGATTTCATAGGACATACTTGATTCCTTCAGGAAACATGATTATTTTGGGGTTTCTGAGCAGATGCCTTTCTGCAGTTGAATAGTAGCTTGCCAAGAAGTTTTTGAAATCTAGCTGTTGTAATAAGAAAAGCCAAAATAGTGGTATAAATTGGTGACCATCTGTTAGTGTTCTTATAGAGAATATTACTGCCTTGGGTGGGAGAGGAGATACATGAATCCTTAGTGTCACCTAGTTCTGAGTCTATTATTCAAGCACCTCAGATTCATTTATAATTTCATACAATTTATTGTAGTTTGTTTTGGGACTAGCTATGCATACATTTGTGTTATTTAGGATGCATAAATATACTTCTCAAGTCTATTCCTTTACCTTCGCTAATATCTCTTCTTAATCTCTGATGTGCAGATGTTTTCAAAGGTGGAGGTGGGGGAGAAGACATTACTTCCCATATCATGTTATAAACAACTTAAAAATCTTTTAAGGGGAGAATATCCAGGAGTTTTAATTTTCACTAAGGTAAAATGGCTAATATCAGAGCCTGTTCAGTGAGCAAACTGGGATAGCAGACACTAGACAGCCCTGAAGGTGTGAAGAGGGGCACCTTACAGGACGGAGGCTTCCCCCTCTCAGGCCGGGGGCCACCGCCTCACAGGGTAGCCACAGAGAGAGGCTGGAACTTCACTGTTTGCTTTAGAGTTGACCCATCTATTCTTATGCCTCCTACAGGCACAAAAATTACATCCACTCCACAATTTTAGACTTGATAGTTGAGCACCCCAAATTGTAGGAGAATACGCTTGAGTTATTACAGTGCAATATTATTTCACTCTACAAATATTGGAATTATTTTCATTAGGTAAAAATGGGCAATCAATCTACAAATATTGAAGTTTAGCACTGAATTACATGCTACAAGGAATGTACAGAAGTACAAAAGGTAACAGCCAGTTTTAAATAACACAGAAGGAAAGGAAAAACTAATCTTCAGAATAAATTGCCATCCTAATGAGTTAAGACCAAAATAAAGTATTTTTGCATCAAATTAAAAATGTAATCCCTATCAAAATTATTTTTTCACAACATCTACCTTTATTGACCCAAAGTAGGTTATTGTTTAGTTAAAATAATAATAATAATAATAATAGTAAGTATTTATTACTCATTTCCAATAATAATATCAGGCAGAGGAGCAAATTGGTTTCTGTTCGTTTTAACAGGCCATTCATGACCCTATTAGGAGATGTTTTAATGGTGTTTCTTAGCATTTTGAACAAAATATTTGTGCTCCTTGCTGAAAATAGCTTAACATGAACATGACGTCCCAGGGGAATCCTGTCTGCCTCATGAAGTTGCGTTTAAAGTTTTGAGTTTCTGACTTTCTCCTTCCAAATGCAGAGTGGATATATATTCTAACTTCAAATTCAAGCTTTAGAGAAATAATACATTTATCTTCCTAAATAATGGACTTTCCCCCAATTCTTTCAATAAGGACAACTTGATACACTAAAATTCTTAATTCCTATTTTTTTAAGTGGTGAAATATAAATTAATTACTCACTCCATGATGTCTAGTACACTCAACATAACTTCCCTTTTCATAGGTAAAGATATGTGTATTCTTTTAACACGATCCATATACTAACCTGAGGGGCCATGTACTCTGTTGAAAGTGTGACCTCAAATTCAAAGCTTAACCAGCTGAATAACCTTGAGCAAGTTACTCTCTGTAAGGATTCTACTTCTTGGTCTGTAAAACAGGATCTCAGTGATAACCAGCAAGTACAATAGCTGTACCCGGAGAAGGTCAGATAGTGAATATGGAGTTCGTAGCATAGCAGCCCACAGGTAGAAAGCTCCCCATAACCCTTAGTGGTTTCCCCCTTCTTTCCTGGATTTTGTTAACTACATCATGTTTTTTGAAAACTGACACTCTCCATTTTTACTTAATTTAACAACTCTTATGTAAAGAAGAATTATTTTTGCTTTTATTTCCTTTGCTTTGAGGTCAAATTCATAATATCCTCTCCAAACCCAAGATCTATGTTTAGTATCTTTGCTTTCTTCTATGCAATTTATTGTTGCAAGTCTTACATTTAGGTCTTTGATCCATTTTGAGTTAATTTTGGTATATGGTGACAGATGGCAGTCTACTTTCATTCTTTTCCACGTGGTTTTTCAGTTTTCCCAACACCATTTGTTGAAGAGACTTTCTTTTCTCCATTGTATACTTTTGGCTCTTTTGTCAAAAATTATCTGCCCATATACCATGTTTCCCCCAAAATAAGACATACCCCGAAAACAAGCCCCAGTTAAGATCGTCAGCCAGATGGATGCATTTAGTACATTATGACGATGTTCCAGAAGAAGGTGGCATGACTGTATTTGAATAAATGCAATTGTTGTACATGAAAAAATAAGACATCCCCTGAAAATACGCCCGAATGTGTCTTTTGGAGCAAAAATTGATATAAGATCCGGTCTTATTTTCGGGGAAACACGGTATATGTGGGTATTTCTAGGCTTTCAGTTCTATTCCATTGACCTGTGTGTGTGTTTCTCTGTCAATACCATGATGTTTTGATCATTGTTTCTTTGTAGGATAAATTGAAGTCAGGCAGTGAGCTTGATACCTCCTCGGGCCTTGTTCTTTTTTCTCAGGATTGCTCTGGCAATTCTGGGTCTTTTATGATTACATACAAATTTGATGATTTTTTTGTTGTATTTCTTTAAAAAATGCCATTGGAATTTTGATGGGGATTGCATTAAATCTGTAGATTGCTTTGGATAATATGGCCATGTTAAATATGTTGATTCTGCCACTCCACGAACACAGAATATTATCCCATTTCTTTGTGTTCACTTCAATTTATTTTAATAACGTCTTGTAGTTTTCAGTGTATAGGTCCTTCACAACATTAGTTAAATTTATTCCAAGGTATTTTATATTTTTGTTGTTGTAATTGCAAAAGTAATTGTTTTTCTTTCTTTTTTTTTTCTTGAGATTCTATTGTTAGTATATAGGAACACAAAGGATTTTTTAAAAAGATTTTTATTGAAATATAGCTAACATACAATATTCTATTAGTTTCAGGTGTACACCACAATTATTTAATATTCATATATATAAAGAAGTGATCACCATGATAAGTTTAGCAATTATCTGACACTGCACCACATTATTATGGACTATATTCCCCATGATGTACATTACACCCATATGACTTATTTGTTTTATACCTGAAAGTTTGAACCTCTTATTTCCCTTCATCTTTCTCCCCACCTTTAAATTTTTTCAATGACAGTTGACATTCAATATTATTTTATGTTAATTTCAGGTATATATTATAGTGTTTACACATTTATATCATTTAGAAAATGATCCCCCTGACTAGTCTAGTACGCAAATGGCACTGTATGTAGTTATTACAATATCATCGATTATATTCCTTATGCCATACTTAATATACCTGTGACTACTTTGTAGCAACAAATTTGTATTTCTTAATCCCTTCCCCATTATCATCCAACCCCAACAACCTTCTCATCTGGCAACCATCAAAATGGCCTCTGTATTTATGTTTGTTTCTGTTTTGTTTATTTGTTTATTTTATTTAGATTCCACTTATAAGTGAAATCATATGACATTTGTCTGTCACTGTCTGAATACCCTCAGCACAATACTCTCTAGGTCCACCCATGTTGTTACAAATGCCAAGATTTCATTCTTTTTTTAATGAATAATATTCTATTACATATATGTACCACCTCTTCTTTATCCATTCATCCATTCAGGGACACCCAAGTTGCATTTATATCTTCACTATTGGAAATAATGGAACATATGGATGAATGTTTCCCCTCAAAGAAGGATTTTGTGTTTCTTCAGATAAATATCCAGAAATGGGATTACTAGGTCCTTCTTTGTCTCTTGTTATAGCTTTTGTTTTAAAGTCTATTTTGTCTGGTATAAGTATTGCTACCCCAGATTTTTTTTTCCTTTTCATTTTCATGAAATACTTTTTTCCATTTCTTTACTTTTAGTCTGTGTGTGTCTTTTGATCTGAAGTGTGTCTCTTGTAGGCAACATATGTATGGTTCTTGTTTTCTTACCCATTCACAAACCTATCTTTTGATCGGAGCATTTAGTCCATTTACATTGAAAGTAATTATCGATATATAGTTATTGCCATTTTACTATTAATATTTTTTATCTTTATTTTTCCTCTAAGAAGTCCCTCTAAGATTCCTTATAATACTGGTTTAATGGTGATGAACTTCTTTAGCTTTCTCTTGTCTGGGAAGCTCTTTACCTGTCCTTTGATTCTAAACGATAGCTTTGCTGGGTAGGGTAATCTTGGTTGTAGGTCCTTGCTTTTGATCACTTTAAAAATTTCATGCATATCCCTTCTGGCCTGCAAATTTCTGTTGAGAAAGTAGCTGACAGTCTTATGGGAGCTCCCTTGACGGTAACTAACTGCTTTTCTCTTGCTGCTTTTAAGATTCTCTCTTTGTCTTTAACCTTTGGCATTTTAATTTTAATGTGTCTAGGTGTGGACCTCTGTGGGTTCATCTTGTTTGGGACTCTCTGTGATTCCTGGGCTTGTATATTTCCTATATTAGGTTAGGGAACTTTTCTATCATTATTTCTTCAATTAAATTTTCAATTCCTTGCTCTCTGTCTTGGTATCCCTGTGACCCTTATGAGGTAAATGTTCATATGCTTGATGTGCTCCCAGAGGTCCCTTAAATTATCCTTGTATTATTGGATTCTTTTTTTTTTTTTTCTGTTCTGATTGGTTGTTTTCTGCTACCTTATCTTCCAAATTGCTGATTTGATCCTCTGCTTCATCTAATCCACTGCTGAGTTCCTCTACTGTATTCTTCATTTCAGTTATTATATTCTTCATTTCTGACTGGTTCTTTTTAATGTTTTCTATCTCCATTTTTCTGTTTCCTGTCTTTTTGTTGATGTTCTTACTGAGATCACTGAGCATCCTTAAAACTCTACATCTGGTAGATTGCTTGTTTCCATTTTTTTCAGTTGTTTTTATAGTGTTTTTTTTTCTATTCTTTTATTTAGGACATGTTTCTTTGTCACCTCACTTTGGCTGCCTCCCTATGTTTGTTTCTATGTATTAGGTAGGGCTGCTATGTCCCCCAGTCTCAGCAGAGTGGTCTTATGTAGTGGGTATCCTGTAGGCCATCTTCTGGCCACCTGAGCTAGGTGTTCCAGATGTGTCCCTTGTGGGCTGTGTGTGCCCTCCTGTTGTAGTTTATCCTTGGTTGCTGTTTGCACATCAGTGAGAGGGATTGACCCTTGGGCTGATTGGTTGTGAGGACTAGCCATGACTATAGTGGAGGAGCTGTTGTGAAGAAGCTACATCTATGGAGCAAGATTTACTTTAGCAGGGCTCTGATATGTGCCCAGTCTGCCCTTTGGGTGTTTCATCTGTGAGGCAACTTGGTGGTGCTCTGGCTCAGTTCAAAGTCAGCCATCTGGCATGCTGGTTCCATGGTCTTCTGGGAGAGGCCCTGCCATAGGCCAGTTCAGCCCCCATCTATGCCCTGCTTAGGACTGCCTGGCATGAGCAACAAAGAAATCACCAGATGGCAGCCATCTGCACTGCTCTTGGCGGTGCCTGGGAGAGGCTCAAATGCAAACCGAGGATGGCTGTCATGACTGCTGGGCTTAGGGCTGCTTAGCAAGAGGTATGGGGCATGCTGAGGCCAGTTACTGCTTGCTTGGAGTTTGTGAACCATTGAGCAATTTTAGGAAATTCCTCAGCATGAGCCAAGACAGGCTATTTGTATGGAAAAGCCACTGGCAGCTGCTTGAATGGGTTCACAATTTGGGTGGTGTGGGGTCTCAGGGTATTACCAGGGTTGGGCAAATATTGTTGCCAGGTTGGTGTAAATTCACTTGTGTCTGCACATCAGGAGGGAAGAGATGGTAGGACTCAACAAAGAAACAATGACCTGTGTCAGCACTTCTGTCTGGGAGAAAGCTGCCCCTCTAGTCCTCATCCTGAAGCCAGACAATTTAGTTCCTCCCTCTGTGTCCCTGGCAATTTTCAAGTTGCTGCTCCAATGCTGGAGCTCAGAGTGAGTGAGTCCGTCAGCAAGTAAGTCTGTGTGTGGGCCCTGTAAGAGGAACACCTGGGACTTCAATAACCCTCTGTCCCACTCAATCACCATCTCCGCTAATTTTCACAGCCAGAAGTTATGGGGACTTCTCTCCCTGACACTGGAATTCTGGGCTGGGGAGCCTGGTGTGGGATCCCTTATTCCTCAGGGGAGACCTCTGCAGCTAGGTTGTCCCTACTGATGTGTAACCGCCACGTGTGGGTGGGGCCAGCTTGTTCTACATCTCTGTCCTTCCTACCATTGTTGACTAGGCTTCCTTTCTATGCCCTTAGTTTTAGGACTTCTGTTCAGCTAGACTTCAAGTGATTCTAATGATGGTTGTTTTGTTGTTTAGTTGTGATTTATGATGGTGAGGGGAGGCAAGCATAGCATTTACTTACTCCACCCTCTTGACTGGAAATCCTGGACTTTCTCTTCTCACTGTTGTATTTTGTTCATGAAAATATATAAGGGCAGAAGTTGAGTGTGAGGATGAAGGTTTACGGTTACAAGAAGCTGTGAAGTCATCAGTGAGGACAGTGGTTCAGTGGTTCTAGGGCAGTGGCTCTCATACTTCAGTGCCCATAAGACTCTCTGGAGACTTGTTAAAACAGACTGAGCATCTCCCCAGAATTTCTAATTCAGTAGGTCTGGGATGAGGTCTTAGAAGTTGCATTTTTAACAAACTCCTAGTTGATGCTGATGCAGCTGGTCTGAAGACTATTTGATATTTTTTTAAATCTCAAATTATCTAATACAAATATATCACTATGCATAAAATTCTGAAAAAGCAAACCAAACAAGGTTGAGGAAATAGGGGTCATCATTTTTAAATCTCTTTAAATAGGTCATCTTCTAATCTATTAGCATGATACATGACATATTATTTTATTTTATCTTCTCTTTAATTTCAGTTAAAAAAGTTTTACATAAATATTTTGTTAGATTTATCCCTGTTATACTGTTTTTATATTTTCAGTGATTTATTTTAAATTTATTTTCTAATATGTTTGTTGCTGGTATATAAAATGCAGTTAATTTTGAATATTTATTTTGCATCCAATAACCTTTGTTTAAAGATTTTGTTTTGTTTAATAATGAATACATGAAGTTTATCAAATGAATTCCCTGAATTTATTGAGACAATGATATGGTTAATCTGTTAATGTGTTGAATGACATGAACTGATATTCTGTTGTAAATCAACTCTGCGTAGTTGGGATAAAACACTTTGGTCATTGGACGCGATGAGAGTTGTGGGGAGTGAGGAGGGTGGTGCAGGGTTAAGACAAGACAGTAGTCATGACTAGAGTTTAAGTGTGGAGGCCAAGGGACACCCCCAATCTCAAGGACTGGAAGCCCCACAAGGGCCTCGCATCAGCTTTTATTAGTTCAGTGGGGAAGTAAAGGAGATAAAACTTGTCAATCTCAAGATCTGTGAATCTTATACATCATAATAGGAAACCAATTCGAGTCAACCACCCTTGCCTGCAGGCAGCTGGACCATAAGTTTCAACTTCCCCAAGGGACAAAAACCTATATGCATATGAATAGATGGAGAGCACCTCATTGAATCACTTCCCTTGCAGTTCTGGGAAGGAATGCAGCCACAGAGGCTGAGGCTTTCCTTAGCCTGAGGAAGGTGGGGGGCTGTGCCCACCTCCATGAACCCTGTGGGTTCTCCTGTTGGTCCCCATGCGACTGTGTCTGGCTTGAGTTGTTCCTTCCATGAGGAATCTTACTCGTCATTGACTGTCCAGTCATCTTTCTGGGACCAAACAGGGAGGCATAAGGTGCAAACACAAAGGTTTAGCAAAGTCCCTGAAGGGATCCATCTCACAGACTCTCCTTTCTTTGGGGGCAGATAGTAGGAAACAAACGGTTAAGCTGCTGCGTGGCGACAGGTCATGATGTAATAGCCTTAATACACTGCAGGGTACACTTGGCTAATATTTGGTTTGGGATTTTTGCATGAGTTAGCCTGTCATTTTCTTTCCCATGCTGTCCCTAGTGTTTTGATATCAAGTTAGAGAGTATTAGAAAGTGTTTCTTGTTATTTTCTTTGGTAGAATTTACACAGCATTGTAAATATTTGTTTCCTCAATGTTTTGTTAGAATTCAGTGGTAAAGCCGTTTTTGTTTGGTGTTTTGACTTGGGGACAAATTTTTTTAAATGATGCAGTTTCTTTAACTCTTCCAGAAAAATACAGGTTTTCTATTTCTTTTTCAGTTCGTTTTAAGATACATTATCTGAATAATTTTTCAATTTTATTTAATTTTTTTGGAATGAAATTGTTTTTATTATTTTCTTATCTTTCTTTTTTTTAATATCTGCAACAAGGCAGCTAGCTATACCTCCTTTTTCATTCCTAACACTGACTACTTGTGTCTTTGCTCTTAATCAATCTCATCAGAGGTTTATCAATTTTATTAATCTTCACAAAGAATGGTAATTTGGCTCTTTCCTCTCTTATATACTTTTATTCTTAAAACTAGTTTATGCTGTTTTATATGTTTTATTTTAATTTATTTATTTTTCGATTGTTGCTTAGCAGTAATTCTGAGCTTTTGTTCTTTTCTAATATCATAGAAATTGAGACTTAAGTACTGATTTAGTTTTGTCACATAAATTTTGATATGTAGAACTTTCATTATTATTCAGTTTTAAATATTTATTATAATTTTATCTTTGACCCATGGGTTATTTAGAGGTGGTTTTCTTCCAAGCATGTTTTTCTAGTTTTATTTTTGTTTTAATTTTTAGCAAAATTTCGTTGTAGCCAGAGAACGACCTGTAGGCCTCAGTTCCTTGAACTTTGTTAAGACTACTTTTGGACCAGAATATGGTCAGTTTTACAATATGCTTTGTGTGTGCTTCAAATGCTTTTGTAATTTGCAATTGGTAGGTATAATGTTTTATATATATCTATCAATTAAGTTTGTTTAATTATATTTTTCAAATCATTAATATGTTACTTTTATTTCATCAAACTCTCCCATTATTATTGTACATTTAGTTTTTCCTGTTTTTCCCTCAAGTTTTGATTGCCATATTTTGAGGCTGTGCAAACAATTTTAAAACTGCTATATTCTCTTGAGTTACTGAATCTATAAGCATTATCCAGTGACTATTTTAATCTGTCTTAATGCTTTTGCTATTAAATCTATCTAGAGTGATGCTAATAGCTTACCACCTTTCTTTTGCTTAGATTTTGATTAGTATACATTATTTTTTAAAAATCATTTTACTTCCACATATTCTGAATCTTTAGGTTTCAAATGTGGCTCTATAAAGAGCTCTGGGTTTTTGTTTTTTGGTTCTTTTATCCCAGGAGGCTAAAGCATTTTAAATCAAATTCAATCTAATTATCATATACTGTAAAAATAAAAGAAGGCTGTAGAACTCTACTTACCTATCTGGATACCTACTTTTACTCAGTGATGAGACTGCCTTTTAACATTGCTAATTCATTAATGATTTCTAAGAATATATATTTATTAAGGATTATTAGTTGGTTTCAGCAGGGGGGTGATCCAGATAGCTTGCCATATTATAACAAATCAAAAGGCAAAATAGTAACATTTTAATCCACTAAATTTTATGATTTAGTTATAAGATGTGGTAATTCATATATGTTAAATAGTTATTTAATATTTATTGATGGCATTTAATTTTGTCTTCTTTTTTATGAACATACACTTTACATACAATAAATTTTATCCATTTTAGTGTATAGTTTTTTGGGTTTTGACAAACAGCTTTATATTTTGTGTGTGTGTAACCACCACCATAAAAAAGATATATAACAGTTCCATCACCCAGAAATATTTCCCATGTCCCTTTGAAACAAGTCCTTGCTCTACGTCCCACTCATGGCAACCACTGATCTGTTTTGTGTCCTTATAGTTTTACTTTTTTCATAAAATCATGTAAATTGGATCATCCAGTATGCAGCCTTTTAAGTCTGGCTTTTTTCACTTAGCAAAATCCATTTGAAACTTGTCTGTGTTGTATTTGTCAGCAGTTAATTCCTTTTATCTCCCAAGTAGTATCCCATTATAGATGTACCCCAGTTTGTTTATCCAGGTACCAGTTAAAGGACAGTTGTGTTCCAGTTTTGAGAAATTACAAATAAAGCTCTCATAAATTTTGCTACATATTTTTATGTAAATAAAACTTATCCTTGAAGTGGTATTGTAAGTGGATACTTAACTTTCTAAGAAACCATCAAACTGTTTTGCAAAGTGGCCATACCATTTTGACTCCCACCAGCAATGTATGGCAGTTTCAGTTGCTCTATATGATCGTCAGCATTTGATATTGTTAGTTCTTTTGATTTCAGCCATTGTAATAAGCATATAGTGGTACGTCATTATGTTTTAATTTGCATTTCCCTTATAACTGATGATGTTTAGCCTCTTTTCATGTAGTTATTTGTCATATGAATATCTTATTTGGTGAAGTGTCAATTCAAAAATATTTTCCATTTTGTATTAAGTTGTTTATTGTTTTATTATTGAGTTTTGAGAGTCCTTTATATATCCTCAGTATAAATCCTTATCAGATATGTGATTTATAAAACACTTTCTCCCACTCTGTGGTTTGTCTTTCAAAAAGCAGAAGGATTTAATTTTGTTGAATCCATATTATCAATTTTTCTTTCATAGATTATGGCTTTGGGATCATAGCCAAGAAATTTTTGCCTAACTCAAAATCACACAGATTTTCTCCTGTGCTTATTTCTAGAAATTTTACAGTTTTAGATTTCACATTAGGTGATCCATTTTGAGTTCATTTTTTGTATGTGAGATGTGATTTTTTTCCTTCTTTTTATTCTCCCTTTCTTTTTTCTTCTTCTCTCTTTCTTTTGCTCTTCCTCTCTTGCGTGTTCTCTCTGCATATAAATATTAAATTGTTTCAGCATAAATTGTTTGTGCATTGAATTGCCCTGGCATCATTTTGAAAATCAATTGAACATACATGTGTAGGCCCATTGCTGGACTCTGATTCTCTTCCATTGACCTATAAATCTAGCCTGTCACCAATACCACATTTGCTTGCTTTATATGTTTTGAAATCAGGTACTATAAGGACTTCAACTTTTTTTTCAAAATTGCTCGGCTGTTCTAGTTCCTTTGCCTTTCCGTATAATTTTAGAGTCTAAAAAAACCTGCTGGGATATTGATTGGAATTACATTGAATCTGTCAGTTTGGGGTAAATAGACATCTTAATGATACTGAGTCTTCTGATCCATGAAAACGCTATATTTCTCCAGTTATTTTGCTCTCCTTAAATTTATTTCACAGTGTTTTATAGTTTTTGTCTTATAGATTTTTACATATTTTGTTAGTTTTGCCTAGGAATTTCATGTTATTTGGTGTTTTAAGTATAAACAGTGCTGTTTTAAAATTTAAACTTATAATGTTTCATTATTAAGATATAAAATATGATTGATACATTTGAACATTGACCTTGTATCCTACCAGCCTGCTTATCTCATTTATTAGTTCTCATAGCTATTTTGTAGATTCTTTGGAATTTTCTATGTCGACAATCTAGGAACTTGACTATGGTGTTGAAAGGGAGTGATGAGAGCAGACATTTTTGCTTTGTTTCTGATCTCAAGGGGAAAGATTTAGTCTTTCACCATTAAGTATGATTTTGACTATATTTTGTTTTTCTTAAATAGATGTCCTTATTAGGTTAAGGAAGTTCCCTTCTATTCCTAGATTAATGAGAGGTGTTCTTTCCATATTGAATTTTGTTTTGTCAATTGGTTTTTCTGTACCTACTGAGATGAGTTGTTTTCTTTTGTTTCTTAATATTATGAATTACATTGATTGATTTTCAAATGTTTAACTTGCCTTGTCCTTCCATGATAGATCCCATTTATTTATGACGTATTATACTTTTTATGTATTATTGAATTTGATGAAAATTTGCTTAAGATTTTTGGATCTATGATTATGTAGAATTATGTTGGATCTATGATTATGGAGGATCTATGGTTATGTAAGTGTGTAGTTATCTTTTCTTGTACTGTCTGGATTTTGGATTAGGGTAATGTAGTACTCATAGATGAATTGAGAAATATTTTCTTGTCTGACCCTTTCTGGAAGAGCTTGCCTAGAATTGATATTATTTCTTACTTAAAAATTTGGTACAAGAAAATGAAAATACTTGAAAGAAAAGGTTAATAACTTTAACATTAAAATTAAAAAAAATTAAAGGTAAAAAACACACTAGTGAAAACAAAAGAAAATTTTAAAACTTCTGAAAAAAATTTAAGTGCATATATCAAGAATTATAGCTTAACAAATCAATAACCCAATGGATGAGTGGCATTAATTGTCAGTTTAGAAACAAAAATACATGGTTAAAAAATTTCTTAACATCATTAGGAATATAGGAAATAAAGATCAAAATAGTAAAATCTGAGTTTTTTGCCTCTCACGTTAAGCAAGATTTTTTTATGTAAAGATAACACATATTACTAACAAGACTGTGGTTGAATACTGGTAGTAGAATTTTCAAGTAACACAAATTTTCCTAAGGGCTATTTGGTGATGAGTAAAAGGAACTTAAAACATTCATGTAAGTTGATCCTCTAATAATTCTAGGAGTTTAGCTCAATGAAATAATTTTAAATATGAAAAAAAATATTTATGCACTAAGAAAGTAATCAAAATAATATTAATAATAGGAAAAAGTAGAAACATGCTAAATGATTAGCACTGACACTGGGTAAATACCTGTGGATATTCACATGATAAAATATTATGCAACAGTTATATATAATACTTTCAAATAATATTTAATGACATAATAAAATGTTCATGGCATAATGTTAATAACTATGATATAAAAGATATGTACATTAATATGAAAATTTATAAAAATGTAGGAGTGGGTTAGTGGGTAATTATGCATATAAAAACAAAGATTGAAGGAATTGCTGAAAATCTCAATATTAAGTGGTATTGACTGGGGTGAGATGGATTAATTTTTATATTTTATGATTACCTATATTTTCTTTTGTAAAACAATGCTGTTTAACTACATAAAACATGAGCTCTGGACTCAGACAAATAGATATGCATTTGAATCCTGCAATTATTCACTTATTAATTATATGCCATCCTCTCTAAAACTTTACCAAGCCTTGGTTATTTGCCAGGTAAAACAGAAAAATTTTCTGAAAGGATCAGCAAAATTTTCCTCAAAAAGGCGATGTAGTAAATACTTTAGGTTTTGTGGGCCAACAGGCAAAATTGAGGGCATTATGTAGGTAAATATGTAACAAGGCAGGAAACAAATTTTCACAATTTTTTATTGACAAAATTTAAAAAATATAGTGATAATAATTAGATGCAATTTTTTTGTACTGTCTGTCCACTAATGAGAATAATGGCACTTTTTTCTCAAAATAATATTTTTTAAATTAGCTTTGAAAGTTAGTATTCTCTATCATCAAAATTAATCACAAATATATACATCTACTAATGTTTATCTGTAATGAAACTTTATGTATTTCACTTTGCAATTTATTTTTACACAGATACTTATTGTTAAATGCTTATATCTATCCATAACATTTTTACACAGATACTTATTGTTAAATGCTTATATCTATCCATAAATGCTTATATGACCATAACATTTTAATTAAACATAGTTATTGTTTGGAAAGCATTTATAGAATTCTATTGAATTCTTCTTCATATTTGTCTTTTAGTATATCATTATAATGCAGATTAATTACTTCCAACTGGAAGGTAGGTGGAAGCTACTCAATTGCATACTTAAATAGATTTTGAAATGTGAAATTTCCTTCTCATTTGCATTTGGGTCCAAAAAATACTTCTGTAACTATAGTTTGAGGTCAGAATACAGATCTGTTGTAAATTTGAATTGGACTGGATATCTCACTTTTTTTTAAACTTTTGACAGCAGCTTGACATTTCTTAAGATTCAAATAACATTAGTTGTTATTGAAATTACTGAAGTATAAGTTCCACATATGAGCACTGATTTGCCTTGTAATTTAAGATTAAACTAATAGGAAACACATTCAAGTCTGCAGCAAAAGCTAACATCCAAAACTGTTCAGTATTTAGTAATAGTAGCTGAGAGTGGTTCTTTTTCATTCATAAAAATTTCAGTCTTGACCCTGAGCTCCAAAAATTTGAATAAAATTTTACCACTGCTAAGCCATTGAACTTCTGTATGATAGAGAAAGTCAGGTTTTTCAGCTTCTATTTCTGACAAAAAATTCACAGAAATGGTGGTTAAGTCCATGGGAGTAAATGCAGTTCACCGTTGATACTACTAGATCAATGACACATGATAGTTTTAACTATTTTCTGCAAAGTACTTGCTGATGAATGTTACAATGAATCAACACTTTACAGTTTTACAAATGTAATAAATGTGTCTAAATAAGCCTGTTTCTGCTCCATACATATTTTTGCTACTATCAGTTGTAACACACCTTAGATTCTACTTCAGGTTGTATTGACTTAGTGTTTTCTCAACATCTTTGAAAGTGTTCTCCTTTGTATTTGCTCCAATGCAGATTGTCCATACAAGCTGCTTCTTTAGTCACTCTAAATTCACTATTACTTCTTGAGTCAAGAAAAGCCAAGGACAACCACTTGATATTATTTGCCCAGTTTTCCAATTGACTATTGATGTTACTCCAAAAGTCCTCAACTCTTTTTTTAAAGATTATTATTATTATTATTTTATTAGTTTCAGGTGTATAGAACAATGTAATAGACATTTACACCCCTCACAAAGTGATAACCCCCCTCCCCAACGTACTACCCCTCTGATGTCGTATATAGCTGTTCCAATGCCATTGACTCTACTCCCTATGCTGTATTCCACAGCCTGTGACCATATATATATATATATATATATATATATATATATATATATATATATATATATAATATATTTACCATATATATATATATATATAATATATTTACCATATATATATATATATATATATATATATATATAAAGTTATAATTGACATTCAATAGTATTCAGCTTCAGTTTCAGATGTACAGCACAGTGGTCAGGCATCTACACTGTCCATGAAGCAGTCTCCCTAATAAGACAAGTGTCCATCTGACAACCTACAAAATCTTTATATTAATGATTATGTTCCCCAAACTGTCTTTCGTATCCCCATGGCAATATTGTGGTGTCCTCAGCTCATTAAGCAATTGTTCTTATAGAAAGGCTAATAGTTTTAGACAAGTTTATTTTCTATGAACACATGCCTTCTGTTGGGACAGTGAAATATGACTTGTTAGCTCACCAGTGGTAAACAACCTTCCTTACCTGGCTAACAACTGAATTGTTCAGAAGCTTAATTTTGTTGCAGCTTCATTATTGATTTTTAAATTTTTGTGTGGAAATTCTGCATGATAAGATACACTATTTTAAGTATTCTAATTTTCCTGGCTGTTTTCCTGTGAGTTGAGAATATTGTGAACTCATAGTCTGGGAATAGCAACACATATTGTATTCTATTAGCACAACTATAGTGTCACGGCAGTATAAACACAATGCTTTGCTATCAAACTCAGTAAAAATAATCCACACTCCACTGTGGATGATTAAACATATGGTCTTAACATAGAACCGTGTATTTGAAGTCCACTTTTCTATTCTTGTTTTAACATGATATGTATGCACTAGTAATAACTATAAAGTAACAAGTTGGAAGATGGTGATATGCATGGCACTCAACACTCTGTCAAGTTGTAACTGCTTCACAGTGATCTGTAGGACACCAAATAGCACTGCAAAACCAGGAGTGCCACATTCTGTCTCTGTCACAACCACTCAGCTCTGCATTGCAGAGGAAAAGCAGCCATAGACACTCCCTAAAGAAATAGGTCCGTGTTCCAATAAAAAATGATGTACAGCTAATGAAATTTGAATTTCATATAATTTTCAAGCAAAACATA
This sequence comes from Rhinolophus sinicus, assembly GCF_036562045.2. Classification (NCBI taxonomy): domain Eukaryota; kingdom Metazoa; phylum Chordata; class Mammalia; order Chiroptera; family Rhinolophidae; genus Rhinolophus; species Rhinolophus sinicus. The sequence continues at coordinate 76,576,278 of NC_133760.1, forward strand.
TGAAATAATATCCGTGTTTTGATTTTTGGAAAAAGAAGTTAGTAATGCAAAAAGCATTCTTAGCTCATGGGACATGTAAAAACAGGTGACAGGCTACACTGGGCCAACAGACCTTAGCTTGCCTCCACCTGCTCTACCTGAGCCAAACTACTTTTGTGCCTTATACATCTCATGCTGTTTCTTTCCTAGTTGCCTTTTTTGATTTGTGCTGTCTCCAATACCTGGAGACAGCATAAATCAGCTCCATTCACTGCCCACCTCGCCATCCACCTTGTAAGATTAACTGTTACAAGTCCTTTATGATCAGCTCGATTCTCACTTCCCCAAACTTTGCCTGATATGCTCCCATCCCTCAAGATTTTCTCTCTTGTTTCCCTAATAACCTGTGCATAACTATTATTGATCTTATCTTACTATAATATAATTTTCTGTTTATCCAATTCTTTCCCAAGAGACTATACAATTGAGGACAAGAACTATGCCTTTTTTTTAATTACCATGTCATTGGTACCTATACAAAGAAAACATGGGATTTACTTATGATAGGTACATATGAAGGTCTGACAATTAAGTTCACGAACTCATCCTAGCAAAAGTGCCACATGACCCATTGCTGAATGTCATCATAGTCACCTTCGAAGTACTCCCCTTGGGGAGCTATGCACTGACTCCAGTGCCTAGTCCACCCTTCAAAACAATTTTGGAACTCTTTTCCTGGAACGGCCATCAGAGCTCTCATCGTATTACCCTTGATGTCCTGAATGTCATCAAAATGACTTCCTTTCAATATTTCCTTTATCTTTGGAGAAAAAAAGAAGTAATTGGGGGCCAAATCAGGTGAGTAGGGAGGGTGTTCCAATACAGTTATTTGTTTACTGGCTAAAAACTCCCTCTCAGACAGTGCTATGTGAGCTGGTGTATTGTCCTGATGCGAGAGCCATGAATTGTTGGCGAAAAGTTCAGGTCGTCTAAATTTTTCATGCAGCCTTTTCAGCACTTCCAAATAGTAAATTTGCTTAACTATTTGTCCAGTTGGTACAAATTCATAATGAATAATCCCTCCAATATCAAGAAAGGTTAGCAACATCGTTGCAACAGGTTCCTAAACTTAATTGTCAGAGCTCATATATTACACATATATAATTCATAGGTGTAAATATGTGAGCATACATTTGTATATTTATATTATGTATATTTATATTACACATATATAAAAGTCCATCTGTTTTTATCACTTTCATAAAACAAAAATCTTCAGCATCATAATTTATTGAAGTCACTGTCCATGCTTAACCTTATAAGATTTAGAAAACATTTGGAAAAAATTTTTGAGCCACAAAGTTAACTCTTGTAAGGAAAGCCAGGTTGAGAGCAATGCCAATTCCACATTTTCTAGGACTCAATTGAAAGACTACATATAAATATTTATTAAGCCAACTCTGGTTATTGGGCCATCTATATATTCATGTAAAAGTGTCTAGTTTTCTTCCATATTTCTATGTGTCTCCTTTAGTATTTTCCTTTCTAAAAAACAGGCTATATTACTAGGCATATTTTAACACCACAATTAGTCATGGATGTGGTGATTCATCATGTTGGCTTATAAAGTGAAAGCAGCCTTGCCCTTCCTAAGCGTTCACTGTTGGCAGCTCTCTTTTCCCCCCTCTGAATCAGACATGTATTTGTTTGAGTAATCAAGAAAGAACTGTCTGTCTTATGACCTTAGAGGCTGGTGAAAGGGAGCAACTGAGTGCTTTTGGCATAGGAAAGTTAGCAGAACAATGCAAATCTGTAGACCAGAGTGTGCTCTGCTTGGCCACTTAGTCGGGGCAGACTTGAATGTCACACAGTCCTCTGATTTCCGGCAGGATTCTTTATCCTCTGCAGAAAACTATTTTAATATAAGCAGAATGGATTTTGAGACTTATAAAAACAATTCTGAAACTCTCTGTGTGCATTTTATTGAATTCTCTATCATCTATTAAGATCTCCAGTCTTTCCAAAATGAGCATTCTGAATTCTAGTGTGATAAGAGCCAGTAAGACAGCTTTACAGCATGGATGCCATTTGGGAGAAAAGCACATCAAATACCCCTGCTGAGGAATGAGTGAATCAGCCTAATGCAAATTTAGATGAGGCAATTGGACCACACAGAGGTGGTGTTGGAACCATTTCAAAGATGAGTGAAAGGGGTGATAATCAGTGAGCCAAAGAATTTTGAATGCAGTGACAGATCTGATGACAATGAAGCTGAAAGAATCCGGTGGAAGCAAAGACATCACTTCTCATAATGAATTCACTCTTCTTATTTGCCTGTTAATCAATGGGTGTTTTAAAGTTACCAGTTGGAGGTAGTCCAAGTATCTGACATAAGGACACCTATTAGGCTAGTTAAAAGAGAGTGACTTTCTCTTTCTTTCTCTTGTTAAGGGTACGAGAGAGATCATTAGAAGGCCAGTTAGAGGGATAAACTATAATGCAGCAAAATATCCCAGTGGACTCTTTCCTGCTTTGTTTGACATTCTTGAAATCTATGTCCTATATCTTGATTTCTTTGATCAATCTACAAAGTTCTTTGGCTTGCCTGGGGAAACTTATTTCATTAGCAGAATTGTGCTGGTACACATCTTTTTTGACTTATGTACCCAAGTGATCTTATTTAAGTATGATTTGGTGACAGTTGCATGAACTGTTCTGATATCTTCCTAAAATGAAATTATTTTGGAAAAAAGTCACTAATAAAATCAATTTAGGAAAATGTACTGTCAATATTCATACGAAAATATGAGCATTAATAAAAGCCTTGCTGTAAAAATACCAGTTATTTTTACTGGATGGCAGGTACAATAGAACAAAAATATGTCTTTTAGGGGAGAGTGAAAGGGTTTCAACTTGAGAAACATGAGGTAGCAAAGGTTTTAAATGATTATGTTCAAGAGGGTATTCTTGTCTAGAAGGGGGGAGGTAAATGCTGTGCTTACCATCTCTCACCACCACCTCAAATTTACAACTAAACTATAGAACAACCATTTTTGAGAATCACCTGAAGTCTAGCTAAACCAAAGTCCTATAACTAAGGACATACAGAAGAAGCCACATTGAGAATGATAGAAGGGGCAGAGACGTGGAACGGATTGGTCCAACACCCACATGTGGCAGTTAAAAATTGGGACAGACAGCTTGGCTGCAAAGGTCCCCATGGAGGAATGATGGGTCCCACACCAGGCTCCCCAGCCCAGGGTTCCATGCTAAGGAAAAAAGTCCCCATAACTCCTGGCTGTGAAAACCAGTGGAGATTGTGGCTGAGTGAGAGAGAATGTGCTGTAGTCCCAGGCACTCCTCTTGAAGGGCTCATGCACAGACTTACTCACTGACCGACTCACTTACACTGAGCTCAGACACTGGAGCAGCAGCTTGAAAGCCACCAGAGACATACAGGGAGGAACTGAATTGTCTGGCTTCAGAGAGAGGACTGGAGGGGCAGTTTAGTCTCACACAGAAGTGCTGACACAGGCCATTGTTTCTTTATTGAGCCCTCCAACCTCCCAAAATGCAGGTGCAGGCAGCCACCAGATCTGGGTCTCCATCAGCCTGGCTAATGCCAATCACCTTGTCTTGGTGATTTCCTGAGACCCAACCCATCCATCTTGTGGACACATCAAGCTTCTTCCAGTAGCTTTTCCATATAAATGGCCTATTGCAGCTCATGCTAAGGAATTTCCTAAAGATCTCTCAAAGGTTCACAAAATCCAAACAACTATCACTCGGCCTCAGCATGCCCTATACCTCTTGCTGAGCAGTCCCAATCCTGACACTAGCAGCAGCCATGCTCAGTTCACAGCTTGGCATTTTGAGGCACCTCCAAGCCCAGTGCAGGTGGCTGCTATCTGGGAATTGCTTTGTGGATCATGACAGGTAGTTCCAGGCAGGGCACAGGTGGAAGCTGAACTTGGTGAGCAGCCAGGCCCCTCCCAGGAGGACTTGGGGTCTGCACACAAGATTGCCAAGTTTGGACAGAGCTGGATTACCACCTAGCTGCCTCCACAAATGTCACACACAAACAACAGATTGGGCAGGCACCAGAGCCTTGCTAATGTGAATCCTGCTCTGTAGCGTCAGTCCTTGCACAAGGTCCACTCTACTGTATTCAAGGTCAGTCTTCAAAACCAATCAACCCAAGGGTCAATCTCTCCCGTTGACATGCAAGAAACAACCAAGGCTCAACTACAACAGGTGGGCACACATAACCCACACAAGAGACACACCTGGAGCACCAGCTCAGGTGATGAGGGAGACTGTGTCACTGGGTCACACAGGACACTCACTAAATAAGGTTACTCTACTAAGACTAGGAGACATAGCAGCCCTACCTAATACACAGAAACAAACATAGGGAGGCAGCCAAAATGGGAAGACAAAGAAACATGTCCCAAATAAAAGAATAGAACAAACTCCAGAAAAAGGACTAAACAAAATGGAGACAAGTGATCTACCAGAAGCAGAGTTCAAATCACTGGTTACAAAGATGCTCAGTGATCTCAGTGAGAATTTTAACAAAGAGATAGGAAAACATAAAAATGGAAAATGGAGATAGAAAACATAAAAAAGAAACAATCGGAAATGAATACAATAACAGAAATGAAGAATACATTAGAGGGAGACAACAGTAGATTAGATGAAGCAGAGAATTGAATCAGCAATATAGAAGATAATTCCGCAGAAAACACTGAATCAGAACAGCAAAAAGAAAAATGAATAAAAATATATGAGGATTTTTTAAGGGGCCTCTTGGACAACATCAAGTGTATCAACATTCGCATCATAGAGGTACCAGAAGGAGAAATGTGAGTGCAATGAATTGAAAACCTATTTGATGAAATAATGACTGAAAACTTCCCTAACCTGATGAAGGAAATAGGCATACAAGCCCAGGTAGCACAGAGTCCCAAACAAGTTGAACCCATAGAGGCCCACACCAAGACATATAATTAAAGACAAAGACAGAAACTTAAAAGCAGCATGAGAAAGGCAGTTAGTTACCTACAAAGGAGCTCCCATAAGACTGTGAGTTGATTTCTTAACAGAAACTTTGCAGGCCAGAAGCAACTGGCACAAAATATTTATAGTGATGAAAAACAAGGAGCTACAACCAAGATTACTTTACCCAACAAGGCTATCATTTAGAATTGAAGGACTGATAAAGAACTGCTCAGACAAGAAAGTGATGGAGTTCGTCAACATCAAACCAGTATTACAAGGAATGTTAGAGGGACTTCTTTAAGAGGAAGAAGAAGGAGGAGGAGGAAAAGGGGAGGGAGAGGAGAAAAATATGAATAATAAAATGTCAATAACTATAAACCTATCAATAATTATTTTAAATGGAAATGGATTAATTGTTCCAATCAAAAGACATAGGGTGGCTAAATGATGAAGAAAAGAAGACCCTTACATATGCTGCTTACAAGAGACTCACTTCAGATTGAAAGACCCACATAGACTGAAAGTAAAGGAACAGAAAAAGATATTTCATACAAATGGAAACAATAAAAAAAGCTATGGTAGTAGTATTTATATCAGACTTAAATGACTTTAAAACAAAGGCTATACCAAGAGACAAACAGAAACATTTCATAATGCTAAACATATCAATCCAATGAGAGGATGTAACCCTTGTAAACATTTATGCACCCAATGTAAGAGCACCTAAATATATAAAGCAAATATTGACCAACATAAAGGGAGTGATCAACACTAATAATAGGGGACTTTAACATCCTACTGACATCAATAGATAGACCATTCAGATGGAGAATCAACCAGGAAACAGCTGCCTTAAATGACACATTAGATCAATAGACTTAACTGATATTTTAAAGCTATTTCACCCCAAAGTAGTAGAATATACATTTTTTTCACGAGCACATGGAACAATTTCCAAGATAGACCACATGTTAGGCCACAAAGCAAATCTCAATACAGAAGACTGATATTATATCACGTATCTTTCCCCAACACAATAGTATGAAACTAGAAATTAATTAGAAGAAAAGAACTAAAAAAAAAACACACAAACACATGGAGGCTAAATAACATGTTAATACACAATAAATGGGTTAACAATTAGATCAAGGACGAAATCAAAGGATACCTTGAGAGAAATGAAAATGAAAACATGACCTCCCCCAAAATCTATGAAATACAGCCAAAGCAGTTCTAAGAGAGAAATTCATAGCAATATAGGCCTACCTCATTAAACAAGAAAAATCTCAGCTAAACAATCTAACTTTCTATATTAAGGAAGTGGAAAAAAGAAGAACAAACATAGCCCAGAGTAAGTAGAAGGGAGGAAATAATAAGGATCAAAGCAGAAATAAGTAAAATAGAACCTAAAAAATATAAAAGATCAATGAAACCAAGAGCTGGTCCTTTGAACAGATTAACAAAATTGATAAACCATAAGACTCATCAAGAAAAAAAGAGGAACTCAAGTAAATAAAGTCAGAAATGAAAAAGAAGAAGTGACAATGCCCACCACAGAAAAACGAAGGATTATAAGACAATACTGTGAACATTTATATGCCAATAAATTAGATAACCTGTAAGAAATAGATAAATTTCTAGAAACATACAATTTTCTAACACTGAATTAAAAAGAAACAGGATATCTGAACAGACTTATAACTACTGACAAAATCAAATCAGTAATAAAACAACAACAACAACAACAACAAAAATCCTGGACCAGATGGCTTCACAGGTGAATTTTACCAAACATGCAAGTAAGAATTAACACCTATTCTTCTCAAACTATTCCAAAGAATTGAAGAGGAGGAAAGACTTCAAAGCTCATTAAAAGGCCAACATTATCCTGATTGCAAAATCAGACAAAGACATTACAAAAAATAGGAAATTATAGATTAATATCCCTGATGAACATAGATGCAAAAATCCTCAACAAAATACTAGCAAACAAAATCAGCAATACATTAAAAATATCGGACACCATGATCAAGTGGGATTTATTCCTGAGATGCAAAGTTGTTTCAATATCTCCAAATCAATAAACATGATACACTTATAAACAAAATGAAAGATAAAAATTATATGATCACATCAATAGATGCAGAAAAAGCATTTGACGAAATCCCACATCCATTTATGATTAAAAGCTCTTAGCAAAGTGAGAATAGAGGAAATATACCTCAACACACTAAAGGTCATATATGACAAACCCACAGCTAACAACATACTCAATAGTGAAAAGCTGACAACATTTTCCTTAAAGATCAGGAAAAAGACAAAGATGTCTACTTTCACTACTTTATTCAATACAGTATTGGAAGTCCTAGCCACAGCAGTCAGTCAAAAAAAAAAAAAAAAAAAAAAAAAGCATTCAAATTGGAAAGGCCAAGTAAAACTGTCATTATTTGCAAATGACATGATACTATATGTAGAGAACCCTAAAGTTTCCACCAAAATAATAATAATAGAACTGATAAATGAATTCACAAAGTAGCAAGATTCAGCATTAATATTCAAAAATTGGTTGCATTTTTATATACCAATAACAAACTATCAGAAAAAGAAATTAAGAAAACAATGTGAATTACAATTGAATGAAAAAAAAATAGGAATAAATTTAACCAAGGAGGTAAAAGACCTATACTCAGAAAATTATAAGACATTGAAGAAAGAAACTGAAGAAGATACAAATAAATGGAAGCATATACTGTGCTCATGGACAGGAAGTATTAACATTGTTCACATGTCCATACTACCCCAGCAATCTACAGATTCAATGCAATCCCTATCAAAACACGAAGGACATGTTTCACAGAATTAGAACAAATAATCCTAAAATTTATGTGGAGCCATGAAAAACCCTGAATAACCACAGCAATCTTGAGAAAGAAGAGCAAAATTGGAGGTATCACGCTACCTGCTATCAAACTGTACTCCAAGGCATGGAACTGACATAAAAACAGACACATAGATCAAATGGAACTGAATAGAGAGTCCAAATATAAACCCATGCCTATATTGTCAATAAATCTATGACAAAGGAAGCAAGAATATGCAATGGGGTAAAGACAGTCCCTTCAACAAATGGTGCTGGGAAAACTGGACAGATACATGCAATAAAATTAAACTAGACAACTTTCTTACACTGTATACAAGAATAAATTCAAAATGGATTAAAGACTTAAATGTAAAACCCAAAACCATAAAACTCCTAGAAGAAAACATAGGCAGTAAACCCTTTGACATTGCTCTTAATAATTTTTTTGAGGGGATATATATGCTCATGCAAGGGCAACAAAAGAAAAAAATAAACAAATGGGACTACATCAAACTAAGAAGTGTTTGCACAGCAAAGGAAACCATCAACAAAACCAAAACACAATCTACTGAATGGGAGGAGATATTTGCCAGTGATACATCTGGTAAGAGGTTAATATCCAAAATATAAAGAAATCATACAACTTATCACACAAATAATAAATAAATAAATAACCCAATGTGACTAAAAAATGGGCAGAGGACCTGAATAGACTTCTCCAAAATGGACATACAGATTGCTAATAGACATATGAAAAAATGCTCACCATCACTAATCATTAGAGAAATGCAAATAAAAACCACAATGAAATACCACTTCACTCCTGTCAGAATGACTATCATCAATAAATCAACAAACAAGTGTTGCTGAGAATGTGAAAAAAAGGGAACCCTTGTGCACTGTTGGTGGGATTGCAAATTGGTGCAGCCACTGTGGAAATCAGTATGGAGCCACCTCAAAAAATTAAAACTAGAGCTGCTTTATCACCTAGCAATTCCACTTCTGAGTATTTACTTGAAGAAATCCAAAACACTAATTTGAAAAGACGTATGTATCCCTATGTTCACTGAAATTCTATTTACAATAGCCAAGCTATGAAAGCAACCTAAGTGCCCATCGATAGAAGATTGGGTAAAGAAGAGGTGGTACAAACATACAACAGTTTATTACTCAGCTATAAAACAGAATGAAATCTTACTATTTGCAACGACATTTATGAATCTAAAGGGTATTACGGTAAGTGAAATAAGTCAGATGGAGAAATATAATTTCAGTTATATGTGGAATCTAAAAAACAAAATAAATGAACAAAAAAAACAGAAACAAACTCATCGATACAGAGAACATTTTGATGATTGCCAGATGAGAGGGGGTTTGGGTGCTGGGTGAAAAAGGGGAAGGGATTAAGTACAAATCGGCATTTACAAAACAGTCATGGTTCAGTATAAGAAATATAGTCAATAATACTGTATTATTGTATAGTCCATAATAACTATGGAGGGTGTCAGATGGGTACTAGACTTGTCAGGGGATCAGTTCATAATTTATATAAATGTCTAACCACTATGATGTAAACCCGAAACTAATATAATATTGAATGTTAACTGTAATTGAAAAATAGAAAAAATTAAAAAGAAATACTTTATTAATTTGTGTTGGCAAAAATCTGGGTGACACATGTGGGAATGAATTCTGAAGGGGCTAGACCAGGAGGGTGTAGTTTCATGTGTGTTCATTTTGCAAAAATCCATTGAGCTGTTCATTTATTATATATGCCCTATTTTTCATGCATATTGAAATAAGTAACACTTTTAAACATCAACAAATCTGCATGTTCAGTCAAATGTGAACATGATACTAATCCAACTAAACTTTCTTGCTTTACTTTCTGCAAATTGCTCCCCAGTGACTTTTGAGTTTACCTTTTGTGCATATCTGAATCATTTATGACATTCATTAAATTCCTTGCCTTTTATAGGTGCTGGCTTTTATAATTAAACAAGCAGTTCCTTCCAAGATTTGAACAGAATGGGGCCCAAAAGGGCTGCAGAGATAAAAGCAACCTGGGACTCTGTCCCCAGGTCTTCCTCCCTCTTGGGAGTCTGCGACACTGATTGCTGCCACTCTTACCTCCCAACTTTTTACCACCCTGGCTCCAGCACACAAAAGCCTTTTCTGTTGCTTCCACTAAGAGCTAAGACAGGCTGATATTTTCAAAATAAATTCTACTAAATAGGAAAACAGCAGTACGATAGAAATCTAGAAAAGAAATTAAGCCAGCATCGCAACAGTCAGGTTTCCAATACAATTCTCATCCTGTCGTAACTACCCTATTTCCCTCCTCCACCTCTTCCATTTTCCTACTATTTTGTATTGGGAGGGGTAGGTAGTAGCTAACCTTAGTATTTCGTTCATAGCTTACAAAATTTCAAGACAGGGTCATGATGGAACTAGAGGGGGAATGAGAATTTCTGAGGGACCGTAGCTGGGAACGAAATGTAGTAACTCACGAGATTTGAACTGCCGTATTTAACATGGATGGAGAGTATTTTATTCACATGGTAAAGAGTGGCATAATGTTGGGTAAGAAAGTAGTGTTTTGGAATTTTAAATAAAGAGGGTAAGTGTTGACATTGGGCAGCAAAGGATAGTTACTGGGCATGCCCCACATTTGAGAGTGACCTCTAGTTTTTCGAATACTCTTTCTACACTTCAGGAAGCCACAAAGCGATTGCCTAGTCTCCTTTGCATGTAGGATTTAGGCATGTGATTCAGTCGGATGCATCTATATAAGTAATTAGGTAAATTAAAAGTATCCCTTTAAGGCAAGAGAGAGAGAGAGAGAGAGAGAGAGAGAGAGAGAGAGAGAGAGAGAGAGAGGAGCCTTGTATTTTCTCATGAAATACACTGGTTCTGATTTGAGAGTGTGCCCTCAACCTGGGAACTTTATAAACCAAAAAATAGGTATAGAGCTAGGAGAAAAGGAGGCTGAATTTTATCCATCTCTGAAGTTTTACCATCTTATGAAAAAATTCATTTGAGCACAAATTCTGCTTTATATGTGTCCCTTCTAACACTTACTGCTTTAGAGACGGTAGAGGTTCAGTGAGGATTACATATGTTATTATTTCAAAAATCACCCAACTACTATGTTGGCAGATATTCCATGTCAATATTAGTTTGACAGGATATATGAGATCTGACAATTAAATTCACGAACTTGCCACTGTGCGCTTATACTGACGAAAATGTAGCAAAAATTCATCAAATTGTGAGTTAAAATTGTCGGCTGACTGTAAGAAGCATAGCAGACCAAGTAAACATCAATAGAGAAACAGGAAAATCTTAACTGAAAATATGGGCATGAGAAAGATGTGTGCTTTCTTTTTCATGAGAAAAAGCTCTTGTGTCACAACAATGCACCAGCTCACAGGGCACTGTCTGTGAGGGAGTTTTTAGCCAGTAAACAAATATTTGCATTGGAACAACCTCCCTATTCACCTCATCTGGCCCCCAATGACTTCTTTCCTTACCCAAATATAAAGGAAATATTGAAAGAAAGACATTTTGATGACCTTCAGGACTTCAAGTGCAATACAGCGAAAGCTTTGATGGCCATTCCAGAAAAAGAGTTCCAAAATTGCTTTGAAGGGTGGACTAGGTGCTGGCTTCGGTGCATAGCTTCCCAAGGGGTGTACTTCGAAGGTGACCGTAGTGATATTCAGCAGTGAGGTGTGTAGCACCTTTTCTAGGATGAGTTCGCGACCTTAGTTGTCACCCTCTATGTTAATATGTTAAACCAACATATACTAAGGGACTTTGCAGCACCTCTAGTTTTAACTCCATAGTGGTGGGGTAAGGGAGGGAATGTAGAGAAAAATAAAACATCCCACTCTGGAGCTGAGAAATATTTTGAATCTGACATCACAATTAATCTGAGGGGAAAATAAAATTTTCCTAAAGCATGAGCTCAAAATTCCACAGGTTCTTGCCAGGCAGGGGCAGGCCTTGGTGCAGCTACAATAGTTGTGTTAGTGCCAAACCCTGCGATAGAAGAGATAAGAGTAACACAGGGATCATACATGTAACTTAGAAAAAACGGAGGCTTTTTAAAGGAAAATTGAGAGGTACTCAAGAAGTCCCATTAACTGTCAGAATGAAATCTGGCACTTTGGTTAATTAACATCTCACTGACTCCATGTAATGAGAGATCACAACTTATTCCAAAACCTGTGTCCTTCCTAGGAAGCCATTAATCAAAATCTCCAAATGGACACTCAGAAAGTCAGACACCTTTTAATTTCAATTAAATGTTACACTTAAATTAAATACATATGAATATCAGATTTAAAAATATATATGTACTCATTTCCCATATTCTTGTGAAGGTCAATTCATTCTTGTCGGCATAGAGATGGAGAGGAATGGTGGTTCTTGAAATAATGTTAAGGGAACTATTAGATAAACTTAAGTTCAAGTACAATATGTGTGGACTCAGCCTGAGTGATTTGGCTGTGGATTTCCTTGCTTCTCTAGCCCACATCCTGTATGTTCAATGAGATTAGTTAGCTAGAAAAAGGTTTTGAAAAAACAAAATCCAGCTTTACCATTCATTTTGACTTCTCCACAGATCAAAGGTTGATATTTGCCTCATGCTTGCTATGGATTGGAGGAAAAGCTTTCTAAAAAATGATGTATTTTATTGGGTTCAAGAAAGTTGGTAAAAAACATCATTTATCTCTAGTTGGCCCATGCAATCTCTTTAGTATACTTATGGTTTTGTTAGTTGGCAAGAGTGTCAGAAAAATAGCCCATTCATTCATCACCCATTAAAGGAGGCTTCTTAGATGCTCAGGAGTGGGAATAACACAGGGTGAAGGTATGAGTCACTTGCTTAAATGAAAAGAGTACATTGTGTCATCATCCATCCTGCTTCCAGACGTTTCTAAAAAGTTTAAAGCACTACAAAGCCCTTTGAGTTCTGAGCTGTTGTTGGTAGCATTGGGGTAAACAAGTTTGCTCTGTTAGTTGTTTAAGGTTGGGCCCCAGCATGGTAGTCCCAGGCTGGGCCTTGCCATATGTGCCCAGAAATTCTAAAGTCATATTTGCAGCTGAATTTGATCCTGAAATCCTTTCTCACTGCTTGCTCTGATTGCCCAATCACCTCCTTTCTGATCTGGTCTGTTACTGCTAATGAAACACCTGGCTGCCTGGAGGAGTCAGGTCTGAATCATTCAGCAAATATTTATTGAGCAACTGCAAGAAGCCAGACCCCAGGCTTGTTGCTAAGGACGCAGAGTTAAATAACATTTCCTCCACACTTGAGTTACCCAGAGTCTAGTGGTGTAGAAACACTGATCTATTCCTTTCTCTTGACAAATTCCTTGATACCTAGAAGGTTTAAAATGGTAGCTATAGCAATGAACTGAAGTAAACAAAGAAAAAGCAAAAGACACATTCTAAAAATAAGAAATAAGATGAGATGGCCTTACAAGTCACATGTGAATGTTTCTGAGTTGGTCTGGAGGACTTAAAAGAACAAAATTTTGCATTAAGTTAGATTTGGGTCAGTAGTTTCTAAGAACCTGTAGCATTGTCAGTTCTACCCCAAATCTGAGACTAGATTTATCAGGTGGCTCAAATTTTCCACCTGGCCCTGAGTGGCATTGTATTTTCACTCTCTGTGGCTCTTGCCGTTAGTCCCAGAATAAGACAAGCATCATACTTTCTTGCCTCCAAGTATTTCTCCTTTGAGTTTTATACTCCATTTAAATGATTTTGTGATATTTCCTGTCCCTTCCAGTACCTTCCCTAACACCCATAGCCCCTTGCTCTCCTGGCTTATTCTCACAGGTTGTCTCCTACTTTCTTAAGGCCACCTCTCACTCCAATAAAATTTGTCTTTTCTACCTACTGCTTCAAAGTCATAATGCTAAAAACACGAATTATTTCTTCATTAATATTCTTTTCTTAGAAAAAAAGTGCTTCCCAATTACAAGCTCCCAAAGTATGCAGCTTCATTGTCACGTGGCCCATGACAATGACTGACCGAACCAGGAGTGGAAAACTGACTGAAACTGGGCCAATTGGTGTGCAATTTTCGGAATTTGACATTGAGACACACCTGTGTCAGGTAAGAGTGAAGAGTTCACAGAAAGTTAATAGAGAGTCTAGGCTGGAATCAAAGCCGTAGTGAGCTAAACGCACATATAAAAGCTAAATTCACGAGGGAAGCAAGAGAGCCGTGATGAAAGCCATGATGCAGACTCTTCAGACGAGAAGGTGGGCGGGGGGGGGCTTTCAGTGAAATGTAAGGAAATAGGAAGGCATCTGAGTGGAAATTGTACGGTTCCAATTGTCAGGTTTTCCTTGACCTTCACAGATCATTTGTTCCTTTTGCGTGTTCTGAGTCCTTTGGGGGAAAATAAAATGTAAGCCATGGAAATTTAACTATAGCTTTCTATTTATATTTTTGAACACTAACATGAATACATATTTCATTGAGTTAACTTGGAGAATTTCCCCAATGTATGTGAAATCTGATCCTAGAAATATCAAAAATTACTCCCATTGGCTCGGTTGGCTCTGGCTGGCTCTGTTTACTTATTAACGTGTACACTGGGCCAGTTGCTCAATGTCTCTGTGCCTCCATGTACTCATCAGTAGAACAGGGATAAAAATATTATCTGTATAATAAGGTTTTTGTGAGGATTAAATGAGATCACATGTAAAGGAGATAATATATAACAGGCTTCTGACTGCCTGGCTCTTGGTTAGACACACCAGAAATGTGGGTCATTATTGGTGGCGGCATGATCAAAATGGTATTATCAACATCAGATTTATAATCAAGTTCACTTCCACCACCATTTCTTCAGATCTTTCCTATCTCCTGACACACCCTGTCCCCAGCCTCCTCCACCTGAGGACGGACCCCTGGGTCAGCTCTCTCCCAGTGTCCATACTCTAAAATTACCTCTGTTCATTGTTTCACCTTCCCTCATTCCTCTACCTGTACCTCCACTCTCCATCCACAATGAATTTTTTGAGAGCTCAGAGTCGTGGATGGGAGCAACCCAGTCAAAGTAATTCACATTAAAGCTAGAATATCTAAACGACTTACGAGGATTGGCCTCTTAAAAATGATACTTGTTTAAAAAATCTTAAACTGGAAAAACTTCAGAGAGTGTAATGAAAGAATGAACTGTTTCTGGAAGATTTTAAAGAAACAGGAGAAGATCAGAAAAGACTGAATCTAAACTGTTTTAAAAATGAGTTGAAATACATGTAATGGCCCATTTTGTAGCAATGTTGTATTTATAACATTTCTGAACAACACAGTGTTCTGGGCCAGTAAATCAAATAGTTTCTGAGACCTGTTGTTTCAGTTCTAAAACCTAAAATATAAAGGGGGAGGGCTACTCCCGGATATGTTCATGCAAGCCTTTCTAAATTGCGGGATAGATGGGGGCACTCTGACAGAGTGGAAAGAGATGAAATCTGCAGCCCCACTCTGCCCCAAATCAAATCCTGATTCTCACACTTACTTATAATATGATCGTAGTACTTAAAGTCTCTTACCCTCAGTTCCTCATGTTAAAAGCAGTGACAATATTGTTTATTCAATGTGGCATTTTAATTAATATTTTAAAATGTTGTTACTAATCTAAAGACTGGCAAATACCATAGCAGTTAACTGTTGTTATTCAAGTGGTCAGTTATCATAACATTGAAAGTTCACATACTGATTAACTAGAAGTTATGTTAAATAATTTGATAGAACTCTATGAGTAATCCAGATATTGCATCACTACATTCTATCTTTTGAAATTCCAAGATGCTTGGTGATATTTGTGACTGGTATAATATGGGACGTATAGCCTGTATTTAATAAATGCTTGCTCATTTATGGATGTTGATCTGATGACTTCTTCATTTCCCAGTAACATTTATAATCTGGCACCTTAATTAAGGGTAAGGAGATTTTACTGTAAAATTTTTAGTGGCAATGAAAGAAAATAATTTTTTTTATATTGTCTAATAAAATGAAGATGCACATTTTTAAAGCTTTATAATCCCTATCACATTCAATTTACTTTCTGGCTCTGTGGGTTACAGAAATCCAAACTTCCAAGTTGTCTAAGGGAGGATTTCCATAGTTTTATTTTAATCTTTTATACAATTAATACATATTTTCATTGTAAAGTTTAATCAGTTGAGAAGTGTATCTTCAGCATCCCTTTAGCACCCCTCCCAGCTCCACGTGCCTTCCCAAAGAATGTTATTAACAGTTTGTGGTATGTCTTTCCAAAGTCTTTTCTAGGCATTTACGCAAAACAACACATATTTTTACAAATGGGATCAGACTTTATATATTGTTTTGCAACTTCATTAAAAAAAATTCTAGAGTCTTGTGGATCTCGCACATCAACCCATAAATTTTATTTATAATTTTTGCATAGTATTTCATGGTATAAATATATTACAATTTAATTAACCCTCAATTGATTAACAGTTGGATAATTGCGTGTTTTTTGCTCTTAAAACAATGTTCCATGAAACTTCCTGTTCATGGTTTGTTTGTTTTTTTGTAAACTGTTCTGGCATTTTTTCAACTGTTATGTACCAGAAGTCTCAAAAAACGGGCGTGAACCCAAATCTTTACAAAAATTTTTAACAGCTTCACTGAAATATAATTTCAATGAAGGATCTCCATATATTTGATGTGTACAATTTGATAAGTTTGAACATAATACAGACATAAGTGATATCATCATCACAATCAAGGTAATAGACATATGCAATGCCTCCAGAGTTTCCTTGTGTCTTTTGGGGGGTTGTTGTTGTAAGAACAGTTAACATGAGATCTACCCTCATAACAAATGTGAAGTGCACAAATCATAGTTTTTGATGCTCACGTACAAATGTTTTTCTAGGATAGATATTTGTAAGTGGAACTGCCGGCCCAAAGGGTATGAATATTTTAATTTGCGTAAATCCTGCCAACTTGGGAGTGACATTTTTTGTGCCTCAACTTCTGGCTCCCTAGTGTATCTGAAATAACGTCTGACCTCCCCCCAAAATCTCTGACTGCCTTGCGGACTAAAATTCCTAGTATAAAGTGGGCTTAGCAAAGTTCCAAGATGTTGCAGGGGCTCTGGGGAGGTATCTAGAGTCACTGCATTGAACAACTCCACCAGTTCCATCTTTTATTGTACACAGATGGACTCGCAAAACCTGGGAAAAATCAGACGTGCTGCTTCCATTGGTAAACATAAAGTATTTCATATTGTTTCTTTTATTCCTCTTGGCACTTGCCATGGGTTTCAAATATAAGGAAGAAACTTCCTCTTTTCTGATGGACACTTTACTGGGAAAAATCCTTTTACCTTATATTTTGTTATAGATATGAATAATACAGAAAAACACTTACGTTCTTTAAACAGGTAATATAGATTTCTTTCAAACACCATGGGACATGTATAAAAATGCCAAGAGTCCTTTTTAAGGTAACAAAGAAAATTCCAAAATTCCAAAAGGTAGAAAACAATTTTAAAAAGCTGGGATGCTATTATATTGACATGTTTGTTGAAAATAAAGATGCTAAACCTTTATACCATAACCTTGAAATACATTTAAAAAATTTTTTTTGAATGGAAATGAAGTTCTAAAGAAAAAAAGCAGACTTTTACACAAATTTTCAAGTCCTTGGTTAAGACAGTTAAAGTGAAATGGTATAACTTGAATTCGTTGGACCTATCAGGTGTAATATAAAGCAACTTTATTCTTTCCCCATAGCCTCTGAAGCTCAAGCTCAATCCAATCTTTCCCCCACCGTTGAACGATATCTCAAGCGGGTCACTAAGCCACAGGGACACTCACAATTCAGTAACTAAAATGCCCACTCCAATTTAGTAATCAGAACTCAAATTCCATTTAAGGTGAAGCTTTCTCCCTTTCCTCAGACAGGGAGCAGTTCACTCCACATAGCCTTCCTCTGTTGGAGTCCTTTGTCTCTCTAGGCAGTTTTCTTTTGTCTTTCTTTTTTTAACAATGAGAATTTATTGTGTTGATAGTGGTTATTCAAGTTACATAGGTTTCAAGTGTACAAGTCTGTAATACATCATTTATATATCACATTGTGTGCTCACCACCCAGAATCAGTTCTTATATTTGATCCACTTTTCTCTCTTCTACCATACCCCTTCCCCCTTCCCCTCTGGTAACCACTACACTGTTTTCTATGAGTTTTTGTTTCTTTATCTGTTTGTCTTGTACCTTTGCTGCTTTCAGTTTGATATCCCACATATGAGTGAAGCCATATGGTTCCTGATTTTTTCTGTCTGACTTATTTTGCTTAGCATAATAATTTCAAGATCATCCATGGTGTCGCAAATGGTACTATTTCATCTTTTGTTATGGCAGAATAGTATTCCATAGTGTATATATACCACATCTTCTTTATCCAGTCATCTATCGAAGGACACTTTGGTTGTTTCCATGTCTTGGCCACGATAAATAAAGCTGCAATGAACATCGGAGCACATATATCTTTACGGATAAATGTTTTTCAGATTTTTTTGGCATATATTCAGGAGAGGATTGCTGGGTCATATGGTAATTCTATTCTTAATTTTTTGAGGAAAAAAAATACTGTTTTCCATCGTAGCTGCACCAATTTACATTCCCTTTACGCAGAGTTCTTGAATAAGGGCCCTTTTAAAACTTCCCAAGTATGTTCCCTCCCAGAGAACTACTTGACTCTTGTCAGACATGCTTGCCCTACTCCTTGGAAAGTATAGTTTGTGCTCAAGGCTCCAATCTCTGTTTACAAAAAAAAAAATTACCAGTCATTAGAAACTTCAAAGGAAGCCTCAGACAACATTTCCTCCACAAGACATGCTAACTAACATCTCAAGATGATTCTCTCAGAGCCCCTTGTCACCTGACTGAGGTGATGGGGAAAACCTTCCTCATAGTTGGGGACAAGGGTTGGGGGTGATTGTGGGGACACACAGTGATTTAATAACTTCTCCAGTTTCTTTATCCATCAAACTTGTGTTTATTTGGCTTGAGGTGAGAGGATACAAATGAATATTCTCTTTAAACTCTTTAACACTTAATTCCTTAGTCACTGAAGGTGTGCAATCACCAGAGAACCATTTACCTTTTGTGGGGCCTGAAGTTGATGCAATTCTGTGGGAACATTAAATAAAAAATGCAAAATTAGGAATGAACATGAATATTTACTAAGAAGATTAAAAGAAATCAAAACTAATTAAAAGTTTTGGAAGCTTAAAAGTACGCTAAACCTCACAAAATTAAAAAATAACAATATTGTTACTAATTAACTTTCTGACACACCTCTAAAATACCTTTTTCCCTATGATGTTTGGTTGCATGTTCTTCAATCTCCTCTTCATATACCAATGATTTAGAAATTCTTTTTTCAATAGATATATTAGGAAGATATTTCATTTTTTTCTCTAGCATGATTATAAAAATTTGTTTTTTCATTATTAGTTAAAAGGTTTATTCCATCTTTCCACCTCTTTATTGGAACTGCCATGTAATTTTTGGAATTCTTGTAAAATTTGGGAAAAATCACTATCAACTTTCTCTTACGTATGAGCTGTAAGATTTCAGGATGCTTCTAGTTTTCTGGTGCAGTGATTAAATATCCTTTTAATGGACGTGATTCATTGTCTGGGGAGGGGCCTGTGCAAGTTAATTTGCAGTAAATCTGCTGTGACCCGCTAATGTTGGAAGAACTGGTTTTATAATCTCTTGCCATGTATCATCTAGGTCATCAGTCCCTTCACTTGGGATGTGAGGACTCTCATCATCTAACCTGTTGTTCTTAGTCTTTCAATTGTTCTTAGTCTTTAGGGCTTCAGGTGAAACAGAGACGTTAATTGGTATTACATAATGACACGTGGAGTCTGACTAAGAGGGTCACGTTTGTTTCAAAGACTAAATCAAATTCTGTACCCTATAGACAGAGAATAAACATCCCACCTTTCAAACCATGGAACTTTTAAGATGTTGTTGTGAGGGTCATAATCTCTGACAACAAGGCAATAAACCTAGAAACTCATTATATAGTGACAGTAGAAAAAGTCACCACTTATGTTACACAAGATACTGGAAAACAATTTTTTTAAATCATATAATTATATAACAGTGATCTTTTGCTTGTACTACCCCTTATATTTATATTTTGATGTGAATGCTAAGTGATGATTTGCTTAAATTTGCTCCCACCCTGTCTCAGTTTCTGTTATATAATGGACTATTAGGTAATAGTACGTCTCATAGATCATCTCATAAAAGTCTGCTCACTTACAGATGAGAAAAATGAGAATCAGATATCAATGTGGCTTGCCCTAGGGGCACACTAGCATCCAGGATTCTGACCTCCAAGTCTGGTCAACTTTTACCACCACAACGCCATGCTAACCTCTGGTATTCTGCGTATGCACAACCAAATCTTCCATTTGCACCTAGTATTGAAGTGTTTTTATTTCTTCATCTTAAACTGGTTCTTTCATCTACTGATCCCTTAGGTGGAAAGTCCTAAATCCCACCCACTGCGGCACCAAATACATTGAATAAAGTTTTGACCATGAACTGATTGCCCAAACCTACTGTCTCCCGAGGTCCCAAGATGATTGGCTTTGTTGGGTTTTACTCCCACTTTCTTCAGGGAGATCAATATCACGTCAGCTATATCCAAGCAAATCTAACATTCCAGCCCAGGAATGACTGCTTCTTCTGGGCGTGTTTCTGTGTGCACGGCTTGTTCTTTTCAACGACCTCCCCATTAGATTCTGGAATGTGAAGACTGCTTTCCTCTGAAGAAACCACTGGCCTACACACTTCTATTTAAAAAAAAAGATTGTTACAAGGGGCAATGCTGTAACAAGTAACATAAAGTCCTGGAGGTTTCCTACTGATCTTTCTGCCTTTATCCATGTGCCCAAGGAGAGTGATGCAGTTTTGTGAGTCAGCGACATAAATTAAATAAAGAACAAGTATCTGAAGGACAGGCATCCACCTGTAAAGTCAGTGCTTCCACAGTGGGCTTCTCTCTGCCATGTGGCTTTCTTCAGAAACACTCTGTTTTCCTAACCACTTACACTTTCGAATTCCTAGCACTCGTGCCTTCTCTTAAACCCAGGTCACTGCCTTTCCTTTCTGCCCCTCTTCCCTGTCTCCACTGCTGCATTTCCTTTAAGCATTCAAACAAAAGTGCAGTTTTAATCATTGAATCATATGATACTGGTTGTTATCAGTTAATAATAATCCATTAGTAATATTTAGCTTAGGTCTAAATTTTATTTTGACTTTTTGCTCCAATGTTCTCATGGTGATATAAGACTTTTTTGTAATACCAACAATAAATGTAGAAAAAGAATGAGTTTTGTGTGTGTTTGTGTGAGAGACAGAAACAGAGACAGAAAGAGACAGAGAGACAGATTGCAGATGAATGTTATTTTATATTATTTGGCAACACTTCCAAAAAAGAAAAAAACCCAAGGGACATTCGCAAGATCAAGCCTCTGTAATGCTTAAGTGGAGTCTGAAGAAAGTAGCAAAAGATACTGGAAAACAATTTTTTTAAAATCATGTAATTATATAACAGTGATTCTTTTGTTTGTACAAACCTTTCCACTTACATTTTGATGTGAATGATGTGATTATTTCCTTAAATTTACTCCCGGCCTGTTCTCAGTTGCTCTTACATAAAATCTTGTTTCTTAACATGTTAGAAAGAGAGGCAGAAAAGTCAGCCTGGTCTCCAAGTGACATGTGCCATACCCACTCCTAAACCATCCATTATACCAATTCACGTGTCTCCCCCCTCCAATTCTAAGGGAGGTTGGGGGATGGGGGCCCCTGCCATATTTGGGGTAGTTGAAAGTGCAGAGGTCTTGGAGTCCAGAAAATTTGCGTTCCACTCTACCTCAAACTCAGCAGAGGAGACAACACTTTTCATTTTTCAATCAAAAGGCATGCTCTACTCCCCATATTCCCAATCTCATTTACAATCATGCTACAACACCTAACTTTCAAAAAAATTATTTATTTTTTTTCAGTTACAGTTGACGTTCAATATCATTATATATTAGTTTCAGGTGTACAGCATTGTGGATATGCATTTTTTATAATTTATGCAGTGATCCCCCTGATTACTAGTACCCCCCTGGCACTATACATAGTTGTTGCAATAATATCGACCATATTCCTTATGCTGTACTTTACATCCCCTTGACTATTTTCTAACTACCAATTTGTATTTCTTAATCCTTTCACCATTTTCACCCAGCTTCCCAACCCCTCTCCCATCTGGCAACCATCAGTTTATTCTCTGTATCTCTGAGTCTGTTTCTGTTTTGTTTGTGTGTTTATTTTGTTCTTTAGATTCCACATATAAGTGAGATTATATGGTATTTGTCTTTCTCCGTCTGATTTATTTCACTTAGCATAATGTTCTCTGAGTCCATCCATGTTGCTGCAAATGTAAGATTTCATTCTTTCTTATGGCTGAGTAATACTCCATTGTATTATGTTGCTGCAAAAGTAATTGTGGTTTAAAAGGTTAAAAAAAATTGCAAAAACTGCAATTAATTTTGCACGAACCTAATATACATGTACCACCTCTTCTTTATCCGACCATCTCTTGATGGGCTCTTTGGTTGTTTCCACGTCTTGGTTATTGTAAATAGCTCTGCAGTGAACATACATAGGGGTGCATATATCTTTTCAAATTAATGTTTTGGATTTCTTTGGATAAATTCCCAGATGTGGAATGCTGGGTCATACGGTAATTCTATTTTCAATCTTTTGAGGAACTTCCATACTGTTTTCCATAGTGGCTGCATCAATTTGCAATCCCACCAACAGTGCACAAGGGTCCCCTTTTCTCCACATCCTCATTAATACTTGTTGGTTGATTTATTGATGATAACCATTCTGATAGGCGTGAGGTAGCATCTCATTGTGGTTTTTATTTGCATTTCTCTGAGGATTAGTGACATTGAGCAGCTCTTCTATGTTTATTGGCCATCTGTATGTCCTCTTTGGAGAAAAGTCTATTCAGGTCCTCTGCCCATTTTTAATTGGATTATTTGGTTTTTTGGTGTTGAGTTGTATGAGTTCTTTATGAATTTTGGATACTAATCCCTTATCAGATATATCATTGGCAAATATCTTCTCCCACTCAGGAGGCTGGCTTCTCATTTTATTGAACACCTAACTTTGAAATGGACACTTTTTGCTGACAAATATATAAAGCCCTTGATTTGTTGTTGTCGTTTTACTTGAGAGCGTTGGTATGGCAGTCTATGGCAAGATGTAACATTTCCAACAAAATCAGAAGGAAACAACAGAAGACACGTAGGAGAGGCATTTATTTTATAATTTATTCTTCTGTTGATAGAATAAAAGTCACACATAAAAGAATGTACGTGTCATTAGTGTGGAGTTCAATGAATTTTCACAAACTGACCATACCTGTCCTGGGGCTGGCCACACAAAAGATTGCTACTGGCATTTAACTCATTCTTTAATTGTGATGTGGTTTCCTCTCACTCTCATTACTCATAATGTATGGTGGAAAGACCAATTATTTTCTATAAAAAATATCCATAGTTTTGGTAGGAAAAGTGTAGTTTCCTGGTGAGTCAGTACTAGGAAAATGACCCATCAGAAAATATTTCCAACTTTCGTTTTGATTTTCATTAAAGCATTCTGTAAGCATAATACAAAAGACCCTGGAGAGGTGGTAAATGGTAGTAGAAACTGCTTTACTGCCTTCTGTAGTTGAGTTTAGAATTATCCTAAATTCATGTGCTAGTCTGTTCGAGCTTCATTTTTATTAACTCTCTGACACATTCGTTTTTGAGAGGTAACAAAAGTTTTGAGTAATTTTCTTCAACCCCCATCAAGTCACAGTTTGCTTTTCTCATTTCCTTTTCACCAACTTTTGTCTGCTCACTATATGCTTTTCCTCATTTAAAACTCCCCCTGCCTCTTCTAACCGCCTTTGTCCCAACTTTCCCCAACATTGTATTGGGATGAAGATATTTTCCCCAAGATGGTCTATGGGTACAGTTTACAGAATAATTTTACAAAGAAAATACCAAAATAGACTACTTGATAATTTAAAATGCGTGACTGGTTAGCTTTTGGTGTTGTTGAACTGCACTGACCGGCTTATAGGTTCCAGAATTCTTAAAGCAGAGGAATAAAGTGGAAAGGTGGATTGCTTTCTTCTCGGCCAGGGCATGGTAATGCCAAACAAACACAGGCAGAGCATGAAGAACGGTCGCAGTCACTTCTAGAAGCTTCCTAGGGTGATAGTAGTGACAGTGGTCACAGCAAGCACAGAAGGCATCCGTTTCTGAAATTGCCGGGTTATGAACAGCGCTGGGGGGATCCTCTCATCCCAAGAAATACTATCTGCATTGTAGTTAGAAGTAATAGAACGCACCCTTAGGATAAAAGTAAGCACCCCAGCAGCTTCCTGATGATGATGAGGATGGGCCCCCAGAGGAAGCTGGACCCTCTATGCATCTAGGCAGGTGGGATTCTTTTTACTAATTGGCTAACCGATATAGCACGCTCTGTGTCATTGCTCCATTGTATAAATGGGAAAAGAAGGCGCAAAGAGATTCAACACCTCGTGCAAGGTCACCGATAATAAGGGCAGTCAGAACCACACACAGGCAGTGTAGCTAGACACTCTGATATGATTTGATTAGCATTTAAATCCAGTAAAGAGAGTGGAAGGATGACTCTGTTGCTAT
Organism: Rhinolophus sinicus; assembly: GCF_036562045.2. NCBI lineage: Eukaryota > Metazoa > Chordata > Mammalia > Chiroptera > Rhinolophidae > Rhinolophus > Rhinolophus sinicus. Next base: position 76,600,929 of record NC_133760.1, read on the forward strand.
TCAAATAATTGGGCCAAGAAATGGAAACGGAAAGAAATTGTGCATGAATATTTACACATTAGTGTGAGTTGATGGGAGGGTATCTCTGGCATTTAACATGAGACAAAAGTCCTGCAAGAATATCTTGCATTTGTGTTGGAAAACTTGAAACTGCCTTGCGGACACAGACTGAGATATTTATTTCAGCAAAATATTTTGAGTCTGTTCATTTTTATACTCCAAGGTTTGGAAAACCTGACATTTTCTTAGCCTCGCTAGTATAATCTATTTTAGCATTAGTGTTCTCCATTTTCCAATGAAATTCGAGTTTTAGGTTAAAGGGAAGTATGTATTCAACCAAATGTTGTTTTTACTGTAGTGTTGTTTAATTTAACCAAACCGGTTAATCCAAGTTGCCCCTGGAATGCAAGCTCTACAGATCGTGAAGTTAGGAAGCTTAAAACATACAACTGAGTGTGTTCTCGAGGAATCTTAAAATCTCAACTAATGTGTTATCATTTTCAATCACCTTTTGCGAACATATGCAAAATCCATTTCACTGCCGTTAAAGTCCAGGAAGCCAGGTCATAGCTCCTGACCCCCAATATCCACTGACTCAGTTATTTAATATGAGACCCAAACTTCTCTTCTAAACTTACTTGTACGGCATTTATGTCGGTGATCTTTTGGGGAGTATCTAGCTCATCAAAAAAGTGGTAACATTTCATGTACTATATTTAGAGATTAAAGATAAAGCCAAGACTAAAGTTACACGTTCGGTCTGGCTCAACTGAAGTTGTCTGGCTAGAGAGAGAAGCTCTCATTTAATTAAAAACACCAGCAGGTGGAGACTCTCACATACAGATGCCTTCAAATCACAGACTCCAGGGTCCCCTATTTCCAGAACTGCAGGCCCATCTTATCAGGCATGTGCCCCTGGATATGGTATTAACATTTTACAGAAACATGCCCCCAACAGGCCTCACCATTTCTTTCTGTCAAGCCCGCTCCTCCTCAGCCTGTGGCTGGATCCATCCCTGAAGCTACAACTGCAGAAATAGCGCTGACTTCTGTTTTGCACCTGTTGGATTTGCAAGTGGAATTGCTGTTATTTTTTTAATGTGTTATTTTGAAATAATTTCAAATGTACAGAAAAATAGTAAAACAGTACTAAGAATTTCCCTTTGTCTCTACCTAGATTGGTCATCAATGGTCATCAATTTTAAATTTTACCATTGTCTCATATTTGCTTTATTGTTCATTTTTTCCCTCTCTCCATATATATATATGTATATGTATATGTATATGTATATATATATATATATATATATATATATATATGTATATGTATATGTATATACATATACACATGTATATATACATATATTTATGTAATTTCTTTCCATTCTGTTTGAGAGAAAGTTATGGACCTCATGTTCCTTCCCCCTTAACTATTTCAATGTTATTTTCTAAGAATAAGAGCATTCTCCTACATATAAACAGCAAAATTTTTGAATCATAAAAATTAACATTGACACAATGCATTATCTAATCCATAAGACCTACTCAAATTATTCCAATTATCTCTTTAATATCTTTTAGAGCATATTTTTTGCTGGTCCAGGATGGAATTCAGAATCACACTTGCACTTAGTTTTCATATCTCTTGATCTGGAATACTTACTTCTTCAGCCTTTATATGTCTTTTAGTGACATTGATATTTTTGGGGAGTACAGTCCATTGATTTTCTGTCTATCGATTTGGGTTTATCTGATGTTTTTCAAGATTAGTTTCAGTTTATGCATTGTTGTCAGGAACCTAATGTAACTGATACTGTGTGCTTCTCGGTACATCACATCAGGAGGCCCAGGGCATCCATCTATCTCTATATTGAAAATCTTACGCTTTTTTTACTTTACTTGGTTAAGTCATTATTTACTTTTTCCTTCTCAATCACTTCTTCACTCATATCCAGCTAGCCCTGTGAGGCTGGCAACTCTGAAAATCTCCCCAGTTAAGACTTTCTCCTCCATTCCAATAGCCTTTTCTTGGACTGTTGTATTAGCTTCCCAACTCATCTCCTAACTCTGTCTCTCTTCCAATCCCTCTTCCTTCCCTGATCTTGTCAAAGTTGCATTTCTGAAATACAAATTTGGACATGAACCTTCAACAATTAAGACCTTAATTCCACTCTACTGCTTATAGTAGCATTTCTAGTCCAACAGTGTTTCTTCAAAGTAACCTGTTCAAAACAGGGTTCTACGGTCAGTAAGTGTGGGAAATCCTATCTTAGTTACCTGGTCTTGTCTAACCATATAGAATAACATATTGAAGACTCTGAGAAGTTCTGCAGAAATAGGTCCAACATTTCTCAAACTTACTTGAACAAGAAACCATTCGTTTGCCCCAGTTCACTCCATATAACCCAAGAAACAAGTGGTCTATGGAGTTAATATTATATAAATGCCTTTGGGAAGATATTGTTGTATAGTCTATGCTCCTTAGCAAGCCTTACAATGAAACTTACACCTTGGCTGTCTTCACCAGCCCAAAGTTTATCACTTTCCCCATCAATAGTCCTTCCGTTTCATCAGTCGAAACTACTACTATGACCTCATTACACCCCATACTCACATGCCTTGCAACTACACAAACAATGCCTTCTATCTAGAATGCCTTTTACTGCTCCATCTGTCTTATGGAAAAACCACACTCCTTCTGTGTGTCTCTTACTACTCATAGAACCCATCTGTGGTAGCAGCAGATGTTTCCTTACTCGCGCACTGCATTACTTCTCTTCTGGCATTTCTGATCACCAAATGTGTGATAGTTATTCCCAGACCAAACAACTCTGTATCCTACAATTTTTCTCAATTCCAACACTATCTTCTATGTGAAGATAGATTTAGATGCCACAGGTTAAGGGCTCAGTCTTACAAGACTACCTTCTCACCACTTCAGAAGCCAGTCACAAGTCTGGGCTGTTACCTGCGCTTCTGACAGACTGTCTATAAATCTGAGGTACCCACAACTCTTGTATTGAATTAATTTGCTAATGCTGCTCATGGAACTCAGAAAAACAGTTTATTTACTAGATGACCAGTTTATTATAATAGGATATAACTCAGGAACAGCTGGATGAAAGAGATGCGTAGGGCAAGGTGTGGAGAAGGAGTGAGGAGTTTCCATTCCCTCTCCAAGCACCCCATCTTCATGTGCTCACCACCCCGTACATTCCCTCTGACCCTGTCCTTTTGGGGTTTTATGGAGGCATTATTACCTCGGCGTGATTGATGAAACCATTGGCCATTGATGACTGACCGCAGTCTCAGCCCCTCACCCCTCTCCAGGTCAGGGAGGGGTGTTGAGAGTTCCAACCCTCTAATCACATGGGGGTTCCTCTGGCAAACCCAAGTATGGATGAAAGGCGCTTGTGATGAATAACCAAAGACACCTTTGTCTCTCTCATCACTGAGGCAATTCCAAGAGTTTTGCAGCTCTGTGCTGTGAACACTCACTGGAGCGTGTCACACTCCGGTCAATGGCCCAGTTCAAACGCTGCCCCCTCCTGGATGTGTTCTGCTCTCATCTCCACCCCCTCTACTGAGGCTCCACACGTCCGCAGGTCAGTAGTTGTCTGCGTGTCTGCCTCTCTCCCCACATGGACAGCTTCATGAGCTCATGGCTTCTTGTACACTTTGTAAACATCAGTGTTGGGTAAACTCTGAGTGATTGATTATTAAATAAATGAATGAACACAGCTTGATGTTTTCTACATGCTGATGAGGCTATTATCTGGTGAATTTGCCAACATCAGCTGTACTTAGTGACCGTATCAGATTATTGATACTGAAGTGACTTGTATCAAGCCAAAATTTTAAGTATCCAAAATAAATTACTTAATTTTCGTTCCCCTTTTCTCACTTCACTCACCTATATTTGGAAATATATGTTATAAAGTATGTGAAGTAATTAACTTGACTTGTTTGTTTGAATATTAATCAAAATCAGCAAGTGTCAATTCATTTTGCCAGATAAGTGCATATTACTGGTCTGAAAACCCATTTTCTTCAACTTAGTGAAAAACCGTGGTGGGAAACAGTGTTCGCACATCTGTTCTGACCTATCTTGTAATATTTTTTAGCCTTCTTCTTGTCATTAAAGGTGTGATTCATCAGATTTTACATTTACTCAACAAAATTGATAAGAGCCTTTGTCTGCGGCAACCGTGTGTTCTCAACCATTCCTGTTTCCACCCCGACTCACCAAGGAAGGGCTACTTTTATTACCCCGACAGGAAAGCTAGGTCATCTGCAAGGGTCATGAAACTGACTCTTTTCTGATCCGAGACCTCGGAGCCCGAATGTGTGCAACTTGGTCCGTATCCCTTTGAAGACAATCGTATGTTTCTCAATTTTTCCATAGCAGGAGAGACACCGCGGTTTTCCATGCTGCGCTCCGATTTCCTGAGAATGTGCTTGAAGTCAGATGTTGAACTAAACTTCAGATTTTTGTCTTCTCTTTAAAATGCATTCCATACAGATTATGGCACAAGTGCAGGGTACACCACTTAGCCTTCCCACGCACCGTGATTCATAAGGAAACCCCTTTTACTGGCTGCCAACCAATCAGGAGCTCAGGACTGCACGGTTCCAGAGCACGTCCTCAGAGTGGGCTCGGGCTGTGCAGGAATGCGGCGTGCATTCCAGGTTGGCAAAGTGCACGGTTTGCAATTGCCAGGCAAGGCAGACCTGCCCATGCTGAAAAAAAGTCAAGGAGGCTGTAAATACTTAGGAATTGAGGCCAAGAAGTAAATGAGATCGTAATTCTGATTTCTCTCTCTCTCTCTCTCTCTCTCTCTCATTTCTCTAATGTAGTTTCAGAGCTGAGACGTTAAATGTAAATTTTCCACAGGCCCTTATTCATCGTGTCACTGGCACCACCGTATTGACGTTGCTGTTTGTGAAGCTACACACTGATCCATTTCTGAACTCAGCACTAAACTAACGCTGGAGGAAGCGTGTGCTTGTCTGAAGCGGCATTACCATACAAGGCAGCTTTGAATTCCTCATGCTAACCTTTTATTACTCTTTTCCAGCTTCCCTAGCACTGCCAAAAGTCTTGAACTTTCTGGAGCGATTATAAACTTTATAAACATAAACCTCTGATTCCACTTGGTGACCTGTGAGAGAGTGCCAAAGCTACATTAACAGTGCCCATTTCAGAATCAAAGACCTGGTGTATCGTTTTGATTACTTTGACCTGAGAAAACATTTGTTGGTATCTCTGGACGATTGATAAACGGGCATTGCAACAGCTGTGCTGGTTTTCAAGAAGATTATACAACCCAGAAACAGTGCTTGGGCTGCAAAGCTGGCCTGTGTGTCTGGGTTGTTTGCAAATGCCTCAGATATTTAGAAATCTGTCCCTTTAAAATCTCCAAAACATTTGTTAGAAACACTTCATAATATAAGTATGTTTCCTTTGGCACCTCAGTAGGGCAGTTCTATGTTCTTCTCAAAATATGAGCGATCTGGTTGAGAAACAGAATGGGTTTTGTCTCTCGCGGCTGACACGGTGGCTGCTGGCTGCATGGCCCCGAGTCACTGCCACGTGGACCAACTCCTGCGAGGCAGGACCTTAGTTCCAGGACAGGCTAACGGTGTGGAAGATGCAAAGGTGTGTGCAAGAAATCTCTGTGGAGGGCAAACAAGCAAATGAGAACTATTTTACGTGGTCCTGACATAGTTTATCTGAAAGGGAAGAGATGTGCTCAGTGAGACAGTGTGTGAGGTAGATAAGAATTCAGACTTTGGGGCCAACTGCCTGGGTTTGAATTCCAGTCCTTACGGCTCCTAGCTTAGTGGCTTTGATCACATTACATAATCCCACTGTCCTTAGTTTGCTTACCTAGGAAATGATATAATAAAACTGCCTACCTCCAATGGTGATCTTAAGGATTAAGTGAGTGTATATGTATGAAGCATTTAAAGCAATGATTAGCTCCACTGTTCAAAAGAATGTTAAGGCAATTCCAAAATGGAGAGTGACTAAAAATGAACGTTGTTTAAAAAAATGTTTCAGCCAAAATTTGCTCTCATATGATAACTCTTGACCCAAGACATACACACATAAGAAAGGTGATTCTGAAGCTATTAACTCTTGCTTTGGTAAAATCCATATTAAGTACTCCCCAAAAGGCTCTACGGCTATCTCCCAAAGACCTTTTGGTTGGAGATAAGTAATGTAAATTCCCATGTTTGTTTTATAAGTAAAGGAGCCAGAAGGATTCTCAGCTTTCGATGGGAATACCGAGCCCTCCCTCTGGGGTGCAGCTGCTTGGGGCCCCCTGTTGCTCTGTCTTATGCTGCCATGGAAGTGGGCAGGGGAATCCTTAATAAACACTCAGTGCTGATGATGCTTTCACAGTAGTGCCTAAGTCACCTCACAGATTTTGCAAAGCCGTAAGGCGTATTTATCCTGATATTGGAAAATACTAGGTGCGGTGCCATGTGGTGGAAAATCAACTCAGAGTGAAAGGACTGCTTGTTGCTGTGGTCCTGTGTGTCCTCCAGCTTCTCTCTTCCCTGCTTTCCTAGCCCCCATTTCACCACCATTAGCAAACTTCACTGGGGACAAGGAGAGAGAAAATGTGTGGAGAAAAAATAGTGCACTGTATGCCTTTGTCGGGTAGGACGGCCAGAACTCTCACGTGCCCCCTTGTTAGTCACTCTTTCATATGGGTAAATGCTTTCACAGTGTGATCCCTAAATTTTATAAATTACAATTCAAAGGAAATAATTCATTTCTAAATTACAGAAAAAAAATTGTAAGAAATCAGGTAAGTAACTGATTATGAAAGTATCTCACGCCATTATTCTTTGGTAAACTACAAGTATTGACACACTTCTGGGCCAATCTCCAGATTTTCTCTCTTCTATTTGGTTTATCACAGTGGATTGTTACTGTGTTTAAACACCTGTCTCCTTTATGAGACATATAGTTTTATACGTACATTACTGGGGAGCTTGTGGGTAATGAATTAATCCCCTCTTAGTTTTCCTTCAATAAACGTTTACTTCATAGAAGTTGGAGAATAAATAAGGCCCTGTGTTCTAAATTCTTTCCCACTAAATCTTTAGCGGCACCAAAGGTGTTTTTCAACTTGGCAGCTGGTGTGCTGAGGATTCCATTTGTCCAGCAAACAGATTAAAAACCTGAAGACTCTCCAGGGCATAGAAGTCCTCTGCCTGCCCCCAGACCAGGCTCCGAATCTGTGGAATGTACTGAGTCTAGATGATTATAAATGTTCCTGATGTTTATAAATTCTACAGGTAGAGTTTATGGACTTAGGTTTACTAAGACTGCACAACCTTATAACTCCTGAAGCAAAGGGAGAGGAAAGATGGATAGAAGGATAAAGGTTAATATCCTAAGTAGTGCATTTGTATAAATAACACTTTGTAGCATGCTGGGTATTCACATGTTTTCCAGGCATTCCCCTTTACATATCAAATAATTCTGCTCAATAGGTGCGACAGATACCATTGCTACGTAATAAATTACCCCCAAACTTTGTGGCATAAAACACCATTCATTTAAATTCATGGGATCTCTGGTTTGGGAATTTGGACAGGACACAGTAAGTTCAGTGCGTCTCTGCAGATGTCAGGGTCTCCAGCTGGAAGACTCAAGGCTGGGATGGGGCAGGGGTGAACTCATTTGGAGAATCACTCATTTGGAGAAGCATTCACTCATGTGTCTGGCAGCTGAGGCTTGAGCCTCAGTTCGTCTTCACACTGACCTTCTAAGTGGGCTTTTGGGCTTCCTCGCAGTGTAGTAACTGGGTAGTAATTCACAGTGTTACTACCCTGAGACAGAGCTTGGAGAGGTCATGTCCCTTGTTATGACCTAGCTGAGGAAGGCATACGTGCCACAGTCTGCTCATCCAGGTAGTCACTAAGTCCCCCTCAGGTCCAGGGCAGGGAAGAGCCTCGCAATGGTGAGTGGCAAGTTTCCGGAAGAGCATGTGGGAGCAGAGCTATTACTTACGGCTATGTTTGAAAATGTAATCTGCCACATGGGGATTGGCATTCCCATTTTATAGATGACAAATTGAGACACAGAGAGGTTAAGTGATTGTTCAGAACTTTCAATGTCTATTGTGGAAATGTTAAAACTGCTAGAATAATTTTTATTTCTTCAGAAAAGAGAAAATACACTGAACTTGTCTTAATTTTATGCTGGAGAAAAACAGAGTAACAAAAATCATCTCAAAAGTATCATTGATATAACGTCACATTTCATAAGGAGAATACGTTTTATGTATGTTAATATGAAATGCTAACATAACTTTTATCCATTGACTTCTTTATCTACATCTCTAATCAGAGGGTTTTTCTTTCTTTTCTTTTTTTTTTTTTTGAGATTTAGATTTCAGGTCCCAAACTTTACCCCTCCACCTGCCTCAAGCTCCACATATTCCAAAGCAAACTTTCATTTTCTTTCCACCTTGTGGATTTCCTGTTTCTGTTGATATCACCTCCATGTTTCCAGTTGGCAGGGCTGGAGCTTTGGGATTGTCCTTACTCCTCCCTGTCCATCAATCCCACTGTGACTAGGCATTTTAAGCTCTGTTTTTGCCTGATTTCTATTTATCCATCCACTCAGCTAGGAAAACCATGAAAATAATAATCTCTGTTATTAGAGAAGACATTTCAATATTACAATCACTTTCGGATCATTTCCATTGTCTCCTTTCAGGGAGAAGTCTTCATTACTTTAATTTCCTGTTTACCCATGTGTCTCCTTCATGAGACCATGAGTAACTGACAGCAGAAGTCTTAACCTCACTCACCTCCAGTTTCCCAGCATCCTAATGCAACACTTGACCTCATCAAGGGATGTCTGTAGAATGAATAAATGGTCTGCTTTATTTATCTGTACTAGTTGGGAAAGGCTAATTCCTATGACAAACAACCCTAATCTCAGTGACTTAACACAATAAATGCTTCCTTCTTCCTCACAACATGTTCCAGTGCGCAACAGTGTGGAGAGGAGTGCCTCCTTCATCTCTTGGCTCTACCATCTTCTAGGGAATCCTGACTTTTACTGTTCAAGTCTAGAGGGGGATTACATTACATCTGCTCATGTTCTGTTGTACAAAACTCAATTACAAAGCCCCACACAACTGCAGTGAATGCTGGGAAATATAATCCCACTGGAAAAGAGTTTGGTGATCATCTAGCCAATCTCTGTTACATTATCCTTCTATCTGTCCACTTATTTGCAATTACAATAGTCATCTTGTAGATGGCCCTCTAAATTGCTGACCCTAAATTTCTTTACTCCCATTCTGTTCCCCCTAAAGCCTCATTTGGGGAGAGTTTTAACTGTTTGCTTAGGTTGCATGACTCTGCCTCCTGGGCATAAACTGGTTTGAACAATGGGAAACAATTGTTATCAATCAGATTTTCTTTTGGGGAAATTGGAATCAGAACCTGGAGGCAGTCCACTAGTCTCTCAGTGTGACTGAATTTGTAACATGAGCCCAAAATGCTAGGGCATCCATCTTTCATGTGGACTGAGGGTCAGAGAGAATGTGTCCAGCGAAAAAGAAAAACAGAGCAGATATGCTGGGAGTGACTGGGATGAGAGCAAGATGGGGAAAACATTTGATGATTGCGTATTCCAGTTCCTATTCTCTCAGGCTGACAAGTTCCTGCTGGTACCCTTATAATGAATAATGCTTTTGGTTATTTGGAAAAGACAAAAAGTAATGCTAACCAAAAAGACACCCATCTAACTCCACAAATAATTTGAAGTAGGTCAAAAGGAGAACTTATACAAAAACTTGTCTGAAAAACTAACAGATACTTAAGTCATAGTAGCTGTGAGAATGGCAGGTCAGATTCTGTTTCAAGCTTCCTGGAAGTCAAAATAAAAGGGAGATATAGTTACCTGTGTCACTCTCAATTTCGGAAATGAGGAAATCACACCTTCTTTTGTAGAGTGAAACTCTGTTAGCACTAAGATCTAATAGTAATTTCTTAGGCAGTGGGGTATAAATGATTCATGTGGGAGAGTTTACAGCCTTCCCTCCACCCTCTCACACTGTCAGAAAGGACCCCAATTCTCACATGTAAAGACAAAGAGCAATGCTTGGAATCTTAGAACAATTTGAACCTCATTATAGCAACTATGCAGGCCCTTATTATCTAATACTTGCAATAGCTTTGACCTCCTCTTATTATTTATACTATATTCTCTGATCTTGAATCTTACTCTCCCCATTCGACCACATTTCATTGATTGTATATGTTAGAATTCCTTTTTTTTTTTTAAATTGGGGATAATTGAGGAACAGTGTGTTTTTCCAAGATGTCGTCATTGCTGTTTTGTGTGTTGTTGTTTTTCCAATCTAGTTGTGGAGGGCGCAGCTCAACTCCAAGTCAAGTCATTGTTTTCAATCGAGTTGTGGAGGGCGCAGCTCACTGGCCCATGTGGGACTCGAACTGGCAACCTTGGTGTTATGAGCACTGCGACCTTGGTGTTATGAGCACTGCGTTCTAACCACTGAGCCAACCAGCTGCCCTGTGTTAGAATTCTTTACTGCTATTCTCTCTAGAACATAAAGCACTGTGAGAGCAGGGATCTTGTTTGTCTTGTTCACTGCTTTGTTCCAGTGCCTGTGACCAGTCCAGGCATACAGAACGTGCTCAACAAATATTGACTGACTGAATGAGTGAATGAGTGAAGCAATGGGGAGAAGTGGAGATGAGAGTACAAGAGAAGCTAGGCAAGATTGAGGTTTGGGGAACTTGTGGAGATAGTAGCTGGAGTGTGAGGAAAGCAGGTAGAAGAGGAAATTTTAATAAGATTGCTGAGGGCAATGCACTTTGATCCTTGTATCAGCATTTAAAAAATTAAACATTCAGTTTTTTTTTAAACTCAAAGTGACTGAGCTATGTTTCTTCTATTGCTCCATTCTTTAGACCAAATGAATTCCATCTTGACTTATAAAACCCTTACCTGGTTTTTATGGCTTATTCAGATGTCACTTACTGTGTATAATGCAGTGTTTGCCCAAATTTGTGAGGGAAAAATGATGTACATTATACATGGGTAATATCTATATAAATGTTTTTCCTTATTTTATTTATGCTTATGAGTTAAAAGCGTAACTCTAGAAATCAATAATGATATCCATATACAAAATAATACCCTGGAGTATGATAATTGGTTTTGTTGAACTTACGACGAACTTGCAACGACAAAGAGTTCTTGGCCTTCTATGATGCGTATATATTGTAAATTTGTTATGCCACATAAAATTTCTTGTACCTTGTATTTGTTCTTGTGCTTTGTAGTTATTTGCTATATAAAATTTCTTGTAATATGTTAAAAATAAATGCTAAAATTCCTTTATAATACAAAAAACAAGTACTTAAATGTAAACAAATAACAATATGAATTAAAAAATTAAAATGAAACATTTCCCCCCCTGAAAGTTTGGGCCAAAAACGTGGTGCACATTATACATGGGAGCGCATTATGCACAGCAAAATACAGTAATTAATTTCATTATTCACCACTTTTGAGGCACATATCATGTGTTAAGCACTCTATTGGGTTCCAGGGAAAAAATATAAATAACATCGTATTCCTGCACTCAAGCAGGATGACCTCGTCATCTCCTTGCTTCTGCTGATACGAGTTACCTCTCAGGGTCTCTGTTTGCTCTGTATGTTGAACTTTGAAGTAGAAGCCAGTTATTATTTCTCCCATGTGGGCATTTCACAGGGCTGTGAGGTCGCTGTCTTACTCATTCTGCACTCGTTCCTTTGTATTTCCTAACAATCAAAGCTCTTTGAAGTATAATGCATGGCCTCGGACTTCACCGCTCATTTCTATCCTTAGTTGCCATCTTCTATCAAACTCCAGAACACTCCTTCACATTTTTTTGATAACTTTAGCCTCTGGCTCACTCTTCTCTTCACCACTTTCCCTGTTATTATTCTTGGTGACATAATACATTCATAGATGTCCATCCCACACTTGGGCCTGTTATTTCCTAGACTCCTCAAATCCAACCATCCTGTCCCCATCCTACTCAGTTGTAACTCTGAGGAGAGGGAGAATCAGGGGACTTAGCCAGAAGGTCCCTAGACTCCTAAACCCAGCCCTCTCCCTTTCAACTATACTACAATGCCTTCCCAATCAGTATTTCTGGTGATATCAATTCTAATGTTTCTGCATTCAGTAATGGCTGACTCTAGTAATGATAACTGGGTACAAGTTGTTTTTGTTGCTGTCTGAAGGTCAGGATATTTTGGGGAGAAGTATCATTGAAAAAAATCAGTACCAACCTTCGTTAATATCAGCATGAAATGCCATTCAAAAAAAAAGTATAAAATAATGATACCTTGTTTTGAGTGTTTTCAAATACATTATTAGATTAAATAGAAACTACAATGACCTGTTATTTCCCAGGAAGAGATAAAGCTATTTAAGCATCTAGTAAATATATGAAAAGAAGATTCTATTAGTCAGGCAAGAATGTGTTTCAGGTTGTATATTCAAAACACACCCATGTACCCTGCACAATGAGTCCTTTTCATACATGTGAGTATTCAGTATAATTGTCAAAGTTGTCACTGAACACTTAAATCAGGAGGGGCCAGGGAGGGGCAGAGAGAATCCAGTAAGAATTGTGGTACAGTGCTATTTCATGGAGACATTACTAGAGTCATAAGTTTTCTGAGGAAGTAAGTGAACAAGTTCAGATATGCCAGTGCGTCTTGAAACAAAGGCGTAATACTGATCTTGGGTGGTGGTGTCTCGTTGGTAACCATGGTGAAGCTGGATGAGCTTAAACACTGTGTTGGAAATTCCTTAAGAATGAGTCAATAATGAATCTTTCGCCTTTGGTGAAACTAGGCTGAAATACTTCAAAGTCAGATTTGGAGATTTATACTTAAAGACTTCAGAGTCATAGAAGATTCAGCTAAAGTTGATTAAAGGAAAAACAGCCCTCAGCCCCTCATTTCTTAAAAAAAAATGAAAGAAAAAAAAAGAAAACCAAAAAGATACCATACAACACAACGAAGGCCAGTGAGTCTTTTGAGCAACTGTTATTTCTTAATGGGATTAAATAACCAAATCCACTGATTTCTCAAAATTAAAACTGTATCCAAGGGTTCTGAGCAAAATTCTGCTTAGAGTGGGATATGTGCACATTCTGGAATGAGCTCATGATTAATCACTCTACTATGGTCTGCTCCAGTAGGACGATAAATGTGTTACTTCAATATACTTCAGCAACTGATAATGTGTCAAAATCTTTTTTGAACTTCCTGGGTGTCAGGAAAGAAATATCTCCCCTCTTTTTTCGTTCCAACCCCTCCTGTTCTCAAGACCCCACTGCTGATTGGGGGATGACAAAATCAGAAGTCATCATTATCCCTTCTAATATCTGAGATGGTGGCTTCTGCAAAAGGGTCAAATACATCTCTCTTCCTGCTCACTGGTGCCTTCATCATGTTTCCTATTCTGGTATTCTCTCCCTCCCAATTCAGTCCCATTTGGGGTGAGGGTCTGTTAAATGCATTTAATGATGTGACTGTCAAATGCCTGCTGTGTTGAATACAAAAGAAGCTGTATTTCTGAAAAACAGAACTTAAATGGGATTTGGAATGGCAGAGATTTCCATTTACTGACCAACAGGAACTAAGTAGAACAAAAGGTTATTCTTCATTATCTACTTTTGAAGAAAAAGAAATGCATGAATCTAGATAAAAACTTTTATTACTTCTCTCTTTTCCCCATTGCAAGGGAAGGATTTAACCAATCTAATAACCATCTTATTCTCTTAAGTGTTTGTAGGACAAAGTATTTGAAATTTTTTTGTTTTGCTTTAAACATGACTAAGAATTAAAAATGGCAGGGGACTTTGAAATCTCTCCTATAGAAAATTCATCTCTTGTATTACAAAGCCAATCTAAAAATAAATCAGGATAGAGTCAAACCTGATGGTTCTGTTTATCTCCCAGGCAAAGTAGTTTATTTTTTTAGTACATGCCTAATATACATGCAATTATTAGGTTGGTGCAAAAGTAACTGCTGTTTAAAAGGTTAAAAATAATTGCAAAAACCGCAAGTACTTTTGCACCAACCTAATAGAATCTTTGGTAGTAAATTATGGATTCGGTCAAATATCCTTGGCCTATACTCCCCAAACCAGTCTGATTTTACCTCAGCCCCAGAAGAATGGAGGCCAGGCAGGCAGACATATGAAGAGTGGCAATGTTAGCAGGCAGGGGAATTGTTTCAATTTATTCCCACTTAGCCATGTCTGGCAGTGGTAGTGGTGGTGGAATTTAAGGAGAAGCGCTATCAGCCAACAAACACGAACTGGAAAAAAAATCAAAATCGAATTATTCTGGGTATGTGTTGTAGAAAACTGCTATTCCCATTATGACAGAAATATTTCACACTGAGGGAAAAAATAAGTCTCATGATTTGCTAATATTAGAAAGAATGAGTCTACTATGATTCCATATTTGCTTCCTTTTCACAATAGGTTGCTATGAAAAAATTCTTAGAAAACCAAATAGAGTTGCAATTTGAGTATAAGAGTGATACTTGTTCGATTCACCTCAAGAGAATATAAATTTTCCCAAACTTCAACTAAAATGACACATTCCCTTTCTCCTGAAAGAAAAAACTCCCACATGACTTGAAAATGAACAACTTAAATGCCTTTATTTAAAGTTTCATAAAACTCATCCTTTTATCAAAACGAAAAGCCTCGTTTCTGTTCTGTCTTGTCAGAAGCAGCCCTTATTTCAGTTTGGGTAATTTTTAATCCTTGGAACCAGCGCCCCCTGCTGTAACAAGTGCTTAATTGCAGAAGGATATTTTTTTTGCTCTCAAAAAAGATGAAGAACAAAGGTACAATTATTAAAGTGAGATTTTATTTTGAATAATATACATATCAGTCATTACATTTAATTTTCATAGTGCATAGTGTATGGAAGTATATAGGGGAAAGTAAACATTAGGAATACCTAAGGATGGAAGTATACAGGTGAAGAAGGCATTTGATAAACCCATGAACAGGCTTAGAAGCATCATGGGACAGTATCCATTAGAAAAGAATAAAAACCATGCAAAAATAAAATCTACCCACACCACGTCAGGCAAGTGCAATCAGTACAAGTTATAGTTTCTTGGGTATAAAAAGTATATATGTTCTTTGGATTGAAAACATTGTATCAATGAATGGCTTGGCTTTTATATCCAAGCCAAAAGTCATCTATAGAAGTAAAAAGTGTGGATACCACATGTGACAATAAAATGTCCAAGGCCACAGATGGAGGTCACCAGCTTACAAAGAGAATACGTTTATGAGAGGAAGGGTAAATGAAGACAAAAAGAGAAATGCAATAAAGCCACCTCTGCCTAAATTAGGAAAGAGCGAGGGCCTAGGAATTAAAATGATAGCAGCTGTCCATACGATGCTGAGTCTAGTTCCCTGTCAGAAGAATTCACTGCATGTCACTACAGAGTTCAGCGCCTAAGATGAGGCAGTAAGTGTCCAGCCTTGGCGTAAGGGTATGTTTCATTTCCTTTGCGTTTCACACTAGAGGGAAGCGAGGATATACAGAACCAGAAATGCTCATCTTCTCATTCAGCACACTACACTGTAAATGTTGATATGTACTATTTGGCAGAAGGGGGATGAGGACATAAAGATTAATTAAACCCAAGCTTCCAAGTCAAAGATTTTACATCTGGAAAGCTAAGGAGAGATAAAATTGTTTACCGCTTTTAAAATCAAATGCTTAAAGCAGGTTTTAAGTGTGGAGATGAAAAAAAATGGGTAAGGAAAAACAGGAAAGAAAGATACTTAACAAAATCTTCTGGTTCCCATATAGTTTCTTCTATTTATTTTTCCAAATTGCATGTTACAGTAGCGAATCAGAGTGCGGGGCCTGGCCTGGCTCCGCTCGGCCGGGGCTTCCCCCTAGGACATCATCTTCTTACACTCCACGGAGCAGAAGACCATCCCCTCCACCGGCATGAACTTCTGCCCCAGGAGGCACTTGCTGCAGCAGGAGCACAGGAAGCACTCGGCGGCCGCGTGCCAGCTGAAACCGTTATAGGTCACCCGCTGCACTTCAGGGTCGATGGCATTGTGGCACCCTTGACACACCTGGGAAGGGCACAGGTAAGAAGAGAATGAGTGACCTTCTAGTCAATCTCCTCAGCCCACAACCATTAATGGGGGTCTGTGCTGAGCACCAAGGGAATCATCAGGTGACTGATATCCCGAGGTATTGTAGTCAAGGCAGAGTCTCGATGGTGAGTTCCAAAGCCGTGCATCTGGTTCCAGCGTATTCGGTTAGATTACACACTAGGAATTATAAAAAAAAAAAAAGGTCATGATTTTCCTACAACTCCAAATGCTGGGGAGGACGTGGAGCCCCAGGAACTCTCGCCCATGGCCGGTGGGGACGCAGATGGTGCACCCAGTTTGGAGGGCAGTTGGGTGGTTTCTTATAAAAGAAAACAGACTCGTATCACACAATCCAAGAATCATGTTCTTTGGTATTGAAGATAGGAGTTGACAACTTCAGTCTACTCAAAATCCTGCACCTGGATGGTTACAGCAGCTTTATTCATAACTGCTAAATTGGAAGCACAGATGTCCCTCCTTGGTGAATGGATAAACAAGCTGTGGTCCATCCAGACGATGGAATATTATTATTCACCGCTAAAAAGAAATGAGCCATCAAGGCATGAAAAGTCATGGAGGAACCTTAAATGCAAATTACTAAGTGAAAGAAGCCCAAATGAAAAGGCTGCATACTGTACAATTCCAACTATGACATTCTGGAAAAGGCAAAACTATGGAGATGATACAAAGATCAGTGGTTGCCAGGGGTGGGGCGGGTGGCAGAAGGTGGGAGAGAGGAATAGGCAGAGCACAGAGAACTTCTAGGGCAGTGAAACTTCTCCGTACGATAGTATAATGGTGTGTGTGTGTGTGTGTGTGTGTGTGTGTGTGTGTGTAAAATTTTCCATTCTATCAAATATATGGTGATGGAAGGAGAACTGACTCTGGGTGGTGAACACACAATGGGATTTATAGATGATGTAATACAGGATTGTACACCTGAAATCTATGTAATTTCACTAACAATTGTCACCCCAATAAATTAAAAAAAAAAAAAAATTTCCGTTCTATACACTGTCCAAAACCATGGAATGCACAAGACCAAGAGTGAACCCTTAGGTGAACTATGGACTTTGGGAGATTGATGTGTCAATGTCACTTCATCCTTGGTAATAAATGCCCCACTCCGATGAGTGACAATGATAAAGGGGGAGGCTACGCCGTGTGGGGGAGGGGGCGAATGGGAAATCTCTATCTTCTTTTCAATTTCTCTGTAAACCTAAAACTGCTCTAAAAAAATAGTATAAAAAATAGACTTTTCCTCACTCATTAAAGCTTTGCAGTAATTTTATCAGTTACCTATGACACATGAGATTATTAACACCACTAATTCGTAGACAGTAGTAAATGAAAGTGATGTTCAAAGTAATTAAAGATTCAATTAAAAACACTGACAAAGAGAATAATTAGTTCGCACTGAAAATATAATTTGTAAAATACAATTTGTAGTTAATTGGCTTCTGTTCTGTCATTAGTTAAAAAATACATATCATCTAATATTGGGACAATAATAATAATTACATTCCCTACACCATTCAGTGTATATGCATGTTATATATAAACATATATGACATAGACACATCCACACCCACAAACACACATCATTTTCTTCTTTAGCTGTATATGTCTGTGAAGAAAATAACTGAATAACCCTCATAGCAGAAAGCGAAATTACCCAATTGAGACCTGCAAAACACTACAGTCCATATGCCTTCTTGTTTATACGTGTTCTGAGTGAATGTGACTATCTCAAGTTTTTGTTTTCAGTATTTTATAGCAAGTGAAGAAACCAACCAGATTGTCCTGCATGAAAGTGACTAAACTTAGCACTCTTGGTCTCTTCATGTGATTGTCAGGACTTACTGAAAGATGATGGGTGGGTGGGTTGAGGAGAGTTAGTTAGCCTAAGCCCCCGTATTTGAAAAGACCTCAATATGCAGCTGCTACTCAGTGGGTAGACTGGTTTTGGCGTGAAGTGAGGCCTTGTTACAAATATCCATTTCAGGCCTGCAATTTAGTTTCCTAATTTTTAAGAGATGCATGGCTTCTAATTAGAGATATTGTAGCTGCTTAACTCACACATTATATCAATGCAGTCTTCCCTGAGAAACAAGGGAGATATTCTCTTTGTACGTATAGCAATACACTATTCCTGAATCTGGCAAAAGTGAGTGTTCTAATAACAGGCATGCTCCTAATGGGTAGCTGTACCATGCAAACACTTGCTTTTGTATATTCATTTTTTTATAGCTTCCTAATTCATTTAGAATGTTCTCCTTTGTAGTTTTCTATATATTAATTTTTCAATATTTTTAAACTTGCTTGTGTAAACTGAAGCACTTCACACTCCATTTTTTATTCCTTTGCTTTTAGACCATGATTTACCTTTTTTATCTCAGCCCTGTAATAAGATTTGTGGTTCTTTTTATAATCTTTTAAAACACACATTTTCATTTGCAATTTATAAAAGAGATAACTATTATTCAACTATACATAAAATTAATGAAAAAATAACTAATGGGCAGACTGCATAGTATCGGAATTTAGGCTTTGCAGTTTCATAAAATTTAGTTTTATTACTATTTGATTACCATTCATCCCAAGTTCTGACATATAATCCTGGGTAAAGCCTTATGATCCCTAATTCTTATAAATCTGCAGCTCCCCAGGCCTCCCTGAGGGCCTGAGGACTACAAAACCCTTTAGGGGATGATGAGCTACCTCCCACGTTCTTAAACCTCAGATACCTCAGAGTTCTTATTTCCTTCAAGCCCTCCTACTTCTTTTACTTGGATAAGTAATGTGAAATAGCTAATGCCACTTGCTATAATGAGCTCTCTGGCAGCAGATCCTGTGAAATCCTGAAGATGCGAATTCCGGGGGTGGCCACTTCAGACTGGAATTCAGAGGCAGTGCAGAGAAACACTCAGTGCATTTCCCATTATCCTCCTCCTTCCAGGTTACTTTATTCCTCAGAAAAGCTCTGTTTTGAGCAGAGTTCTTGGTTTCAGGTTAAAAATAATTTGTATGTCCCTCCTTTAAAAAAATTTAAAAGATCTAAGGAGATCAGTGCCCTCAACTAGATAATCTTCAAAATTTTAGCATATTGCATGGGTAGCTTTCTTTGCCATCGGCTGGAGTTTGTTTAGGGGATAGATATGTTTATTTTGATATGAAGCAAAGGGCAATACTATGTCTTAAACAAAAGTAAACCTTTAAAACAAAGCATGCCATATTATAAAGCTAAATAATTCAGAGATTCTCTTTTCGTAAAAATCACACCTGTGGTTATAATCCTCTTTGTTAATTAGATACAATCAATATAGAAACAATGTAAAGGTTTTTTAAAAAGCTTCATCTATTTAAAGCCTTATAAAATAAAGTATTTTATAAATAAGTACTTATCGAGTACCTATTCTTTTGTTGTAGTGTTGGAAATAGAACAGAAAGCAAGGCAGACAAAAATCCCTGCCCTAGTGGAGTTTACACTCTAGCCCTTGAGACCAAGGTCACACACCCTACAGTAAATACACATCATGACAACCCTCTTCTGCAGAGAAACTGTTGCAACAAATTCAGAGAAGTATTTTTTTGGCTAAATTATGTGTCAGGCAACATAGTGATTCAGCATCTTTTCCCAAATATAAGGAGAGCTCATGTGGACCACAAACAAATGAGAACTATCAGAACACAAGACATTCCTTAGGTGCAGACATTGAGGAGATGGAAATAAAAGGCAAGCTCTATCTTCAGCTGCTTACACTCTCGTGGAGAAGACAGATGAGTGCTATTAACAATTACACACTTGGGCCCCAAGGACACAGACAAGCCTCCAGCCTAGCCAGAGAGAAAAGTGTGGAGCTTAGGGTAGGGAATCAGGAAGGGTGTTCTGAAAAATGTTAAGCCTGAACTGAGTCTGGAGGAATGTGGCAGCATCGTCAGGTCAAACGGGAATAGGAGGGTGTATCAGACAAAGGAGTAAGTGCAAGCAGAAGACAAAGAACAGTGTAGAAACTAGAAAACACTGGTAACTTGCTGTGCAGATATGTGATTTGGGTTGGATAACTAGTAGAAGCGTCTAGACAGGCAAGAAGGGTCAGGATCTATTCAGCAAAAGCTGAAGGATCAGATTTGCATTTTAGAAAGAGTATCTTCCAGCATTATAGAAGGTGGCTTTGAACAAGATCAAGAATGGAAGTGGAAAGACCAAATGTGAGGCCACTGCAATAATCCAAATAATGAAACATAAAGGCCTGAAGTAGAGTAGCTGTAACTATGAGGATTTGAGATCTACTGATGAGGCAGAGTTGACAGAAAATGACTGATTATATGTGGAGACAATGAGTAAGGGTCAAAGGGTCGAATATTGGCATTGACACCAAAAACTGTTACCTTATTTTCATAGCATCGTACTCCTAAAGCTATATAAATATTATTCCTTAGCCAGGAGTCTCCTCTACTTCATAGCTAAGGGGGATCTTTAACTAATATGTATTTTCCTGCATATAAATACTTAGTATATATGGTTAGTTTTTAAAATTTACCTTTATTTAAATTATCTCTCTTGGCCATCACGCAATAGCAGCTCTGTGTAAACGGTAGAGCCAAGAAAAAATATATACTCTCACATTAAATATTTAAGTGTTTGGTCCATGCAAATAAATCATTTAGATTTATTCAGTTCAACTCAATGGTAAATAGTAAATCGTTAAGATTTAGCAAATCCAAACCAAAATTTGCAGGTCAAGTTTTGTTATGCTAGATCAATTCAGTATGTGTTTTTGAAAATAGGCACAGTCTCTAAGCAGCACAAACAAAGCCTTACTGGGTGGTTGAGTAACACGAGCAGAAACCATAAACACTAACATAGAGCTAAAGAATGTCAACAGCCCCTGGGAACCTTATTTAAATGGAATCTGATCTGTATGATGAGAATCAATCAATCTCATTCTCATTAAGGCACTTTTTTAGTGGGGATCTGATTATCATGCAGCATTTGTACTCTAGACTGCAAACTGCACAGGTAAGAAATCTGGAGGGGGCCCAGTCAGTGCATGTACTGCTTTTGAAGTATCTGGACTTTATAATAACACCCTATGGTTTCCTACTTGAGAGCAGTGCTTGCTGTTTCTCACTTGTAAGAACTTAAATGGAGGTACAAAGTCCGTCATAATGCAGACGGAGGCAACCGCATCAGAACGCATCTCACCACAGCGTGATTCTTCACATAGCAGGGCTTGCACACGGGCTTGTCGTCCACCATCACGTATATTTCCCCAGCTAGGATGTTGTCACAGTCAAAGCAGCAGAAGTGTTTCAGGTGCCAGTTTTGGTTTTCTGCCTGGGTATACTCATTGCTGAATATCAGCTGGGAAGAGGATAAAAATAAAAGGAAGCATGGATTTTGCTTTTTGCTACAATTAACAAAGCTAGGTTCTTTAGACAATAAGGGATTTAGATCTACAAGTGTATCAACTTACTTTCTTGGGTTGAAGTTTGAAAATAACCTAAAGTTTGAACTTAGGTTACTATTTGGTTTTGTCAAAATCTGTCTTTTATGTTTCTGCACAATCTTTCATTAGTCAACACAATTAACACAACACTCAGAAAGACTGAAATTAAGTTTTTTCATTTAACTCCTTTGGATGTAAATACAGCAATTGCTGCTTGGTTAATTCATGCTGCCATCTCGCTAAGATCTCCTGAGAATGGTAAGGGGGCCGCATGTGGGTACAGAGCTGAGCCTGCGTGCAGGTGGCCCCAGAGAACAGACCTCATCACAGCCAGCACATCGGGGTTTCTCGCTGTCACAGTAGTGTCTGCCACAGTACAGCTTCCCATTCTTCCAGAAATAAATCATGTCGACCAGGAGTTCCTGGCAGGTACTGCAGACGAAACAAGCCGGGTGCCACAGTTTATCGTAGCCGGCCCTTTCAGCATAGATGGCCGGGTCACCTTCCTTCATACTCAGTTTGCAGCAGTAGCAGGACTGAAAGGGAAACCATGCAAACAATCTGGTCATCATAAGACTGGCGTTTCTCATCATCAGCTTTAGGAGAAATATGGAAAATTTATCAACAAAAATCATTTCTACTAAAATTAGTAGTTTGTCCATGTAGACAATTAAGGTGTTGGTACTTCCTGTGAAACAGAATCTTCCAGGTGGTTCAAACCTAATTCTTGCACCCTATGTGTAACAGAGTCTTGTTTCCTGAATTAAAACCATTTACAGAAAAAAGCTAAATTTTAAGTGGGTGGCTAAAAACTGATTACTGTAGAGTTTATTAATACTCTAAAAAAAATTCTTTTTATAAAGACTAAGCCTTATTGGTTGATGTGCTAATTGGATCTTTGAGAAAGATATTAAGTTTAATTCTTGTTTTTTTGTTCATCTATTTTCTTCAAGGTATAAAAAAAGACTCGAATTTCCCTCTCCAGGAGATTTAAAAAATATGATTGAACATATATGCACATAAATTTGAGTTTGAATTTTAGGCACAGTCTCACAAGCAAAACTGAATTCATCTAAGCATACATTATTCTTATTTATGGGAAGAGACAAACAATTGACACCAAAATTATGTTTAGAAACAGATTCTAGATTAGTATGTTGTATTCCAGAATGATACACTGATGCTAACTATTAATGTATATGTAAAACTCACAATTATACTTGGCAAAAAGCTATCAGAAAACTTGGCCTTAAGCAGAGGTTTTAAACATGATGATTCTCTAAAATCTGCCTAAACTGACCGTTTATTTCCCTCACCTACTCCCTTTTGGAAACAGAGGAACAGCCCCCAAAAAAGGTTCAAAGAAAGGGAAAAGGAACCTATAGAATCCACCAGTTGGGCCAACGGTGCGGCTGCTCTACTCACATACTGAGTTCTGTGCTCGGCCGACTTGCCATCCATGGCCCCCACCGCGGCCGCCGTGCTGCGGTCCCCTCCAGGGCTGTCCATCCTGGTGGGGCCTTGAGCGTCCATTTCACGGGGAAGTTTGACGTCTCCTACTCCCAGAGCCTCGCTCTTATATTTCTTCACAAACTGCTCCATCTCCTTCACCTCTTTGTGAGACAGCTCATGGCACTTGGACGGGTCCTGGTCGTGTGCGGGAAGCTGCTTTGCCAGCTGCTTCTTCCGGTACTGCGCCCCCTCCGAGCCGGCCACCGGCTGCTTCTCCTTGGGCAGCATCTGCATGTAGTGCCGGGCCTGAACCACAAGGGGACCAGCGTTAACCCGAGGCGCGGCATCAGCCGGCACAGGCCCGAAGCAAGTGACCTATCAAAGCCCTCGGTTTTATCTATTACTAACAAAGGGTCTTCCTCATCTAAATATCTAAATGTTAACAAATGGTACACTTGCTCAAAAATGGTACACTAAATAGATTAAGTTCAGTAAAAATGGACACTTTTATTCATGAAACTAGTTTTTTTCTTTCCAATTTGTAAAAGATTTTGGTTACTAATGTTTATTTGTGCTAAATATATGTAAGTGTACAATTGGAAAAGAACATATTTTTAGGCAGCATGTTTAGAATGATTTATGGATCAACAGCATTTTCATTATAAAAATATCATCACAAGATTCATTTTAATAATTTAACTAACCTTAAAAGACTTCCACGTCTCATCTAGTTGTTAAAATAGGAGCTTGACACAAAAATGCCTTACATAGTAAATGTAAAGACATAGTAAAAGAAATAGTGTTGGACATTTTTTGAGTTCTAAACAATGACAGAAATTTTACTCCTTTGGTATTATTTACCATCTTAAGAGAAATTTTCTCAAGAGTAAGCTAGAAGAGTCACTAGATTTGTATAAAACATCTGTTTTTAATCTAATTATTAAGAATTTCAGACCATTCCCTCAAAAAGGTTAACATATTTGGTAGTCTGAAAAATTCTAGGAGATATGTAATCTTACTTTGAAAAGACTGTAATAGGAGTTGAAAGTCAAAATAATAAGAACCCCAGGAAAACAACAGACTTAAGGTGGATACGGTCAATGAAGGAAGTGCCCCAAATAAGCAGCCCAGGAACTTTCCGAAGGAGACTTCCGTCCCCCTTATTACTTACCAATGCCTGATTCTGGACAGGAGGAGCCCACTCATAGGTAACCGTATTGATCGAGACATTCTTCTTGGCAGCAACCGGATTGGTCAATATCATAACATTGCGTTTATACATGGGAATTCCATCTGATTTTAGCTTTGCAATCAGAGTCGTATACTTGGTGTCTTCAAAAAGTTTCCCCACTTTTCGATCCTCTTCATTGCTCAATAAGACATCATGTTCTTCTTGGCCACACTTGCAGTTACGACATATTTTTCTGTAATTTTGGAGAAAAGCAGGCAACGATTAATTATACCTAATCAAAAATAATTATGTACATACACTTATAATTCATAAAATACTTTTACACACATTCCATTTAATGGTATGCAAAGGCAAATCTTTTTTGGGGGGAATACTAAGTAGCTATCTATAAATTTGAGCAAAGAAACATAAAAATGTACCTTTATAAGACTTTGAAAAAGATTTTGATTAAAAAATGCATGCTCAAGGGGGCATTCTGAGGGTAATCCCAACTGGTGTTCCTCATTCTTTCAAATAAATAAATACATAAACAAATAAATAAAACAAAATTATCCAAAAAAATCAAAGTAAGAGGTTTCATATTTTATTCCATGATCATATGTCATAGCCATTACTCAAGTTTTTTTGTTTGTTTCAGTTTGTTTTTTGTAATGAGAGGGAGATTGATACAACTTTTCTCATCAAGGACTGTAATTCTAGATTTAGGTTTACTTTTTCTGTCCCCTTTCCAATATCTTTTCTGCTCCTTCCTCATTTGCCATTTCCTTTCTCCTTTCTCTTTCCCTTCCCTTCCCCCTTCTCTCATTTCTTCAAACTTCCTGATCACCTACCATGTGCTCTATTATGTATAAAAGGACAGATAAATGAAAGTCTCTGATGGACACCGTCCCCTCTCCCAATCTGATCTGGCACATAATCACTCATTCATTCATGCAACATATGAGTGTCCATGTGCCAAGCAATGTATTTGATATTAAGACATAATGGTGAAAAAAATAGGTCCAGTCTCTGACATACTAGAACTTACCATCTGATGGGGAGATGGAGACAGACAGTAAACAAGCACACGCGTGCGCATGTGCACACATGCACACAAACATACACAGACACATACACACACACACCCTATAATTGCATTTGTGACAAGAAAGAAAAGTACAGGATACCTCCAGAGGGTATAATTTTGACCTTGGAACTGATGAGGAAAGGGCTCCTTAAGACTATTACTCCAAAAGAAAGTGACATTTAGGATGAGATCTGAAGGATGTGGAAAATATAGGTGTGGATGGGGTATGTGTGTGTGTACATTTGTGAAGGGGAAAGAAAGGAGAAGGAAAGCCTCCAAATGTTCTGGGTAGAAAGAGTACCTGTGGTGGTCCTGAATTAGGAAAGAGATTGTTCCTTTAGGTTCCATGATCAGAGAAGGCTGGTATGACTTACTGAAGTAAGAAATGGGGCAGTGACAAGATGGGAGGCAGCCAGGAGGTTTATGCAGGGCCTTGTAGAACACATAAGGAATTTCGCCTTCATTCTAAGAGCAATAAGGAGGCACAATAAGCTATGTCATTTTCAAAACCCGTAATACCTGCCACGTGGAGAGAGGATGAGGGATAGACACAATTGGAAGGAGGGAGACGGGTCAACATGTCAATGGTGCATCTAGTTTGCAATGGAATGACTCTAAGTCCCAGAGATTCCACTGCTACTTCACAAGTGTAATGAGTTTCCATCCTGGATGGTTATTGCTGTGGCCCACATTAAGGTGTGTCAGAGCTTGCACTAGAGTGGTTTGACAGTGGAGATGAAAAGAAGAGCTTTAAGATCTCCTTGAATGTAAAACTGAGTAAATTTTGTGGTTGATTTGGATTAGTGATAGTAAACGGGAGGCCCAGTTTGTCAAAAAATAATACCATAAAACGGACCCACCTTTCTGGGATGAGTAAGTTGGTAGGAGTGTAATTTATTAAGATAGTAAATACAAAAGAACAGATCTGAAGTAAGTGGGGAAAAGGTTGATGAAAGGTCTCCAAAACTGAACTATTGATAAGTCTGAAATGCCTATGAGACAAGGTAACGATCTCAAGTAGAATGTAGAATATATAGATGTAGTGTCAAAAATTGTAGCCTGGTAGGAAATATAAGCTCGAGTGTGAGGGAATGATACAGAGGCATATGGAGTTGAACAGATCACCTTCACTTCTGGGAGAAGAGTAGAAGGAAAAGGTGAGGACTCAGGCAGGAGTCTGGCAGAGGAGCAGAAGGTGGAAAAGGTGACAGAGGAAACCGGAAGTAGAGAGATTGGTATTAAAAACAAACCAAAAATCCAAGGCAATGACAGCATATAAATCAGAGGGGAGAATCTGGAAGTTTAAAAATAAAAACATTCTAATATCCTTACATTGTCTAATATCCTTACATTTTTAACACACACGTTAAAAAATATGATATTAAAGATATAGATTGACCGTAGATGTTAAGTATGCATGTTAAAAATATCTGCATAACTAAAGGGAGAAACAGTGTATGTAATTTCTAAACTAATAGAGAGAAAACGGAATAAATATATAAAATGCAATTAGTCAAACAGAATGCAATAAGAGGAGAAAAAAGAAACAGGAAATTAGGAAAGGTAGAACACACAATTAAGATGGTTGATATAATCCAAATACTCGTATATCTATAATCACAATAAATGGACTCAGTTCTCCAGTTAAAAGCCAAAGGCTTTCACTGAATAATACAACAAAATCCAACTATATGTTATTTATAAAAGACGTTCAAAATTTAACACACAGAAAGGATGAATGCATAAAGATGCAAAAAGTTAATACAGGCAAATACCAGCAAAAGTAAGCTAAACACCTATATTAATATCATACAGATTGGACTTTAATGCTTTTTCCTTTACTAAATATTAAATAAAGTCACTACATAGTGACAAAAGTTTAAAAAACACCTCTATGATGTAACCATTCTAAATGGAATAATATAGCCTAATAACCTAATTTCAAAATATATAAGCAAAAATAACAGAACTATGAGAAACAGACAAACCCATTATTATAGTGACACTAAAAAATTTAGAAATAAAGCTTTTAATAACATAAGTAATAAGTTTGCTCTAACACACACATTAAAAAATACCACAGCCAGTGTCTGCAGAACACACATTCTTTTTATGAGAATCTGAAACACTTGTAAAAACTGAACACATATGATTCTACAGAGTAAGTCTCAAGAAATGCCCAAAGACTGAGCATCAACAACATTATCTAAACAGAAGGCAATTATGTTAACAATCAACAACAAAAAAGCAACTAGAAAGTACTTCTTAAAAGAAAAAGAAAAAATTCAATGTTGAAAAAAACATTCACAATAGAACTTCAAACAAAAAATATTTTAAGAAAAAAGAAAAGAAACTTCTGAAACTTGCAGAACACATCTAAAGGGATGCTTAGGAGGAAATTCATAGCTTAAATGCTCAAATTAGAAGAAAAAAGATTAATAAACTAAGTATTCAAGAAGTTTGGAAAAATGCAAAATAAACAAAATACAAGGAAGGAGATTAAAAATAATAGCAGAAACTAATAAAGTAAATGTCTGCTTCTCATGAGATGCAGAAAAAGCATTCAACGCATTTCAACATCTTTTCTGATTATATTTTACTTATTAATTTTCGCTATCGTGTTTCCCCGAAAATAACACCTAGCCGGACAATCAGCTCTAATGCGTCATTTGGAGCAAAAATTAATATAAAACCCGGTCTTACATTATATAAGACCCGGTATTATATTATTATATATTATATTATATTATATTATATTATATTATATTATATTATATTATATTATATTATATTATACCTGATCTTATATTATAGTAAAATAAGACCAGGTCTTATATTAATTTTTGCTCCAAAAGACGCATTAGAGCTGATTGTCCGGTTAGGTCTTATTTTCGGGGAAACACAGTATAGAAGGGAACTAGAAAGAATTTTACAAAGGGTTTCTGTGAAAAACCCCACAAACACTCAGCATATATTATACTCAGCACGTTCATTTTATGATGTGAAGCAAGAAAGCAGCCTTGCTCCCACCATTTGATTCATATTGTCCTGTGGGTACTAATCAGAACATTAGAGAAAAATCAAAGAAACAGAAGTTATGAGGCGACATCAGGAAGAAAGAAACTAAGCTGTTGTTATTCACAGATGCTATGACTAATCATATAAAAATGCAATGTGTTAGCATCAATAAGAGTTTAATAAGTTTTCTGGATTTAAAATTAATATAAAATAATTGATTTCTCTATGATAGAAAGTTAGAAGAAACAAACACCTGAAAACTCTTAAATAAATATCTTTGCCAAATAATTATTAAATAATTATAGATTTTTGTGTTCTTAGTTTGCTTAACGTCAGTTTTGCAAACTGAAAATATTAGATGACTTGTACAGTTCTAGAAAGAGAGAGACAGGGAGTCAGAGAGGCACCAACATGAGGGGTGGGGGGGCAAACCACTTTCCTTGTACACACACTGGTCAGAAATCTTTATTTGGTAATAATTTGCTAAAGAGTTTGCATATTCTGGTTTCGCTATAAAAGACTCCTATCTGGTTATCTCACACTCCCATCTAGTGGAAAGGAGCATATTATTCTACTACAGTATGTTCTCTCCATTCTTGGTCTTTGGTTAATGAAAACAATATAATTAGTCATAAAACTATCACACTGCTTTCGGATCAAGTTTGAAATCATACCTTCCTGAGGGGAAACAGGTGGGGTGGAGGTTTAGTTCTTAATATAAAGAGATGTTTCTATGGCTCTGCTCCCCAATAATTAACAAAGCGATTGACTACAGAAGGAAGTAATAATGTTACAAGGCTATGTGATGGATGCTAGACTTCCTTGGAAAGGGTCATTATATAGTGCTGCCAGTACAACATGTACACCACAAAATAATGGGAGTCAGATTTTTAGAATTTGAAAGATAAATAGTAAAAGAGTAAGTGAAATAAAGACTGCTGGCTTCTAAAGCACGAGCTATGATGACAACCTATAGTGTAGTTAAATAAGATATTTATTATGAAAGTGTTATACAGAGGGTGCCAAAAAAATATATACACATTTTAAGAAAGGAAAAAAACTGTATTAGTTGTAATACTCAATATATACCGATAAGAAAAGATGAATACAAGTCACGCATTTTTTTGGCACTCCAGTATATAGGAAGGTTTATTAACCAATGATATAAGAGCTATCTCTATACTTGTTCTTATTATTTGTCTTGGCTATTCTTGGAAGATTCACATTCTGAGGAAATCTGTTTTCTCTACCCACCCCCCTTCACCCACCCAACACATCCTTATTAAGCAAGTAAAAAAAAACAGGTTAAAACAACACACCAATAGAAGTAGCCAAAGAAGTCATACTGCGCTCGACTGTCAGTTTTCTGAGTGTTGAAACCTATGATTGATTCATTACAGCTTTCAAATCACAAACATATTATAAGCCTTGTCTGCATCCTCACTCCAACACGGTGACCTGCTATCAAAGAGCACTTGGCAGGAATGTGACTCAAGAAAGGGAGAATGGTTCTTTCAGCTAGAGTTGTCATCACTGACAGCTGCAATGACGACATACCTTCCAGACCCCTTGCATTGGAGCTCCATTTGTACAACAAAAAGAGAAAACTACAAACCACTACTAAAGAAAGAAACCTATAAAGTCTGGGCCAGGCGCCAAGAGCTATCTATTGTGGAAATCTGTGGTGTTCACTTCTAATCTAGTTCAAAAATTGTTTTAGATCCTTTTCAACACTGTTTTATATTTGAATCTCTCATATTTAAATTGGTAAATTTTACTTTTAGAAATAATCTCTTAAGAGCTTTTAAAGTCATTTGGAATTGACCTGATAAACTTATTAAAAAGAAAACCTATTGAGAAATTGGGGAAGAAAAGGATACTGTTATCTTGGTATCCAAAAGAACTCATGAGAATGAATGGGACTTTTATCACGTTTCAGTCTATAACCCAGATTCCATCCTTCTTAAGAAAATTAAGGACTTTATAAAAGTGGTTTTATGTGAAATGAAAACAAAAACAGGGCATATGCTAGGGGCTATGTTTGTAAGGTTGGTGTAGTGTCCTTCCTCCGATGATTCATAAATAATTTTTGATGATATATGTAGATCTAAATAGTCTATGTTTATTAAATTCATTTGAATTATAGCAACTTGATAGCAGTTTTTCAGGAGTACATAAATCAATTCTCACACTTAAGCACACTTGGGAAATCTAAATCCTCCTCGCCATGGAATGTTAGTAAAAATCATGTGGGAAAAAGAAGAAGGAGGGGGATTAAGAATTTAGTTTAAAACAGCTTTTTTCTTATGACTTTAAAAGAGGGGAAGGTAGACTAGTAGACTGGGAAGCTCTCAGATTTAGACTAAAAACGTGCATCGTACAAAAAAGTTTCCATGTTAATACATACACATACAAAGGCTAACGTGCATCACGAATTAATTAAAACTATATACTCACAATTTTACATTACAACTTCAGAATTCTTGTGTTAATCCCAAGACAGTACTAAAACGTACCAGAAGCATTGCCTCAGAAAAATACAGATTTAGTTTCAAGCTGAAGGCAGTCAAGAAACTATCCCTCATCCTCCCAAAAGAGAAATGACTTTTTGTATCCCTATTTGTAAAAATTATTATTTTTACAAGGCAAGTAGTAGCAGCTGGAGTGCTCTGACCCGCTGCCAGCATTCACAGTGATTTAAGGCATGGTCATGGCACGGCTACAGACCATAATTTTAAGAGGGTTGGAAGCTGCCCTTTTATAACAAGGATACACATATATGGACTGAAGTGTGGGCCTCTGTTATAGAATTCAACACAGGCATTAATCCATTTATGGTGTGGAATTTTTACTTTCAGTCAGCTCTAAACCAATCAGAAATTCTCTGCACAGATGTATGCTATATTCACGTAACACTTTTCTTGTAAAATGCAACTATTTTATTGGAAGGCTTTATCAAACTAAGACAGAAGAATAATTCTTTTATGTATATGATAAATGACCTGTGGTTCCCATGCTACTACTATGCTTTCAACATGAAATAACTGGCTATAAACTTCTTAAAATTTTGGGTTTATGTCTTGTGTTTCATAAATATTTGTTATCTCTAAATATTACTTGAAAGTGTCCCTAAAAAGTAGTAGGTCTTATTTAGTATGTGTCGGGCATCCCCATCTTTTATTCTCTCTAGTCTTATAATCACTGGTGCACTGAGAAAGGGAGCTCATAGTTACAGGACCCCACTGTCCACAAGGATGCCCATGTCACAAAAGTACCACTTAGGGAGACAGCCTGCTACCGTCTGCAGTTCACTGTTCATGAAAGTGTAAGCATGGGTTCTGCTCTGCCGGGTAGGAGGGTGATGGTGGTGAGGAAGGTTCTGGCAACCTCTGGGTCTAAATTCCAGGTATGCCATCCTTCACCCATGCCTTCGGTAAGTTATCTAACTTTCCCAAGTCCCTAATTTCTCATATATAAAATGGTTAAACTTCCACTTAACCATTCATTATGAATTTGTACCAATTGGACAGTTAACCAAGTTTATTATTTGAAAGTGCTAAAAAGGCTGTGTGAAAGTTAGAACACCTGACCCTTTCGCCAACAATTCATGGCTCTTGCATCACAACAATGCACCAGCTCACACGGCACTGTCTGTGAGGGGGGTTTTAGCCAGTAAACAAATAACTGTACTGGAAAACCCTCCCTACTCACCTAATCTGGCCCCCCAGTGACTTCATTCTTTACCCGAAGAGAAAGGAAATATCGAAAGAAAGACATTTTGATGACATTCAGGACATCAAGGGTAATACAACAACAGCTCTGATGGCCATTCCAGTAAAAGAGTTCCAAAACTGCTTTGAAAGGTGGATTAGGTGCTGGCATCAGTACATAGCTTCCCAAAGGGAGTACTTCGAAAGTGACCATAGTGATATTCAGCAATGACATATGTAGCACTTTTTCTAGGATGAGTTCGTGAACCTAATTGTCAGAACTTGTAAGCTGCTAAATTTGTAGTAATTCGTTATGCAGCAATAAAAAACTATTACAAGTGCTTATGGTGTGCAACACATAGGAATGCTCATAAATGGTATTTCTTATTAATAACTCATAAGCTCAAACAAGTCATTTTAACTTCCTTGGGTTTTACAGATCTTTGATCTGCAAAATGAAGTGTGGCTAGCTAAGTTCCAAGTTCCCCTCTAAACTTCCATAAACTAAGACATCATTTTTAGCTTTCACCACTGTTGTGACACACCTTGAACAGGCGGTGATGCCTGCTGGATCTCGTCCATTCACTCTCTAGATCCAAGCAACACCCTTCATTTCCCTGTGCTGTGCCCTAGGAGGCTGTGGCCTATGCCTGCAGCAGTGGGCTACCTTGTCCCAGCAATGGAAGGGCTGAGTGATGAATAGTCAGGTCTGAGTATTTACTTCCTGGCTTCCTACAAGTGTACAAAGTGCCAAGGGGGGGAAAAAATCAGCCCTTATTTTACTTTGGGGGTGTGTGAAAGCAGGGGAAGAGGGTATTGTGGACCACACTGTATCCCCCACCCCAACATTTTTATGCTGAAACCCTAACCCCCAATGTGGCTGTATCTGGAGACAGAACCTTTAGGAAGCAATTCAAGTTATGAGGTCATAAGGGTGGGGTCTTAATCTAACAGGACTGGTGTCTTGATAACAAGAGGGAGAGGGATGTCCTTCCGAGTGCCTACTGAGGAAATGCCATGTGAGGACATAGCAAGAAGGTCTACAAACCAGGAAGAGGCTCCTCCCAGAACCCAACCCTGCTGGCACCCTGGTCTTGGACTTCTAGCCTCCAGAAGGAAGACAATCAATTCTGTGTTGTAAGCCACACGGTCTGTTGTATTTTGTCAGAGAAGCCTGAGTAGACTAAGGCCAGGGAGAAGCAGGACTTGTCAGAGGCAGTGTTGGAGCTGAGTCGTGAAGGATGGAAGGACTGATTCCTGGGGGTGAGACGGAGGGCCTTTCCAGGCAAAGGAAACACGCAACAAGGTGCAGAAATTACAGGGAGCAGCCAGTGGCCGGCAGCTAGAGCACAAGGGGCTTGGAAGGAAAGTGGGACAGGAGACTGGAAAAGCAAGCTGAGGCCAGACGAGGCCACGGCTGTGCCTCCATGATCACGTCTCCTGGGATAGCACTGAACGGTTACGCCGCTGGGAAGTACAAAGGACCGTTTCTGGGGCTGTGTACAAGGACAGATCAGTAAGAAGTGGAAAATAATTTAGCTCTTTCACATTGTGCCTCATGAAGTTGTAAGGGTCCCAGAAGTCGGAGGCACCGAGAAGATGGAGGAAGAGGTCACTGGGCAGGTCCCGGGTAGGCTAACCTGGAATCTTTGTTACACTTTGGGACCACCAGCCTAGAATGTTTGACTGCAAAGACTACTGAAAAATGGCTCATCCAGAGGTCCCAGGCACCTGCCCTCCAAGCCTTCCATTGTTGGTGGAAAAGTCAGGGAATTATCAAGAATTCTGAGAAAAATGTGTCTGGAGTCCTGTTGGCAGAAGACAGAACTACTAAGTAATGCCATGTGGATGGACCCAAGCTAGATTGGAGGTCATTCCAAAGCCCTTTCATTGATTTCATAGGCTCTCACGGCTCTTAACAGATTCTCAGACCACACTCAGGCAAGTAAATGACTCTGTGGAAAAAAAATTTTTTAAGTGATTTTCATGCCACAGAGATCTACTCTTATCTGACCTATTTTTATCTCAAAATGTCAGATTATAGTGACCTGCAATAGAAATAGAGCAACCAAAAATTACTATTAACTAACCTTCTGCTTTAGAGAACAGAGGCTATCACTTAGGCATGAGCTTTAAAAATCTCATAGCAGTTTTGGCATTTGTATAGCCGAACTAAAAAGACTATTTTAGGATTGTAAAGTAAGAACTGGGCCCAGCAGAGGGCAGTGCAGCTCTCCACATAGCCCATGAGACCAGTAGAGAGGAGTGTGCATCTTAGGAGCTAAAACATTCTAATCTACGAAAACTATTTAGAGTGTCTAGTGCCTTTACTTTTTTAAAACATGGCAGACACTTCGCCTAACTGCTATGTCCCTTGAAAAGGCAGCACAAGAAAGAGCTATAAAAGTCATGTAATTAAAAAACTCCTGGAAACATTAGGTCCCTACAAATAAAGAACTCTATCATCATTTCTGAGAGGGCTGAGGATTACACTGCCTTCACTATTTAGAACAACTATCTTTGTTTCCTAAATCTTACTAAATAAGCTAACTTTTATAAGAGGCTCACATCACAAATTTTATTTTTTTACATTCTCCTTTAGCATGCTGTACGCAGCCCCAATAGTTGATGAGACTTTATTCTAGAGAGTACCCTATGGAAATGGGCAGTACAGAAGTGGTTCTCAAGTGAGCTCATTCTAACAGGCAGCTGCCAGCATAATAATGTAGAACTGCTTACCTTTATTTTTTCTGTCTAACACTAACTTGCTGATTCTCGCTTTGAACAGACTTATGAACGAACTGCCATTATGGTCTTGACAACCACTGATGAGCAACATTTATAAGAACATGTTTTTCATAAGAACATGCTTTAATACCTATTGTAGGCTTATATGATATACAATATTACTTTAAAAAAATCATGATGGGCCGGCCCGGTGGCTTGTGGTTTGAGCGCCTGCTCCTAACTCTGAGGTCGCTCGTTTGATTCCCACATGGGCCCTCTACAGCTAAGATTGTGAACAACGGCTCTCCCTGGAGCTGGGCTGCCGGGAACAGCCAGAGGTCAGCGTGAGCTGCGGTGTGTTGCAGTGGGCTGTGGTGTGTTGCCTTGGGCTGCCGTGTGCTGCCGTGACTGGTCGGCAGCCAGCATGAGTGGCCGGCAACCAGCAAGAGCTGCTGTGAGCTGCTGTGAGCGGCCGACCGATGACTGGCGACCGACTGCCCCAGCCGGAGGGAGCGCAAGGCTCATAATACCAACATGGGCCAGGGAGCTGTGTCCTACACAACTAGACTGAGAAACAACGGCTTGAACCAGAGTACAGCGAGGGTAGGGAAGGAGGGGGGCGGGGAAGACATTAAAAAAAAATCATGCAAGTAAGATCTATACAAAGTTCACATCTTCGATCCACAAACATTTGTCCTCCACATACACAGACACTTGATTCAAATCAAGACACTGGCGATGAATAGTTATTTCATCATTATTATTCAAAATTCAAGTGCTTCTAAGTTTTTCAGCGGAAAATTTACTGCTGAAAATTTTGAAGAGACCCTGATTCAAGTCCATTTCCTGGCACTCTGGACCCAAATGCTCAATTCACCATCCACATTTGTTATTTATTGCAAATGTGCAGACAAGATGTGCAAAGTTAACAATTTTTAAGAAAATACTAGTAATTAAATTAATAAACAGTCCAGGGAAATTACCACAAACTTATCTGTTACTCAGAAAAGAGACATATTCAGTATTCTAGACTCCTAGGAAATCGAAAGGACAATGGATAAATCAAACAACTCTAAATACAGTAACTACGGCCCAATTAGGTAAAACTTAATGACAGGAAGAAAGAAAAACTTTATTTTTTATTTATTTCTTAGAAGAGAATATAACAGAGCTGCCGCTTAGCACCCAGGCGCGAGAACTTGTAAGTGATCCCCACTGTCTGGGGCGCATTGCCAAAGAGCAGAAATCCCTAACGTGCTGCAGTTTTCCAGATGTTACCTCCAAAAGTGAAGCTCAAATCCTTCGCATTTTTCTTTGCATTTTAAACAGGGGGCTCCAAATCCTTGCTCATGACCTAGGCCCATCTGTTAAAAAACAAACAAACAAACAAACAAAAAAACAATGTGGATTTATTATTACATTTTTTAAAAATCTGAAAAATTCAATAAATTGCACTTTTAATTCCACTTCCCACTCCTGTTGATAAAACTTTCAAACAAATCTTTTATGAGTCTCACATTGTTTAGTCAATGGTGACACCCAGCTATGTATATGGTGGCTCCAAGTACATACATAACATACTTTGTATTCTTACTGCTTTTTTCACGAAAAGAAAAGCATCAGAATACAACTACATAGAAGACCACAATATCAGAATTTGCAAAAAGTCTAGAATTGATTACCTTTGGCCACTACATGCCCTGTACAGAACAGGTACAGGGAGCTCAGAAAGCAAGCCTGGCCCCAAATGACGTATTTTGCAGCAAACCAGGAATGTATGAAAGATTTTAGGTATTAGAATAAAATATTATTTTATATTATAATATAATGACAGCAACAACAAAAGAATTGGGGTAAGCACTTATCTCACGGAAATCTTACAGAATCTCATAAAATGCTTATAAAGTAGAATATTATTTTCCATTTTAGAGATGACAACTGAAATTCAGAGAGGTTATGGAACTTGCTTAAGATCAAGATGTTAACAAATGAAAGAGAAGAGATTTGAGTGCAGGTCTGTCTGACTCCAAGGCCTGTGCTCTTATGCCTGGGGTGGGGGTGGGGGCTTACCAGTGCCCTCATTATAGCACTTTTTTTTTCTTTACCATATTAAATAATTCTCAGGAACTAGCTGATAAGCGTGGGGGCAGGCGGGGAGGTGTGAACACGAGGGCAGGACACAGGGAGGCAATGTAAGCTTGTTTGCTCAACTACTGATAACATCAGCGGGCTTTGCATCAGCACCTCGGCAAGCCCCCAGCAACCAGCTTATGTTGTTTTTTAACATCACATCAGTGACGACTGACAATTTGTTATCTGCTAGTGCCTGGAGTATTAGTTCAAGCCAGACAAGTAACAGATTTCTCCAACGGCACCTACAGGAACCTTACTAGGCTGTACATGTCAGTAGGCACTCACAACCACACTGCAGCCTGTTCCTTGCCAGATCAGCCCGACCGTGCCCTGAAGTGTAAATGAAGCCCTTCCTTTTTTCTGAAGAAAATTACCACATCCTCTTCCATAACTAAGGGCATATTCAAAAGCAGCTGGCCACTCAGCTGCTTAGGAGAGCCCATGTGACTTTAAGTGGAACTATCTCAAGCATGCTTTCTAACGGTGATAAAATCTATCCAGCCTTAACGGAATTTCATCAACTTTGCCATGTCTACATTACCAATTTTCAAAAGAATTACAACTCTCTAAATTGTATACTTAACTTTAACAGTAGACCACACTTTTTTTTTTATCTCTTGAATTAAATCGTTTCCTTGTCACTGATGATCACAGCTCACAGTCCAGAAATAAAGTGGGCTAAGTAAGCAAAAGACAGAGAAAGATGGCGATTTCTGCTTTTTGGTCTTTTCTAAGGGGCGTAATTAAAGCTCCTCAAAGTTTTCTCTATTACGATATCCACAGTAAAATGAACAGCAAATCTAAAAAGGTACACGTATTCTTTTTCATGCCCTTTCTAGTTTTCCATTAAGGACAAGTAACAATCCTGAATCAGCCTGGTGTACAGATGGCTTCATACTGTGTTCTGTGCATCTGCTAAACTCTGATCCCAAACAAAACTTCAGATTTTGTTATTAAAGCTTAATCACATACCTCATCTTAAATCAAGTGCTTTTAAACTCTCTTGTATGTAATTCACAGTAAGAAATACGTTTTATCTCGTGATAGAACATGCATACACACACAGAAACTTCTGCTTGCGTATGTGTAAATCCTGAAGCAATGACCTACTGGCTGAGATAATAACCAGAAGTAAGTGTGCTCCTGCCTCTAAATTAAGTGGCCATCTAAACAAATTCTTGCCTGCCTTCAAATCTGAATCTCCTGGTCTGAGCAACGCTGGGCATAATAAAATACTACAAACAATCCCATCTTGTTCTCTGTTTCTGAATGAAATTAGGAATCTCAGCTAATGTAACTGGGACCTCAATTAGTCAGCAGACATTTTACACTAAGGCCTCAGTGTAGGTTACTGTTGATTTTCAAAGTCAGCCTTGGAAAGGGTCAAGTAGTTTCTTTCCTACCTGGTTTTTATCTTCTTAAAATAGTCATCAGGTTATTTATTAGAATGATTACAACTGGTAGTAGTCCATGAACATCTACTCTTAAAGTGCCCACATCTCCTCAGTGCTGGACAAGCCTCGGTGCCCCTGGTGTAACAGACCAGGAAACAAATGCAGAACAGATGACCTGCTCCCTCCAGGGCGCACAGCGAATCAGCAGCAAGCCAACTCGCATCTGATCAGGCTGCTCTGAGCCCTAGGGGCAGACCTCAGTCTTTCAGAGAGATTCCCTGGCTGGCTTCTGCTTCAAGGAAAAGGACTACAAGCCCCCAAAGCCTCCGGCAACACCTCTAAATGTGGATGCGGTTGGAAGAGCTCTATAGGGAAGATCTGAATCTGTCAGGAGGTTGGGGAAGCTCTCCTGAATAAGTGATGCTGGAACTGTGGTCAAAGGAGGCGCAGAGTCCAACTCACAGACAGGAGGAGAAGTCCATTCAACGCAGCGGGGCACCTACACGAAGCCTGTGGCAGAAGAAGGCACATCGGAGCTGAGGACACCTAAGAACACTTGGAAGGTGACAGGGCCAGCAAGCACAGTGGGTTTTTCCCCACCTTTTCTTTTCCTTTTCCCAATGAAGAAATAATCTCCTCAAGCATTTGGCACCGTCTTGGGACACCAAGTTGAAGGCATTCGCAGAGACAGGATGAGACTGGTAAGAAGGCAGTGCTAGACAAAAGCCAGGCAGGCCATGGGGGTGGGGAGACAAGAGCTCCTGTGATCTGTGCTACCCAAATCTCAGAGGGGGGACTCTCAGGGAGAGTAGGAGACCTGACTCTGAAAAAAGCAGTAATTTGAGAAAATAGCTCTGCAGCCTGCCCTGGAAAACTCTGGAAAGCACTGCTCCAGTGTTCTTCCACCCCCGCCTTGCCAGGAAGGTCAACTTAATCTACATACAGCCTCCTTCCAGTACAGTTGTGACCACCTAAAAGAAAGTGTACCTCCCCACCTTGCGAAACACACACACTTTCATCTCCAAATGCTCGGACATGACAAGTGAGGGACTTGGAAAATATCCCAAAGAGAGAACAAGTAAATGAGAAAGTGGAATGAGGTCATAACAATATGATACTCTCTTCTGCTATAACCCAACGAAAGCAGTTCTAATTAAAAATAAACACCCAAACAAAACAGGCACCTAGTTTTACAACCATTGTTAGCAGCTAAAGCGTTGAGAGTTTCAGAATGACAATGAACTTACTTTCCTTGGGGAATTAAATTTACAGAAATATTTTATAGCTACAAATATAGAGCTATAAAACTTAAACCTAACTGACATTCAGCATTGAGATCTGTAACATGCCACATTACTGGATGGGGATTTCTTCCAGATTCTTACCTTCTTTATCAACCTGTTAAGATAAAAAAGCACAATGTCACTTAGACGACAAAGACAAGTGTTTACAGGCTAGTTGAGATTGCCTTGTTCCAGACTGAATTATAATCTAGACTTCTATTGTGTTCTCTAGTCCTGCTAAATCCAATGTATTTGATACAACTGCCGTAGAGCAGACATCCTCTCCAGTATGAGGTAAATTTCTTCTGCGTCTGTTCCCACTCCAATTTAGGCATCTAGGCATCTGCTATTCTCCCCTTAACAAGTCAAACATATGTCAGGTGAGGGAAAACACACTAATTCTACTCTGATAAAACCTGTTTCGGAGCCAGAACAGCCCCGGGAGTTTCTCAGGGCCTCTTCCCAGACCCCTGGGGGCAGAGGTCCCAGGAGCTGGGATTCCTGCATTCTTCCTGGTCTTAGTTCAAGTACTGGAACCCCATCTGCCCCAAGAGCTCAGCCAATTTCTCTCCCTCCTTCACTTTGTGTTCCGGATTTCCTGCGGGCCAGGACCCAGAATTCTTCTCACTACACCTCCTCCCCTGTCTGTACCCTCAACACAGACCATACCCCGTGGTCAGCAGCTTCTGCTTTCCTCAAGAGCCACGACTGTTCCTCTTGCACATCTGTATCTTGTAGGGTAGTTTCTGCCCAGGGGTCTGAGCTGGGAGTATTCTTGGTGAGGAAAAAGAAAAGGGAAGGTGTTATTTAAAGAGACCCGGTTTGCTGGGGAACGTGGGCAGGGGTGCTGGAGAGGATAGGGAGCCTCTCTCTTTTTCACTGCTTTAACTGCTAACAATGGTTTTAAAAGTAGGTGTCTGTTTTGTTCGGGTGTTTATTTTTAATTAGAACTGCTTCCATTGGGATATAGCAGGAGAGAGTATCAAACTGTCAGCTAAGGCAACCTGGCTGCTTAGAAAGCGAAATGATCAAGCACTGCACAGAAATATATCAATTATACCTCAATTTAAAAAAATAACATGGTTATAGATACTAGAGAACTAACAAAACAGAGA
The DNA here is from genome assembly GCF_036562045.2 of Rhinolophus sinicus. Classification (NCBI taxonomy): domain Eukaryota; kingdom Metazoa; phylum Chordata; class Mammalia; order Chiroptera; family Rhinolophidae; genus Rhinolophus; species Rhinolophus sinicus. The sequence goes on from NC_133760.1 coordinate 76,641,692, forward strand.
ACTGTGAAAATGTAAAAGGATCACTGAAGGAGAGTCAGGAGAACTGTGGTTTTCTCCCAAGGTGTCACTGTCAGGGTCAGTGATTTTAGAAGTCACTTGTTTCTTCTCTGGGCTTCATCTAGATAATGAAGGAATTGAACTAGCTCAACTCCAAGATACCTCTTAATTCTGTAATTATGGCTGCAAATCATGTTTCAGATTAACTTCACCTCAGTTTGTTATTCAACATGGTCATCTGTTCAATGTTTTAAACACTAAATAGAAAATAATTATTCGAGAAAGCTAGTATATTATTGGCTCTTATAAGTCAGAATCATCTGAATTCAGTTTGGAAGAGTAGTTTATAAAGTACACATAGGAAAGAAACAAATTAAAATTTAAGGGCTAAGACTCAGTTCTGTTGCAAGTAATTATTTCAACAGCAAATGTGATATGGTATTCCCGGCAGAGTCAACCTGGTGCCTAAAAGCACATAGTTTTCATAAGCACACAAGTCCCAAAGCTGTCTACTTCATATAATTTTAGTAACACATTCTGGCCAGCATCAATACAAGGATATGACAGATTAATTTTTCTTCTTCAATAATCCAAGAAAACAGGTCCTTTGGGTTGACTATATTCGGAAAAACTATAGTCAGGCTTTGGGAGTACCTTTCAAGATCCTTTTAAAAAATAAAAATGACAATAATATTTTTTTGTGCAACACTAGACATAGAAAAATAAACTTTTAAAATATCCTTAAGTATAGGCTCCAGATACTGAACTTATATCCCCATGACCCGTGCCTCCAAACACCCTTATCGTCTGCTTATTTTAGAGTAAGAAATGGGAATGGAATCAATTTCTCCATATTCATAATTTCAGGCAACTAGATAGGTTGGCAAAACTTCAGGTGACCCTTCTGACCCAGAAAAGGGTACTGCATGTCAGATATTGTAAAGAAAAAGGAAGGAAGGGTAGGGAACATATGGTATTTCAAACATGGTCTGAGTTGATTTGGGTCTGGAAGATATTATGCAGTATTCACGGTGAGATCATCTGATCATGCTGTTTTCATAACCAATTTCCCTCTGGGCCAAGGAATCATATGTGGTTACTAAACAAGCAAGTGTTACTAAGACTTCTTTAATCATCTTGGAATGAAGCTGACCAAGGTAGATTACATGAAATATGCACATATGTTCCCTCTCTCCCCCATGTATGTACATATACAGGTCTATTATCTACCTATCATCCATGTATACATACACACATAAACATGTATATACACATATATTCCTATTATACTCTTATAGAGCATTTTAGATCTTGTTCACGCAAATGAATATTCTAGACAACGGAACTACATTTCTAAATAAATAATTCTTTTCAGCAAATGGCTGTCTTAGAAACCTAGTGTAATCTACGACATCCCCTCTCAAGAATCAGTATATTTTGATTAATCTGACTCAAGATTTTAAATTGTTTTAATTTTTTGTTCATTGCCTGTTTTCCAATCTCTACCAAGACTTGTAATACCAACACAAAGAGGGAGGTTACACAGAAAATCAGACTTAAATATGAAAACAGCGGCACCCTTCAACTTTTATATAGTTTGCAAACTTTCTTGGGTGAAAATATAATTTATTGTGATTAAGAGCACCTATTAATCATTTCTAATAAAATTGCTAATAAGTACTTCTTCGCTTATAAGAACAAAATTCCCCATCTCTCACTTTCTCAAGCCTGAAATGCTGAGAGGAAGAATGAAGAAAACGCCTGGGGCCCAGAGGCCTCCTTATCCTTGTGAAGTCATGGTTATGCTGCTTTCAGAGTTGTAGGTCTCTCTCTAAAACGGCAGTTTGTTCCCTAATTTCCAGTCCATTGCTCATGTTCAATCTTCTGTCATGTCACCGGGGGACCATTCTCTCCTAACTGATCGCTCCCTTTGTATGATGTCATATTGCTGCTCCCAATAATAAAACCTAACATGATCACAACAATCCGCTTGTTAGGCTCTTCAACCAGTTCAGGGACTGGCACAAGTCTTACCAGACAGTGAAGGGCCTTTTCATCCCACCACCCCCTCCTCACACACCTCCCCCCTCTACCCTTCCTCACACATCTCCCCTTCACCCCTCCTCACACACCTCCCCTCCACCCCTCCTCACACACCTCCCCCCTCTACCCTTCCTCACACACCTCCCCTTAACCCCTCCTCACACACCTCCCCTCCACCCCTCCTCACACACCTCCCCTCCACCCCTCCTCACACACCTCCCCCCTCTACCCTTCCTCACACACCTCCCCTTAACCCCTCCTCACACACCTCCCCTCCACCCCTCCTCACACACCTCCCCCACCACCCACCTTCTGCAGGAGCTTCCCCTTGCTTGGATCTTATTCCCCTCTCCTCAGTCTGACAAAGTCCTACTCTCTGTGGACCCAATTTGAATTACTCTGTGATACCTTTCTTCAACTACTCTGTGCAATGTTCTCCTGAACTCCCATCAGTCTTGGCACAAATTTGATTATTTAATCCTTTTTTACCATGACTGTTTACATATCAGTTTACAGGATTAGACTATGAGTTTCTTGTTTATATTTGAATTCCTAATGTCTGAGACTTATAAAAATGACAGTTTTATTTATTACATGTTTTAATTATCAAATGATCTTTAACACAGTATCTTACCCTTAAGGAAGTCCCATTACTTTTCTCACAAATACACACGCACGCGCATATATATGCACAAGCTCTGGCAGGGGTGATGATAGTAGCAGCAGCAAATATTCATTTTTCTTTTTTTTGCTGAGATATAATTAACATATAACATTATATTAAGGTATACAACATGATTTGACATTTGTATACATTGTGAAATAATCACAGTAAGTTTGGTTAACATCCATCGCCTTAAATACATTTTTTTTTTTTTTTTTTTGTGAAGAGAATTTTTAAGATCAACTCTTTTAGCAACTTTCAAATATGCAATACAGTATTATTTATCAGGCACTCATATTGCCAGGCATGGTTCTAAGTTTTTTACATGGATCATCAAATTTTATCCTCATAACAATCCTATGAGAATGTGAGGTACGTTAATTATTATCTACATTTTCATCTAGATGAAGAAATTGCAGCAGAGGCCTTTGAGCTTGCCCAAGGAGACTGCATGGCAGAATGCCTGTTCTTAACCACCAGTGCCTGACCACAGGAAAAGACCTGGCTTAGACAGATGCTCAGTAAATCTGCTTGAGTTTTTAAATGGAAAGAAATAGAATTTTTAACTTAAGACCAACGGATTATAGCCCATGAGTAGAATACTCAACTAAGGGTCTTTAGTTATCAATACCGCTTATCCAGAAAGCAAACTGGAATAAAACTTCATTGCAGAGTCTAAGATTCATTTCATATTCCTTCAGCTTTTCAGTGAATGAAGTACAAAGCCAGAGCCCTACATGAATCTATATCACAAAATGAACTGAGTCAAATGGACTGACATCTTTTTGTTCACACACAGTAGTAAAAAACTCACATTGACTATCCTACTAGGAAAGGAAAGGAAACAAGTGATCTTTCAGCCTAAATGTTTATAATACATTGTATTCTGGGGGAACTGGGTCAGTTTCCTGGAAGTAATTAAATAGATGCCTCCCACCCACCCCAATCTGCCCCTCCATTTCTTAAGGCCGTACAGTGACACAGGGACCATCACAAAGGCAATTTGTCTATACCGTGGTCTGAGATGTAACCAGGTTGTAGCAAACTACCTAAGACATCTATACAACTTCAATAACTATGTTAACATATTTTACAAAGATCAAAAGTAGTTGCTAGTGTTTTTTGTTCTAGGAAACATCATTAATTTTAGTTTGGGTAGGGCACCTTGAAGCATTTCTAATTATACTGCTGGTGATGATGGTGGAGGTGGTAGTAAAAATACCTCCACCACCATATGCTAAGATGCTAGTACCTGCCAGGCACAATTCACGCATCATCTCATTTATTTCTCAAAACAACCTATAGAAAAATGCTATCATCCCTATTTCACAAGTAAGGAAACAGACTTGGAGAGATTAATTTGTGTCAGATTGCCCAGCTAGCAAGTGGCAGCACTGAGATTTGAATCTTGGCATTTCTAACTCCAAATTCTGAACTCTTTTTAACTACAAAGCCACCAAGTTTTTTCCCCAAAAAGAGACTCTGAAGGTAAGTAATAATTTAAATGAGCAATATTCCTCATTAGTAACTTCTCTAGAACAATAATAGGCTTTGATCTGAAAGACTGCCTATTTGTCACTGGCCAGGAGCTCCTCCTCGCTGGACAAATCTGAGACTCAGTATACAGAACCTGAATGTCTGCACACCAGCTGCACTAACATTGGAAGCCCTGAGGTGATTAATTCACACACAAAGAGGGCCCTCAGGAGAAGGGGTGTGAGTCAAAGAAAAACTCCAGGGTCCTGATGCAAAATAGGTCTCTTCCAATGTTATTGTAAGAGAAAAATGTTAAAAAGAAAACAACCAAATACAAATGAACAAATTAAATCTCAGAGCTGAAAAATCTTTATTCAAAATAGGTAGGCTTATCACTAGTACTGACAATAATTTGCTGTACTATATATAAGATTCCACACATTATTGCAGTGGCCAGGGGTAACATAAGGAGGCAAAACCTGAAATACCGTTCTTTTCATTCTTCTGCACATTGCTAAATTTCTAGATTTATAATGCAAAATCTGTTAGTTACAAATTACCCCAAAACTTGGTAGCTGAAAATAACAAACATTTGTTATATCAGTTTCTGAGGGTCAGGCAGCTGGGAGTGGCTTAACTTGGTGGGCTGCTGGCTCAGAGCCTCTCCAGAGATTGTAACCAGGGGTCAGCTGCGGTGCAACCCTCTCAAGGCTCAACTGGCAGGAGACCTCCTTTTAAGCTCTCACAGGTCACAAGGTGACAAGGCAGCAGGTCCCCCCAAGGCAAGAGAGCCAGAGAGTGAGAGCACCCAAGATGGAACCACGGTCTTTAATCTTGGAAGTGACATACCATCGCTTCTTCCATGTTATACGTTTTGGCAGCCATTGCACAGATCCAACCCACACTCAAGGGCAGGGGTACACATGGGACATGCATTCTAGCGGGTGGGAAACCAGTGGGGCCATCTTAGAGCTGCCTACCACTTCTTTTCCTCTTTTGGCTTTAAATCCAAAGACTAAGTGATTTGTGATGAGACAGTCATACCATGTTTCCCCGAAAATAAGACTTACTTTCGGGGAAATAGGGTATTACAAAAGGAAAAGTACAAGGGGGTGCTTATCTACCTACCAACCCTTGACTTTATTTTTTCCATTTCAAACATTTAAATGTCACCATCTGAACGGGGATAGTAAAATAGAACTTTGCTCCTATTTTACTAGGGTAGAACTAGTTTTTAGTCTCTAAGACTTATTCTCTACCCGTCTCAACATATATACACACTTGTGTATACAAATATATACACACATCCCATATATGTATGTATAGAACTTATTATAGAACTCAGTGACAAACCAGAATATAAAATATCAGGTTTAGTTAACAAGAAATTTCCTGAAATACATTTAAGAGAAAAATTTCACAATTTGTATAACATGCCATAGTCCTCCTGAATGAACATAAAAAAATGGAAAAAGATTTATATAAACTTTATGCTATTACATAAATCTACCTGGTGATGAATTCAGTAAAAGAAAACAAATATAGCACTACTTTATGTTATCAGGATGCAAATGACTTTATTCAAATTAGATAGTATTATAGTTAGCAGTTTGTAACTACTTTTCCAGTACTGCTTACTTATTCAAAACCTAAAGTATCCTCACAGTATTGTTAGGAGCAAAACAATTTAGATTTTTTAACAATCCATGTTCTTTCGGTAAGCAAATGATAAAAAGAAATGTGTTCTGTCTGTTCAGTTTATACTAGTTCCTTATAAACATGTTCCAAACTGACTACCATCAAATTTTTTTATACTATTGCAGAAAAGAAGTTGCTTAGAATGTCTTTAGGAAGACCTTGTTCTGTCTCGGAAAAGGCCTCCTCCTGAATCTGTGACTTTGAGAAAGACAATGCAGGCTATAAAAATGTCACAACAGCTATGACTGCTGCTGAAATGGCTTCTTAATGAGAATGGGCTGAGAGCTGGCTCCACAGCAGGACTCTGCAAGGGCACGTGCTTTATATTTTATACACAGCCCTCAACTCTCACTGTTATTAGTTCTAAAAGGGATTTTAAAAACCTGATTCCAAAGGCATCTGTAGGGGTCTTTTAAAAGAATTTAGATCATGACAAACAATCCTAATTTGGTCTTATGTTACTACTTCCAACTGGTTCTAAAGAGGACATCTCACAGCTAAATATGGAGAGGCCTGTATTAAGATTGTGTGTACCCCAAACATGACTACTGCCATCATTTGTGAGGGCTAAGGGCAAAGGTATTGTTTCTTTAGGAGTAATCTATTATAACAGATAGGCGAGAGTCACTGTACAATAAATAACTTATTGCCACTAATTTCCTAACTATCTAATCAGAGCACCTGCAAGAAAAGAGGACAGTACAGGTGTATTTTTCACAGAGCAGAGAATGAAGGGAAACGTTTGTGGCACTGGCTGAGAGAGCCATTCGAGGAGGGTAACCAGGAGAGAAGGAGGATCCAGGGTCCCTGGAGAGTCAAACCCAATGGAGAGAAGGCACAGAAAATCGGGATGCGGGGGAGAGGGGTTCAGAAAGACAATTGGCATTAGAGGCATTTAGAAGAAAGTTTTACAACACAGATAGGGGTCTTGTAAATGGAGAGAGGAGGGGAAAGATGCAGGAAACTTCTTGCCAGATGTCTTATGCTCATTCACTTATTGCCTAGACTTTTCACTCCATCCCTTGCTCTGGAAAAAATGAAGTATGTTTACACGGTGTGGTGTGTACACATAAGAACCCTAAACAATTTTTGACCCATGTTTTGATATCTGTTAGGGAAGTGGTCTGATTTCACAAGCTTTTGTTCTATATTTAGACTATAGCCCAAGGACTTCTCCACTACAAAAGACATCATTTTAGATTTGTCCAGTGGTTCAGGGGAAATAGATAACTTTGAAAACATGCATACACCACTTTTTCACAGCTAAAATCCAATTTCACTTGCATATTATTTTAATTTTCCTTTATCTTGATGGAACAACAAAGAAATCACTATTAGATTGGACTGATTAGAAGGAGGGCCCACTCTCAAGCGACCAGCGGTGTCAAGGCAGCTGCAGTGTCCTGATTCTGTTCTTTTGCATGTACAGAGGGCTACAAGGGTGATTCCGAGGGGGAAAGCCTGCTCTAAGCCATTTCCAAAGCTTTCACTGACGGAGAAGACTTGCATCCAAGTAACAGAGGGGTATACAGTATGATATGTTGCCTGAGAAACCAAAACACAGTGGCTTAAAACAACCGTTTATTCTAGTTTCTGTTCATGATGTTCTACGCATGCTTCTGCAGTCTGGCCCCTTGGGCTGGGTTCCGCTGGATGGTGCTTGAGGTCTGAGCTGGGCTCACTGCATATGCCATCACTTTGGAACAGTTGGTCTAGAGGAGCCTCGGCTGAGATGTTTCATCTGTTCTGCATGGTCCGTCATCCTCCCACAGGCTGAGCCAGGCTAGTTCACATGGTAGCAGCAGGGGTCCAGGAAAGCAGAAGCAAAAAGGTCTCTGGAGGTCCAAGCTTGGAGTACACATACATTATTTCCACTATAGTCTACTGGCAGCCCAGATTCAAAGGATGGGAAAACAGACTCCATTTCTCAATAGGAGGAGCTGTAAAGAATTATGGTCATTTTTGCAATTACCACAATAACTCTGAGGAAAACATACCTGTTCACTATACTAGACCAGAATATCTGGTAATGTTAAATCAAATGCCTCTTCTAGAAAACCCAATTAATATACTCAAACAAATACTGGAAACAATTACTTATGTTTACTTTCATCATAAAAAGTTAAAATCAATACAATTTGCAAATCATAAAAAGAAAAAATTAAATCCCATAATTTAATACACCCAAACTATTGAATTTTAAATGAACATTTCTTTGTGCCCAACAAAGTACCAAGTGTCAATAATTTCCTGAAAACAAGTTGTCATAAAATTCTTAATGATATATTCAGGTGCTCATTAAATGGTTTGAAGACCTATGTAGGATTTTCCTCCCACTATACTGGATTTCTTGATAATGATCACGATACATCTGTTTATTGTCCATGTTCAGCTCCGTTATCCTCACACCCCTGTGAGAGAGATGGCTGTAACCCATTTTCAGAGAAGGATCCTGAGGTTTGAAGGTTAAGTAACTGCCAAGTTCACAGAGCTAGTAGGTGCCAGGGCTAAGAACTGAGCCCAGGATTCCAAAGTAGATCATCAACCTCCATACAACGCCCTCTAGTGCTCCGGCCTTTGGTGTAAGGTACCCAATGATGTAAGAAGGATGAAAAATACAAGGGGTCATCATGGTGCCAACCCACAGCCTGGAGCCAAGCCGAGCGCACATCCGCTGGCCCCAGGGTGGCATTTTCTCCTCCACCTTGAGATGACACAGTGTATAAATAGGAATCAAGATTCAGATAGATGTATAGATCTATAGCTGTAAGCTAGGCTCCTGTACCAGCTCAGAGACACACTTCCTTAATTCAAACCGGTGACCTTGGAGAAGGACAAATTACGGCTGAGTCTATACCTTGGCTTCATTAGAGAAGAGTCAAACTGAAAATGGAAGGGTGTGAATACCAAGAGTTTACTGATTTTCCGCAGCCTCGTTCTTTGGATTCATGCTATTAATTCTTCCTGCAATGCCTTCTTTGCCTAATGAAATCAAATTTATCCTCTAGGAGTTAGTTTGAATGTTGTTTTCCCCATAAAAAACTCCCAAATCGACCCAATTAACGTTAATTACTTCTGCATGTGAGACCTCACATGAGTGATGTGTGTTCCTATCACTGCAGCGCTACTCAAACTGTGTGCTGAGACAAACTGAGAGCAAACAATGAGGAATTACTACACCATCTGACAGTAATTTTATGCCTGATACACTTAATAATTTTTTAAAAAATTAGCCCTGTATTTGTCTTTTTTTTTAGCAACTCCTATTGTGTTTTTAAAAATATCAGCCTATGATAGATTGAGTTTTTAAAAAACCAGTTCCACTCCACAGGTATTTTGAGAAACACTGTATTATAGCATTTATTTAATTCTATCTAGCACTGTGGTTAATTTACATATCCACCTTGCCCACTAGCTATCTTTCCTGCCTGCCTTTTTTATGTGCCAAAGCTGACATCACAGTGTTTTGGGGGATACACACATAACTGGTGATATTGAGAGAAATGGGGTTGAGATTCTGTAGTCTTACATTTAAATGGCCCTTTTAATATTCTCTATGAAAAACAAAGGGTAACTTTACTTTGTTTCCCTCAGTTATTTTTACTGTAGGCCAGTACCCACACCATAAAGGAAAAAACAGATTCCTTACCTTTACTTTGTGACTCATTCTATCAAGGCTTTCATGACTCATAGAAAGAAAAACTCCAGCTAACATCTGTACGATCATTTTGCAATGAAACATGATATCACTTTATCTTCAAACAAAGCAAGGGCAAGGTCACTGTGGTTACAGACTTATTAATGGACTCAGTACCAAAGCATCTGTGCTAGGCTTTCAGCCTCTTTTTTTTCTACGCTCACTGTTCAGATAAAAAGTTCTGCAACAACCACATGGAAACTTACCTTTTTACCGTTTTGCATGGTGGTCAGAATGTCACTATAATGAACAGGCTGACTCATTCATGATTTGAGGATGATTCACCAATTCAGAGAATAAATATATGTGTGTGTGTGTGTGTGTGTATATATATATATATATATATATATATATATATATATATATATATATATATATATATATGTTGTCTTTTAGCAAATGAGAGCTCAGCAGTCCTCACTGCCTAGTTTCTCAGACAGCTCCCCACTCTAAGCTTTGCTCAAACCCGAGCAGTCCCCCATTCTTAGCAGACTACCTGAGGATCAGAGAAATTGGTAATGTAAACTGCAGTCTTCTCCTTTTTTGAATATGAGCAAAATAAAGGCAGTGACACCTGGACTCAACCAAGTTCTACGGCTCTGTACTCAGTGTGACAGAAACAGGAAGCATTTTTACAGGACTGTTCCTCATTCTACCCAGTGAGTGTGCTGTGGACCTTTCCTCTACTACATTCTGTTCTTCCCAAATATTCCGGGCAAGGAATAGTGCTTATATGGTTAGTTGAGAAGGAAAAAAGAGAAAAGCAATTGAGAGTCATTTTAGGGTGACAGGATGAACTTGCATTAGAAAATTATAGTCCTGTATCCCCTCATCTCTCTGATCTCCCATTATTTAAGTAGGGATTATAGATCGGGTACTTAGAAAACACAAATAAGTGGAACTACTCTCAATTTGATTGGAGCTGGATAGCTGAAAAGCAGAACATCTAAATTTAATTATCTAATAACAGTACCTAAGGCAAATTTTAAGACCTTAATCTTCATTTAAAAAACAGATGAACTTATCAATTACCAAATTACTTTTCCTAAAATTTTGAAAATCTATGAGGTTTTGAAACGTGTTTTCCATCTGGTTAGTCTTTTTTTCTATTTTCCTCTCCTCGAAAAAGTCAATTTCATAGTTCATAATTTATATATTGTTCTCTTTTTACTTTGTAAAAAGCAAAGTGATTTCCTGTATGTACTGTATATTAATGATCTAATAAACAGATTTTTAAAAATTAAAGTTTCAGTTACCATGGCAATAGTTACCAAACAAAAATTAGTAATGACTGCAAACAGGAAACACAACCCAAGATTGACTCTTTTATAAGGCATTTGTAATCAGGAAGACATTTTCTGTACTTACAGGTATAAGATTATAATTATTATATCCTTATCCATTTATGAGATTTTTCACATTCTAGTACATAAAAGCTGTTTTCTCATTTCTTTTTCATTTGCCATTATTTAATATACATGAAATAAGAATTCCTAATTACAAAGTTTGCAAAACCAGGAACTAAGAATCACCACTAAAATTGCCCATTCTTTGTGTCAGAAGTTTAGTGAACTGCTGACACGTAAAGAGTCACCGATGGGTGTAACCCCAATTGTGCTTACTTTCTATTATTTACTTTGTCATTTACTGTTTTGCTCTGTCATTCCTCTTAAAAGTATAAGTTGTGTTACAAGGCACCTTGTGATTTTTGTTCAGACCATACCCTGAATCTAGAACAATGCTTGACACATAAAGTACTCACACAGTTTTTAAACGAATCATTGCATTTTGGGAGAGAGAACTTTTAAAGATTTTTTAAAAGCTCCATTACTTTTCATTTTCGTATAACTGAATACCAAGGAAAGTAATACATCACTCCTAGGCTGATTTGACCTAGGTTAATAGAGCATTTGAATCTCCATACTACAGATTTAAATTATGAACTTAATGTCTATGATATTAAAAAGGTGAAACAAGTTGAAAAATAGCTAAGATTTATGAAAACAATTATTCAGTTAGTATACTATGACATTTCATTGAAATCACACATATGTTTATAGATTCTTGACTTGTGTAATTTTTAAGCGCTGTGGAACATTAATATTTGTGAACTATTTATAATATTTTCCACAAAGAGTCACCGAGTTTGGAGAAATCTTAGAAATCACTTGATTCCCCTACTGATTTTTACAGATATGGAAACAGATCCAAAGTAGCCAACATTACAAAAACTAGAGTGGATCAGATCAGCTAACTCTCAGCGCAGTGATTTTAACCATATCATATTGATAAACAGAAGTGGGATAGCTGATGTACTACAGGAGATCTTTCCATCCACTATAGCTCTTTACATACTGCATACGTACTGACCTTTTCTGATTGCTGATCACATTGTGGTGATCTGGTTTGTAAAAACTTGTATTAAAAATATCAAGCCAAACTGTATTCTTACTTCTAGTTCTCAGAAAAAGAACATAGGAAGTAGTCCTCTTTTAGTCTCAATAATAATTTATTGAGAATGATCACCAATATATCAATCTTTTTCTACTAAGTAGGCCCCTCAGAATAATGCTTGCTCCCTGCCGTCCATCGTTAATTCCACGCTCACAGTGCAGATACAATCCCGGAGCTTAGTGAGAGCCTCAGGAAATAGTTGATCACTTTGGTGTTTTCCAGTGCTTCTTAACAAACCTTTTTGTATGAAGAAAGGGAAAGTTAAAACAATGACAACAAAAGTCAGTTCTCCCAGCATTGAGTTTGTTTGTTTTTGTTGTTTTTTTAACTACTCTGTTCTTAGTCGTCTGGTCTGCCAATTCAGAGCACTTGAAGCACTTTTCTGCTGGGGCAGAGAGGTTTAGTGTACCATGTTATGTGCAAGGCTTTCTATCTACTCTGGAGTTCAACAGGTAGAAAAGACTCTTCCACAGCGCAACCATGAGTGTCCCTATACACTTTCAGATGTCACAGGTAGAAATCCCAAAGCAGAGAGCCAACTGCAGGGTCATTATTGTTCAGGACCAAGGAAGTAGTAGGAGGCGGCATTACCAGGGCTCCCAACAAATGCTGGGAAGTTGGAAGACTCCTATGATATATGGTCCAGAATATTATAGGAGCTTATGGAATTTCTTTGCCTGTGATAGTCTTCCAAAAGTTCCTTTGCACGATATTTTACTTTACTTAGACTTAGTCTCTGTCCAAACAAGGTCAATGATAACTTACACTAAAGGGCATACAGACAACATGGATAAAGTATAAGTAAAATATAAAACACCAGTAGGGAGGCAATTTTATTGGAATAGAAACCATTTCCTCCAATATAATTTCTTTAAACAAATAAAAATGTTGAAATGTACCTTATGTTAGTTCTCTTTTAATATTGAGATAATTCACTCACCATACATTTAGTGAGCAAGGCAGGGAAATAACAGGCCTCAGAGGCTAGGCGGTGTGATGGAAGAAGCAGGAATTATGAAGACTATGGTTTAAGATCATAGTTAGGTTCTGCCAGTTTCAGATTAACCTATCTAAGCCTCAGTTTCTTTAACCTTAAAATGAGGCTAAAGTCTACTTCATAAGATTGCTTTGAACAGCAAACAAAACAACTATGCACGCATAAATAGGATATAAATCCATTTCTCTAGGGGGACAAAAAGATGAGTGTCCTAAGAGGGTCCTAAGAGTTACAGATCCCATGTTTGGTAATTCAGAAGAAAGATTTGGCATCTAGCTTAGGACAAGAAGAGTTCATGGAGGATGGTGCATGGTGGGGGTATCTTGAAGAATGAGTAAAATTCTGTATTGTAGATGGTCAAGCAAAGTCAAAGGGTAAGGTGATGGTACACAGCTAATAACCAGTTGAGATATAAATCCCCAATTCTACTTCACAACATAGCATAATGGAACCAAATCAATAGAAAACCTACTCAAATTCTATTCAAACCAATATTTAGGGCAAGTTAGGGAAAGTGACTTTTCATAAGCAATTAATGTAATGAATCGCACCATGGATTAGAAGAGATCAAAGCCCAGTTGAAGACTACTTTACTTTCTTCTGTACTTCTTTTGAAAGACTAAGTAACTGCCCCTAAGACAAAGCCCTGGAAATACCTTGCCCTGTTCTCCCATTTCCCTCCACCTTGCCAATGATTCTCACAGCAAGAATGGCGTCAAGCAGAAACCCAACTATAGATTTGCCCATCTAAGTCACTGTTTACTTGCTTTTTCCACTTCAATCAGGGGCTACCTAAAAGAAAAGGCTCATTCTAATTTCTAACAGTAATAATTTCTGTGGTTCAGTATTCTTTCCAACTGTAGTCACTTGTTTCACTATGGGTTTTTAGTTTGTTTGTTTTTGTTTTGGCTAATGACAGAAGCTTTTAAAACAAGTTTGGATGCTAAGAAAGAGGACTTTTAGTGACCTGTACTCTTTAAAATGCACATCTTTTAAAAATAAAATTAAAGAAACAAAGAAAAGAGTACTAGAAAAAAAATGCAATATGTTAGGAAGGATCAAAAGACAGAAGTCAGAATGAAGGCAAAAATGAATAAGGTATAAAATTAAAAGCCTTCCAGCAATTCCAGGCAGCATACGGATTATTACTGGAATTTTCTTTCTCTCTGGTATGTTTTTAAAGGGAAAAAAACATGATTCTCAGGGGAGAGTAACACAGAAAGCAAAGAGGAAAACAGCTGGCCGTGGGCCATGATTTACCATTCACCACAAAATGAGATTCTGTTTCTGTTTCTCAAAGGCCATTGTTTTTTTCCAAGTAGACATAGGCTTCTACTTACACAAAGTCAATTATAATGAAGAGACTGAAGACATGAGGACGCGATCTAGACACATAACTTAGAAGACAAGGCAAAGACATAAAAGTCAAATTCTAGCCTAAAATATTATTAAAACAAAAACTCTGTATAACCAAACTAGCTACCACATCTTAGCAACAGCTCTCTTACTTCAAACAAAACAAAATATAGCAAAATCTAATTATATAATCCCTTGTCTTTGTGATGGTGGGTTTTAACTGGTAATTAACCCAAATGTGTGCAAATGATGTGGACACCAACTTCTCCTTTTATAAAATAAGAATCCCACTATAGGATCATCCACCTAGGATGCTGTGGAATAAAGATAATCCACTTTAATTCTCCTTACACAAAATGTTAATGGAAAAAAATAAATGACATTTTTCATCCGCTTGGGGAAAATTCCTTAGGAAATAAACAGTATAAGGGTTTTAGAAGGAAACAATGCCATATATTTTAAGACAGAAGTCAAATTTAGTTTTATTTAGCTTTTTTAGCTTATTTTCCTTTAAAAAAAGTTACATTCAAATGGTTACTTTTCTTGTATAACCAAGTCAAAAAGAAGAGACACCTGAAAACTATCTAGGTACCAAAATAGGGTGAGAAGGCTCTGCCAGTAGGTCAGAGATAATCTTGCAATGTTTTCTTCTTCTGGTATGTTAAAGTTCTAAAGAGAAGACAAGGTGGGTTTTTGGGGGTGTGTATTTCTTTTTGTTTTTTTTAGATTATGGCTAAGACTATGAAATGTATTCCTGGGACCTCTAAACTCTGTGCTGGGAAACTTTGTATGGAATCCACAGAAATTCAGGTCTGTCTAGGGTCCTACGAAGGCACAGAGAGGGCATGGTTGGCAGTCAAACGGGACATCTTTGGGGATTTCCAGTAGTTTTCAATTTACTGGTTGACTGCCCTGACTACCAGCTATGACAAGATAGTGAAAGAGGGTTTATTATTGTCATGGAGTTATCTGCAAAAGCTTTAAATTTATGGGGGTGGGGAGGGAAAGGAGGAGGATTACAGAGAAGGATAAGATTCTCAGTTGAAAAGATAACCTTTTAAAGGAAAGGGAAGATGGAGGAGAAAACTTTACACTACATATTAAGGGCATTGTTTATCATAATCTACATTTTGAAACTAAGGAAATTGTTTATAAATGTCTGGATTTTTCCCTTGCAAGCACATGTCATTCTTAACTGTACTTTCTTCCATTGAATTACTTTTTCCTTGTCTCAAATGCTTTCAAAATCACTTTTGGATGTTGACTTATTTATTTATATATTTTTTAAGTACCCTTTATTTTTCAGAGCACTGTTAAGTTCACAGCAAAACTAAGCAGAGGGCAGAATTCCCATATATCTGCAACCCACTTAGCTTTCGCCAGTGTCTATATACCACACCACAGTGGTCTATTTGTTACAACTGATAAACCTACACTGATACATCATTATCCTCCAAAGTCCATAGTTCTTACTAGGGTTCACTCTTGGTGTTATTTATTCTATGGATTTTGACAAACATAATATAGTGACGTGTGTCCACGATTATAGTATCATAGAGAATAGTTTCTTTGTCCCAAAAATAATTCCCTGCTTCACCTATTCAGCCCTCCCTCCAAAGGATGTTAACTTTTAAAAGTTTTGAATCAATATTTGTAAGCACGACAAGACTTCCACCGCCCAAATTTTAGACAAGTACTAAATTAAGTAGCTGTTACAAAATAAACAGTGTTCATCAACAGAAGGCTGAGCAACAACCAAAATACTTTTAGTGGCAAGCAAGATTAACAAAAAATATTAGTGTCGTTTAAAAGCAAATGAAACAAGAAACCAAATGGGAAGAGAATAGAATGCAATCACGTTATCTTAAAATTTGCATTATCTTTCCTGTCCTTGGGTTCCCTTTTGAAAGCTGGTTCTAGTCTTAAGCGACAAACTGTTTTCCCACTGTAAGTTTTTATTTTTCAACACCTTCCTAACCTAATATTTTGCATTTTTGTACATTTTCAAAACTCCAGTTCTGAGCATGAACAGAATGCTCAAATCAGGAGCTTTGTCTTTAGAAGATGAAATAATAGAAATATTGGCAACTATGATGGGCAAGAGAAGAAAATTAGGTTCTATTCTCTCTGCAAAACTTCCTTCCCTATTTGATAAGAGACAGCTAGCTTAAATTTACCGAAAAGTAAATATGAGCAATTCATTGGAATGAGACATTTCCCACAGAACGTTACACTGGAATGTGATACTAGCATTCCGTTTGACTCACAGTCTGGTCCCCACCCTTTCCTCGCCGGGGACCTGAGGCTCCCATAACGCGGGGCGGGGGTGGGGGGGTCTCAGGTAGAGCGGTGGGTCCCGACGTCGGGGACAGCCACGCGGGAAACGTCACCGGGCACTAAAAGCACTGGTGACAATCACCGTTTCGGGCGAGCTGCCAGCGAGGGAGAACGTTTTCTTTGAGAGGTAACTTCCTACGAGGGAGGCAGTGCTTTGGAAATCAAGAAATGAATGACCAAAAAAGAAAAAAAAAATCATCACCTCCCACGTTCTCCCAGGCGCGGGGCGCGGAGTGCATTAAATCAGCACTGTCCCTTAGGGGCGTCGGGCAGCGAGCTGGGCGGGGAGGAGGGCTGAGCTGTCAAAGTCACAGCACCGCTCCCGGATCGCAGAGGCTGAAAGCGAACTTCCTGAGACAGGAAGGAGTGGTGCACGGTCTCGCCCGCACTCGCCGTAACCTCACGGACTTCTCTTCGGGAGGCACAGGCACAGGCGAGACGTTCTACGGGAAGTGGCAGGCACTTCCAACCGTCGGACGCGGTTAGACCGGAGAAAAAGTCCTGCGCCCGCCCCGGCTCGCGCGCTCGCCTTTCAGGAGTTAACCGGGCCGCCAGGCACCCCTTCTAACCCGGGGGCGGGTACAGGCCCGGGACCCGGAGCCCCGGGGCCGGCTCGCGCCCCACCCACCGCCGGCGGCCAGGGGGCGGTGCCCCGCGCAGGTGAGGCGGCCGCCAGCCGCGCCCCCTACCTTCTTCACTTTGACCGCCAGGTCCATGTTGGTGGGTCAGAGGTTCCTTCCCCGGTCCGGGATCTCACGTCCGGGTTGGTCCGGCCTCCGGCTCCGCCACGGGTACTTTGGGGACCTACCGCTGTCCGGCGCCGCTACCGCAGCCACTCGTCCCGCGCACTGAAACTTCCGCTGCCCAGTCCGCGGCAGCCGGCCTGCAGCGGGGACCGGGAACAAAGAGGCCCACACAGCCAATGGCAGCCTGGCAGCGCCGGGCAGCCACCAATCACCGAGCGCCTCACGCACCTTGAGGCCCGAGCGCGGCGCTGGCAAGGTGAGGGGCGGGGCCGCGTTAGGGGCGGGGCCCCAACGAGAGCTCCCGGGTACCGGCCCTGGGCCCCGCGGAGGCGCTGGGCGTCAGTCCTCAGCCTGTAAAGCGCTGGGGCCCGGCTTGGCTGCCCCTGAAGATGAGGAAGAGCCCTTTCCATTCTGGTATCTTTTACCTGTGTTTCCCTTGGACCTTAGATATGTGTCCTGGGGAGTACTTATCCCGCTATTAGCTTCTTAGTTTATTTTCAGGACAAGGAGAAAGAGAAGCTACCACAAACATTCTTAGGGATCACTGTGATGGCCAATGCACCCTAATTTCACTGTTGAGCTGTGGGTATGGCCTTTTCTCAAAGGCTTTCTCCATAATCCCAAGCACTGGCAGAGGACCTCCTCATCTCAATGAAGATTCTTACATATGTTTTCTGAGCCTTTGATTATTCGAAAATGAGGATGCTGTGAATCACTTCGGAGACAGGTTGGGCCATTCCTTTGGAAGTAGAGGCTTGTTCTTTGTCCCTGCTATGTGAGATGGTGTGAGGCTGCTCATGTGTCTCATGCTGGGATGAAGCAGTTTCATAGGACTAATGAGCGGCACTGGAGCAACTAACTGCACGGGATCCATTCCATGGCCTAATTCAGGAGCGACTGCAATGAATACTCTCAGTGGGTAGATCCGGACAGCATTTAGGGATTATTGAGTCTAGCTTTCTCATTTTGCACTAAACTGAGGACACCAGAGGGGCAAGAACCTGCCCACTTTCTTAGTCTCTTGGGGCAGAGGTAGTGCTCATGAGTCTTTAAGCAAAGTCTCCAGCATATTTGGGACTGTCAAAACAGCTTTTTGATTTAAGTAAAAGAGAAGAGTACTTTATTTTTTCCAGTTTGTTGTTATGACAAAAGATTATAATGAGTGGACGGCAGGTGATTTCCTAATCTGGCATCTACTTTCAAAATGAAAAAAGTCCCAAATAAAGTGGGTATTTGGGTCCAAATGTCTCTCCTCTGTGCCTCTGGAAATTTCGTAACAGAAACACCCAAAATTTATTTGAGCCAACACTTTCAACCCTTTGCTTACTTGGCTATTTGTTAACATTATTCAACAGAACATTGATTTATAATGTGAATGTTTTCCTCATCCTATTAATAAACTAAAAATGGAATGACAAAAATGGATCATGAATTTTTCTTGTCACTCAATTGAAGTAAAACTTTCCCATCCCATTTTCCCAAACCGTCCTAAAACTTTGGGCCTCTACAAAGTTTACCCAGTGTAAGCTCCAATGAACATGAGGTTTGTGACAAGGCAATTTGGTCTCTTTCATGGAGATTAACAGATGGAAAATGTCCAGTAAAACAGTTTAAATAAGGCATCAAACAAATGTTGTAACATAAATTCTGGGCTTATTTGGTGGGATTTCAGAGATGACAGTAAGAAAAAGATCTGGAAACTTTTTTCTTAAACATCAAATTCTGCCCTTCCTTTTTTCCTGCCAACCCTCCCAGCATCACTGTTTATGTGTATCATTGCCAAGGATGGAAGTTGAAATTCAGTGATTTCTATCTGGACTCATTACAGTGCCAATTAAATAGAAAATAAAATTGAGGTAGATAAATACTAAGTTAGGAGGCTTGGATTGTGAGTCCTTATTTAGCTGATGAAGTGTTTAGCTATACATTAAGGAGTTAGAAGTGATAATACTTGGTAGTTGATGACACAGGAGTGAGTAGAAGATGTCGCACATGTTTCTGACTTGATCATCTATCTAGATGCTTCAGGAAAAGAGAAAATAAAGGATGAGGGACAGGATTTTGTTTAGTTTTTCTTTCTTTAGGGGGTAGTGGGGATGAAGAATATCATGGGTTTTGAATATCATGGGTTTGAGGCTGGGATATTGAAGTATCTATATATAAATCTTAGAGATGAAACCTGAACCGGAATAGTGATTTAGGAGTCAACACCCTACATAGTTAAATGATTGAAAGCCATGAGTGGAATACTATCAGCATGGGAGACTGCAAACTAAGACAGTATTGGTTAGTACAACTGAGCAAAGCTGAGCAAGAAAAGCACAGAAAGGAGATGAGGCTAGTTAGAGGGTAAGGAAAAAAAAAAAAAAAAAAAAAAAAAAAACTGGAGTAGAGTCCCAGCAACCAAGAGAGGAAATTCAAGAAGTAATTATCAACAATGTCAAATTGTAGAGGAAGGTCAAATGCCCATTGGATTTAACAAAAATGAAATCATTGGTAAACTGGAGGCATGCTAGCTATATCCCACATGAAATTTGATAGCCAAAGTAAGGTAGAGCAATGGGTATGGGGAGTTAGAAGGAATAATCAGTGTTATTAGAGAGAAAGAAAATATTGGAATTAATACATTGGTTTGGAGGGAGGGAGTCTTGAATGACTCTTGGGAACCTATTCTGGGTGACTGGCATGGTAGATGATCCTCACTCCTTAAGGTTAGAAACAGAAGAGAAGGAAGATTGAGAAAGATAATGGGTTTCGTTTTGCATGTATTGATTTTTCAAGGGCAATTGGGTCTGAGTCTGGTGGTCAAAAGAAAGATCTGGGTTAGAGATACAGATGACTGATTATAAATGCACAGGCACACACGCATACATATACAGAAATACATGTGCATACAAACACACACACGGTAAACATAAGCACTAGGGAAAGGAAACACCAATGGAAAGTTTTCTACACCAGATGAAGTAAATTTTCAAGCTAGAGATGAATACATCTGTTTCCTTGATTATTAATGTCGTCCCAGGAGCCTTCTTTAGAGATGTTAATCATTTATTAACATCTCTTAGAGGAACTCCTGTGCTACTGATATAGCCATTATTGTTCATTAGCAGCTTGTATAGGATTATACATTGTTTTACATCTCAGAGCAAACTATTACCTATAAAAAAGTTTTTATTGACAAAACACCAGGGATTAGCTAAGTAAATAATGGATGATCCATATGATAGATTTATGATAGGTTCTGAACAATAATACTTGAGAATTTTTATAATAGCAAACACAGTAACAAAACAGAATATAGAATTGTATATACACTGTGCTCACGACTCTGCAAAATACCATGTAAAAAGAACATGAAAATATGCTAAAATGTCAGCAGTGGTTTGCCTTTGACTAGTGGGTCCATGGGGATTCCTTCCTTCCTTTAAAAAAGAAATCCCATGATGAGCATGACATTTTTCTTAATGGTAAAACCCCATTTTAAAATATATTTAGGAATATGGGGTCAGGGCTGCATAATTTTCAATCTCTCTCAAACTCACATTAAAAAACAACAAAAAACAGACCAACTAATTAGCAAAATCAAAACCCTTGGAAAACCTTTACAACAAAACTAGGTGACAAGGTATCGCCATAAACCCCAAAACATAGCAGTGAGGACAAACCACCAAAAGCCACAAGATATGTACATACAAACAATTTGTGGGGATAGGAAGGGAAACAATACAGTGGTGTCTGATGGACAGAACTCAAGATGTTTTTCTCCAGTAATTCATTTTAAAACACTGCAGGCCAATTTTCTAACAGCAACTGAAACAGTAAGAATGACTGCAGGGGTTAAAGCAATCTCATCAGTGGGAGATCTCAAAACTGACCCTCCTGGATTCACTTCTAGGAGAGGGTCCCACAATAAGAAACTGCATGCAGGGAAATCAAAATGGAGTAGGATGGCGCAGAAGAGGTGGTGGAAAGTGAAAGGCTAGAGAAGCATTCTCTGATATGGTTTCCAGTAACCACATGTGGTTATTTAAATTTTAATTAATTAAATTAAATTAAGTACTGGACATTAATTAATATTTAAAATTCAGCTTTTCAGTCCCACTAGTCATACTTCAAGTGCTCAATAACCAGAGAAGGGAGCAGAGTTAGGAATTTCCAAAATCATGCTGTATTTTTTTTAAAAAGATTTTTATTAAATTATAGCTAACATACAATATTATATTAATTTCAGGTATACATCATAGTTACTCAACATTTATATGCCTAAAGAAGTGATGACCATGATAAGTCCAGCAACCATCTGACACCGTACCACGCTATCACAATATTATTGACTATATTCCCCATGCTGTACACTACTTCCCCATGACTTATTTGTTTTATACCTGGAAATGTGAATCTATCATTGCCCTTCACCTTTTCCCCTTTTTTAATTTTTCAATTCCAGTTGACATTCAATATTATTTTCTATTAATTTCAGGTGTACAGCATAGTGATTAGACATTTATGTAATTTAAGGAGCGATTCCCTGACTAGTACCCACCTGACACTATGTATAATTATTACCATATTATTGATCATATTCCTGGTGCTTTCCTTTATATCCCCATAACTGTTTTGTAACTACCAGTTTGTAATTTCTAATCCCTTTCCCTTTTTCACCCATTACCAACCCTCTTCCCATCTGGAAACCATCAAAATGTTCTCTGTATCTATGCGTTTGTTTCTATTTTGTTCTTTAGATTTCACATATAAGCAAAATCACATTCCATCTGTCTTTCACTGTCTGACATACTTCACTCAGCATAATACCCTCCAGGCCCACCCATGCCACCACAGATGGCAAGAACCCATTCACTTCCCTAGCTGAGCAAAATTGCATTGTATGTATGCACCACCTCTTCTTTATCCATTTATCCATCGATGGACACCCCAGCTGCCTCCACATTTTGGTTATTATAAATAATGCTGCAATAAACATATGAATACACACATCCCCTCAAAGTAGCATTTTGGGTTTCTTCAGATAATTACCCAGAAGTGGATTATAGGATCCTTCTTTGTCATTTGTTACACCTTTTGGTTTCAAGTCTATTTTGTCTGGTATAAGTGTTGTTACTTCAGCTTTTTTGGGGGAGGGTTTGTTTGTTTATTTGTTTGTTAACATTTTAATAAAATATCTTTTTCCATCCCTTTACTTTCCATGGGTGTGTGTCTTTCAATCTGAAGTGAGTTGCCTATAAGCAGCATATGTAAGGGTTTTGTTTTCTTATCCATTCAGCTCGCCTAAGTCTTTTGAGTGGAACATTTAATCCATTTGCATTAAAAGTAATTGTTGATACATGTGTAGCTATTACCATTTTATTATAATTTTCATAATTTTGATCTTTTTTTTCTTTTCCATCTTGAAGAAGTCCCTCTAACATTCCTTGTAATACTGTTTTGATGGTGATGAGCTCCTTTAGCTTTTTCTTGTCTGGGAAGCTCTTGATCATTCAATTCTAAATGATAGCTTTGGTGGGTAGAGTAGTCTTGGTTGTATGTTCTTTCTTTTCATCACATTAAATGTTTTGTGCCAATCTCTTCTGGCCTGCAAAGTTTCTGCTGAGATATCAGCTGATAATTTTATTGGAGCTCTCTTATAAGTTACACATTGCCTTTCTCTTTCTGCTTTTAGAATTCTCTTTTTGTGTTTAACCTTTGCCATTCTAATTATAGTGTCTTGGTGTGGGCCTGTTTGGGTTCATCTTGTTTGGGACTCTCTGTGCTTCCTGGGCTTGTATGTTTATTTCCTTGACCAAGTTAGGAAAGTTTTCAGTCATTATTTCTTCAAATAGGTTCTCAATCCCTTGTTTTCTATCTTTCTCCTTCTAGTACCCCTATGATGCGAATGTTGTTATGCCTGATGTTTCCCAGAGTTCTCTTAAACTCTCCTCATTTTTTTGGTTTCTTTTTTCTTTTTGCTGTTCAGATTGGCTGTTTTCTGCTACCTTCTCT
Source organism: Rhinolophus sinicus (assembly GCF_036562045.2). NCBI lineage: Eukaryota > Metazoa > Chordata > Mammalia > Chiroptera > Rhinolophidae > Rhinolophus > Rhinolophus sinicus. The sequence goes on from NC_133760.1 coordinate 76,665,157, forward strand.
TCCAAATCACTGATTCAATCCTCTGCTTCATCTCATCTGCTGGTGATTCCTTCTAGTGCATTCTTCATTTCAGTTATTATATTCTTCACTTCTGACTGGTTGTTTTTTATGGTTTCTATGCCCTTTTCAATGCTTGCTATCTTGTGTTTCTCACTAAGTTCCTTGAGCATCCTTATAACCAGTGCTTTGAAATCTGTCTCTGGTAGATTGCTTTCATTCATTTTGTTTAATTCTTTTGCAGGAGTTTTCCTCTAGTGTTTCATTTGGGATGTCTTTCCTTGTTTCTTCATGTTGGCTGCCTCTTTGTGTTTGTTTCTGTGTATTAGGTAGATTGGTTATGTCTCCCAGTCTTGGTCGAGTGGCTTTATATAGTAGATGGCCTGTGGGGCCCTGACACAGTCACCCTGGTCACCTGTTCTGGGTGCTCCAGGAGTGTCCCTTGTGTGGGTTATGTGTGCCTTCCTGTTGTAGTTGAGCCTTGATTGCTATTGGCACATCACTGGGTGGGATTGACTCCAGGATGATTGGCTGTGGGATTGGGCCTTGTCCACAGCTTACAGTCTCAGTGTGGGCAGCTTACCCCATTGAGTGGGATGCCTCTCAGTGGACTCTGGTGCCTATTGAGACCACCTTTTGGATGTGCCACCTGTGGGGCTAATTGGGCAGTGCTCTGCTGTGGTCTGAAGCCAACTTCCAAGTATGTTGACACTGGGGCCTCTTGGGAGGGGCGCTGGTGCAGGCCCAGGTCACCCACTGCCTGTGACCAGCTGGGGGCTACCTGGTAGGAGCTACAAAGTGATCTGTAGTTGTTTGCTGCCTGTGTTAACCCTGGCACGTGGGAGAGGCAAGGCTGGGAACCAAGGACATTTGCCACCAGTACCAGGCCTGGGCTAGCTCTGCAAAATTCCAGGGCACCCAAGGCCTGCTGCCACCTGCCAGCTGTCTCAATATTCAGCCACTGACAAACCCTCGTGTGGTACGAGAGTTGGGTGAGGCAGGGTCTCAGGGAGTCACTAAAGTAAGAAGAGTTGTGGTCATCAGCTTAATGTAGACTTTGGTTTGGTGCCAGTGTTGAGCCTGGAGCTACTCAGCAAAAGTCTCAGAGCAAACTGGTGCCAGTCACCACCTGCCTATGGCCCAAGGACTCCAATAGTTTTCCAAGAAAGAGTGCAACGTGAGTTGGGTAAGGCAGGGTCCCAGCTGAGTTAGCAGGGCAGAGCAGCGGAGCTCCCCAGACCAATGAAGTTCAGATTTGTCTGTGAGGGGGCGGGCTCAACACAGGAAGGATGGCACCTGCCTGCCAGCTACATTAAAGGACGACCCCACACAGTGAAAGTGGCGACTGTCCTCTAGGCCTTGCTCTGCAGCCACATACCTGAGTCTGTCCTCTATATGCCTCTGAGTTCCTGAGTCCCTTCCCCTCCACTGGAGCCTGAGGTGAGTGTCTATGTGTGAGTCTGTGTGTAGACCCTTTAAGAGGATGCCTGGGTTTCCTGCTGCCTTCCATCCCATCTGGTCAGTGGCAATCCACACTGTATATCACAGTCAGATGCTGTGGGAGCTCCTTTTCCTGGCCCTAGTACTCTGGGCTGGGGAGGCCAGTGTGTGGCTGGAGTCTCTCGCTCTTCAGCGGGGAAACTCCATGACTGAGATATCACTCTTGTTTCTCAACTGCCACACGGAGATTTAGGGCTCGTTTTGCATCTCTACCCCTCCTACCAGTCTTGATGTGACTTTTTCTTTATATTCTTTATATTCTTTATTATAAAACTTCTGTTAATCCAGACTTCAGATGGTTCTCTAGGTTGATAGTTCTATAACTTAGTTGTAATTTTAATGCAGTCACAGAAGGAAGCAGGCACAGTATATATCCACTCTGCCATCTTGGATCTCTTTCCATATTGTATTTTTTAACATTTCATTAAAAAAAGGGAAGATGGAACTTTCTGAATTTGGACACGATTTTCTGACACTGCCTTATGGTACAATTTCAGGAAAATTAATATCACATAAAAATGAGCAAGAGTAAATTGTCAAGGTCAAATCCAATACCAAATTGTCATAAGAAAAAATGAGAAAATAGAGCTGAATAACTTTCTTAACAGATAAGGAAAAAACATCAGAAAGATGTGTCCACAAAACAGAACGATAATGTAAGCTATTGTTTTAAAACAAGCTAAAAGATTTTAAAAAGTTAATACATACCAAGAAAGAACAATACAAAACAGAATTTTAAAAACTCAGAAGTGAGGTGATAGAAAGAATTACAGATGAAGAAACAGTATGTCATAAATGAAGACTAAACTAAAAAGAGTACAAGGGGAAAAAACTAATAATGCCTAAGAATAATGGAAGGTAAAACAGGAGAAAAAAAGAAGAAAATTTTTATAAAAAATAAAAAAATAAATGAAAAAAGAAATATAAAGTATTCTAGAGAATGTAACAAATATTGAAAATAAGATAAAAAGATCAAACATAAGGTGATAGGAATCTCTGAAAAGTAAACCAAACCAAAGGAACAAACAAATACTAAAATCTATGATTCAAGAAAAGTTTACTGAATTAAATTATATATTATATATATATATGTATATATGACTACATGTTGAAAGATCACACTGCACACCTGAGAATATTGATTCCAAATAACCAACATAATACATATTCTAGTAAAATTCCTGGATTTTGAAGAATAGGGAAAAAAAAATTATTTGGGTATTCCTGCAAGTTTAGGGAGGGATATGACTTACGTATAAGGGGAAGAAAATTATATTATCAGCAGAATTTTTCTACAGTAATTCTCTAGATCAGAAGAAAGTAGAGTAACATAATAAAGATATTCAAGAAAGATAATGTGAGCCAAAGACTTTATATGAAGAGACTTTCACGTATGAAGGGCACAGACAAACTTTAATCAGGATAGAACTCAGGAAGTGCAGTTCTCACGAGCCCTTCCTGAGGAGTCTTCACAGGGCTATTTTCTCTGTGTATGTGTGTCTATGTCTGAATATTTCTCTCCTTTCTCTCACGAAGACACCAGCCAATGGATCTGGAGCCCAACCCCTAATCCAGTACGACTTCATCTTAACTAATTATATCTACAAAAGCCCTATTTCCAAATAAGGTCATATCTGAGGTTCTGAGTAGAGATGAATTTGGGGGAGACACTATTGAACCCAATACAGTGGAGGAATGAAAGCAACATAACACAATAAAGCTCCTGCTTGGAAAAAACAGAAGCAATCAGTGGTCATTTTTCCACAGCAAACACTATGTTGCAGAATCACCACTAACTTTATTGTCAGTGTAGTGTATTCATCTTCCATTTTAAATGCACTGGATTGTTACTTCTTGGAGGCTCTTCCTTATCCATTGGCCCCTAAGGTGAGTGTCTAGAAAGGCACTGATTGAGATTTTTCTCCTTGAGAGCTGTGCTATCATAAAAGCCCCTTTTGGAGTGTTGGGGTATTTGGGATAACAAAAGGAGATGAGCTACAGGCCCACTACGCCAGGCTTGAGACGGAAGGTAACCATATGCCTGTCACTTTTGTTTCAGGGGAACTTTAATGCAGTATTTCTCAGCCATGATACCCATGACATCTTGAGCCAGATAATTCTTCGTTGTAGGGGGCTGTTTTATGTATTATAGGGTATTTAACAGCATCCCTAGCCTTGACTTACTAGATACCAGTAGCACCCTACCCCAGTTGTAACAACCAAAAATGTCTGCAGATTGTTTTTTGTGGAACAAAATTGCCCCAGTTAACAACCACTGCTTTAAATGATTCCATAAATCTATTAGCTATTATTGTATAAGCAGCCACCTCAAAACTTAGTGGCTTTAAACAACAAAACATTTATTTTTCTCACAAATTCTCAGCTTGAGCAGGAAAGGCAAGAATCCTTTGCCCCTGCTGTATACCACGTCAGCTGAGAAGGCTGAACTGGAGCACTGCAAGATGGCTTCACATGACCAGCCTGTTGGTACTGACTGTTGGCTGGGACCTCAGTGACCTGTGCAGGTGGGGGCGTCAGGTATTCTCGAACACGGCCTCTCAGAGTAGCTTGGGCTTCTTTATAGCATGGTGACTGGGTTGCAAAAGCAAGTGTTCTGAGAAAGTGAGGTGGAATTCATAGCGTTTTTATGTTCTGCCTGTGAAAGTCACACATACAGTGTCACTTCCATCATGCTCTATTGCTTAAGGTAATCACAAAGATCTGCTCAAGTTTAGGGGCAGGAGACACACACCCTGTCTTGATGAAAGGAGTGTCAAAATCACAGTTTACAAAGAGTACATGTATAGGATGAGAGATATTGTTGCAACTTCTTTGGAAAATATAATCTACCACCTGCCCTATTGTAACAAAAGTTCACATCCTTTCCACATACCAAATATAATTGTTTAATCTTCTAGGACTGTCAATTCTCCTCAGTTCAAAGTCTAGCATCTGTCATCTAAATCCAGTCCAGGTGAGACTGATGCTCCTCAGGTCTGATTAATCAGGTACAGTTCTTTGAGTACCACTCCTCTTGCTCTGAAAAGCTATGAACTAAAGAAACAACATAGCTGTCCTTCACACACACTCAACAAAGAGTGGACAGTCCTAGAGTATCTGCTATATACAATCCCTTTGGAGAATGGGTAGAACTAGAAGCACATAACAGTCACTGTTCCATAGCAATTCTGAAATCCAGCTAGGAACATATTGTCACTTTCTTGATCAGGACTCATTCCTACTCCTTGGACATCGTTCTACATGGACCTTGGCTCCACTCTCTGGGACCTTGGTTCTGCTTTCTGACTCATTCTTCCTTTCCCATAAAAAATGTTCCATATTTGCTTCTGAGTCATTTTCTCACCCTTCTTCCTGTATGCAAAAGTTGGGAGTCCAAAGGCCTCTTTGTATTTTGTATTGACCCTGTTCCTTTCAGTACAAGCTGTTATAATTATTTTAAAAACCTTGTGTGTTTCTTATGTATCAGTGTATAATGCATTTTATTAGGCCAAAGCCACACCTACAAATCTCTTTGATATTATCCTTTCTCTATTTTGTGCTCCCAGTGTGAGATTTCCATGAGGTAACAACATATTTAGTATTCTTTAGTATTCTTAGAAACTCTTTTAAACGTAGATTTATGAGTCACACTCTTAAAATCATTAAAGGGTCTTTGTCTGTCTGAAAGGTTATATGAGTCCCTATGTTAGATATTTCTAAAATCCTAACAAAGGCTTTTACATGCCACCTTGGATTTAATCTTTACTCAGAAGTCATATCTTAATTCTTAAATTAATAAAACATTTGCCATATGGAAATGCTGGATATGAAAAACAATTTGACTTTTGAATCCAGAAAGTACCAATCCCCTTTCAGTTAACAGTGCATTCTTTAATTAATCTTTCTTCTCACATTTTATCATAAATCATAAATTCAGGCAGTAAAACGGTGGCATTGTTAATTGTCTGAAATCATTAAGTTCTAAGTATTTCCTATTTTCTACGTTACTGCAGACAATAGTCTTGGTGGCAAACTTTCTGCCACTACATCACAATCGCTTGCTTTCCTCCAGCTTCTAGTAAAATATCCCTATTTTCCTTTGAAGCCATCACTGACAGCCTCCTCCCAGTCCCTTGGCTTCATCTGTCTCCTAGAAATCCTCTAAACTTTTACACAGCATCTGCGAGCCTTCTGAGTTTCTTCTCACTTCTGCCCAAGTCCAAGGCCACGTTTTCAATTTTTTTGGCAGCACTCTACATCTATTATCCAAAAGCGGTTATAGTATTTATTGCTTTGCGATAAACCACCCCACAGTTAATTGCCTGAAACAGTCATTTTAGTAGACTTAGAAATTGTGTGGACCAGAAATTTGGCCAGAACACAGTGGGAACATCTGGGAAGGTCTTTTTCCATGATGTCTGAGGCTTTAGCTGGAAGTGTTGAAGGCTAGGGACAACACGGTGGTTGGGAGCCAGAATCATATGGAGGTGGCTTCATACATGTGGTTGACGCTGGCCGTTGAGCAGGACTATCAGAAGAGCGTCTACATATGATCATTCCACGTGTTCTTTCTGTATGGGCTGGTGAGAACTGCCTCACAGCATGGCAGCTGAATTCTGAGAGTGAATATCCCAGGGAGCCTGGTGGAAGCACCTGACATCTTTCTGAACTAACCTTATGTTCAGTGGAGGGTTAACTCATCAGACTCTGCATATTTCAAGCACTGCATATTCTGTATAAAGACTGGCTCTCACTAGCTCCTAGGAGATAACCTCTAAACCCTTGGAATATCCTTCCTGATAAGAATGTCTTTGTATACGTGGAAACTTAGGGCATACCAGATAGTTTATACTAAAAGTGTGACTTGTGGTAAGGGGCTTCGTCCATGCTATCAGTTTGACCACCTGAGGAGCTATAGACTGAGAACTGAGGTCCACCAAACAGGCACTCCACACCTTTGTGAATGACCGCGAACAGTAACACTAGACACAGAGGCTCAGATGAGTTTCCCTGGTGGACAATACCTCATGAGTATTGTCACACAGCATTACTGGGAGAATTCAGTGCCAGCGTTGCAATTCTACTGAGAGAAGAAAAGTAGAAACTCATGCCTGATATCTCCCAGATTCTGTCTGTGTGCCGTTTTTCTTTGCTGATTTTAATTTGTATTTTTTCACTGTAATAAGCCATAATCATGAGTATGATAGCTTTTCTGAGTTCTGTGAATGCTACACAATCCTTGAAACTGAGGGTGGTTTTGGAGACTCCAGACATAGGAAAGACTTTTTCCTGTGTGTGTGGAGTTTTAGCTGAAAGACCTGAAACCTGGGGGTGATCCAATGGTTGCAGGATAGAATCATCTGATGATGCCTGCATGTGTCCCCGGTGATGGCTATACTAGGACTATCAGCGAGAACATCTACAAATGGCCTCTCCATGTGATTTTCCTATATGGGCTACTTTGAACTTCTTTACACTTGGTTAGCTGGGTTCCAAGAATAAATATACCGAGAGAGCAAGGTGAAAGTGCATGACATTTTTCTAAACTAGGTTCATAAGTCTCATGGCATCGCTTTGACTCTGTTGGTCAAGACAGTCACAAAGGTCCACTCGACATAGACCTCACTGTGCAATAGGAAGAATGTCAGTTTCACATAGTAAGACCGTGGTATGGAAGATACCACATCTTTGGAAAACACAATCTGCCATGCTTGCAATGTAAAATGTTTATATCTCTAGCTTGTAGCCATAGATTTTTACCTCTTAGCAACAATTTGGGGTCTCTGTCTATCTCCTCTACCCTCAATTTAATTGCCTTCTCTAGGCCACTGTTTTAGAACAGCCAGAGATAGTAGAAAGCTTCACTTTAGTGCTGGGCAGATCCCAGTTACTGTGTTTTGAAATAAGGGTTTGGAGAGGGATAATTTCTCAAATATTTCCTTGTGGGCATATTCAGGGAGTGCTGAGTAGTATTTATGGAATTACTATCTAGAGCAGCATGCTTCCTGGGTGGAATACTTTTGAGCATTAAGCACTGAGGGCTTTTTACATTTTGCTTAGTAATTAAAAGCGCTGTGGAAAAGCTCTGTGAATAAAGAACCATGAGCACTGCTATCGCCTGAATGTTTGTGTCCCCCCAAAATCCAGATGCTGAAATCTAATCCCCACAGTGATGCCATTAGGAGGTGGGGCTCTTGAGAGATGATTAGGTCATGAGGTCAGAGTCTTCACAAATGGGACTTATAATGCGCTTATAAAAGAGACCCCAGAGAGCTCTGACACAGGGAGAAGATTGCGGGCTATGAACCAGGAAGCAGGCCCTCATCAGACAGCTAATCTGCAGATGCCTTGATCTTGAATTTAGCAGTCTCAAGAACTATGAGAAATAAATAGCATTTTTGTTATAGTAGCTGAAAGGACTAAGAGAAGTACGATACAAAATTTAAACAAATATCGTCCATTGTCTTACATTCTTTTAGCAATAGCCTCAATTTAATTTTTAAAGAATGTAATTATAATTTTTCTTGTAGGTAACGAGTCCATTGCTTTAGTGCAGAAATAGAGCAGTTGGCTTGTATGTAAAGTACCGTGCTATATGCAGTTCCTACAAGGCTCAAAGCTCACAGATACTTTTAATTTTACATTAATTATAACACAACACCTGGGCCTGATGAAGTATTACTACTTAATAGTAAACTAATTTTACTTTATAGTAAAACATTCTTCTACTTTATTGTCATTTAATAATTTATTTTTTTTTACTTTAAAAATTTATACAAGATCTCATTTTTTAAACTGCCTTTCCTTGAGTATACCATTTCCTGAGAGCTTAATATATTATGGCTAATGGAAATGTGTACTTTTAAGATTGCCTCTTAGTTGTACTATAAATACGAGTCTCTGGTAAGCCTCAGTGTGAACAAAAGCTACTAATTTATTTTTCATAAGTTGAATCAGTCCTAAAAAGGGATGGCACCAGCCGATTGGTGACTATTTTAGTGTAGTGCTGCGGTAATAGCTGGATAAGGGGGAGAATCAATTAGGGCGCTGAAAGAGATGCAGATTTTGTTCACTTAAAACTCAGGCTTTTAAGCCCCGGATAAAAACCTAGCCTGGAATGCATTCTGAAAGGCTAGAACCAAAAGAGGATGTAGGAATTCCTAGATGCCTATCATTTAAACAAATGGATTAGTCAAAATAATGATGTGAGAGATATGCCAAATAAGGCCAACTTGCTTTTTTTTTGGATGTGTGAAAAGTAAATTGTGCAACGAAATTTCCATCGTATTTCATCTGTTTTTGATAGATCACAGAAGCTGTATCAGTGTTCATATACACACTAGAAATTCCAAGAATATGAAAGGTGAATGAATTAATTGACTTGTTTGCTTCTTGTTATTAAGATTTAATTTCTCTGTAACTTTAAAAAGTAGTGACGTATACATATTCAAAATATGTACACATACTCAAAAGTATGACGTATACATATTTAAATATGTATATAGTTAATTTTATCCTGTTGCTTCTGCTTTTCGTGAATTAACAGGAAATAAACTATGTCATGATACATTTCACTGCCTACAGCAGGCTACTAATTACATTCGATTTAATTGAAATCAATTTATTTCCTACTGAGAGCTCATAGTCAATATGGCATATAACCCCAAAACGTTAGATGATCTTGTTTCTCTCAAGTTCTAGTGTGAAGAGAGTAAGTAGTAGTAAAAGTTAAATAGCAATTAATTGATTCAATTAATGCAACTTATAAGTGATAGACAGTAAGTGCTACAGACTTTAAAAATGAGACATGTGTAAGCATGTTTACAACAGCTCTGTTCGTAATTGCAAAACACTTGAAAAAACCAAAATTTTCATTATCATTGGAGGAGATAAGGAAGTTGTTTATATTCACACAATGGTGTTCAACCTTTAAAGTGAATGAGCTATAGCTATATGCATCGACAATGATGAATCTTATACATAATGTTGTGTTGGGGCAGCTAGGTAGCTCCACTTAGAAAACGATACAGTTAGATCCAGTCCTTATACTAAATACCGATAAAAACTCAAGGACTTAAATGAAATCATTTAAGTACTAGATGAAGACACAGGAGATTTTTTTTTATAAAATTGGATTAGGAAAGTATATTCTAAATTAGATTAAAAATTCAGAGCTATTTTAAAACAAATTAATTACATGAAAAAACTCCTCATGTCAAAACTATCATATGTGCAAAGTGAAAAGACAAATAACAAATCAGAGAGAAAAATTGTTACTTGTGCAATTCTAAGAATTAAGATGCTAAGGAATAATTTTTAAAAAGTATCAATAATCTAAGAGAAAATGTGCAAAAGAAATGAAAGCTATCTCACAGAAAGCATAAGAAAAACTTGTACAACTTTACTCATAATAATACAGTTTAAAATTAAACTACAACAGATAACATTTTTCACCATGAGATTAGCAAAAATCTAAGTTTAATGAAGCAAATGGGAAATGGGCACTCTTACGTATCATTGGTATGAGTATAAAATAGTACATCCTTTATGAAGGCAATTTGGTAATGCCTATCAAAATGACAAGTGTATTTCCTTTTGACCCAAGAGTCGAACTCACAGGAATTTATCCTACAGAAATATATGCACACATAAAAAACATCATATGTTATTATCTGAAACATTGTAATAGTAAAATATTAGAGAATATCCAAGTGTCCATTAATAAGGCACTGGTTATAAAAAGCTATGGTAGATACTCATCATAGAATATTATGTATGTAATTATAAAGAATGAGAAAGTGCTCTGAATACAGATATGGAATGATCTATATGTGATAAGTTAAGTACCCTTTTAATTTAAAAAATGGGGGGAAGTAAGAATACAGTTATGTTTGCTTATATTGGAAAGATTCAAAAGAAACTAACAAAAGTGATTACCTTTTGGGGAGGAGGTGGGGTGACATAGGGTGGCTGCAACAGGGGAGGAATTAAGACTTCAGTATATTGTATTGCATTGTTTTGATTTTTAAATCACATATATGATACCTACTCAAATTAACTAATAAACCCAGCGTGATAAGAAGGAACAAAGTACAGAAAATAAATACAGCATAATTGCTTTTGTGTGAAGTTAAAAAAGCAAGGAAAGTATAACAGTTTATTAAAACATGATTTCCCCTGGAGAAGGTTTCATGTGCATTTGAGAATATATATTCTAATTCTTGGGGAATGTTCTACAGATGTTCTCTATTACTACGTTTATAATGTTGATCAACTTTCTATTTCCTTGTTGATCTGCCTACTTAAAATGGGGTATTGAAGGGTCCAGTAATTATCGTTGAATTGTCTATTTCTCCCTTCAATCCTGCAGTTTTTGCTTCATGTATTTTGAATTTATGTGTATATATATATATATACACACACATAGATGGACAGACATAAATATAGATATAGATAGATATAATTGTTTTATCTTCTTAATGAATTAATCCATTTATCATGATAAAGTGTCCCTTTTGTCTCTAGGAACAATTTTCATCTTCAAGTCCATTTTTCTGATACTGCTGTAGCCACTCCAGCTCTCTTTGGTTACTGTTGACATTTATCTCCTGAGACAGAGTAGGGGGTGGTAAGAAAGAGGAAACTATTGTTTATTAAGCTTCTAAAATTTTCTATACTGCATTATGCAGGAAAATTTCCATATAAGAAATATTCTTTAACTGATGCTGCTTTAAAGAATGCTTAAAGATGATGATGCTTTCCAGGAATGAATATTTTCTGGCTTACCTTTATGTTGCTATTATATAATGAAGGGCTAAGTTTTGATAGACAAGGCATGGAATATTTCAAAAATCAAAAAATCCCATTCTATGTATCACATTGAAATTAGTAAAAATCATTCCACAGTATAACTACAGATGGGCCATGATTGCATTTATAGTTTAATAAAGTAGACCAGGTATAACCTTCAGGAACACATGATTTGGAATATGATTGATGTAGAAAACACATACACACTCTCACTCACATCCCTTAATAAATAATTGATTTAGGTAGGTATATTAATTTTCTATTGCTGCTATAATACATTATCACAAATTTGGTGGCTTAAAAAGTATGAATGAATTATGTTACAATTCGATAGGTCAGAAGTCCTACAGGAGTCTCACGGGGCTAAAAATCAAGGTGTCAGCAGGATGTGTTCCTTTCTGGAGGGTCCCGGGAGAATTTGCTTGTTTGTTTGTTTGTTTTAGCTTCTAGAAGCTGCCTCAATTCCTGGCTGATATTTCCCTTCTTCCATCTCCAAAGCTAGCAACGTGGCATCTCTCTGACCCCGCTTCTACCATCACAGCTCTTTCTCTGACCACAGCCAGGAAAGGTTCTCTGCTTTTCTTAGAAAGGTGATTAGCTTGGACTCACATGGATAAGGACCCCATGGCAAGGTCCTTAACCTTAATCACATTTGAAAACTTCTTTTTTCATGTAATGTAACACATTCATAGGTTCTGGGGATTAAGAGGTGAATATTTTTGTGAGGCCATTATTCTATCTATCATAGTAGGATTAATTACTGGATTCTAAAACCATTAGTAAAAAGTTGATGGGGAACACAGATTACGTGCAGGTCCCAAAAGAAAAAAAAAATAATTTTAAAACAGAGAGATTAGCTTGTCTCCCCTGTAATGTAGGAATCACATTTACTATCACTAATAATCGGATATCAGATATTACACACCTTTCAGTGTGCTGCACAGTGTTGTAGAGATTTGACAATTAGGCTCGTAAACTCATCCTAGAAAAAGTGCTACATACCTCATTGCTGAATATCACTACAGTTACCTTCGAAGTACTCCCCTTGGGAAGCTATGCACTGATGCCAGCGCTTAGTCCACCCTTCCAAGCAATTTTGGAACTCTTTTTCTGGAATAGCCATTAGAGCTGTCATCGTATTACCCTTGATATGTTCTGAATGTCATCCAAATGTCTTCCTTTCAGTATGTCCTTTATCTTTAGATAAAGAAAGAAGCCATTGCAGGCCAGATCAGGTGAGTAGGGTGGGTGTTCCAATACAGTTATTTGTTTACTGGCTAAAAACTCCCTCACAGACAGTGCCTTGTGAGTTGGTGCATTGTCGTGACGCAAGAGCCATGAATAGTTGGCGAAAAGTTCAGGTCGTTTTTGTCTAACTTTTTTTTAATTTCTATTTTTTTGAAGGGGAACAGTGTGTATTTTCAGGATTTTTTATTGGAGAACAGTGGTGTGTTTTTTCCCAGGACTCATCAGCTCCATCCAAGTCAAGTTGTTGTCCTTTCAATCTTCATTGTGGAGGACGCAGCTCAGCTCCAGGTCCAGTCGCCGTTGTTAGTTCCAGGGGGCGCAGCCCACCATTGCATGTGGGAGTTGATGGTTCAACCTTATGGTTGAGAGGACGCGCTCCAACCAACTGAGCCATCTGGGAGCTCTGTGGCAGTTCAGCTCAAGCTGTCGTGTTCAATCTTAGTTGCAGTGGGCGCAGCCCACCATCCCTTGTGGAAGCTTAGCTACTGCTCATTGACTTTGTTCTAGTTGTGGAAGGGGCAGCTCGCTGGCCCATGTGAGAATCGAACCGGCAGTCCTGTTGCCCAGAGCTCGCGCTCCAACCAACTGAGCCACCTGTCCACCCCTCGTCTAACTTTTTTACGCAGCTTTTTCAGCACTTCTAAATAGTAAACTTGGTTAACTGTCTAGTTGGTACAAATTCATCATGAATAATCCCTCTGGTATCAAAAAAAGGTTAGCAACATCATTGCAACAAGTTCACGAACTTAATTCTCAGACCTCAATATACAGCATCACCTGGGAATTATTCTTGTGAAAAATGTGTAACTTGACTACAATTCAGCCTATAGTTTTAACCTCCAGTGTATAGGAAATATGGAGGATGGAGGATTAATTTAAAGAATACCACAAGGAAATGGACAGAAAAATCAAGGATATGTAATATTCTACAAGACAACTTATCTCTTTGAAAACTCTGTATCATGAAAGAAAAAGGAAGAGGAAGTGGCAATTGCTTTAGATTAAAGAAGACATAACAATCAAATACAATTCTTGGTCTTTGATTAGATCTTGGTTTGAAAATAAAAAGAGCTATAAAATATGTTTAGGAGACAAATGGCGATACATAAATACAGACCAGAAAATAGATGACATTAGGAAGTTTTCTAAATTTGTCGGATGTGATGATAAAAGTGTCAATAGGTAGGAGAATGCTCTTATTTTCTGTAAGTGTATGCTAACGTAGATAGGTTGAAGCAGCATAATGTTTATAATTTATTTTCTAATGACCCAAAAGAAAACATATACAGAAAAAACAAATATGACAAAATGTTATTGCTGTAGGAAGTACACAGGGGATATTGTGCTCCTTTTACTTTCCTGTGTGATTAACATTTATTTTCATTTTAGTAGAACTTAAAAAGTCCAATGTGAAAGTACATATACACATAACATATTCAATTGCATTATAATCTGTTGGAGGTTGTCATGACAGAAATGATGTCTGCAGGAATAATTAGACAAAGGAAAAAGTTTAAAAAGTAAACATTTGTCAGTTTTTTCTCACCTTTTCTCAATTCTAGGCGACGGACTTATTTTCCTCTTTATTTTAGAGGGGAAAAACAAATAGTTTCTAGCATGATGGAATTTGTTTTTAGAACATTCAGTTCTTTTCAGGCTGCTTGGGGGCTCACCTTATATGGAGCTTCAGGATGTCCTAAGCAGATAACCAGTCTCAATTCTTGAAACAGACAGAGTATGTCTCATTCATGTGTTATGTGACCAGGTTGCCAATACAAGAGACTACATAGAGGTCTGCAAAGCACGCACCGTGAATCACTTGAAGGACCCGCTGAACTTCAGCTCCATCAGGAGTGTCAGGCATCCAGTGAACCGCTGCTGTTGTGAGCACCAGGTCTTCTTGCATGTCAACTGCCGCGAAAGCCCTTGTAATAACGGCTAAGAAACTTGAGAGCTCTCGCCCGACAGACATTGCAGAAGGTTGGAGACCCCTGGTGGCAACATAGAGGAAAACCAGCTCACCGCAAAGTCCCAGTCTTTCTAGTAGGAAAAAACAGAGTAAACGGAAACTGAAGCCAATCTCTTTGAGTCTCCTTTACTTCTCTGACCTTTTCATTTCACTTTTATTTCTCCCTCTATTTAAATACTTTGTCATCCTTAATGGTTTTTCCGTGCCACTCTTCTCATTTACATGTTCTCTTTAACTTATCTCATCCATTCACCAGTTCATACTGTTAGCATGGTTTTCTCTACTGAGCCCACACCTGTATTTCCAACTCCCTGCTAGATATTTCTATTTAGATATCTCTTAAACTTAACATACCAAAATAAAACTTATTGCCCAAACCTGCTAATCTTATATTTCCTATCTCAGGAAATGAGATGGTATCACAATACAGCCAGGCCAGAGGGCTTATACTTCAATAAAGCATAAAGGTACAAAGAGTCTTGCACAGTTAGAATGTATCAGGCACAGGGATAGGTACTGGGATAAGGAAAATAAAGACACACCTTAGAGTCGAGTGAAGAAAACAGACCCTTTAATGTGACAGAGGAGTGTATATCCTGCTTTGGGAATTCTGGGAAGGAGACGTAACTCAGCCTGAGATGGAAAGATTCAAGATGAAGGATTCCAAGAAGAAATCACTACCAAGCTCTGTATTGTACACAGTAAGAATTTGTGTTGTGAGCTGACTCCTGTCCCCACTACCACACTCAAAAGTTGAAGTCCTCACATCCAATTCTTCAGAATGTGCCTGTATTTGGAGATAGTCTTTAATGGGATAATTAAGTTAAATGGGGTCATTAAGGTGGGCTCTAATCCACTATGACTGGTGTCCTTGTAAGGAGAGGAACTTTGGGCATGGATACAGAGAGAATACAATGGGAAGACACAGGCCATATGTGAGCCATAAACACCGTCAACACTTTGATCGTAGGTTTCCAGCCTCTAGAACTGAGGAAGTAAATTTCTGTGGTTTTTATCCACCCAGTCTGTGGCACTTTGCTATAGCAGCCCTAGCAAACTAATATATTCTGATTTCTTTTCCAAGATAAAGGTAAGAGACCGTTCTAAGCAGAGGGAAGAGACTATGCAAAGCAAGTAATCATGATAGATTATAGCTTACCTGGGAATCTATAAGCAGTTCAGTAGGACCAGGTTACTGGGCATGCAGTGGGGAAGAGACCTGGGGAATTTGAGGCAATGAGGCTGGAGAGATAAGAAGAGGCCAGATTATGAGGAGAGCTCCACTGTACCAAATTAAATAGTGGAAATTGGGGCAAAGAAATAATAGTACTAAGGAAGTAGTCGTTTGCTCCCTCAAAATAAACTTAATCATTGGTGTACAATTCTTAGGGCTTTGTCTAATTCAGTTTTCCATCTTAACAGCTATTATTTCATGATGACAATTACCAACTGTCCACTAGATAGAGCAGTATTTTAAATAATCCTTTTCTTTTACAGGACGTTTATCCCTCCTGGGCAATGTAAATATTACTTTATCAAATTTTATGTCAATATTCTTTCCTCCACTCCTTTATTTCAAGCTTCAGTGATTTTTTTTTTTTCTTCAGTGTTTATGTTTTAACAATATCTGGAATTTGTTATAGCACATCTGTTGGGTTGGTGCTTATATAAGTTGGATTTAACAAAAATAGCATTACTTTTTAAAGTCAATATCTCTATTTCTCAAGTCTTAATATTTATTTTGCTTCTTTACAATTAATTTTCCTAATATCTAAGGCATGGGTAATTTATCTTTGTTGTCCTCTCTGCAATTTCCCTCTTATCTGTTGATTCTTGACTCTCCCATGGATAGAATAGAATTGTTGTTATAATAAAATAAGGTGTAAGCTCCATGGAGGGAGTAGCCATGACCCACTTTTTCATCAGTATGTTACCAGTACCTGATATAGTGCCTGATACATGATTGATAATAAATGTATTTTAAATGAAAAATATAATTTACTCTCAGCCACCTATCAACAAATCCTTATGAAACAGTTGTTCTTGAATTAAAGTAGTACTTTAGAACCCCCTGGAGAACTTTTTCAATATACACAGGTGCTAGTTTTCCACACACCAAATCTGAATTTGGGAGAAGAAAGGAGGGACCAGGCATCAGTACAGTGAAAAAGCTTCCAGTATTATTTTGATATCCATTACTAATGGATAAGGGGAGAAATTATTCCTTTCACCTCAGTTAAATTCCTCCTGCCCTGAGTGCAAAGATAAAAAAATAAGCTATGTAGTGAGAGAAAATGGAGTAGGAGATTTTACCTAGAATTTTTCAACACTTCCTTTAGCATATTTTACTCATAAGACTGGTCTCCACTGAGATCAAAGTTCTGTGTAGCATTATCGTTAAAATGGTGTCTTTGTACACGTGTGCTCCAATGTTCATTGCAGCTTTATTTACAATGGCCAAGACATGGAAACAACCAAAATGTCCTTCGATAGATGAATGGATAAAGAAGTTGTGGTATATATACACAATGGAATACTATTCGGCGGTAAGAAAAGATGATATAGGAACATTTGTGACAACATGGATGGATCTTGAAAGAGTAATGCTGAGCGAAATAAGTCAGACAGAAAAAGCAGAGAACCATGTGATTTCACTGATATGTGGTATATAAACCAAAAACAACAAAAGAACAAGACAAACAAATGAGAAACAGAAACTCATAGACACAGAAAATAGTTTAGTGGTTACCAGAGGGTAAGGGGGGTGGGGGGTGGGGGGTGGGAGATGAGGGTAAGGGGGATCGAATATATGGTGATGGAAGGAGAACTGACTCTGGGTGATGAACACACAATGGGATTTATAGATGATGTAATACAGAATTGTACACCTGAAATCTATGTAATTTTACTAACAATTGTCACCCCAATAAATTTAATAAAATAAAATTTTTAAAAAAAATGGTGTCTTTGTATATATCTATTAAGTCCATCTGATCTAATGTGTCATTTAAGGCCTATGTTTCCTTATTGATTTTCTGCCTGGATGATCTATCCATGGATATAAATGGGGTATTAAAGTCCCCTGCTATTATTGTATTGCTGTCAATTTCTTCTTTTAGGTATGTTAATATTTCCTTTATATATTAGGTGCTTCTATGTTGAGTAATAAATATTTACAAATATTATATCCTCTTGTTGGATATATTATAATTATAAAAGGATAATATCGTATCCTTTTATAATTGTTTAATGCCCTTCTTGTCTTTTATTATAGTCTTTGTTTTAATGTCTATTTTGTCTGTTATAAGTATACCTGTTCAAATTTCTTTTGGTTATCATTTGCATGGAACATCTTTTTCTATGCTTTCACTTTCAGTCTTTGTGTGTTCTTACATCAGAAAGGTCTTTTTTAAAATCCATTCAGTCACTCTCTGTCTTTTGATTGATGAATTTCATCCATTTACAGACACACACACACACACACACACACACACACACACATACACACACACAGGAATACTACACAGCCATAAAAAAGAATGAAATCTTGCCATTTACAACAACATGGATGGACCTTGAGGGAATGACACTAAGTGAAATAAGTCAGACAGAGAAAGACAAATACCACATTACTGAAGTTATGTGTTGAATCTAATAAACAAAGCAGAATAAAACTCATAGATGCAGAGAACAGAAAGGTAAGGGGAGGGAGATTCGGGGTTGGCATGAAGGGACTCAAAAGATAAAACTTCCAATTATAAAATAAATGAGTCATGGGAAATGTAATATACAACATGCTGACTATAATCCATAATATTGTAGTGCATACCTGAATCACACCAAGAGATTAAATCATAAAAGTTCTCATCACAAGAAAAAAAACAAAACACCAAGAACTCTAACTTTGTATGATGACAAATGATAACTAGGCTTATTGAAGTGACCATTTCGCAAATATTGAATCATTATGTTGTATCCCTAAAACGAATATAACGTTATATGTCAATTATAGCTAAAAAAAAAAAAAATAGTGGCTCTAGAAGGATGGGAAGACCACGACCTAGGATCAAAAGCCTGGGTGTATTGCTAGCTTTCATATTTATTAGGTTTGGGAGATCAAGTAAAACAGATAGCTCTCGGAGCTTCGGTTTCCTCACCTGTAAAATGAGAATAATAATGTCTATTTGAAAAATAAGTAAATGCAAGCATTTGAGGTATGAATTGTTTTGACTAATTTTTGTACTTGAAAAGTACCACTTACCACTCTAACCTTTAAGGCATGTGTTTAGTCAAGTTCTATTTATAGAAACAAAGATGGGTAAAGTTCTTAGTAATAGACTTCTAGAGTTAGCTGCCCTCGTAACTAAAGTGACTGCTAATTGATTTCTCCTTCTATAACTCAAATCAAGGATGTAATTGCAGTGGCTTTGGGCAATGGCTTTCTTCACTGCCCTTTTAAGATATGACAGGTCTCTCTGCTATGTCTTCTAAGGCCCACATATGACCAAGTTGATAGTTTTTCACCACTAGAGATTTTTTCCCCTGTGTTTTTCTCAAGGAACTTTTCATTCCAAACAACTGAACCTCTTAAGATAGTTTATCTAAACTTGAACAAATGATAGAGTTTACACAAAATAACGTTGTCCCAAGGACTGAGGTGCTGTTGGGCCTCATATACGTCTCGGATCAAGAGCTGGAAAGCCACAGGAGCTGAGAAATACCATAAAACACCAATATCTTATATTTTGGGGATGCTTTATGATGATAACTTCTATTTAAAATAGAGAATATGAGACCGAAGGACAGAGAAGTTGATCTAGAAAAAAGGAGGACAAATAAAATCTTGAATATTTGGCTGTCAAGCTAAAAACATTGATGTGCTTTACATTTTTATTTTAAAAATTGCTTTAGTTTTTTGTTTATTTTGAAATTAATATTGAGTACATTATTCAAATATTAGAAAATGGGAAAAAGCAAATGCAAACCCCCACATTCCTATCATCTCAGTGCAGTAACTGTCTTTGGAGTGTGTTTTCTTATGCATTCCCCACCCCCATGCTCCCAGATGCAAGCATGAAGGTACATAAGCTTGGTTAAAGGTTGGAGTTGGGTACCCCAAGGAATTTCTTCATTGTGAAGGCCTAAGTCCTTGGGTTCCTTTCTTTGTGACATTCAAGGGAAGCTGCTAGAATTGGAATTTATAGTTCTTTCTGAAACTGCTCTGATCTGTCAGTGAACCAGCTATTCAAGTTTCGTTGGTGTGGTGTGAATTCTTATGGAGGATGAAGGAAATGGTCTTTTAGGATCCGATGGAGAAAGAGTGTCAGCCTACTCAGACAACAACTCCAGGAGCCCAGATGGCATTGGGAAGTGCCACAGTGTCCATAAGGCAGCTGGAAGTGGAATTTCCCAGGACCTTAGAGAAATGTGCAGAGGAAACAATGCCACCATGAACTATTGAAGATACATGGGGTAAACTTGTTAGATAGATATTTATATAAAAATTCAAACGGAAAAAGTGAGATATAAAGGGTAAATCCAACAGGCCCACTATATGATAGCTGTTCTAGAAAGAAAGAAGAGATGTGGTAGGAAGAAAGGTATCAAAGACATACTAGAAGAAAACATCTCAGAAAAAAACCCCGCAAGTATAATGATAGAAAGAACAGAGTTCAAAACAGGATATAAGATAAAAAATGACTCACACCTACACGTATTCCCATGGGATTCAATTACTCCCTGAAAAAAAAAAGAAAATTCTAGTATCAAAACTTTTCTTCAAATATAGCTGTATAACACCTGAATAATTCAAATCACCAAAAATAATTCATCTAAGTGACAGCAAAAGATGGAAATAAAATTAAGGAGGTTTTTACCAAATTCTTGAATCTCGTTCCTTGTGGTAAGAAATTACTTTTGCTTACTTGTCTATAATATAACAGATGAACCTCTGTCTCTTTGTCTATCTCTCCTAAGATCAGTGATAAGGGATGTTGGGGATGGGGGAGTGCTTTTCATTTCTCATAAGTGAAATAAAAAATTGATCCTCACTATCAAAGTAGAAAATAAATGAAACTTCATAGATAACAAAGAAACAAACCCTTTGACTAATATTTCTGTCTTACAGTTCTAGATCTTTCTGCACACTGTCCTACAAAAACAACTATTAATTAAGATCCTACTGAAGCGAAGGGAGTCTCCCCTGCGAGTTGGCCAAGAAATACACTAAAATATTTGTATATCTTCCTTGGTTTTTATTCTTCTCTCTAGTGGCTAGTCCCATCTTTTTCAAGTTCCAATTAAAATAGCCTTCAATTAGGCATATTCTTTTGCTTTCCATAGCTCACCACTCTTAGATACAAGATCAGGATGACACTGATGATACACTCCCAATGCCCCAGGATAATTGCCCTGGGATCCTTTCTTCACACACTTCCTGTGAGATTCCAGTGAGACTAAATATTTGACAGGAACTTCAAAATACCATTTTTGTTATTTTTTAAATATGTGAGCGGCTATACTTTCATTTATATAAGTTTATACTTTACTAACATTTATACACACATTAATGAAATATAAACTTGGAATTTTGACTACATAAAATCGATTGTCTTCCAAACCACAAATTACCCTTGGATTGTAGCAATTTTCTGTTTAATAGTTGCATTGTTTCTGAGGTGTATTGACTAGGTATATAATAGATTTTAACTGAGTTATTTTTATTCATGATCTTTAAAACTAACAAGTACTTATAAAACATCCAAGGGCATCTAAACTAAAATTCTAGTCATTTTTGTAAACCAAATTTGACAAAAATAATTCCTTACATATTGGAAGATGGGTTATACCCTAGGAAGCTGAATTTATGACTAGCTTCCTACTGGGTTTTGATTATCTCGTTGATGCAGACCACAATGGGAGCTTCCAAATAGATGTTTCCAAGCTTTGCATGCCCTTAAAAACAAATCCAGGGATGTTAGCAGAATGGCAGAGTAGGCAGCTCCAAGCACCTGTCTCTCCACAGAAACAGCAAAAAACAAGCAGAAATTGGCCTAATCAACTTTGTGGGAACTCTGGAAAGCAGTCAAAGGTTTACAAAAACTTGGTGAATGCTGAATCAAAAGCAAACAAACAAACAAAGGCAGCCTAACAATGACAGGAAAGCTTTGTGGCAGTTTTACATGCCCTTGCCCTCGCCTTCCTCAGCTTGGTGGTGTTCTTGAAGATGGCAGCCCATCTACCCAGTGCAGGACCCTGGCCCCTGGTTCCAGAGGGAGCAGGGCGCATCTTATAGGCAAATCGTTGTGTTTGTCTGTTCTAACCTGTCTGGGGGGCTACCTGAAACACTGTTGCAGGGTCTCTGTTTTGCTTAAGTTAGAAGTCACTCAGGATGGGAAAATGGCCAGTGTTGCTTGGAAACATTGTGAGGAGGCAATGAACAACCCACAGTCCCACAGTCACGTGAGGCTAACGATGATGGCTGAGACGCAACAGACTGCCTAAAGGCTGGGAAGAAAAGCTGGGGAGAATTTTATTGTGAGAAATCAGGGCATGGAAAAACACCCAGGTACACTGGGGAATTTAGAAAGCCACACATGTGCCCAAGGTGGGCCAGATGTTCAGAAAACATCATAGAAGACCCTAAGCTTTCACCTCTGGCTGATATCCAGGCTCAGTGTAAGCAGGAAGTGGCGTCTAAGACGAGCTGTGAACAGCCTGGCTAAGTGTAGAAGGAGTGCCTTATCACGTAGCATATCTGCAAAAATTAGGAGAAGGTTTTTTGGCTTTTGTTTTTGCTCCTGGTGTTTAAGGAAATTGCTCTCAAAAATATTAGCTGAACACAAGACAAAGGAACAAAGACTTCAGTCACAACACACAGACATGGGAAAGCCAATCTTCATATTCATATGGAATCGCAAGGGGCCCTGAATAGCCAAAACAATCTTGAAAAAAAGAACAAAGTTGGTGGGCTCACATTTCCCAATTTTAAAACTTACTGCAAAACTACAGTAATCAAAACAATGCAATGTGGTATTAACATAAGGCTGGTCATACAGACCAATGGAATAAAACATGCTACAGCATGGATGAACCTTGAAAACATTGTGCTAAGTGAAAGAAGCCAGACATAAAACGTCACGTATTGCATGATTACATTTATATGAAATACCCAGAATGGATAAATCATGGAGAATGCAGATTTCCAGAGACTGAGGAGGTGGAAGAGCAATGGGGAGAATTTGCTTAATGGGTATGGAGCTTCATTTTGGAGTGATGGGAATGTTTTTGAACTAGACAGAAGCAGTGGTTGCATGCATTGTGAATGTACGGTTGCAGAATTATTACTTTAACATGATTAATTTTATGGTACATGAATTTCACTTCAATAAATTATGGAGAAAACATAAACATAAACGAACAAATCCAGGAAACACTTGAGACTGGCTTGAGGCAAATTTTCTCATTTCAGAAGCTATAGCTCATCAGATAATTCCATAGGGACAACCAATAAATACATTCTTACCTGATGTTTCATGATAATGAATCCCCTTTCTCCAGGAACAAATACATCACTTGTTCTAATCACTTTACACCAAACACAGTCTCCAGCAATGTCACAGGGAGTGAGTCAGGTTGTCACAAGGCAGTTGTTGATCCAGGGTTACCAAGGTGGGTTTTATAAACCCCAAAGGTAAGAAAAGAACCCGACATGAAATGTTTCTGAAGAAGCTTCCCCGCCACACAGTGAGTATATTGGCAGTCCCTTTCCATAAAACCATGACTCTGTAGCTCGTAGGCGACAACTCATGATGGAGAGAGCTTTCAAATAGTATGTGGATGAGCTTAGGAAGTCACAAGGGCACCTCCTCCCTAAATGTACACTTCCTAGCACAACATTTATAAAATAGAAATAAGAGGAAGAAGCTAATCTAAATTGATTATTTCACGGACCTTCTTGCGAATAGTAATTTAGGGCTAACTCATTCTGATGAAAATTTGCACAACTTTTGCCAGGTTTCATGTTTTATACCATGGGTAAGTCATATGCTTAATGAGAGGATGCAGTAGACTCATTTGGGGGGTGTTTTCTAAGCCCACTACTGAATCTTCTCTGAAAATGCTTGCTTCACAAGAAAATGCTTGCCTTCGCCCCTCCCTTTCTCCCTGAATAAAGAAAGAAGAGCAATTCAATTGAAGGGATGCTAATTACTAGCTAGGTGGCAAGAGATTCTGATGAAAATTGACACAACTGGATGGAAGTAGAAGCTTAAGTATATGTGTTAAAGTGCTTCTCAGGCTATTTCACGTGGCTTAGATTGAAAATGCTATTTGTATGGCACGTTGAGGTAAATGGGTGAGGCCCTTTGATCTGGAAGTGAGTAGCCAAAATCTGGCTGTTCTAGGCCTGCGGACCTCTACATACTCATATGTGGTACAACCACCATGCCCCAGCTCACCTATGTAGAAGTTTTTATTCAAGCCATATGGAGAACTAAGGGGAGGCTTAAAAATAATAGTATAATAAGCCTAAGGAAGATACTTCTTTATACACATTAGAATGGGTAAAATTTAAAATACTGACAATATCAAGTATTGCTGAGGGTGTAGAATAACTGGAACCCTCACATATTGCTCTTTGGTGTGTAAAAGTGTGCAACACCTTGGAAAACAGGTTGGCAGTTCCTTAAAAGGTTAAGTGTGCATCTACCCTATATCCCAGTTTCCTAATGGGCACTTGTAGGTATTTGCCCAAGAGAGATATCCATATATATTCACAAAAATCTTATACAGGAATTTCATAGCAGCTTTTTTCTTAATAGCCAAAAAAGTACAAACAACTCAGTCTATTAATAAGAGAGTGAGGAAAACTTGTGGTATATTCACACAATGGAATACCAGTCAGCAATAAAAACGAAAGAACTATTGATACATGCAACAACATCAATGAATCTCAAAAACCTTATGTTAAGCAAAAGAAATGTGACCCAAAACAGTAAATCATAACTGGTTCCATTTATATGATATTCTAGAACAGAAAAATTCAACTATGGTGATGAAAGTCCTATCAGAGGTTGGTTGGGATGCAGAAGTTTGACTAGACATGGCCTGAGGAAACTTAGGGAGATAGGGTGTTTCACATCTTAAGACAAGTGTTCCATGGATCACACTATAAGAGTGTGATCCCAAAATACGGTGAATGCTACTGCCGAGTGCCATCCAATGAAAAGGTGATGTTAACTGTGATTTTTGACCTTGATGGAACTGTGTAAGCTGAGTTTGTACCCAGGACACTACGGTGAACTCTGAATATTATGATCTTATTAGAGCATTTAAGAAATGATGTGTGTAGAAAGCCACCTGAAAAATGGGTAAATGGCTTCATCCTCCATCATGAATATTATCCTCTGTGTCACACAATGCTCTATGTCACACATCACTTCTGGTATGGCAATTTCTGTCAAATAAAAACATCATGGCATGTCCTCGTCCACCTTATTCACTGGATCTGGCCCCATTTGACTTCTGTCTCTTCCCAAAGTTAAAATGATTCAGGACATTGAGGCAGCCACAAGAGCACAGCTAAAGACATTCACAAAAGAGGACTTCCAGAACTGCTTCAGAGAGAGGCAAGTATATGGGATAAATATGTGTGAAATGATGGGGAGTATTTTGAGGGAGATAAATGGCAATGCGTCTTTTACTGTAATAAATTTTTAAAATTTAAACATTCACCATATGTTTTGATCACGTCTTATACATTTGTCAAAAGCTCATCTAGCTGTGCCTTTAAAAGCTGTGTATTTATTGGATGAAAATGGCACTACAATAAAGTTGATGAAATTAAAAATAAAAAAGAAATAACGTAAGCATACAATTCATTACTGTGGTAGTAATTATCAGGAAAAAATTTTGGAGGTACTAAGTCTGATTACCTCTGGTGAGTGGGATTGGGGAAGTACTGGGGTGGGAAACCATTGATTTTCACGTTATACAATATATTAATTATTCTGTTTACTGTGAAGATATGTTTTTTTATTTGTTTGCTTGTTTTCAGTATTTTAAGGCCAAGAAAAGGACTTAGGGTGGTTAAGAGGAAGGGCATTCATTTTTAAATTTTATTTTATTTTATATTTTAAATTTTATTAAAATTATTGGGGTGACATTGGTTAATAAAATTATATAGGTTTCAAGTGTACAAGTCTATAATACATCATTTGTATATTGCATTATGTGTTCACCACCCAGAGTCAGTTCTCCTTCTGACACCATATACTTGATCCCCTTTACCCTCCTCTACAACCTCCCTCCCTTCTTACCCTCTGATAACCACCATACTGTTTTCTGTGTCTATGAGTTTTTGTTTGTCATGTTTGTTCATTTGCTGTTTTCAGTTTTATATACCAAATATCAGTGTAATCATATGGTTCTTGACTTTTTCCACCTGACTTATTTTGCTTAGCATGATATTCTCAACATCCATCCAAGTTGTCACAAATGACAATATTTCATCTTTTCTTATGGCTGAGTAGTATTCCATTGTGTATATATACCACAGCTTCTTTATCCAATCATCTATTAAAGGACACCAGTTATTTTCATGTCTTGACCACTGAGAATAATGCTGCAATGAATTTAGGGGGTACATATATTTTTACAAATAAATGTTTCAAATTTTTTTGGTAGATACCTGTCGGGTCCTGCGCGACAAGGGTTGAGGGGAGCGAGGAGGGTGGCACAGGGTTAAGAAAAGACAGTAGCGGTGAGTAGAGTTTAAGGTGAGTAGAGTTTAAGCGGGGCCAAGGGACTGGCAGCCTCAAAGACTGGGCTGGGGTGCCTCATCGGCCAACGGCCAACGCATTAGCTTTTATTAGTTAGGTGGGGATAGAGCTTGCCAATCTCAAGACCTGTGAATGCTATACATCATAATAGGAAATTGATTCAAGCCAATCACCCTTGCCTGCAGGCAGCAGAACCATAAGTCTCAGGATGTTTGTACTTCCCCAAGGGACAAAACCTTTATGCATATGAATAAATGGAGAGCACACCATTGAATCTCTTCCCTTGTAGGTTTTGGTAAGGAATGTAGCCACAGAGGCAGAGGCTTTCCTTAACCGGGGGAAGGTGGGCGCTGTACCCACCTCTATGAACCCCGTGGGTTCTCCTGTTGGTCCCCACTCGACTGCGCCTGGCAAAATGGGACAGCCTGCTCCTCTAATCAACAGTCCGTATCTGCTATGCACTTAGCCAGGCACTGTGGAAGGTAGACTATCACACTGCTTATGTTTCAGGATTTCTCTCACTATACAGGCAACGATTGCTCTATGGGTACTTTGGATCCTTCGACTTGGTATAATTCTGTTCCTGTTTGGAACCTCTTCTGCTACACTCCAGGATATTGATAAAGGCAGGGACAAGACAGACTGGGGCTCCCTTGCCTGAACTTGGGAATAGACTTAGGCACTCCATAACACCTGAATTTGGGGATGAAGGGAATGGATATCTTTGTTTTATTTAGGACATTATAGACAAGTAGAGTGATTTTGATAATGTTTGTTATGATGATTTTTAAGCTTGAATTTGTAGTCAAGAAGTAACTTTTTAGAAAGAGGAAGGGTTTTCTCAGATGACAGGAAACTGGTGAGAGAAGAGACGAAGGTTGCAGCCTGATGTTTTTGATGTTGCTGGTGTTTATTGATTCCATGTCAAGTTCTACCCATTGGAGCCAACTTCGTAAAAATAGAAAACTCCTAGAATATTATTGGCATATATAGTTGTCACAAATTCTTTGGATTTAATTGAAAAATAAAATAATTCTGTTAGCTTTAAAAAAAGAATTGAAGCATAATTTACTCTAACCAGTAAAATTTTCATTTCAATACACCATAAATCTTGATGTTTATGGAGCCTCTTCCTCTGAGTGGTAACAATTAAACATTTTTATTTCTCTGTGTAGCAAAACCTGTCAAACCTAGTAGGAAGACATTGAAGACAATGCTTAGGAAATTTAACAGTATGGAAGAGTTTTGCTGCCACCTAATGGACTAGTGGAATATTTTTCATTATTCTGCAATGCACAATTTCCTTTTTACCTCATACAACATTCATATAAAACTGTAATAATTATTTGAACAAATATACTTGATTTGCACATGACTTTTTTTACTACATTACTTTTAATGTTATTGTTACATGTTGCGTGTATAAGTGTTATGATGGTGGTAAAGCAGTAGGTATGATAGAATGTGAAAATAAGTTTGATTAGGTTTTAATAATGATTCATTTTTAAATAATTTTTTTTAAGTTAAATGTATTAAAAACTTAAGGATCTAATATATGGCTTATGAATACTGATATTTTTTACTCAATAAACTTTAGGCAATTTGGATAAACTTATGAGTGAAATGAAGAATTAGCCGTAATAAGAAAGAATGCTGGGGAAATAAATAGGAAAAGCATATACATGTGGAGAGAGAGAGAGAGAGAAAAAAAAAGACATATTTGCTTACTCAGCTAAAAATAGTCAAATTTGCTTTCTTTCTAGTTATAATCTGCTTTTACATTGTATGTATCTAAAATATAGATAGGGATTGATTTTTGCCACTTTTGCTCACTGATGAAAAATGCCTGGTGCATTCTAAGTGTTAGTAACTATTTGTTGGATAAACTGTATTTATGTGACTATATAAACTCTAGAAAGGAAACCAAGTTACCCATAATTCCACTTATAACCCAACAACATCAGTCTTTTGATAACACATTACTGTATAACTTGCTGTGCACTGGGGCCTTCGATGAGGACCCCATGTCCACTGCTGCTGTTTGTTTTTAGCTGGTGTAAACTTCTCTTCTGGTCTCTTGGCATTGACATGGTGTAGAGATTGCTGCTGGTGAGCTTGGTAACTTCCCCCATCTGGCTAAATCCTATCTTGACTCCTTCCAACCATCCCTATCCTCTAAGGTCCAGCTGTGACTCCGATCAATCCTTTACATGGGAAGCTGACCTCAGAGCTCTGTGCTGTACGTTCATTTCCTACTCGTACAGGCCCTCACTTCATCTGCCTTCTACCCCACATGGGAACTTCTGCGTTACTTCTCTGTTACCCGGGAGGCAAGTGGGAGATGCAGGAACACCAAGGCCCACGTAGCTGGACCCCTTTCTCTGCCCTCGCTGCTCTAGTGTTTTCTCCACAGGGTGAACCGGAGCACCAGCTTGGTTGCTCTCAGATTCATTCTCAAAGTATTTGGAGTTTCTATCAGAATCTCTATAAACCACTGGGTTGAGGCCCTGTTCAGGTATCTGTAGTTCCCTTACCCTGGACTTGTCTCTTCTGAATTTCTCTCCTTATTCCCTGTACCTCCTATCCCACTGCCCACCCCCATCCCCAACATGCGCCTTCCCAATCGTCCCACTTGAAACTGATAGGCACATATGACCTTCCTGAATCTTCTCTGCTTGTGTCTCATAGGAATGTTTTATAGTCAGACCTCCCAGCTTGATTTGCAAAGGGAGACTTTGGATTTTAGACTATTCTTTACTCTCTCAGCAAAGCCCGACTTTTAGGAGTATTCTCTTCCTGTGGATTTAAAGATGTAAACTTTGAGCTTCAAAGAAAAACAGTAACTTTTCTGTTTTAAGCTCTTATCACTTTCTTCTTTTCTAGGACATTGAGCTTTATGCCTTAGCCGTAGTGGTGAAAGGAATGGCCTTTAAAAGAATGAGAAAAATAGGAAAGTTAGGATGATTTACCTCAAGATCTTTAACTTATGACATCTGCAAAAGATCCTATTTCCAAATAAGGTCACATTCTGATGTTCTGGGTTGACATGAATTTTTGGGCATCACTATTCGACCCACTAAGTCACCATTTATGAGGTTTGGGTAGAATAAGGAAATAAGCAAGAGAAGTGTTTAGTAGCTCTAGGGTTGAAGGGGCAAGCAGTGGAGATTGTGCCCTAGGACCGCAAAGAGCTGTAGCAAGGCAGGGGGCCCCACGGCAGGGATGCTATCTGCTGCATGCAACCCCTGCCAGGGCACTGGGCTCCGGGCAGGTAGAATGAATGCAGTAAGGAAACTGTTTCTCCTTCCAGTCTCCCAACTCCCTTCATATGCTTCCCATTCACCAAATCCTATCAGAAACCTGGTGTATTAATTTTTTATCACTGCTGTAAACATAACCACGAACTTGGTGGCTTAAAGCAATTGAAATTTATTATCTTACAGCAAGGTAGGTCAGAAGTCCTACAGAGGTTTTAATGGGTTAAAATCAAGGTGTCAGCAGGGCTTGTTCCTTTCTGGAGGCCTAGGGGAGAATCCTTTGCCTTGCCTTTTCCAGCTTCTAGATGCTGCCCACATTCCTTAGCTCATGCTCCCCTCCTCCATCTTCCGAGCCTGCAATGGCAGATTGAGTCCTGCTTTGCTGTGTAAGAACATAGTCATAGGGTCTAGGGTAAGGATGTGGACATGTTTGGGAGGGGCCGTTCTCCTGCCTATCATGTCAGTTGACAGTCTGTAAGATTCAGCCTCCTGGGCAGGGTTGGATCGAGGTTACGTGGGGATAAAACTTATACACTTAGGAGGCCCTCTACATGAAATAATTCAAAATTACCTTAGGCCAAGGCTTGGAAGGAGCAACTCCTGAAGGGCCCTGAAGCTGAAAGCTCACTAGCTCTAGAGTAAGTGAGCCTCTGCTCTTGCACAAAGCAAGGCAAAACAGAGCAGAGAATGGCCTGGCGTGGGGCTGGGGCAAGTGGGCAAGAATAAGGACAGCATGTCTTATCAGTTCCTCCAAATGACAATGAAAAGATTGACTTGTTTGGAATTGGCTGGCATTTCACTAGTGCCTGTACTTCAGAGTGATATCAATCTTCTTCCACCTAAACCAGCTGATATTTGATCATCTGTTAATATGGATAGCATGAGAGACGGCCAATAGCTTGGGGAAAATGACTTATACCATGCCTTCATAGAGCTTCACCCCTTCTTTTCCTCTTACTACGTTTGGGCAAATGTATAGTTGCGCCATTGGGGTTGGTGCATTTCCACTCAATGCTATTCCTTAGCCTTTTAAGGCAGCACCATTTTATTGTCACCTGTCCCTCCAGCCTCCTCCTCAGAAGACCTGTAACAAGTTGTTCTATCACTAATACAGAGAAGGTACAGCAGGACCTTAGATTTTATACTTAGAAGTTCAGGCTTATTGTGTTGCCTATGGAAATTCCATCTAGTCTACTCAAGTCTAAGTTTGCATCTTTCTTGTGACTATGTAGTGTATTTGATATAGAAGTTTTCTTCTAGACCCACTACGTTATAGGACTTTCGGTGCAGTCACATGAGAGTGAGTCAGCAGTTTAATTCCAATGTCTGCCTCACCACCACCCAGGGGCTTTCTAACAAGAACTAAGACTGTTATTAGTTTGATTATTACCCAAGTAGAATAAGAAGGAACTCCATTAGCAAGAACAGGGAAGTGAAGAATACCAATTGGCCATGTCTTAATTGTCTCAAAAAAAAGTGAACTCCATTGTAGATTTTACTTTGTGAAAATAGATCTACTTCCTAAAGAAAGTTTTGTTTTGAGGGTATTTGCTTGTTTAGTTTTATCTCTGCAAGTTAGATGAATTCCCCAATTGCCGTAGTTATACCAGCCTTTCAAATAGGAGTTGCATTGAAAACAGAAAAGTAAGAGAATTATCATAGTGGTAGACTGAAGAGGATGGCATACATAACCTAATGGTGGGTTCCTGGCTCGTATTCCTCTGTTCCCTGTTTAGGTCCATTGAATGAGCAAACCACAAACAACCACACTGAAGTTAGGTGTGGGTCATGTCTAAATTCACAGTGTGGGTTCTGTTTCTCATACTCTGCCAGTCAAGGCCTTTGCCTGACAGTCATATATTAAAAAAAGAAATTAGTGTAGTGAACACTTCTTAGATTTTTTTTCTTTAGATACTGAAACAAAATATGAAAGGAAATGGTTAGCAATGGAGTAAAAACCAAAGGAAACTCAGGGAAAGGGAACTTAAAATAAAAGTGGTGGTGATTTCAAGTGCCGGCCCCTTCCAGAAGCTCAGTGTCTGACTTAAAAAGTCCAAGGAACACAACTTGATCTTGAATTCACAGCAGGGCCAGCACGGAAGGCTGCTTTCACATGTCCCACGCAAGTCTTAAACAGAACTCGTCTGCACTTCTGGCTCTGTCACTTACTCACTGTGTGACCTTGGGTAAGATGCTTCAATTCTTTAAGCCTCTATTTTCTAAGATTTAAAATGGGGATCATATTATCTTCCTTAAGGTGCTGTAAGAATTAGGCATAATGTGTGTAAAATGCCTACGACCACCCCAGGCAATTGTGGTACGGTATTACCAATATTACAGTTGCACAGAAGTTCATAATTATTTTGGGTAACTCTTTTCTTGTATATTTACTTTTAAATAAAAATCAAGATTTTAATATAATCTCTAGCTGGGGCATTATATGCATTCATTTTTAAAGGGAATGATAATTTTGGGTGAATTAGACAGCATGCATCTTTCTCAATCTTTCTCAGTCAAAGGGGTTTTCTTTTGAGGATACGGTCTGCAGATGTTTATTTAAGATGTGCCTCTTCTTTAGAAGAAGAAATGAAGAGCTTAATTACAGCTAAGTTTTACATGGTACATTCTATAATTCTTAGTTTTCAAATGCCTGGACCATTGATCATTTTAAAAGTACTATGTGGAAGAATCAAACTATTTCCAGCAGTATTTTGCATAAATACAAAGAATATAAATTATTAAGGGAAACATGTATATGAACATTGGCTTTATAGTGAATGGTAGCAAGGAAAGTCACTTACCCATTTTCCAGATTTTTTTCTGAATAAGTAAAGAGATGTCATAAACTATATTTCAGTTTTTCATTGATAAATGGGAGGGAAAAAAACCCCCATAAATCTCTTCCTCTCACGTCTCACATCTGTGACACCTGTTGAGTTCCCTGTGGCAGAGTTTCTTCGATGGCATCAACATCCATTCTTCCCTTTTTATTAAAAGAAATCCTGACTTTCAGCAGCATGCCTGGCTGCCTTACGAGGCATTGTTTTCCAGTTTCCCTCTGAGACTTAGTTCTGACCAAAAGGATGGGAGAGAAAGTGATGTGTGCCACTAGAAGATGACAAAACTGGTGCTGGCTCTCTGGCCCAGAGATGGAAACCCCCTGTTGAGAGTGGCCGTTGACTCACACCAGTCCTGGCACCTCTTATCTCTGTACGATTATATGAGCACAAAATAAATGATCTTGCTTAAGCCACTGTATTTTAGGTCTCTGTAGAAGCTTAGCGTATGCCCATCAGAGGAACACAGCACTCACCTAGAGAAAAAGTAGGCAGTTTCTAGATAAACACTGTTGTGGGGTCTTTATTACCCTGAGTCTATACTCTTTAGTGCTGGTCATGGCAGTATAAACATCAGAGATATTTAAAAATTCCAGAGATTTTTATTGAGCAGTGGTTTATGGGGCAGAGCTGGTGCCAACGTTCATAGTCTCAGAGGTTCTCAACAGCTATTGGAGCAGCTGCTGTCTCCTGGCTGCCTGGACTTCAAGATGGAGACTCAGAGAACCGGTCACCTTCCTCCAGTAGTGTGGGTCTCTGCCCTGGGGCTTTTTGGCCTAGACTTCCCAGGATGGGCCTCCCTGCCCTCTTCCTGTGTACCTGGTACATGACCCCAACCAGCCTGAGCAACTGACTTTGTAAGTGTCCATTGGAAATGCTTGGGAATGTGGGTCCCGGTTGGGTTTCTCTGCCATTAAACACTGGGCTATATTTTAAAGAGTTTCCTTTTGATTGGTTAAAATGTAATTGAAATTTAGAAAAATGCGTTCTGTAGAGAATTTGAGATTTGTAAACCCAGACACTGGTAATAATCCTGCTAGTCATATGTGACAAAGGGAAATTTTGTTCAACAATAGAAACCAGCAACTATTGAGTATTATGCAAAATTATGTGTCACAGTAATCTCATGATGTCTCCGTTCAATTTTCTCCCTGTTAATTATAAGTTTTATGAAGGATTTGACTGATTTAGGGGTTCATCTCTGAGTTCCAGGCTGATGTGCCTGTGTACTTCGTATGCCTACATTGCCTCTTGCGGGCTGCTCTTTCTAAATAATTCTTCTGATGTCTACAGCAATAGGTCCACAGGTGTTTTCTTTCCCTATGTGTTGCCTCTATGGTTTCCTCTTTATCTGGGTTTTCTTGATTCCCAATCTTCTCAGTGAAAATTACTTTTTGAAAAATAACCAACTTTAGCAAATAAAAACTTTCCTCCTCTTCCTCCCCCTCCATGTTCTTCCCCTTCTTCTATGCAGACGCTGTTCTTGTGCATCTCTTAATGCAAAGACCTTCCTTCTTCCCTCACCATATCATGAGACTATTCCCGACATACTCAACATACTTGTATACACACCTACACATGCAGAATACTCCATATCTCTCCAGTTTGACTCTTGTCATAGTAACATAGCTCTGAGAATGGCTGCAGAGAGAAAATCTGATATATATCTATATCTATATATCTATATCTATATATATCTAATCTATCTACTATCTATCTATCTATCATCTATCTATCTATCTATCTATCTATCTATCTATCTATCTATCTATCTATCTGGTGGCAAAAATATATACACATTTTGAGAAAGGGAAACTGTATTGTAATACTCAATATATACCAATAACAAAATATGAACACAAGTTTGACTTCGGCAATTACAAGAGGTGCTCAAAATTGTTACCATCAGCGTCCAGACACTTCTGATTGCGGCAAACTACTACTTGAGCAACGTTGACCCAAGTGTCCACTTGTATACAATTTTTTTTGGCACCCTGTGTGTGTGTGTGCGTGTGTGTGTGTAAATTTTTATATAAATATAAATCAGTATATATCAAAGTACTTGGAACCAATTGTGTCAGCTGGACTAATTTAATAACTTCCTATTTCCACATTTGGCCCTCCTACAATCTATTCTCCACAAAGTAGCCTGGGTGATCCTTTGAAAATGTAAGTCAAATCATGTTTTCCCTCAGCTCAAGCCTTCTAATGCTTCCATCTTGTTCAGAATAACATTGACCACCCTCATCATTGCCAGCAGTGAACTTGGTTCCTCCTCTACTGCTTTGACCTCCTTCCTCACGTTCATGGTCTTGCTCATGTTGCCTTAGTCGAAATGGCTTTCATGCTATTCTTCAACCACACTAAGAACACTCCTGCTACAGAGCCTCTGCACGTGCTGTGCCCACAGCCTGGAATGCTGTTCCTTCAGTGTCTGCACAGTTTACATTCCTTCACGGAATTCTCTGCTCAAACGTCAACTTAACAAGGAGGCCTTTCTTGACCTCTCCTCCTCTCACACACAACCTTTGCTTGTCACTTTCTGTTTCCTTCATCACAGCAAAGAATTTGTCTAACTGCTCAGTTATCTACTCCTTTGGTGCCTAGAGCAGTACCTGGCATGTGGTAAATAATTAATGAGTATTTAACACATTAAAAATAATTAAACACTTTGCTAACAAAGTACTTCCTGAAAGACATGTTCTCAATTAGTCTATAAACCAGAGTTAGACATTAATTAAATGCTTAAATAATTATTGGAATAGAATTTGCCTTTAATTTCTAAACATTTATTTCTTATCCCTTGTGATATAAAATACTTTATTAGGTGATTGGGGATTTAGAGAACAATGGAATATATTTCCACCCTCTAGTAAGAGCAACACATAAAACTTGTAAATCATTTTATTTGATATTCAACTTTGTTATACAGACAGAGAAGCCATTATTGCCCCCATTTTACAAATGGGAAACTTCAGTTTAGAGTGTGTAAGTGACCTACCCAAAGTAATGCAACAAGTTAGTGAGGGGCCCAAACTTTGCTACTGACTAATTGGCATTATTTCGGCCAACTCTCCAGATCTCCAAGCCTTGTCTTCTTTCCACTTTACCACGCTGTCCTTCTAAACATCTTCTATAGAGGTAGCATAGCTCACGGGGTAAGCAGAAGTTTGTTCTTCTCCATGTGGGTAGTTAATGATACACTGCTTCTGAGAATAGAGCAATTGTAACTTCACCTCCTGAGACAGTGAGGATTGGTGAGGTTAAACACATATCTTCCAGATCCCGGTAGTTAATAAAGTCATTTTATTTTTATTGTAGCATACTACAAGCCCAGCATAGGTTATAGCAGGGTTTTGACCATCAGAGTCAGAGGGGCCCCTGGGTTGGTGGCCACTGCAATTGAATACCTACTTCCACAATTAACAAGGCAGCTGGAAAGGGGGGCTGAAGGACTATGCCGTCCCCTTTCACTGGCCAGAAGTAGTCCCATGGACACTCCTTCGGGTAAGTCAGAAAGGAATATGGATGAAAATTGCAAACACTGGCAATGATTATCATACCTACCCATTGACAAATATACACACAGACACACAGGTGTATGCATGTTACTTTTTCTGGGACGATAACTCACTTGCCTCTGACTGTGGTGAGCCCAGTGTTTCCTCCTTAGGTTTACTGGTTGAGTTCTCCAGGAGGGTTTGTAAAATCCAGGCAAATGGAAGCCAGATGATGGTGACAGAAATAATTTGTTTCCTCCTGGGAGCCTGTCCCCAACACCACAGTTTGTGTTTGCCTCTCAGTTTTTATCTTAACGTTTATTTGTATATAGTTGATAAAATAATAAAATATTTGATGAAGGGGAAGAAGGAAAATAAAAAAATTGGGTTGTCCTTTGCAAATGCAAACTATTCAAATCATGGTCTGCTAAATGTTGCTTATTCTCTTTAACATTATAGTCAAAAGTATGAGAAATGAATGTAATGCCGAAAAGAGGAACTAAATCATGGTTTATATAGCTTGTCCTCCCTTAGAGTAGAAAAACTAGAGAAGTAGGAGTAAACAGAAAGATAATGCTTACCGTACATAAAAAGCAAATGGAGAGATTGACTCTCACTCACTGTGTTCCTGAGCCTTACCAAAGGTAATGTTTTTCTTCTAAATTATTTAATTATAACTGTAAAATATAAAATTACTTATATCCAGGGCTTTAAAAGCACATAACTATACATTTCAACTTAATTTTGTGTTTAAGTATTATAAACAAGCAAACTTTAACTTACATTTTACTCTATAAGCTAGAAATAGATACAATTTTTAATGCTAATTTTAAAATTATTGGTAACCTTTGATTATAATGCTTCGGTGGTGAATTAGATAAAATAAAAAGGAAATGGTGAATTGAAGAACTGATATGTGAGGCTTCTATAATGTCATTCTCTTTTGACTGTGCAAGAATGGTTTCAAACTTTGCCAACATTTATAAAGAATTGGCACAAGTATGTTTATCTCATTTTATGCAATATATGTGTTTACAAAGAATGGATTTACATATCATATATGTGATTTACATATCATATATGTAATGGATTTACATATCATATATGTAATTACATATCATACATGTAATTAAGAAATATAATCTATTTATCTGTCATCTATTAGTCATCTACCTATTTATAAAAAGAGCACAGACAAGAACGTTATTTTATAGAACATACTTTTGATAAAGATCATATGCATTATAAATCTGAAATTCTGAAAATTGCATTTCCTTAATGTGAGCATAAATAGCTTTGAACTTCATAATTTACTATAAGACACTTATTTCTCATAATTTACTGCAGTAAATATATTTGCAACTTAGTGATCATTTCATTTATCATGTTGAATCCTATTTCACATAGCCCTTGAATGGAGAGAATGAGTTATTTAAAAATAAAAACTTTTAAAATAATCACTCTAATTAGATATAAATGATAAGAAATACAGATTATTCAAATTCATATTTGTAAGGTTGACTTTAATTATTGTTTGAAGCATGATAAATTATATAGTAAATAAATTAGCACAGCATTTTATAATATTTTAAGAACAGAAATGAAGGATTATTTGATTATAATTTTTGGCTACTTTATATTTTTAACATGAGCAGATATCAAAAATACAAACAAGTACAATTAAGCAAAGGCCCTCTTCAACTCACATAATATTACTGAGGATTTGTAAAATGCTGTAAAATATAATTTATATTGTGATAGTTTGATATTGGTATCACATTTTATAGTTGTATGCTATTACAGAAGAAAGGGAAAACATAACTGTTTATCCATCACTGACTACTTTCAGCAAGGGAAGCACAGAACTTCATAACATATTTTTATAGCTCGGAACTTACATTTCTTTTCTTTTGGATATCATTAAAACTTCCTTTAGCATACCTTTCACTTTTGGGGGGAATTGTGTTAGAGTATTTTAAAAAACAGAAAATCAATTGCTTAGAGAGCATAATTAGGATGTGAATTTGTTAAACTCTGCTACAGATACATTTAGTTGCTTAAATTATATGAGGCCGACAAGAAGAGGGAGCACATGCTTCAGAGATTTGCATAATTTTTCACATAACTAAATAATTTGACTTACTCAGTTTAGATATTTCTTCTTATCCATAATGCTCCTTTAAAGCCACTGAGTTTTAGCTGATAGTTCTTGTTAAAAATGAGAAATGATGTAAAGAAATAATCATTCAAAATACACTGTAGGTTGGGAAATGGGCCAGAAATACCTTTTTACAGCATTATATGGGAGAAGCTCAGGTGACAAATATAGGATTGAATTTTAGAAATATTTTTCTGTTGGTTTGCTTATTACCTGTACCCATTTACAGACTTCATAGAATTTTTTTTTTTTGTAGTCAAACCTGTTCAATTTGAATGGCACTATTGTTATTCCTTAGAAAAATATTATGAGACAAATAGGAAAAATGATAATGAATGTGAGCCACACCTATTATTAGAAAGATAAATATGAAAGTGGAAAATGGAGAAGGATTTTAATTGCATGTGGAAAAGAATAGATAAAGAGATATTGAAACAATTTAAGTATCTGAATAATAAGATCTGTGGGTGGCATCACACAGAGAGTGCTTCTTCTAGAGAATACGCTTTAAAAATATTTGGAAATAATTTCCAAAATGTGAACTGTTGACAATCCTCCTCAGATTGTCTTCTGATGCGATTAGTGTATTCTTCCCCAGATCAGAGTAGAAATCACAAAGCTATTTCTCTAGTTAGAACAAGCTGCTTTCCTGAACAGACCCTTCGGTTCAGCTTCCCCAAAATAACCAGAGGATCCCTGTACTGTAACACCCAACCTCACATTGACCGGGAACCTCAGATTATTAGATTTTGTAAAACTATATGAATTGTTCAAAAATACTGGAAAGACAAGAGCGGTCATATTTCTCCTTAGAGGGAAATAAAATAAAATTTCATTTCCCATTCACCAAATCTAGTATCAGTGACTTTGTGTCTCCTTCTTCATTTTTGGGGTTGTTCTTGGATGCTAGGATTTGCACAGTTCAGAGGACACATTGTGGAGGTTTAACTGTTAGTCTTCAGTTGTCCACGTGATGGTACTGTCTCTCGGGCCCAGTTGTGTCCTGTCCCATGTGGGGCCAGCCACCTCAGAGGGCCAGGTCCGTGGCGCTGGAACTTGCTGCCCTTTTGTGCCACCTGACCTCAAGAATCCGGCTGCCAGGAATTGGGAATTTTGCTTCTTCACCACTCTTCAGAGGTTTTCCTTTTCACAGAATCCAATTTAATATCTTTTAAAATGTGAGGCTTTTAAAAACAAAAGTATAGTTAATTCCCTAGTGCTTAAGGAAAGCGCAACCCTAGCTATTTTATTTTAATCTTAAAGTAGTGTTTTCTTAAGTTTATAAATGAGAAGATTGTGGCTCAGAAAAAAATCGGAAACTTGTGTATGTTTACGTGAATAGTTAATAGGGGACATTGAATTTGAAACTAGGTACCTAATATATGCCAGATGAAGAATTCAAAGTTGAACAACATACAGCCATGTGCTGAAGGAGACTGGTATTTGGTGGAAAGGAAGGCAAATGAGATGCAAATGAATGGTTTTCGGTGTGACAGAAGTTAAAGTTTGTAATTATATTGGAACATAAGAGAGAAAACAGAGGAGGAAATGGACAATTCAACATGGGTTGCCCAAGTAAATCTTCAAAGAGGAAGCAATAATTTTGAGAGTTGAGGAGTGAAATCTTACAAAAGACAGAGAAAGGTATTTGGGGCATTTTTGCTTGTATTATCTTGTAATCACTTCCAACCCCACATTTACCATCTTACATTTTGTTTTCCTTCTGTTTCTTGATTTTTTCCCCCCAAAACACTGTCCGTTCCCTACTAAGTGAATTTTGTCACAACACATCATTTGTAATCACTAATCCATTTCAGTTAGTGGAGTATGTTTTTCTTACTGTGTTATTCCATAAGTACTGAATATAGTACATATAGTATGTGCACTGTTGAATACATTCAATTTGTAATGTTATTTGTTCTTGCTTATTTGTTCTGAACATCTGAGATCTTCTCAACTGTTATAAAGGGAATTAATGAGGGGGGAGGGAAGAGGAGAAAATGGGAAAAGTGAGCCAAGGAAGACAAAAGAAGAGAATAAAGAGAGAAGAGAGGGTGGGGAGTAAGGGATGGAAAGGAAAAATAACTGTTAACAAATGTAAGCAGCTCTATGCTAGTTCTTTTATGTGCTTGCGAAGCTTCTACATTGAAAAGGAAAGCATCCTGTGATCAGCAATTTCAGGGATATAATTAAAGAAGGACACGACTTAAAAATAGAGCATGGGCATGAGAAAGTATAGGAAAGATCAGGTGAGACATGTTGGAGGCCTAACATAAAATCAAAACTCTTGCTATAATAGGAAGTCCCCACATTATTTTCTAAGTGATCAATTTTAGTTGAAGATATTTCAAAAGAAAAGTTAGCATTACGCACCGAAGCAGAGGTGAAAAGAGAGTGCCAGCAAGGCCCACTTAAGCTACGTTTTTCATATGGTCTAAAATGTGTATGTAGAGCAGAATTACCTGGTCATAGGATATAAAAATGGCAAAGTATGCAAATGACCTTTTAGTTCAAAACCTTCATTTTGGAGATGAGGAGATGGAGACCTAAATGGGACAAAAAGGAACGGTTAGGAGACTTGCCCAGATTCCACATCGTAGGTTCTTTTCCTATTGAATTGAGGCCTACTAACATCGATATGGAAGATGGCGATTTGTGGGCTACACTTAGGAAATATAAAATAAGCCCCTGAGAAATCAAGCAGAAATTCTAGAGAATCATATTAAGGAGAGAGCTACAAACACATGTGACCCATTGCTATGTGGCCAAACTGTTTCAAAGATTCAAGGCTGTGGATAGGTGCATTCAGGGGAAGCCCACATGAAATTAGATATTTCTCAGGGTCGTAATATCTCATTTTCTTGTCTTTTAACTGTCTTTTGTTAATTGTGAATTGATTGTAATCTCAGAAGTAGAACAGATAAAAAGTTTAACTAATTTTTAAAATGAACTCTTCCTCTTGAAATGTTTTTGCCACCTGTGATATATTTTTTATACACAAGTAATGAGTTTCAGAAAGAGTAGTGTCTACTATTCAAATTTATTTATGCAAATGTGCTCAATGACCTGTCTTTGTGCTTTAAGAGAATGAATTCTCTCCCTCCCTTTTGCAATTCTGGTCCTCCCAATGACTGAGCCTGGGGACAGTG
This sequence comes from Rhinolophus sinicus, assembly GCF_036562045.2. Classification (NCBI taxonomy): domain Eukaryota; kingdom Metazoa; phylum Chordata; class Mammalia; order Chiroptera; family Rhinolophidae; genus Rhinolophus; species Rhinolophus sinicus. Next base: position 76,706,362 of record NC_133760.1, read on the forward strand.
TAGACTGGGAGGTCCCACTCTGCTCCTGGCACAGGCCCAGATTCCTTCAGAGTGTGACAAGGGCCAGGAGAAGAGGGTACTTGCCTCAGGTGCAAAATTTAAGGGGACACCAACAAACTCAGAAATCAAGACAAATAATATTTTTATGCAATCTTTTAAAAAAAATCCTGAAATTTTTAACACAAAAAAACTGCATAACGAACAAAGAATTAAAGGATCAGTTAACAGCATGAAGCCGGGGCAGATCAGAGCCTGAGGCAAGAGGGAAAAATCAGTAATACCAACCTAAAATTGGGAGAGTAACAAGGAGTTTTAATTTACTGGCAAGCTAGATTTTAATTAGGCAGTCACGACTCAAGGAATGTTATAACAAGGCAGAAAGACAGAAGCATTTATTCAGTCAGCCAACCTAATCTTTTTCGATATTTTAAGGCTCCAGTTAAATGTGTGGACTGAAGATGGCCAGGTCAGGAATGTGCTTGAGAGATGCTGGTAAAAGCGAATGATAAGTTTTCATGAGTGGACATTCTCCCTGGAAATGTTTCTCCAGGACTGTGAAGACATTAGAGTTGGTAAAAAGCAAAGCATCACTGAGTTTAAAATAGGATCACAGTAAAGAGCAAAACAAAAGAAATCTTTGAGTTAGTCCTCTGAGGTAGAGACCCTGGCAGGGTTGCCGTAGGTCCGATGACACAGTGAGAAGGATAATACAACATGGAAATATCTCAACTGCATAGCAAAGAATTGCCTTTGGGAGAGCAGTCCTTCTTTGATAGCTTACGTAACATATGACATTTGGCTACGAGGCTGAGGTTGCTTCCCTTTACCTGGCTAACTTCTCTTCGTACTCCAGTACTTAGTTCAAGTATTAACCTTCAAGAAAGCTGTCTCTGGTTCCCCAGTATTGGTTACATCTCCCATTATGTATGTTCATTGGACCCAGTATTTAGCATTAATCAAAATGAGAGTATATCAGTCAGAGAATCAGAAATCACACTAGATATGTGAAGCAGAGTGAATAGGCGAAATCATTATGCAGGTGGTGAAAAGGTTGATTCCACATCCTGGTTCTTTCCCTATTAAACTGGGGCCTATTAAGATTGATATGGAAAATGTCAGATTTGTGGGCTACACTCAGGAAATGTAAAAACAAGGTGAGGTAAAGCAGACTGGGAGTGTATTTGTGATTTGTTAGGGTGCCTAATGGGGTGCTAGACCTGCCAAGGAGGACAATTTGGCATGGGTTAGTAAAGCTGAAATGAGGAAATCAGGGCCAAGGATGTCACAGAAGGGTCATAGCCACGTTCAAAGACACCACCTATAAGGCAAAGAGAGAGGACTAAATACCCAAGAGAGAGGACCACCCATGACTTCTCTCCTCCTACCATCTTACAGTATCATATCAATGCCTTGCATTATCCAAACCTTACTGGAAGTCAATCGGCAAAGGATTCTGGAAAATAGAGTTTGTAGGGGTCTCTGGTCCCCTGTAATACATCATAGATTGTAGGGGAAGGAATTGAGCTGGGGCAAATAATTAATGTTGGTATACGCAGTAATTATATATTAGTTAATGCTATTATCAGGTCAGTGCCCATCTCTATAGACAATCTGCAATTCCCATGGGTCAGGAATGTGTCTGACTTACTAATATATTACCAGCATATTTCACAATGCCTGGCCCATAGAAGATTTTGGTGAACGAAAAAAATATGTGAATTAATCTCGTAATCCCCAATATACTTTCAAGAGTCACGATCCCCACTGAGAGTTAGCTGTGAGCTCCTTCCACTGCCAGTGTGAATAGGAACCTCATTAGATATCAAGAAATAGTAAAGCCTCCATCTGAAGAAAGTGGGGAACAGAGATGAGAGAGAAGAAGGAAAGGAAGTGGATTAGAAAGTGACAGAATTTCAGACCTTAGAAAAGTTTCTTCTGCCTGCATCTCCACGCCTTGACCCATCTTGCCCTCACACTTCATGGGCCACCCCAGTCCATGTATCTACTTGGGAAGATCTTTGTCAGAAGAGGGAAGACATGCATCATATGAATAATGGCCACAGTAGCTGAATCCTCATGAACTAACATTAAAGGACAATCTTCCTAAAGTCTGTTGCATGACTAAGTTTAGTGAACACTGTGTTGTTTACCAGTATATTAGGGCAGGATCACTCTTCTCTCTTTATGATTTCATCTAATCCTCTGCTTCAAGGAATGGGCCACATACACCAGATTTCAAAACCTAGGGACACTTGTTTCCCCTCTCCTTCTGTGAGTCCAATTAGTGTGCATTAGCCACGCGAAGTTGCCTTACAGTTCACTGATGTCCTCTTAATTTTTTCAGACTTTTTCTGTAAGTTTAATTTTAAACAGTTTCTACTGTTATCTCTTTAAATTCACTAATCGTAGGGTTGAATCTGCTGTTAGTCCTATCTAGTGCAAATTCATTATAAATTTTATTGGTTAGCTAATACGTTAAAGGAACAGAGATGGTTTTTGCTTTTTATTCTTTGCTCAATTATTGCTAATCACTATTGGTAAAGTGAATTATTAGACAGGGAATGCAAAACACAAAACAAGTAACTACAACTGTGACATCAAAGAAAGAAAATAGCCACATCATCACTACCATTGCTTAATTTACTTGAAGAATAAGGAACATCAGTGCTATTTGTCCAGCCTGTTGGTGTTTCCTGTGGTTATAAGCTTTTCCAATTCCCAAGCTAGGATTTATACTACCCAGTGTCATTTTTACCTAGATGCTGCATTTTAATTTTCTAGAATTTACATTTAGGGTTTTGCTTTTTTTATACTTTTATTTATTTTAAGTGTGTTTTTCCAGGACCCATCAGCTCCAAGTCAAGTAGTTGTTTCTATCTAGGTGTGAGGGCGCAGCTCACAGTGGCCCATGTGGGGATCAATTGGCAACCTTGTTAAGAGCACCGCGCTCTAACCAACTGAGCTAACCAACCACCCCTACATTTAAGTTTTTAAAAATTTGTGTGTCTCTTTAATAGCTTATGCTTTCCTCTACCTTCTTGAACATATGGAGTATAGCTATAGTAGCTGTTTTGATATGCTTTTAATGGTTGCTGCCTTCTGTGTCATTTGTTGACCAGTTTTTATTGAATGTTTTTTTCCCCCCACATGATCGGTCTTACTATTTTCCTACTTCTTTGCATGCCTGGTGATATTCGACTGGATGGCAAGCATTGTGAGTGTTGGTGCTTGTAGTAATTTTTAGAAACATTTTTGAGCTTTGCTCTGAGATGTAGTTAAGTTGTTTGTAAACATTCTGATCCTTTCACAACTAGCTTTAATCTTGCTGAGTGGAATCAGAGCAGACTTTAAGGGTAATTCGTCCCCATTAGTAAGGCAGTATCCTTCCCAGGACTCTTCTTGATGCATGCCCTATGTATTACAATGTTTCTTTTGTTCCCAGAATTTAACCTTTGTAAACCATTCCAAACTGTGCATGATCTCTGGAAATTGTTTTTCCTACTCCTTTCCAGTACTTCCTGGCCCAACCAAAAGGTGGTTTGCTGGTATACATGGTCTGATCAGTCCTTAGTTGAAGACTTTGGGGCACCCTCTTCCGATCTCAGCAGCAACCTCTCTTTGTGCCTCTGTCTGCTCTGGTACTCTGCCCTACAGATCTAACTACCCTGGGCTCCCCAAACTCACATTTCTGTCTCCTCAATTAAGAGAGAGTTCTGGGCTCTGTTTGGATTTTCTCTGAGCTGTGGTTTGGAAACTCTCTCCAGGTAGTAAGCTGAAACAATCATAGAACTTGGTCGTTTATTTCCCTTCTCTCCCGCAATACTGCTCTCTGCTGCCTATTGTTCCATGTCTGAAAACCATTGTTTCATATATTCTGTTTCAGTTTTCAGTTGTTTAAGGTATGGGTGTAAATCTGGTCCTTGTTCCTTTATCTTTGGTGGCAATAGAAGTCACTGACATTTTTTACTAAACTAAAGTTCTCACACACATTGATCCTACATGTTATTTTTTAAATTCAGAGTCTCGGTGCACTTGGAGAGATCTGAGTATTACTCTGGACCGTCATTTGACAAGATGATAAGACACATTAAAAAAAAATGACCATGGAAAAATCTATATTTATGTTTAAATAATTTTACTGCCACATTAGGAAACAATAAAAAAGTCTTCCAGGAATTTAACTTTGTTGAAGCATGGATGTTTCAGTGAAACAAAAACTTCAAAATGAAGTGAAACAGATCAATCCAAATTTTGTTATTATCTTTTGAACCAATTAAATTGGTCACTTTATATTTTCTCACACAAAAGTTCGCTATTTTGTCCATTAAAAATGCAAATCTCCCAATTATGAAAATGTGTATGATGATATAAAGAGACAAGTATATTTGTTCTGCTGAATGAAAGAAAGTCCATTGTAATAAGTTTTCGTTCTTAATAAAACACTTAAAAAATTCAGTTGGAGAGTAAAAATTTCACAAGCTAATATCAAATGAAAATGTTTTTTATGTTCAGATCAATGTTAGAAGAAATCTATTTTGAATTTAACTAAGATTGATCAATTAAGCTTTCCAAAGAAATTCAGACTTTCTCACACGTTTATTCATTTTCATATACTAATGATGGAGTATATGGAATGCTACATACAACTTGCTAAGGGTCCATTGCGTTATTTTCAAAAGAGATCAATGGAAACATTGTAGTTTAAATAAAATTAAGTTTGGGATTTATAATTTTGAAACCTCAAATGATGATTTTATATTATTAATTATACTTATTTAAAAGTGATGCATTACCAAAATTAGTGTTTAGCAAATCAAGCTTTGAGTCAAGAGAAAGCCATATATCACAAGGGCTTTATTTCTATATGATCAAATATAATATGAATTTGAGTCACACTCACATGGCTTCCAACCACCCTTACTCTACCTCTGAGTACGAATATAGGAACACAAAAACTCCTCTCATGAACTTTTAAATGTTAGTTTCACTTCCAGTTAACACAGTATCAAAATAGCATTCCCCTAACTCTACACTGTACAAGAAAGTAATGTGACAATAATACAAATGCAAACATATTCTCTAAACGTGTAGATGCCAGGGTTGTTTTTGTTTTCTGTAATATCCTTAACCATGTGATGCAGTACCATGCGACAGTGGTAATTTAGTTATTGAGCAGGAAGGAGTGCTGTGAATTTTTTTTTCTTTAAGGTCATTGAATCACATGTCTAGTGACTCTAAAATAAAATTCAAAGACAAGGAGGCCTGGAATCATTACTTGTATTCAATGTCATATTAGAGGTCCCAGGAAATATAATATAATTTATTTCTTGACTTCTAATTTAAAAACAGATTTAATTCTTTTTATTATTAAAAAAAATATGCATACCATTGAGAATCTTGAATATAGAGAGACATTGAGAATAGCGAGTCACAGTTCCACTGCCCAAAGAAGAGGAGCTTTAACAGAAGTGAGGTCTTCTGGTTAACATTAAGCAATTTTAAGTAAGAGACAGAAGACTAACAGTAAAACTATGAAAGTAAACAAAGTATAAAAAAAGGGAAATTTTAGAAAAGTGTGAAAAATGTTTTGGTCTGTTGGAATGTGTAATTATTTGGATTTTAAAGGCCAACAAAAACAAACTTCTTAATTTCAGAATTAACTTACTTGGTAGGGAATAAAGATAGGGAGCAGGAAGTTTTTCGGTGTGGTCTGATTTCCATTTGGTTTCACATCGTCTGTCTTAAAGGCGATTACTGTATGGACGCCCCATTACCAAGAGGCAAGGGAAACTACATGAGGATGTAACTGTGAATTGCTGAATCCAGTAGCCTTAATGTCTCTTTTGGAGTTCTTCTCTACTGTCCGAAGGCTAAAAAGTTATCTGCATTTTCGCTACATTTAATTGGATGTAGAATGTAGCGGTTGAGAGAATGAGAGAAAAGAGTGAATTTTTGTCTTGAAATTTAGCGATATCATCACCAAATGTGACATCAAATTTATTATTTAGAAGTAACTCTAAAAGACTCTGTTGATCACTGCAACTTGAAATATGATGATGCTCGAACTTGTGTATTTACATACATATATCAGTCATACCCTCACCTTGTTCTATGTGATTCTTGCACAGTATTACCGTTTCTTTAATCACTGTCAGCACTCTGTGTCTGTGGGTTCCGCATCTGCAGCTTCAATCAACTGTGGATCAAACACATTAAAAAAAAATTTCAGAAAGTTGGTCCCTAAACAACACAGTATAACAACTACTGACATAACATTTACATTGCATTAAGTATTATTAGTAATCTGGAGATTATTTAAAGTGTTTGGGAGGATGTGCATAAGTTATAGGCAAATACTACGCCATTTTACATAAGGGACTTGAACATCTGTGGATTCTGGTGTCTGGGGTGGTCCTGGAACCAATCCCCTTGCAGATACTGAGGGATGACTGTATTTGTAAGCCTCCAAATTACATATCATTGTTATTGATTTATTTAGATGCTTGTTTGTGTTTAACTGCTTGTTAACAACTCTGTGCTCATCATTCATTTTTAGCCTCCAAAACCTTCCTTCTCAGATAATTTTCTTTGTAGTTCCTTTAGTGGGGGTCTTTTTGGCCTTCTCTTCTCTCCTCAAATCTCCAATATGCCTTCCTCCAGCTTTATTCTCAGTTGATGATCTTGTTTTCTACTTCAATAAAAAAAAAAAGAAAAAAAAAAAAGGGAGGTATGAGAAGAGAACATGCAGATTTCCAGCCTTACTGCCTTCCCAGCATCATCTGCATGTACACTATGCTGTCCCGGCCAACACTTCAGACTGCCCCGTCCCATCCGAAGTCGAGCTTTCCACCCAATATTGGCCCCTATTCTTTGGCTGACTCCTCCGGCAATTCTTTCCTCTTTCTGCTGCACAGCTACTTGTTTCTTTTCTACTGGACCTTCTCGTCAGCGTACAGCACATTCTTACTTTTCCAATATATTTCTAACATATTTTACTCTGACTTGAATGGCCAACTACCATAACATTTTCCTGCTTCTCCTTGCAGGAAAGCTCCATGAAAAAATTACTATTCAAGGCCTTTTCCACTTCTTCTCTCAAATATGTTGTACAACTACCCAGTCAGGTTTGTGCCCAAGATGCCACCAAATTGCTTTTTTTCAAGGTTACATGGCCACATCCTAAATTTTCAGCTTCCATTCTACTTTACTATTAGCAGCATTTGACAGAGACTATGACTCCTCTTTAATATCAGTCCTAGACATGGCACGCTGTACTTCTTTTGGTTTTCCTTCTATCTTGTTCTCACTCTTTCTCAGTGTTTTGTGCTCATTTTCCCAATCAGTTGACATTTCCCTGGTCAATCCTTCGTCCGTTTCTTTTCCTACATTCACAGTCTGTCACTTGGTGATCTCATCCAGTATTTTGCCTTTAATTACCATCCATGTGGCAATGACTCTCAAATTTACATCTCTAGTGAAGACCTTTCTCCTGAACTCCAGACTAAATTACCCAACTTTCTGTGCAGTAGCTCTACATTGATGTCTAATATTTGATTTAACATGTCCAAACTGAACTTCTGATATCCTCCCTCTTCCTATCAAAGCTACCTCAGCCATAGTTACAATGCTCATTAACAACTCCCTTTTTTTTGGTAGCTCAGGAAAAATAGTTTACTCATGTTGATTTTTCTCTTGCCCAATCTGTGAGCAAATTCTGTTGATTCTGTATTCAAAATAAATCCAGAATCTAGCTACTTCTCACCACTCCCCTGTTCCCACTCTGGTCTGAATTATCCTTATCTTGTACCTGGGTTACTTCAAAGTCTCCTAATTTCTTTACTTGTCACGTCCACCCCCACCTTACGCACAGTATATTCTCACATAGTAGTTGGTGTGATCCTGTTAATATCCATCATGCCACTCTTCTTCACCCTCTCTTTGTCCTCCATTCCCTATTTCACTGAGTAGAAACAACGTCCTCTTAGTGGCTCTCACACTGAGCTCCAGCGACATTGGTGTCCTATTTCTGGAATTCTTCCACGATAGGATTGTGTACTGTCTATTCTCTTTCTTTGGAACACTCCCTCCTGCGAGAGATCCCTTACATCTTTCAAGTCTTTGCTTAAATCTCACCTTCTTAATGAATTCTATTCTGACAGCCCCATTTAAATTTTTAATTGTCTGTCTTCTCAATCCTATTTCCCTTTCCCTGGCCCATTGTTTTCACAGCATATTTTACTTATTTATTATGGCAATTATTTATTGACTCTTTGTTTCCATTGGAACATAAATTCCAGAAGAACATAAGTTCTTTCTGGTTCACTTGATTCACTAATGGATCCTAATCACTGTTTGACACGCAGCAAATGCATGATGCATTTTTGTTGAATGGGATGAATGAGTGAACGGGAGATAATTTTATAGAGTATAGGATTCTAGGTTGGCAGCTATTTTCTCTTAACACTTGGAAGCTATCTTTTTCCTGTCTTTTGGCCTCCATTATTGTCATTAAGAAGTCAGCCACTAGTCAAATTGGTGTTCCTGTTAATCTGTGTTTTCCTTCTGGATGTTTTAAGAACTCCTTTTTGTCTTTGATGCTCTACAGTTTCATTTTGATATGTTTAGTATGGATTTCTTTTCACTCATTCTAATTGGGAGTTAGTGAGGTTGCTCAATTTGAGGCTCTGTGTCTCTCATCATATCAGGAAAAACCTCACCCATTGTCATCTCAAATATTTCTTCTGAAACAGAATTCAAACCTTTTATTTTCTGTCAGTGTTTTACCTTTGTCTTCTGTATCTTTTCTCTCATTCATTTCTGGAACTCAAGTGAGCAGGCAAATGTTAGAATCTCTCTATTTTTCTGTCTCTTAACTCTCATGTTTCTCACTTTTTGGACTCTCTGTGCTCCATTTTGAGTAGTTTATCCACAGATGTCTCAGCATTCACAAATTTCTCTTCACTTTCCTCTAATCTGTTGTTTAATCCAAACTTTGAGTCTTTAATTCTAGATATTACATTTCTTCATTTCAAAAAATTTATTTTTATTTTTACTTTTTCAAATCTCTCTGGTCAGTTACCATAATCTCTTCTTCACTGTACTTGACAATATTCTCTTTTATTTACTTAAGTATGTCAAGTAAACCCTTTTTGTAGGCTTCTGATTGTTATAAGAGCAACCATCTTTGGGAGTCGTTTTGGCAGTTCCTTGATTTACATCTTGACTCTCACTTGTAGTTGTTTGATCCTTCAGTGTTTGGAGACTTCTCACTATGAGCCAATCTTGAAGCGTTTTTTGTGATATGTGTTAAAATTTGTCTCACTTTTGTCAAGAACCTGTATTTACTGGATCACTTTAGTCTACATATCTTTAGCCTGGATCACTTTAGTCTACATATCTAGGCATAAGTACATATTTTTGATGATACAGGTAGTGTAAAATTCTTCTGAGACTGCGGCTTGTGGTTAGGAATGGGAGACTTAAATTTTTCTGACCTCCACTCTGACTAAGTAACAGGCTCAGTAACAGGGCAATTTTTTCCAGACACTGACAGTAGTATCCTTTCTTTGGGGGTTTTCTGTTTGGCAGTGTTTTTTGTTTGTTTGTTTGTTTTTTGTCCACTCAGTTCCCAGACTTTGTCACTTGTGCCCCAACCATGCATCTATTAAATCTTGATTTCTGCTTGTCAGGGAATCACAAACAGCCCTGGGCAAACTCCGACTCTGGGGCTTACTCTCCTTGTGAATTGGCAGCATTTTGTTTGTTTGTTTGTGGTGGTTGAGGAATTCCTTGACTGTTTTCCCTTGGTCAGACAGACATTAAAATACTTTTTAAAAGTGCTATTTAACTGTATTGGTGTACTCTACTGGGAGGTTTTCCACTTACTGTCATGTTCTTCATAGTTGCTGGAAACAGAATTCAAACCTTTTGTTTTCTGTCAGTATTTTACCTTTGTCTATAACTTTACATTTGTCTTTATTAGTTTTACTTTGAGTTTGGAAATATAAAGGGAGTAGTGATGGTTGATTTTTATCACTTACCATACTTGAATCTTGAACTATTACTTTTTGAGTTGTCATAGGACTTATGATATTTTAATTTGTAAGCAACCTGAGAAGTTTTGCCTGCTCTAGTATTCCCTAGTTTTTGCGGATGTCATGGGTATGTCTGAGACAATGTGATGGAGGAATTTAGGTCCATACCAGTGGAGATTCAACTTGCCACCTGAACCTAAATTAATCCAAACTAACTTGATTTCCTGAAAGTACTTTTGAAACTGAAACTACTTGAAGCCTGATTAGAGCTTCTGGGTCCCTTTACAAATCAAAATTTTACATATTTTTGGCTTCTGAGTCTAGGTACTTGGTTGGAACTACTCTGGTTTCTAAGAATTGCCGGTAATTCATTGAGCTCAGAGCATTTGCTGGATATGAGTCTAGCAATTCTGATTATCTGCATGTGTGCAGAAAAGGAAGTGGCCTCTGTGGTGTGATTTGATGGGTGCTGCCATGCCCCTCCTGTCCAAATGATTTCCTTCTTTATTTTGCTGTGACCCAGAAATGACTGTTTTAGCTACTTCACCTCAGACAGCACGGGCAAGAGTCACTATCTTCACATAGCTCAGGGGAAAGGCAGAATTTATAGCCAGGAGCCTGCTCCCTCCTTAGCATGGATTTACGATAAGACAAGATGAAGGTCACTGTAGAAGGTTGAGAGACCAGGGGGAAGAAATTCAGGACAGCTAAATTTCCAGGGAAAGAAGAATCATTCCTTGGTTGTTTGGACAATTTACTATTGTGAAAGAATTAGAATCAAGAATTTCCTAAGATCAGGGAGAAACGGTGGTTGATTATTATCAGGATACAGCTGTAGTTGTATTATTTTCACTTTTTTTTGCGGTAGTAAGCCAGGATTGCATTCTTTTCCTAGGAATACAATCTAACACAGAGAAATAGGATGTAGATATAGATATAGATAGATATAGATGATATAGATATAGATAAGATAGAGATGATGAACATAGATATGGACATGGACATGGAGAGAGAGAGAGAGAGAAAGAAAGAGAAGAGAGGTTGATTTTAAGCAATTGGCTCACATGATTGTGGGGCTGGCAATCAGTAGGGTACACCAGCAGGTTGGAGATTCAGTTCAGAGTTGCTGTTGGAGCCTTGAGTCTGAGCTCTGCAGGGCAGGCAACCAGATGGGCACAGTTCCTATTCTTGAGGCAGAATTGCTTCTTCTCTTCAAGCCTTCAGCTGATTGATGAGGCCCACCTACATTATGGAGGCAATTTGCTTTAATCAAAGTCCACTGATTTAAATTCAAATCACATTTAAAAAATATCTTCATGGCAACATACAGACTGGTGTTTGACTAAAGGACTGAGCATGATAGCCTAGCCAACCTGACACAAAAATTAGTCATCACACAATCTAATGAAGTCTTAGTGGACTGCCTACCAGTTTCATTTAACATGATCCCATTTCCTAAAGCTTCATACCTCTTGCATCTTGCCTTTTGCATAATGAAATTTAGTAACCCAAATACCCAAATGAGTGATATTCATGAAGTTTTTGTGCTGAGGCACTAACTTTTCCTAATACTTGAGTATCAGTGAATCATGAAATGTTTACAAAATTCTGGGCTGAGGAAACATGTCTGAGTCCTTCATGTCTAGTTTTCTCTGGGTCTCTCCCTTCTTCCCCATAATGCTGTGTTAAACATTATCATTAGAGGCATTGTGATATGCTTGTAGAGGGGGGAGATACAGAGATATGTGAGAGGAATGTGAAGGATGGGTATCCCCACTCCTCTGATTCCTCCCAGATCCGGTTTAAATAGTCAGGATCCCATAATTCCCTAATAAAAGCATCAACAACATACATACCAAGGGGTGATGTGCAGAATTCAGTTTAGCAGGACATCTGCTCATTTCTTGATTTAGACTTCAACAACTTCAGTTCCTCAAACACGTTTTCTCTATCTGCTCCCAGCTGGGAAATCCTAGCCTGATGTTTTTCTCTTTCATGTTGTACTTCATTATCACGAAGAGTAGGCTTCACATTTTGAAATTCTCATACTCAGCAAAGAATTCCCCTAAAACATTGTCATCTTTGTTGAGAATATCATTTGAATTCCCCAAGACTACAGGAATTTAACCAACAACATCAGCAGCACATAACATGGAGGGTCAGTTTTCATCCTGGAATGACAATTATTACCCCACATGCCCTCCAGTCAACTAACTCTGCATTTTCTCTGAAGGTCTGTTATGGCAACCTCTCTGCATTCCTTTGGGGAGACTGGTCTTCTGTAGCAAAAAGAGATCATGTAACAGAGGTACAAACAAGATAAAAATTCATTTATCTCTCATGTTGGTAGTCCAGCTAGTCAGGTGGTCTGGGGATAATGATAGAATCTTTTCTCCTGAAGGTCAGCCAGGTACAACCAGGTTTGGTGGGTTGGCTGTGTCATCGCAAATGTGCTTCTGTTTCTGGTCTAAGGCAGTTGTTCCAGTGGTCACCATTTCCCAGCCAGTGAGAAAAGAGGAAAGTTCAGGCAGGCTACCCATCTAAAAGAGATAACCTAAAGTTACATGCGTAATTTTCACTCCTACCCTATTAGACTGAACTCAGTCACATGGCCACGCCTAGCTACAAAGGACGCTGGTAACTTCGTCCTCTATCTCGCAACCATGTACCCAAAGGGTACTATAAAGGAAAGAACGGAAGAAGAATAAACATACATACTGGGTGACAATCAGTGGTTTGTGCTACACTTAAGCCTGGTGTTAAATTGCTTGTTATTGAGAGTTAAGAGTTTTTACTATAAATCATAGAAACATGTCTGAGTTGGCTTTAAACCAAAATAGAGAATTTGTTATAAAGATACGGGGAACTGGAGGGGATGCCTCTGTACCTCAGGAACTGAAAATTCTCAGGACCCTCCTTCTGTCTGCATCTCTGGTTCTCTCTGCAGTTTTGATTCATTCTCTTCCCATTGCCTGGCTTTCTGTGGTCTTCGGGCCATGTGAAAAAAAGAGCATCTACAGAGGCCCTGATTTAACTTGCGACAATTCCAACTGCACGTAGAACTCATTTGGCTTCTCTGAATCCCAAACCCAAGTTTCTGGCGGGGGGTGGGGACAGAGAATCAGATTGGTCCAGTAGGGCCAGGTCTCTACCTCTGTCCACTTAATTGTGGTAAAGAGGTAGGGGTCAGGTAGTGTAACTATAGCTGCCATGACAGTGGGAGTACATTCTGAAAAGTCGGGAGGGGGTCCCTAAAATGTGTCCACTGCCTCCAGCCTTATCAGTAGTTTTAGCAATCCATCACTTCAAATATGATCCTTACCTCTTGTTTCCAGCTCTTCCAGTTTACTGCTAAAGCAAACATTTCTAGAAACCAGCAGAATTCATAGCAAAATGTCATTGGTTGGGAGTTGGGAAGAAAATGGAGAATTCCTTCTGAAGATTTACATTTTTCTTACCGTATGGACAATCTTTTCATCACAAAAAATTGTACTTGAGAACGAGCAGCTCTGACAGTTGTCAGCTGTCAGCTGGCCTGAACTAACAGCTAAGGTGCGGTGCTCTCCTGCTTATCCTAACACTTCTGCTGCGACATTGGACTATAGTCGAATGATATTTCCAAGTCGCTGACTGTGGCGTTCGACTTTATCCCATGAGCTCAGTGATCCAGAAAGGAAGTTTAGGAAACCAGATGTACATTTTTCTATATTTTTGTGTTATTCAAGAATAGGACATTTTTATACTTTAAGGTCATCATTTATTTTAATAAAATGTAGCGCCTTAAATGTATTTACCTAAAACTATAAATGCTGTAATTATTTTTTGTGGATTTTTGACACATTTTGGAGGGAAAAACTTGAAATCCATTAACGCAGTGAAATTAAACAGCACCGGCATCTCATAGTCCACTGATTCTGACAAGAAGACAGAAACAAAACCCTGCGCAAAACGCAAAAATGACCAAACACCTCCCTCTCCTGGCTGACGTGAGCAACTGCTGCTTTAGACTCATTCCTCATTCCTAGAAAATTACTGATACCCAGCTTCTTTCTGATAACACCCAGTTTACGGCGAAGGCTGCTTCTTTGTATCTGCCCTGAAAATCACCGAATGCAAGCTCAGATCTTATAAGAAGCCCCCCTGTAGTGCCCTCAAGCTGAGGTGTTCCACATTTCCTCATGGGTGCGGGCTCTCTGGCCCTGGCAAGTAATGCAACTTGGTTTGACTGCCGTGGTGCTTCCACAGTCCTTGGATGATGGCACTCCTCTAAGAAATCGGATTGAAAGAAAAACAAAGCAAAACCAGCAAAACAAAACACTCTAAACATACTCTAAACTCATATGCACAGAGACACTCTGTCACTTTTACCTTTTATACAGCTGTACCTAACATGTTTTTTGGGCTAGGGAATTGGTTTGTTTACAAGATGATTAAAGATACCTAGTGTTAGAATTTAGGGAGCTCAGTAGTTTGATCCAAGGGAATGTTGTTACAGAAACACTTTAGTTTTTACTTAACTATTAAAAATTTGGAAAAATCCCCATGAAGGGTTATTATTCATGACCTTAACATAATGATGAGAATGTAACAGTTTGAACTGCTCCAGATCTTTTTCACAGTTGCAGATATATAAAATTATTCAAGCGATTTAAGTTTGGAAATGGCAATTAGTCTTTTAATTTTTACTTTCCCTGGCAGCAGCCTGCCTAACTGCCATATCCCTTCTGTGAACTTCTGAACAACTCCGACAGCACAAACTTATTTAGCATACATTCTTAATTAACATGTAATGCAAATGCTTCTGTTTACATACTTCCATAATTTACTGATTATAAATTTCCAGAGGGTATTGACCATGTAATAGTTTTTTTCCTCAAGTCTCGTATGGGCTTGGTACTTTATACAGAATAATTGTTTTATAAATAAGTGGCTGATATCTGGGTGCTGGGGGAAGTTTGGTGGAAGCCTGGAAAAGACACTAGATTGCATAGATTGTGTCATATTCAACATGCCGTCTCCAGTGGGTAGTATAGGACTGACAAGTCAGGGCTGCCCTATAAATATTTGCTGGCTGATAGGAAGACACAATGCTATGGCCGCAACAGTGCGGAGAGTCTGATGAAGGTTTCAAATAGGAAGGGGGAAATTGAAGGTAGTTTTCGCCTGACTTACCACTTGGCCTCTAAGGCTGGGTCTGCAGACTACCATATCCCTTTAGGCAACATATTTAAAATAGTAATTGACATTCATATGTTGCAAGACACTGTCACGATATCGTTGCTTTAGTTTATGTGAAGCTTTTATTATGTGTTTTAATGATGTAATACCCTGAAACTATATAAAAGGTGTCCTTGAAAGAAATTTGGGGTATTTGGGGGGATCTACTACTTATTCTAGGCTCTTTCAAAGATGCTGGAATACTGTCTTCAGACAAAATATCTCCTTATGGGATGGAGTCACTAAACAGGAACATTTATTGAAATGCGTTATTCATTGTGTGGAATACTAAATAGAAAGTACAATTAAATTGGCTCTCCTTTTTGGTGAAGAATGCTAAATGGTAGGATCTAAACAAAGAGTAGGTTCTCTTCCTGTCTAAGCCACACTTTTTTTTTCACTTATCTCATTTACCTCTTAGCTTTATTTCTCAGATTTGCCTCTTTTTCTATATACAACAACAAACTCTCTGGTCTTGGTCCTTATTGTCAAAAGCTCAGATTATTTTAATAGCCAACCAATACGTTTCCTGAGAATCCTTCACCTCTCTTGGTAAACTTGTTCACTCCTGCCTTGACAGCCTAATCTGGTGTGACTGTATTTTCTAGAACATTCCTTCTACTGCCTTATGTCCCAGCATAGACACTGTAATGGCTCCCCTTTGCTTTTTAAAACTGTGGACCTGTTTCTCTTGAACTTCTACAATCAAGCCTACTGGACATCATGTCCATTTCTGTCCAAATCCCTCTGGATGCCTGGCCCAGCTGGCTTTCTCTCTGTCTTCTGCTTATGCAATGGTTGTTTTTGAAGTTGTGTCCTTTTCGTTTGTAATTTCTCATCTGGTCTCTTATTTTGCCTCCCTTATTTCTCCCAGTTCCCTGAATCATTTAAGATTTAGTTCAAGCCCCCACTCCGCTACAAACACCTCTTTTCCAGGGCACAGATATAATCATCTATGAACTACCATAGTAATTCTGGCCAGAATCCCATAGTTTCTCACTAAATTGTGTTCCAGTTTTTTCTTATGATTTGATTGACTTTCCTAACCTTTATTATAAACTAAATAAATTCAAGGCTCAATGGCTTTAAATTTTTTATTTTTTTTTTACATCACCCCCATTCTTGGAATACTTCATGAATAATATTAAAATACTAGGGAGATGAAAAGTGCTTTAATCAAAGAAAGCACGATCAAGAAATGACTCTTGAATGAAGAAGGTTTGTTGAAAGGCTGGGGACTGGCTGGGAAGCAGTGAGAAAGCCCCATTGTTCCCACACTGAGCGGGATGGAGTGCTGGGCAGTGAATGGAGGCTGTCAACTCTGGTTAGACTTGGCCATTGTTCCTGGGAAGCCCGTTAGCTCCTTTAGCTCCGTTAGCTCCGAGTAACAGATAATTCATCAGAATGCTCTTGTACTTTTTTTTCCCCTCTTGCTCTGGGGCATAAACTGCTCTACTTCACAGGCTGAACTTTTTACCTCTTGCCCTGCAAGGCGGAAGCATGCTGTCTGAGTGCTTCCATTTTGAGATAACCTTGTAGGAATCCTCATTGAATTGCTTCAGAAGAGTAGCTTCTCCGCCCTCTAGCGCAGCAATCGGCTACAGCAACCCCAGAGAGTGTTATTTTTCAGTCAGAGGCAGAAGCCTCCTATAATATGGGCTCACTGGGCTTCGGGGGGGAAAAAGACAGCATTTTGCAAGCCTCCTTCTAACTGAACAACCCCGTGTTGCAGTTATTATTGTATTTTAGTCTTGTAGCCTTTGTTACAGAGGTTTTTGTGTGTTAGGAGGGGGTGCTTTAGGTGACCGTTCAAGCCTTTCCTTTTTTTCTTTAATTTATTAAAGTTCAAATTAAACAAGGCTCCTGCTGTTACCAAAGTTTTCTGAACTATTTTGTGCAAATGTTATGCACCCTTTGAAATCAATACAATTAAAAGTTGTGTTAAAAGTTCTACTTTTCAAGGCTATGAACTTTTTCTCTAAGGATTTTGGACATGTTTCAGGTCTTTGATTTCTTCACATTTCAGAAAAGAAGCTATACATGTTCTTTAATTGCTTTTTAAATTGGCAAAGTTATGTGCTGTCTTTTAGACAAAAATCTTTAAATGGTTGCATTTCTCTGTAGATTAGTAGCTTGTTAATTTTGAGGATGAAATGAACTCAGGAATAAAAATCATTTGACAAGGTATCTCAGGAACTCACTTCAAAAAGAAACAATAGATGCAGATTCTGTTTAACA
Source organism: Rhinolophus sinicus (assembly GCF_036562045.2). Classification (NCBI taxonomy): domain Eukaryota; kingdom Metazoa; phylum Chordata; class Mammalia; order Chiroptera; family Rhinolophidae; genus Rhinolophus; species Rhinolophus sinicus. The sequence goes on from NC_133760.1 coordinate 76,723,851, forward strand.
AGGCCACATCTGAGATCAGAGCTTCTGCATGACGTACTGGGGACATCTAGTGGGCAAAAGTCAGAATAGAAGATAGACTGGTACACCCAAGCAGGAGCCTAACTTTCAGATAATGCTGTGCTTTTAAAAAATTGGAAAATATTTCCCTCCTGTACCAAAATCATTATGCTTCTGTGAAGATAAAATGTTGTGTACATTTTAAATCTGATTTCAACTTTGTTATTTTGAACTCATTATGAATCCAATGGCCTATCTTCTTCGTTTCAACTTGGTACAGTTTTTGTGGCAGCGTCCGATTTTATACATGCTATACATGCTATGTGTAGAGGGAGATATATATCAACCTTGGAGAGGTAAATTTACATAGAACAAATTAATGTTGTATTTAGCTAGTTGTGTAATCTCGGGAAAGCCTATCTAAATCACACAGGATTAGACAAATGTTTCTTCTGGTTTGGAAATCTGGAATCCTGTTTGTATATTATTTCCATTTTTTATACTATTTAACACTTTTCTAGGGGTTTTCAAGACTATCATATAAATTTATTCTTAATAAAAATGTTTTAGTTATTTAGTTCAAATTTTATAAATTGATAGGACGGTAAGGTGATTCGTGTACTGAAGAAAGAGTCTGGGTTTATTGACACTCATTCTGGTACCCTTCTAGTAGATTCCACTGTGGATGCATTGCAAGTAAATTTCTTAATATTTGAGGGAACCCAGCTAAATTGTCAACAGCTAATAACTACCAGCTAGCATCAACTGTGACCATGTCCTTTACATAAATCTTTTCTAATCATTTTAATAATCTTGCAGAAAAGGATCGTCAAACCCAATTTATAGTTGAGAAAGAGTCAAAGACATGAAATAACTTGCCAGACTGTTTGTGACAGGACCTATATTCACATTTAGGTCTGTGACTTTATTACACAGAGCTGAAATCATCCCATGAGAAAGCAAGCTGTGTGCCATATATGTTTACTTCCCCTGGGGATTTAGAAGCCTGTAGGTTGGTGTTCCCAAGGTCTCAGACTAGACCTGTTCAACATAAAGACACAGAAACATAAATACAACTTAAAGCTGAATATCTCAGAAGATTTCTTAAAAAAAATATTTTAGAAGACAATTAAAACAACTTGGTAAGTCTCTTACCATGGGAAAAAAATCATCAAGAAAATTTATGACAATTGCTGGTCACGATGAAGAAATAATGTTTAAGATATGACAGAGACACAATGGGACATGGAAGTTTTAGTATTGCTTAGCCAAAGACAGATTTAAGAAAGAAACAATTCTGAATAGTAAAATTGACTAAATTGGAGAAATATTACATGAAATGAACGATTTTTACACATTCCAGTTTTCCACTCTCATTGGAATGGATGATGCAATGAAAAATATTCATTAGGAAGCAGTTTTGAATAGAGAGGATCAATTAATTAGATATGGTGACTTAAAAGGTCACATGATTTATTTTGATAACATTTTGATTTTATTAATTTTACTTGTATTTTTTAATATCATTAAAGTTAAATATTGATAATATCATTAGAAACAATGTATTTTTGATATTTCACTAATTTTCATACAAATGTTTATTTAGTTTTACAACTAAATTGAGAAGCTATTTGGATGAATTTATATTTATATAAAACAGTACTCAAGAATCAATTGATTTTTAAAAACTTGAAAGTCAATGAGTTAACATTTAAAATAACTTATTAATATTCAAATTTCTATCAAGTTTGAAACATACTATAATTCATTAATGGAAAGTGTTTACATTATTATTTTTGACTTATTTAAGAGAAATCCAGTGTGTTCCATAACGACATTTGGAAAGAATAAATCTTTCATGGTGAAGAAAGTATGTAATTGCAGATTTATTAGTTATGTAAATGTAGATTTCTCTGCATTTAGATCTAAATACAAACATATGTTGCATTTATAGCTACACCACTGGCTTGATGACATCTGCAATAATTTATTCAGTTTTTAGCATATGCTCATACCCATATTTGGGTTTTATGTAACTCTAATTAATATACATTTTAAAACAATGCATTTGATTATTTAATTATTTGGACTTGTTTTCATTAATCTAGTTCAAAATATTACTGCTCAAAATCATCCATTAGCAATGTCATTTTATTATGGTTCCCCCCACCATTTTTTTGCTTGAGTAAATTAAATGCACAACTTGAAACCGAATTCCTACACAATGCATACAATAATCTCAACACCTTCTTGGTGATATAGACAAACATATAGAAAGGATTGATGTAATTGAACCAAAGGACGTTATTTTATTATATGCAGAATAAACAAATAAGTCACATAGATACTAATAAGCTTTAAGTAAGGCCTTTTTACATTCACTGTGAGAACTAATCAGTCTTTGCAGGGAACTCTAGAAACAAATTTTCCAAAGCAATGTTTTTTTTCTCCTTAGTTTTAGTGATCATACACTTTATTAAAATGTAGGAGCTAAATACACATTATTTTAGTTTAAATGGATTGAAAATTAGAAATGCAAATTCTCCTTGTGCTGCATCTATAAGCCCGCATCTCTTTTTATGGTAATGCCCTTTTAATGGTTTAAGCCTATGAAGAAAAAAACACTGAAGATTTTTAACTAGCCGCTTTGCAGGGGGCAGAAAGGAGCAAAGAAGATTTAGTGGTGAAAAGAGCAAATAAATAGGTGCTCCAAGATTAAAAAGAGGGTAGAAGTGCATGCTGAGCTGTTGAAAGACCTCTCTGTGTTTAAAGAAAAATATTGTTTGGTGCTTTCACCAGTGCATGATCAAAATAAGAGGTCCAAATTAGTTCATGGCTGCCGCAGCTCCAAAACATCATGCCGAGCGCCGTCTTTGGGAACGTTTTAATGAGGAGAAGAGGTCATCAGACTGTGACATTGCTTTTCAGAATTCTTCAAGAACAACACAGATTTCCTGTTCCAAATGTGGCAGAGAATAAAACAACCTTAGTAGTAATCGTACAACTTTTGAACCATGTTCCTTGGAAATGCCGTACAGTGCTCATTTTGTAGCTTTAGTTAGCCATCTCAAAGGAAATGCTTCCATATTTTCCATGTGCCCTTATTTCAAAAGTACAGTGAAACGTTGGAGCTTTAACATGGATTATATTTATAAAATAAAGTTTTATTCAGGCTTCTAAAGAGATTTTAATGTTTTCATTGCTCCAGGTGAAATGGTACACGGTGGCTCTGTTCATTAACATTTAGCATCAGTGCAAAAAATCAAGGATTACCACATACAGCATAAAAGAAGGGATAGTATGACTTTGAAATGAAATTCACTACAATCTTAGTTTTGTCGCATTTCAAAACGTGATTTTAAAATGTATAAGTTGTTAATGACATTCTAGGTCAAATATTCATAGTCCAATTCCAGTCCTATGGCGACTGGTGTTATTCAAATGTGCAATGTATTTGAGCAGAAGCCGAAGAGATTTTCCTGTTGCCTAATAAATAAGACACTTATTTTGGTTTCAAAGACCAGTATTATAATATTATTTAATACTTCAAGTATAGGTTGGTGCATTTGTGCCACTCCACCACGCAGCTATCACATAGTTGTTTTCCATTAATATGGCCATATTTGTAAGATGTGTATATGTAGAGAAAATATTTATGTCCATATATTTGATGTACATATGAAAAACAAAAGACAAAAAAGAACTTGTAACCTTTCATAACATTCACAACGTTATTAATCTCAAAGTTTTCTCGAAATATTTTTTATCCAAAATAAAGGATTCACAAATAATCATATTTCCTCTTGATGTGTAAAATTAATTGTCAACTGTGTGAAAATAATGTCAGAGACCTACAGAGAAGAGTTTGAACAGCAGTTGAGGGGGAAGACAGGTCATTTCTGCACATAATAATGTTTCTGATTAACTTGGAAGAGGTGATTCAATTTGTGTACAGTTAGTTGATTTAGAGGTAACATCTTTTCATTCCTTCTTTCTTTTTTTTGGTCTTATTTACTTTTAAGAAATTTTTAACATAGAACAGAAGTTAAGCATAGACTCCCTGCTTTATGTATATAAAAGAATAAAAGCTATTATCTACTTTTGTAGCTTTTCAACTATTTAATCGAAAAGTTTCTATTAAATAGTTGAAACTTACATAGGTCATTTACTTGATTCAGTCTTTTATATTGATTTTATTTATTTTAATGTATTCAGCCTTACTTATTTATAAACCAGACACAGTTAAGTTGACATCCTTAGCATGTGGAATTTTTCTACAGGGACCTAGCGAAGTAGTTATTTTTAGCTTCAGCTTTTAGTCTGGATTGTCTGGTCTTCTAGCTTTTGGCGTGGTTTGCAGGCCTTTCCTGTCAGTGATTACACATTAGTTTATGCCAATCTGTTTTCTTTGTCATTGTTTTGGGTTGTTGCCTTTGAGGACCTATTTTTCTACTTTATCTGCCCTATAAATTCAACAGTATTCTACTTCATAAGCATTGTTCTTAAGTCTTAAAGATAGCGTAGGCATCTAATAAGCTCTATTCATGAGGTTTTAGTTAATAGGTTATGCCTGAAGAGTAACACAAGAAAATGAGAAATAGATTAAAAATCTAAAAATTTCTTTCAATTATTTCAAAGTACAATTCAGTCAGAAAGTAAAAGGATGAATTTTGGGCAAATCAACAAGAATGGCATGAAGAATCTTTAATTGAAATGATTAAATTGTTATATTTTCCTGAAAGCATTTACTAGTGAAGGAACTTTAATAATTCAGGAAGAAATTATTTTTTGTTTGCTAAATAAGAAATGTTTGCACTTTTTGTTACCAGAAATCTAAACATAAACCATTATAAACTAAACAAAAAATCAGTTACTATTTATCACTATATAAATTACTATATAACTTTTGAAAATCAAAAACTCAAGATTATAAGCACTTAAAAATTGATGATACCTTTTATTGCATACATTTATTTCTCTTTAAGGAACAATAATAAAGTATTTCTTCATCCCCTAATCTAGGAGAAAACTATTTTGAAGAAAAATTTAAAAGTAACTGGGCAAAGCTCTAAAATTGGCATTGTGCTGGAAAAAGGACAAATAAGAGATAAAGAAGAAAATAAAGTGATTTAAAAATTGGTAGATATTACATTTAACTTTTATATAAATATTTATTATATAAACATTCACAGTAATATTTAAGGATATTTTACCATTTAAGAAAATGAACTCTCACTTTTTCCCACCTACTAATAGTCAATAGTTTAAGTGTTTACTAAATGCTCTAGTTCTCAAAGGTTGCCCCATGATCCCCAGGGAGTCTCCAAGACCCTTTAACAATGCCCATGATGTCAACATTATTTCCATACTGATTGTATGATGTTTTTTTTTTGTTTGTTGTTTGTTTTTACCATTTTCACAGTTTTCATATTTGCATTGATGGTGCAAACACAATGGTGAGTAAAATTGCTGGAGCCTTCTCACGAATTAAGCCAGTGGCACCAAATTGCTAATAGTGACTGCATTCTCACTACCATGCACTCATGGTAAAAAAAAAAAAACAAAAAAAAAAAAAACAAAAAAAAAACAACACAAAAAACAAAACAAAATTAAATGCTGGTTTTATTTAAGAATATTTTTGATGGGGCAGTAAAAATTATTAACTTTATTAAATCTTGACCCTTGAACAAATTCCATTTTTTGAAGAGTTGTATTTAATTGGTGATATTCCAAGTAACTCCTGGATATGGAACTTGAGTCTTTTTTGCGTTTGTATTTTTTATTCAGTGTAGACCTAAATGGCCAAATACATCACTGAAGCAGCACCAACCAAAGAAGCAGCAGTCTGTTCAAATACTTGGGAAAATGCTGAGAAATGGTTTTTTTGAACAGTATTGTGTGAACAACACTAAAGGATACAGCTTATGGTTGTTGAAGGGGTTTCAATGAGTAATTTTGGTTATATAAATTTTTTTTGACTCATGAGTCAGTAGTGACTCTTCAGTCACTAATGCCTAAAAATAATGCTGCAGCTGCTCTGCAGGCCACCCCATAACCCGCTGGAAAACAAACAAACAAACAAACAAACAATAAAACATTCCGACTTCTCCATCAAATTGTTCTCAGCAGATTATTTTTGGAGCATAAAGTGAAGCCTAACGATCTAATATGATTACAGGCAAAAGTAAAACTTCAAAGGAAACATTTTAGGAGTGCAAAAATGTCAACAATAATTAAGGACCTGCATTCTACCACTTATGTGCCATGTAGAAAAAGCTCTCCTCAAGTCACTTTATATTTAATATGTGTTAGCATTTCAAGGTACTAAATGCTGTAAATCATCACCTGCAGGGGGGACTTGCAGGGCAGAGGCTCATCTTAATTTATCACTACTTAACAAACTCTTTCTCATGGATAGTGGAGATGATATAAGAGGGAGCAAATACTTGAGGAAAAATGATTTTTCAAGTACTTTCATTCCTCTTAGAAAAATATGTTTAAATATAGCACTAAACATTACTAATTAAAATCATTTCTTTTTTCTATTTATTTTCCAGAACTCTTTCTATGAGGCAGTATTGTGTCTGTTATTAGTAAAAATGATATAAAATAATATGATTGCACCTGTTTTTACAATAGGTATAAGGTTACTAAATTGGTAAATGAGGAATCTGCTCTAGATATATCTTTGTGGCCAAAGTAAAAATGTATGCTCTGGATGATGATATTGTTAATTAATACTGATTGATAGGCTAGTCTTGATTAGTGAGTTCATATTATCCCAGAAGGACGTCCATAGCGGCTGAGCTTTGTGCCCTGGCCTGGTTTCTCTCCTGTCCAAGATATTTATTAATTATTTGCATGAGGATTCTGATGACTTATTGACCCAGCTTACACAGGGTGTGAAAACCAGCCATATCTGTTTACCACTGATATTTCATATTTAGTAATTATTTATAAATTTACTTTAAAAAACTTGCTGCATATAAGCAATACTATAAATTAGAGTATGTGTCTTAATGTGCTGGGTGAAATTTTATATTAATACACATTAACATAAGTTCTATTAAAGCAAAAGGAATCTACATCATATAATCAAGTTATGTAGTAAAATTAGTGTGCATATCACATTTGGGGAAATTTTGATCTCGGCAAAGACTTGGTAAAGGGAATGAAGGTTAAGGGAGGTCTTTGAGAAGTAATGTACAGCGTAAAGACAGCAGAGCTGGAGACACATTGGTTAGCTCTACATTGACAGTTTTGCCAGTAATAAATTGATCTGCCTGTGGGACACAGGTGGATTTGTCCATTAGTTGGCTGAAAATATAGCCTTAGGGAGTCAGAGTTGTCACTTGTGTAAAACTTACATTATGTAATATATTTCACTTTATTTGATCTTCACCACAAATCTGTGACCCAGTTACCATTCTCATTCACTCATTGCTTTATGTAACAAATGTTTATTAAGTGCAAAAAGTTAATACTACACATTTAAGATCTGGTTAAAGTCCAGTAAAGAAACTGATAAGGAACAAATATTCAGAATTCTGAGTCATTTTCTTTTCCTTCTTTCTGCATTTAATAGAATTCCTTCCATTTGCTTTTATGTTTACTTAGATGTTTGTCATACTGTCCTCGATTGGCAACAGTGAAAAATACAGGCCAGGTGCTAGCTTTCATGGAATTCATAGTCTACCTAATGAATGGATAAGAAAACAAACTGTTAGCAATCTCTGATAAGGACAATCTTAATGAAATTATAGGGAGCTTGTAAAAGAAAACAACACACCTAACTTACACTTAGGTGTAAATCACAGGAGATTTCTTATTTGTAAGTTTGCAGAAAGAAGTTTGCCAAGCAAGTGTGTGTGTTTGCATGTGTGGTAGCAGGACTATGATGACATTGATAAGAATGTAGAAAAAACATTGAATCATAATGTGAGGCCAAGGAGAGTGCTGGGAGTTGAACGTGGTAGGGAACAACCACCAAAGGGGAAAAAATACGTCAGAAAAAGCAGTATTATCTGGGCTGATAATAACCTTCTCTTCTTCACAACGTGGTTAAGAACTAATTTCAGAAATTATTAAAATGTAAGAACATGGGGAACCACAAAGGTAACAAGAAACACAACATACACGTACAAAGAAGGTTGTAGTCTAGATCTTGTTCTTTCACCACTTTATTGGTGAATCTTGGGAATCAATTATATTACCTTTAATACACAAATGACATTTAATCTTCTCTATATGCTAATTGAAATATGGTTATCCAATGTAAAGGCAACATATGAGAAGGAAAATATAAATTTATGCTTGTTTCCTTTTTGTCTGTCAGTAACAACTTTTCCTCCACATTATACATCCATATTATGTTATAGCTTATCTATGTTGCCTTCTCTGGCCCAGTCACACCCAAATATTACTCTTATATTCTTTATCCACTTGTCCTTATACAACATTTTTACCTAAATTAATATTTCTATAGTCCTTGGGTTTATAAGTTTTTTCTAAATGAAACAAAAGCCAGAAATCACAAGAAAATATCTGTTGATGAACTACTAGAAAAGAGGTAACTCAAAGAACTCTTTAGAACTTTTCTAAAGAACAAATTACACATGCTGTGAATTAAAATGAAAAATAGTCAATAAAACTGATGCTGTGAGCATGTGTCACATTCCCTATACTCAAGAAGTTAAACCAAGTTAAACCTATACCCAGTAGAACATCATATATGAAGCAGAAATACTTAAAGCTAGTAGAGAGAAGTGAATGTGTACCTAAAAAAGAATGAGAATTAGAATAATTGAAGGCTTCTCATCAGCAACAATAGAGGACAGAAAATAATGGAGTTGTGGAGGGAAAATAATAATCAATCTAAAATTTTATACCTAGCTAAACTATTACTCTAGGGTTAGAGCAAAATAAATCTACTTTAGAAATAAAATTACTAAAACTTATTTATCAAGACTAAAATCGATGCCAAAGGGAAGGTGTGTTTTGCAAGAAACAGTGATGAACACAAATGATAAAAGTGTCAATATATTTATTTAAGTGTTGGCTGTATAAAATAATTAATTTTTGTTTTATAAATCAAAGCTACTAAAACTAAATATAGACTGGTGATACTCAAAGTATGGTCATCAGAACTACTCATTATTGATCTGCAATAAGTATAGGAATTGAGAGTAATTGCTTGAAACATTTTTAGACACTTGACTTTGCCTCAACATTATTGATTGGGAAGATTACTCTCACCTACTAAAATCAGAGATTATTACATTACATAAAAACCAAAGTCTAGACATGTATTGTTTTCAAGAGCTCCATCTGGAACAAAACCATTCAGAAAGGTTGATATTAAAATAAAAAATAATAAGCCAGGAATCTAACATAAAGAAATCTGAGAGCAATATTTAAATTAGATAAAACTCTGCATCTGAACTCTCCTGACTCTTAAAATTACTATTGCTCTACACAGAAACACTTCTTTTTTTGTTCCCTGCCCCGCTAAGAAGTCTTTCATTCTCTTGCTCCACTCTGAACTGGTTGTTGTTGTGTAACCCAAGACATAGCAACCCTTTAGGTATCTTTTTTTCTCTTCTTTGTTGGAGATCCAGTGTTTATCTTTTTAATCTCACTTTATTCCCTTTTGTATTTACTCTTATAATTAATCAAAATACATTATTCAGTAGTGAATCAGAAGAGTATACAAGGGTAATAAAATGTCAAGATCTTACATGTCTGTGAGATTTTTTTTTTTTATCCCACCCTACACCTTTGATAATAAATAGTTTGGTATGAATTCTAAACCAAAAGTCATTTTCCCTCCTATTATGAAGGATTATCTCCATTTTGTTCTAACCTCCCCATTCACTGACAAATTCCATGTAGGATTCCTATTTTTTTTTCCACTAAAATTTCTTGATAGTATGCCTTGTCATTCTTTTATGAAGGTGGTTGAGGACCTTTCAGTCTGAAAATTATTGAGCTTCAGCTCTAGAAAATTGTATTTATTAATTTATTAATTCTTTAATCGTTTTATCTCTGCCTTTTTTTCCCTTCCAGAACTCACCGTAGTTTACTTAATATTGTATTTTCTTTCTTTCTTTTTTTTTCTCTCCTATTTTTAGCACATTTTTATTTCTGCATTTTGGGATAGTCCCTTATATTTATTTATTAATTTAGTTAAAATGTATATTTTTTTCATTTTTAGTGCATCTTGATTTTTAGTTCATAAAATACATTCTTTTATCATTCTGAAGCTATTAATGTCAAGCTTTATTATTTTTTTCCTTTTACCCCCATACACATTGCCTCATTTACTCTAAATTTCTTTCCTATGCCATTCTTTTTGGGCATTTTTTTTTTTTTTTGTACTGTTTGGTTTAATTTCTGTAAAGTATAAATCTTCAACCTCCTCCCATTTTGGAAGAGGACTAAATGAAGGGTGGGGATATGGGGATCCAACTGGTCTTAGTCACATTTTCTCATGATCTTCCTGTTTTCACTGCTGGGCCTCTGTTGTACCCAATTGGCTCTTCTTGTTGTCCTTCTGTACAAGCTATGAAATTTCAGTTTGCTCAGTTATTTTACATTCATTCTAGATGGTTTCTAAACCTACAACTTTAGCTGTGATCTCAATTGTCCTATGTTGCAATTCCCAAGTGGACATTTCCTTCAGAAAGATACTTCAGGCTGAAAACATGTCTTAATGAAGTCGTCAGTTCCCCAATGTTATGAATTTTACTCCTCGTTTGTTTTCAGTTTCTCAAAATGGCATCATCTTTGAGTTGATGCTCTGGGTTACCCTTCAAGCAAGTCTCAGTCAATTTTATCTCTGTAGGGTCTCTTGGAATTGTCTGTTCCATTTTGTCCTGATAACTACTGTGCATACTGTATTTTCCCCAAAATAAGACTGGGTCTTACATGAATTTTTGTTCCAATAGATGCATTAGGGCTTATTTTCAGGGGATGTCTTATTTTTTTCATGTACAACAATCTACATTTATTCATGTACAACAATCTACATTTATTCATTTATTCATGTACAAAAATCTACATTTATTCAAATACAGTCATGTCATCTTCTTCTGGAACATGGTCATAACTCTGCAAACCCTGAATTCCAGCTTGAATTTCTTGTGACTCCATTTCCTGTAGAACCATTGGCCCCAATCTCTCATGTCCAGCAATCGAGCTCTCGTTAAATGAGCGCTTCTTGTCCATGTAGCCTGCTAATAGTGCATTGGCGACACAGCTGTCAGTGATTTTATCCCATGAATTCTTCACCCAAGTCACAGCCTCTTGCAGGCTAGGCTTCACAAAGTTTCCACGCTGATTTCTGTCCATTCTATTTTCAGTGTAATCATTGATTTCCATGAGCAAACGGTCCTTGAATGGCTTGTTTATTGCAATATCAAGAGTCTGGAGATAGGCATTCATTCCTGTGAGAATCATTATTTGATCTATTCTTCTCTCTGCAAGGAAGTTCTTCATGTCTTTAGCGTGGTGAGTGCTGGTTGAATCCCAGGCTTGCAGATCTCTTTGGCCACCTCACAAAACAAGTGGCTGCATGGAATTGACCCACTTCCTTACAACTGCTTGTGTGCACCAGGGTTTTTTGGTTTCAAGAACACAAATGCCTGAAACATGTTCAACTGTATCTTTCTTGCCCTTAGTGATGATTAGAAGTGGGACTTTCTTTCCATCCAGACGAATAGCCAAAGTACAGGTAACACGTGCACTTTTGTAACCAGTAGAAGGAACGTAGATTGACGAGGCACCTTTCTGATCAATTTTCATTTGAGATCCTTGGCCCATAAACACTGCAGTTTCATCCACAGCAATCCGGTTGGAGAGTTGGCATTTAGAAAAGTCGATGCCATAAACAAAGGACTTGAATGAAAGTTCACGTTTAATAACTTCAGTATATCCCAGCTTGAACAATGTTGTTGATCTTAGAGACAGTTCATATCACTGAAGGAAGCCATCCAGCCAGTGTTGTGCTGCTTTGAATTATTCCAGGGATATTTCTAACTGTGGTGCCGTTGCAAGGGCAAATGCTTGAATATCAGCCCTGCGCACAACCAAAGCCTTTGCTCTCCTATCAGCAATCCATTCACAGATGATGTCTTCCAGCTCAGGAAATAATGGTTGCCGACCTGATCCACACTTGTGCTTCTTAGCATTTCCCTCGTCCACCTGTTGACTGAGGTTATCATACTCTGCTTGCCATTTTCGGACCTTCGGAGATCCAACTTATTCTCTTTGCAGAAAGCCGTAAGATTCTTGCCCCAGTAGTCCTCCACGATTCCTTTCTTGTACTCGACAGAATAGCTCTTTCTTTTTGCACTCCTCTTGTCTGGGGGTTAAAATATTATTCCCTTTAAATCTACCATTAAGTCAAGTGTTAACTGAAGACTTACGAGACAGGAGTGGCAACAAAAATGATGACAGTTATGAATGATGGTCCACACAAAAGCGACGAAAAATTGCAGGCACCAAAATTCAGAAAACGTTTCTTTATTTCACACGTGTGCATTAAGTACGTCCATTACAACACACGACGTATTGAATTATGAAGATTCACATTAGACACAACCACATCCATTCATTATCAAGTGTGCATGTTATTCGTGCATTGTGTGTGTACTCTGATTGGTCATTTGGCAATAAGTCTCGAGTTCATCTGTTTACATAGGCATTTACCTTTTGTTCAAAGGTACCTGCTTGGGTATTTACAAATATTTAATTATAATTTATATTATCATTTATTTCAAGTATTAATGTCAATAGTATTTATTTATATTTAATTACATATTAATATTATTTTATAATTCAATACATCCTATGTGTGTTGCAAGAGACATACTAAGTGCGTCTGGCGGACAATATTAACTGGGGCTCTTTTGGGGGGTAGGGTTTATATTACTAGCATCCTGAAAAATCATGCTAGGTCTTATTTTCCAGTTAGGTTTTATTTTCAGGGAAATACTGTACTACCAATTTTACTTCTCTAAACTGATGGACTATGGCCTCTTGATGGATTTGTCATGCCTCCACGTTTAAGAGCATTGTATGAGTTGCTATCTGATTAATTGCCCTAAAGCACAATTATCACTCAGCTGATCAAAAACATTAATGTCTTTTTTTTTTTTTTCTAGATTAAAACTAGATTTCTCAGCTTGGAGTTGAATGTCTTCCATAGTCTAGTTCCAATGTAGATTTCCAATATAATCTCTCATTGTTTCATGTCATGTTTTCTGTACATCCTGATAAAAGGAATGAATGAATATTCTAAGACCCATCCTAGCTTAACCATCTCTGTGCCTTTGCACATAAGAGAATCTCTGTGCCTGGAATGCTTTCTATAATACCCCTGAACTCTGCATATATAAACCATACCTGTACTTTAAGGTGAATCACAAATTCCTCCTTTCCCATCAAGTGACCTCTTATCCCTGTTTAACATAACTGTCATACATTTCGTACTATACCGACTGCTTTCCAGGGTTATTTGAGTAGTCAATTTACTGTGTACTCCCAAATGTTTAGTATAACATCTTGCCAGCTGTGGGCTGTGTGAAATTAATACTGTGGCGGTATGAAAATATAGACGATCTGCATAATATGTGGTATCCTTAAATATTATCATGGAATTATTTGCTATCTATTGATATATGTAGGCCTTCTCACCCCAGTAAGATACTTGAAGACAGTGACTCTGGCATTTTCATTCTTTGTTTCTCCCCACAGTACGTTGAACAAGGCCTTGCATAGGTATCACTCTTTTGTGGTGAAATGGCAATATATACAGCATATAAGTAACTGTCCTTCTATAATGCCTTTGAAAATGTCAGTTTGAGGAATTGGGGGGAAAATTTACATAGGAGAAGCGTGTGTGTGTGTGTGTGTGTGTGTGTGTGTGTGTGTTTTATTTCCTCAAGATAGAATCAGCTGCTTCTCCTTAAAATAGTCTAATTATTTTACCGGAGGCCTAGTTATAAAACTACTTGCAGCTGCACTAGAAATAGAATTCTGGTGTTGCTTAATGAGATTTTTCAAGTTCACATTACTTATTCTGCAGACTTCTTCATTTGAGTAGATTATTTAATATTTTATTTGTTTTATTATTCACATTTTGGGGGTAAAATATTTCCGTTCACATTCGAAGTTGGTTGAATTGTATGCCAGAGTTTGAGTGCAGAGAACTTTCTCTAGGTCCTGTTATTTCTAAGTGTGCAGCTGCCTAATCTGTCTGAAATTCACATCCTTGGAGCAGGTTTTCTACTGCTGCCCAAGAAGTAAAACTTTGTCCTACCTTAGAATGCAAGTTAACATTTCCTTACCTGCTTAATAACAATTCCTTTCCCCCTGTATTTCCTCCCCCCCACTTTTTTTTTTTTTATCTGAGAAGTGAGCTTCTTTCACTGTCTCACCCAAAGTTTTATGATTAAATTCTATATATATTTTGGAATATGTTTAAATGTATCCTGACATTTTGGTGGATACTTTTCTATTTAATTTGTCACTGCTATTTTACATGATAAAGGTGGATAGACTTAAGGTTTTTCCATCATAGAATATAATCGAGACAATCTTTCCCCCGTACTCTCCCTCCTCTTTTTTTGCCCCCTCACCAGACCACTACAAGCACTTTAATTACAGGATCCTTCTCTATCCCTTTCTAAACCAGCCATTTATTTATTGCACCCTCGTGTTGTTTAATACCGTACTGAGATCTGTGGGAGATACAGACATATTTAAATCATCATATTTCAGACATAATACTTATAAAACCATTAGAAACTTATTAAACAGTAAACTTGGTGGCAATAACGCTGAATGTAAGAAGTTAGAGAAGCAAGAAGTGAGCTTGGCAGGAGTAGTAGAGGAGAACGCCTGAGGAAGGTGGATCAGAGTCCTCAGAGCTGGGTACGAAGGGTGGCTGTGTCTGAGATTTGGGGTCGAGAAGTAACAGTGTGGAACGCAGCCAAATGGGCAGGCAATGTACATGCTAAGTGGAGCGTGGGGCGACGTGAGGAAGACCAGGCTTGGTAAAGGTGACAACAGGATCCACTTAAATGCTGAAGCTTTTAGCAGTGTAGTCGTACAAAACGATGTGTAAAGGAACTGACTTCAGGTACATCTCATAGGGGCTTGTGGTACATAATAAAAGAAGAAGAGCTCATAATGTGACAAAGTAGACAGCTAATTGTAAAGGTTAAAATAATGGTAATTATTGCTTTTGAGACCATTTAGAATTATAAACCAGGAGAAACCAAGTGGAGAATGAAAGGAAAATGGGAGGTTGGAATCCAAGGGACAAAAAAACGAAGCTTCAATGTTACCTTACATTCTTGCAGCAAACCCCAATGATTATGAATTCCAGTACACTTTGTTCAAGTGCAGTTATGGTGCTGGGACCACTAGGTGGTGGTCTTTATTAGTTGGTCGCTTGTGATGCTTTAAAGATAAGAGTTCAGCAGTTGCAAGAAAACCCATGTTTTTGTTTCGTACAAGTTCCGATATGTAACATTCATACCTATGGTTATACATTTATAAATGTTTCCCTTTCTCCTTTATTTTTTCTGATCTCAGGTGAGATAAGGAAATGGGAAGGAAACAAAAGTTTAGATCTCAGTCATCACACTTGTTTGGCTTTAACACCATTCTTTGGCATTTCCAATCTAGGTCACTGCCCTAGGGGAGTGAGAGGCAGGAAAAGATATCTTTATTTTGATGGCCTTTATTGGTATCATCTCCAAGGGTTTCCTACCCCAAAGCCAGTGTTGACCAGTGAGATGAATTGGGAAGAAGGCATAAGCAGCTTGGCTGACAGGTAGTTCCGTGCCATCACCTCGTTTTACTGGTCTCCAACCCTCGTTACATCTGCTTGCCCTAGAGCCTCATCTTCTGCCCCTACAGAGACCCTACCATGATGGAATTTATAAGCTAAACCACACTGTACTTACTCTAAGTTGAAGAAAGTCTGTTACCTGGCAGGTGGAGCGGGAGGTGACTGACTAGTCAATGAGCCTGGCACATAGCCGGCACTGCCAATGCTTGTTGACTGAGCACTCCAGTGATGAATGAATAAATGAGCATCAGTAACAGTGGAGGCTCCAGAATGCCGACAAAATGTTTCCATGGAAATCTTTTTACCTGTGTGCGTGCTCTTCAGTACTGTCAGTGCAGGTGTGCATGGATTACCTGGTCTTTTGCACGCTGCTGACATAGAGCCCAACCACCATGGCTGAAACTGATCTGTAGGGAAATGCTTTCTGAGTTCTAAACATTCAACTTACTAATGAACTTTTGTTAACCTGTGACTTTATAAGAAGTTCTTATTAAATGAAATAATGGCACAGTGCATAAAAGTCACTTTTGAAGTGCTTAGTCACAGCAACATGTAATTAACAGTAAAAGATTAAAGTGCAAACAGGGGTCTGATCTATCCAAATACCTTTTAAACGCCAAGCTTCCTGACGAGCTTTAATAAACCCTTGCAATTGTAACAACTATTACAACTTCAGTGGCTTCAGTAAGTCTGAAGGCTCCTCCTAAATTTATTTCCAACATTTCCCTGTAGAGAAGAAATTCTGGGCGCCTAACTATACATTTGCTACCTCTTCTGAAAATTAGGTTGTCGTTTTCTCTTTAGCACAAGAAAGGAAGGTTATTTGCTTTCCTCCCAATAGCTAAATTTTAATGAATTTTTTATTTTACTGATTTATTCTTGATTTCTTTTTCCTTTCCATTTGACCTTTTGGGCCAATCACGGCTTTTAGCCAAGGATCAAAGAAATCTGAGTCCTGGCTTAGGCAAATCCTTGACTCATTTCTTTTACCTTATTTCTCTGCCTTATCGCTGTCTGGCAGAGATAGTCGTCACATAATATTAAATATTTGGAATCCTGACTCCTGATATAGTGAGTCTATAACACAATATTTTTTGATAGCAAATCAATATATTTAATAGCTGTTACATTTTAAAACAGTAATTTACTTTTATTTATTTTTTGAGGTGAAATCATATAACAGAAAATTCAACATTTTAGCCATTTTAAAGTGTACAATTCAGTGACTTCCAGTACATTCACAATAATGTGCAGAAAGTATCACTATCTAATTCCAAAACATTTTCATTACCCCAAAAGAAAGTCCTTACCCATTAAGAAGTCATTCTCTATTTCTCTCTTCTACCAGCCCCTGGTAACTACGAATCTTCTTTTTCGCTATGGGCTTGCCTATGCTGAAGATTTCATACAATGAAATCTTTTTGTGTCTGTCTCTTTTCACTTATATATTGTGACTTTTTGTGTCTGGCTTCTTTCACTTATAATATTTTCTCGGCCTATCCTTGTAATATATATCAGTACTTCATTCCTTTTTTGTGGCTGAATACTATTCCATTAATTTATATAATGCATTTTGCTTATCCGTTCATCTGTCGATGGGCATTTAGGTTGCTTCCACTTTGTGATGGACAGTGCTGCTGTGAACATTCACATCCAAGTTATTATTTTCAGTTCTATATATTATATTTAACTTTTAAAGAACCTACTTTTATTTTCACATATGCTAAATATTCATTATTAGTTAGAAAGTTATTAGATAGGATTTATTATGCAACCATGAACATTATTTATAAATGATGTGTTGGGCTGGCTGTTGCTCTATTAGCTCCTGTCTCTCTGTATTCAACAATAGCAAGGCTCCAAAGACACAGTAACTTAGACAGTTTAAGGAAACGTGTAATAGTATTTCTTCAAAATTACTTAGGCATCTTTCTCCATTCTGCGCTTTCATTCAGCAAACGTTTATTTGGTTCCAGCTGTGCATCAAGAGTAATTTTAGGAACTGGGGATAGAGGCAAAAAGACAAATACATTTGCCCTAATGGAACTGCAAGTAAGAAAGGAGAGAAGATGTTAGCTATACAGAAGAGCTGTGAAGAAAATGATACAGGGAATCAGTATTCTTTATCACTGACTATAAAGTCAGTGCTTCCCAAATTTCAATGTGCATGCTATCACCTGGGGATGTTGTTAAACTACAGATTTGAATTTGGTAGGTTTGGGTGTAGCGCGAGAGTTTGTCTTTCCTACAGATTCCCAGGTGATGCCGTGCTGCTTTGTGCAGACAGAGAAGGCCTTACTCTTTAGTAAGTGGACTTGCAGCAAGGATATGGATGGAGAATATGTGTCAGGAGCCAGCTAAGGAAAAACCTGGGGAAGAAAATCCCAGGAAGAGAAACCAGCTTTTGCCAAGGCTCTTTGTAGGGTGTGGGCTTGGTGCACCTGAGGGGAAGTGACGTGGAGCAGCAATTCCATCTCCTTCCCTGACACATAGGAGCTACACAGACATAGAACATGCCAGAATCGCTCGACCGCCTGTTATACCAGTCACAGCCTATTCCTCAGCAACAGACGAACAAATCATTCCTAAATGAAAATATACCTTTGCATCAGCTTCCTGTATCTCGTTCAATATACTTTTGCAGAGGTATTCTCTTCTCTCGTACAATTTATTACAACTCTAATTTCTTTTTAACCATTAACTCTTTTTTTTTTTTTTTTTGGTATCTTGCCCTTTTCACTTACCATTGCGAGCATTTCCAATGTAATCAACTATTCTGCAACATGATTTTTAATGGATATATAAAGTATATTTAAAAGTTCTAGGATTTATGTAGTTTTTATTGTTTTAATTCTTTGAGGGGGTATTATAAACGAGACTATGATGAATTTTGTTGTATATAAATCTAATGGCACATCTTTGATTAGTTCTTTTATTTAGAAACATAATAACTGGAATTTTGATTAACAAAGTTTAATTACCCTTCAGAAAAAAATGTTTTAATTTATATTCATACTATCAGTAAACAGTCCTTATTTCACTCCCTTTTCCTTCATATAAACTGGTAGTGTAATTTGTTTCTTTTTACTTTTCATTGAGATATACTCTACATACAATAAAATTCATTGTCTTAAAGTGTATGATTAAGTGGTTTTTAAAGTATATTCATAAGTTTGTACATGTAATTTTTTAAAAAATTGTTAAATTTATTGTGTTTAAACTCTTATTATTTACACGTTTTTAAAATTTTGGTTTGTTGTTTCTCAGACTTTCTATATAGTTATTTGTATCACTTACAAATAATAATCATGTATTCTTTCTATTACTTTTAACTCATTTCTCTTCCCTGACCTATTGCATTGGTTGGATCCATGTTTTTCTCAATGATTGCTAAGACTAATTTACTACATGATATAGATATTTAGAAGCATACGTTTTGAAGTCAAATTGATCTGGATTTAATATTCCACTTAGTAAATGGGTAGCATTTGGAGCAAATTACCTGTTATTGTTGAGTTTCAGTTTCTCCATTTGATCACAATAAGCCTTAATAAATCAACTTATTGAAAATGTTGAAGAAGATAGAAGATATAAAGTGTTTGACAAGTGTTCAATATATTCATATAGTGATTTTGATTCTTTTTTCATGCAGTTTTAAAGATCAATGCTGCCTACAAAAAACCCCAAAAAACAGAAAACCCAAAAACAAACAAACAAACAAAACTATGGAAAGATGATACACAATAGAAGATTTGGGCTGCTATTAAATTATGCTTATATAAATATAGCTGTTGAGCAGTTTCCTCCAGACATCCTTGAGCCAGACTGTCTCTATCTTTTCTACACAGATACCGTGTTTCCCCGAAAATAAGACCAGGTCTTATATTAATTTTTGCTCCAAAAGACGCATTAGGGATTATATTCAGGGGATGCCATCCTGAAAAATCATGCCAGGGCTTATATTCCAGTTAAGTCTCATTTTTGGGGAAACACGGTATTTATGTGTTTTATTTTGCTTCCCACCTGTAGCCAGGATCTCATTACACCAGCTCAGAACTAGAGCTGTTTATGTCATTAAAAACCTCCAGAGAATCTGCATTCTCCCTTGGATAACCCACAGAGGTGCCCCACAGCCTTTACAGCCATAAATTCTTAATCTCTAAATTAGATACCTCCGACTGTACTTGTGGACTTTTCTCTTTGGTATTGTAATCTTTCATAATATGTAACTGAGTTTGTTTTCATTAGAGAAAGACTGTTAGACTGTACTAATCATGTTTAAATCCTTTAAATATACCTCACTTATTACACTGAAGATAATGGGATAGCGCTGAACAATTGTGTATAGGTACAGGATTTACCAAGGGGGTAAAAGAGGTGCCAGAATGCCTTAAAATTAATTTCCCCGTTAGGAAAGGATGCCAGCAGGCAGGCAGTTGATCAAAAGAAACTGTTTTAACTTTTTATGTTACAGACACAATCTGCTGGTTACTTTTAATTGTAATTGAGCACAAACATTTTAGTGAGAGCTTAGTAAAGTAGATTATTTTGGAATTTGCAAACATTATACTGTTCTGAATATATTTGAAATGGAAGAAATAAATAATTGAATAGAAAGTTCTAGTGTTTTCTAAATGCTGAGAAATGTTTTTTCTTTGTTTGACTGACCATCATCAGCAGTATAAAGGGATGACTCAGAGACAGGGTGAGTGAGATGTCTATTCTCATCCCAAGTCAAGGCATACGCTGGAAAATCGCTTCAGGCCATAACTTTGGCATGCCATGGGTTAAATAAAGGTCAACTCCAAGTGAAAAATAAAAATCAGTTGATCTTTTGGTGCTAAAGGGGCAAAATAGTTATCATTTGAGATGCTTTTAGTGCTCTTATAATTCAAGGATTTTGGATTTCTTTTTTCCTCAGCTGAGAATTTTCAGGCCAGTGGTGTCCATAATGTATACCTGTGCCTTGGGGCATTTTGAAGGGGAAGAGAAGAAAATTTACAATATTTTTAAACATGTTCTTACCTACACAGGCTCTTGCATGATATTTAATAACTCAGTGATGTGGCAGCCCTCAGGGGCTGACAGTACTTTTTATATTTAAATTGATCGTCATTTGGAACACAAGTATCTAGAGAACTGGGTTCCATCTTTAACTCACTGTTTATTTCTATAAAAGATATCTAAATGCAGAGTTGTAATTATTTTTAAATATTTTTTCTAACTAATTTGTCTTCATTAGGGAGGTGGTTAAAGGTTGTGGAGTCAGTTTGTCAGTCAATGGGAGCTCAGGAGCTCCATGTCCATCTGGGTTTTAATCTTGGACCCTTCATATTCTTTAGACAAGGACAAAAGTACCTGCCTGACAGAGTGTTGAAAGGATTGCCTCTGATGGTTCACATGATGTGACCATCACATAGTAAGAGTTTATTGAAGGTCAACTTGTATTAGAGTTATTATTATCCCTGCTCTGTAACTTCTGCAAAGAAAATACTGTAAGCAGCAAAAAAATCAAATAAAGGGCTATTCAATTATCTGGTTAATTCTGACACATACTAACAGCTGCGTTACCAATGCCATTGAGTGCTGTGTGATGAAGAGGCATGTGGGTGATGGAGACACTGGGCACATTGTGATCAGTGGTGGGAGACTTTCTTGTGTTACCTTTGTAATTCAGGTAATTCTCAAAACGCAATCTGCAGGGCCAGCCTGGTGGCTCAGGCGGTTAGAGCTCTGTGCTCCTAACTGCGAAGGCTGCCGGTTCGATTCCCACATGGGCCAGTGGGCTCTCAACCACAAGATTGCCAGTTCAGTTCTTCGACTCCCGCAAGGGATGGTGGGCAGCGCCCCCTGCAACTAGCAACTGGCAACTGGACCTGGAGCTGAGCTGCGCCCTCCACAACTAAGACTGAAAGGACAACAACTTGAAGCTGAACGGCACCCTCCACAACTAAGATTGAAAGGACAACAACTTGACTTGGAAAAAAGTCCTGGAAATACACACTGTTCCTCAATAAAGTCCTGTTCCCCTTCCCCAATAAAAATCTTAAAAAAAAAAAAAAAAAAGCAATCTGCTTAGCCAAGGAGATCAGGTGAGAGGTAGGTAGACAGCCTTTTAATAATTCTCAGGACAAATCATATTTAATATATTTCTACCATAATTCATTTGTTTGTGGGTCCAAAAGTGCGAGTTAAGTTTCTGCAAGTCTTTGCTGGAGACAATGACAAAGGACAGACTCTTCCAAAAGTGGTGTCTGCTCCAGATAAAATGAGCAGGGTCCCAATGATTCCCTTTCTTTTGGTTAAAAGATGTTGATTGTTATTTTTTTTTGCATACGCTGAAAGGAAAAAAAAACAACAACACAAAACCAAACATTGTGGAATCAAATGCTCTTCTCTCCTTTTAAGAAAAGCCCCTCCTATAAGAATACAAAAATGGATGATTTTTCATATTAAAAACTATCTCTTTACTGTAGAAAACGTCTTCCTATGTCTAGTGATACAGGATCATGAAAATAAGGTTCGTTGCAGACCATGCCAGACAAAACGGAGAGCCTGAGAGCTGAAGAATCAGTAGACCCTTCCAATAAGAATTAGCCTGAAATTAATGTCCACTTTTGCAACATATGTTCTTATTTGTTTATTCACAGTATAGTAGATTCTATTATTTTTAGAGTTGTAAGGGGCCTTACAGGCACTGCACACAAAAGATGGCCAGTAAATATTTGCTGAATAAATGCATGAGTATTTGAATATGCCTCTCATTGTTGAAATCCATTCTGTATTTTCTATACTACAGAGAGTCATTTAGCCTGTGCTTGAACATTCTAATGAACTGAAAGCCTACAAAACTCCAAGGCAGCCTTTTTCATTGGTGGATCACTCTAATCATATATATATATATATATATATATATATGCCAGATTTTATCACTGTGTAATTTCTACCCTTAGGTTTTAGTTTGGTTTTATGGGGTAACATTAAAATAAATCTACTTCCCCTTTCACATGAAAGTTCATTACATATTTTAAGAAAGCTAATATGTCCTCATAATTCTTTTCTTCTCCAAACTAAACTACTGTTTTCCAGATAAGAGTGTTTCCAGTTCCCTATCCATCCTTGTTCTTCTTTTTTTTCTGTTTTTCTTTTTTTAAATCTTTGGTCAAAGTTTCTAATATATTTATTTATTTTATCATCTACTGTGTAAATGAGTAAATCTTAAACAAGCAGCTGTGATAGCTATTTTGTACTTGTTGTTTTATTCAGTCCTCACACCAGCCATGTAAAATAGGTTTTTCGCAACAAAACTCTAAGTCAAGGCCATTCAGATAAGAGACATGATTTGGATTCATAATGGCTCTAAATAACCACCAAACTTTGTGTAAGTAATTTATCCTTTGTACACCTCAGTTTTCTCCTCAGTAAAATGGGAATTATAATGATTCCTACTTTGTAAGGTTGTCATGAAAATTAAATAAGTTAATATTTGTAAAGCACTTAGAAAAACATTTGGCCAGTAAAAAGCATTTTAAGTGTCCGTGAAGTAAGCAATGGTAGTTTCGGCTTTCACTCTATACCGCACTCCCTCCCTATAATGTTTCTTTTAAAATGGGTCTGGTATGCTGAATAAAGGTCCCCCAGATATGTCCACATCCTAATCCCTGGAACGTGTGGCTATTACCTTATATGACAAAAGGCACCTTGCAGATGTGACTATTGTATTTTTCTATGTATAATGTACACTTTTTTGCTCAAATTTGTGACGGAAAAATAAGGATGCACATTATACATGGGTAGCACTAATTCCATATCTATATAAATGTTTTTATTTTTTTATGCTTATTAGTTAAAAGTGTAACTCTAGAAATTAATAACAATATCTGTATGCAAAATAATACCCTGAAATTTGATAATTGGTTTTGTTGAATTTATGATGACCTTGCAATAACAAAGAGTTCTTGGCCTTCTATATGATGCGTAAATACTGTAAATTTGTTACTGGTACATAAAATTTCTTGTACCTTGTATCTGTTCTTGTGTTTTGTAACCATTTGTTACATAAAATTTCTTGTACCATAATATGTTTAAAAATAAATGCTAAAATTCCTTTATAATACAAAAAACAAGTACCTAAATGTAAACAAATAAAAATTTGATTTAAAAAATTAAAACAAAAGATATTTTCCCTGAAAGTTTGGGCCAAAAAAATGGGTGTGCATTATACACAGGAGAGCATTATACCTGGCAAAATATGGTAAGTGAAGGACCTTGAGATGGGGAGATTATCCTGGATTATCCAGGTGGGCCCAATGTCATCGCAAGAGTCCTTATAAGAAGGGCATATGACTACGGAAGCAGAGGTTGGAGTGATATACTTAGAAGATGGAGGAAGGAACCACAAGCCAATATAGGCAGCCTCTGGAATCTGAATAAAACAAGAAATGGACCCTCCTCTGGAGCCTCCAGAAGGACCTAGCCCTGGTGACACCTTGACTTTAGCCCAAGGAAACTGATTTCAGATGTCTGCCTATAATGATAAGAGAGAGAGAAAAAAATTAAGCTACCAAATTTTTGGTAATTGTTTTACAGTATCCACAGGAAACTAATACAGTGGACATCCAAAACTGTTTGAAATCTTGTATTGGAAAGAACGCAAATATAAAGAAATTGAGTTACTTCTGTGATGAGTATCAGGCATTGTATCCTAGTCAGCATATAGGAAAATGCATTTTTCATTCAGAAGTTTCCAAACTGCATATGAGAAAGAGGCTTAATTAACAGAAAGCCACACTTCACATTAGACCTGCCCTATGTTGCCTCCTTTGCTTGCATGTTACCAGTGCTCATGACAATCAGGGTGGGCAAAATTTTTCTCATTTGACACCCTTGTCTTCATCCTCTGTCAAATGTCCTCCCATCTTCCTTATCCTTGGGACTCCTTTTAGACTTTTGACAGTGAGATGCTGCAATGTCTCTTCCTAGCTGGTGTCTTTCTTTTAGTCTCTCAAATGTTTGTGGACATTCTTTGCACTTCTGTCTTCACTGAGGGAGTCTCTGATGTTTCTTATTGTTGTTGCATTTCTGTTGCTGCTCTTGTGAAGCTTCAGTTTCTCTAGGGGGCAGAAGAAATGCCTTTCACCCAGATCTACTTCCCATGGCACAAATTTGCATGTTTTGGGAAGCTACATCTTTTTATCTTCCTGATGTTTGGATGGGAATGTGCAGAAACCCTCCATCTCTTTTGGAACTTTACCCAATTCCCTCTACTGTGTAAACCACTGTCAAATGTAAAGACGAGAATCTCTGCTTTTAGAAAAACAGACCTGTTACCTTTCCTCTCCACAAATTATCACAGACTTACATAAACCCGGTAATTCATCCCAAGTTCTCACTTTTGTTATTTCTTTTGTTTTTGTTTTTGTTTACAAGGCCACAAAAACACTGCTTGGACACTTTGAAACTTTGGTCAACAGAAGTCTCCAAATCTAATCCATATGAATGATAAACATGGGTATTTCCCACGTTATGTCTATTTAAATTGGGAACCCAAATGAAATGTTGTCCATTTTCCACTTAAATGGGTTTGGCCTATTAGCTATGCTACCACACTATTAATAATTATAGTAATTTATTGAGTCTCTACCATATGTCAAGTACTATTAGGGGTGTAATGTATTAAATTGTTATTAATAATGCTTCCTAATCATGTGATAGTACTAATTAAGATAATAACAATTTTATTTTTAAATGTTGATTTTGTCATTCAGTGTGAATGTTATTTCTCCCAACTTATCTTTTCCCCCTATATTTGAGTCACATCCATTCCATGTATTTCTGTAAATCCTGTTAAATATGTTAAACAGCAACAGATGAATGAAAGGTTCTATGTCCACAAAGGTTCTGTAATATTACAAATGTTACTCATGGTCAGTTTCCAAAATCCTGTTTGTTTGACTCGAACGGGCCTAAAATATAGGCTCAAGAGCTATTTTCAATATACTGTATCAATAAGTGAAAATCTTGGGAAATGTTAGGTTCATGTTGAATTTTTATAGTTTTTATTTTTATTGGGAAATATTGGGGAACAGTGTGTTTTTCTAGGACCCATCAGCTCCATGTCAAGTTGTTGTTTTCAATCTAGTTTTGGAGGGCACAGCCTACTGGCCCATGTGGTTATTGAACAGGCAATCCTGGTGTTATGGACCCTGCACTCTAACAACTGAGCCACCCGGTTGCCCCACATGTTGAATTCTTAATCAGCTTTCTTTGGAAATGGTAGTTTTAACAACTTTGAATCTAATAATTGACCTCACACAGACTTATTTTATCAATGAGCATATTATAAAAGATCTTTGCTGAAATTGAGAATTGCTGATAGGATGTTATGATCCTCCTGCAAATCACCTTAAGAAGACACATCACTAATTACATTTTGTAGAATGGTCTGTTAGATTCACAACAAATTACCACAAACTGGGTGACTTAAAACAACAGAAGTTTATTCTCTCGTATTCTGGAGGCCAGAAGTCCAAAATCAGGTTGTTAGCAGGAGTTATCCTTTTGGGGGGCTCAGTGGGAGATTTCCCTGCTTCTGCCCAGTGCAGTCCCAATTTCTGCCTCTGTCTTCACCCGGTGAAGTTTCCTGCATCTCCTCTGTGTCTCATCTCTTCTTCCTATAAGACACCAGACCTGTGGATTAAGGACTTATCCTACTCCAATATGATTGCATCTTCACTTGCATTTAAATGACATCTGCAAAGGCTCTATTATGAAATAAGATCATATTTACAAATACCAGAGGTTAGGACTTCCAGATATTGATTTTTTGGGGGTGTAGAAGAACACAATTCAACCCATAACAAATAGGGATAAAGAAAAGTCAGTGCAGTGACCAGGACATACATACAAAACATGAACCTAGAACTTTAGCCTACATACAGTACTCTTTTGACTGCAGGTCCTAGTGAAATCTTTGTTTTTCATGACTTCATAGACTGTTTAATAATCTGCTGTAGCATTTCATGGGAACTAAAAATCAAACTCACTGTCCTTGGTTTCCAAATCTATCATTTCCCATTTTTAATAAGTTACTCTTATCATTAACTTTGGTTCCTCAAATAATTTTTTTGTTTCCAAGCTCATATAATTGTTCTGGGCCTGGACAATTTAATTTATTCAGATTGGTTTTCTGATCCTTTATTACTTTCACTCCTATATTGGGCTTTAATTTTATTTTAATGATTGTTCTATATAATCCAGTCTAAAGCATTATTCAGAGTTGAGTAGTTCTGCCTTTTGCATGTTATCCATTTTCCTGGGCTGTAGTTTGTCACAGAAATTGGTAGTCTATTCCTAGATTCAGCTTCTCTTTACAGTTCTTCTGCTGTCTTCCACTAAAGAGTTGGTAGTTCAAAGTGGGGTACAAATTATCGAGTGTACAAATTGGTTAACCAATCAACCAATTGATAATTGTTGAATCCTACTGTGTGCCAGAGGCTGTATGAGATGGGGCTCCAACCATGTAAGAAACAACATATAAGAATTCTTGCCCTTGAGGAGCTTGCATTTTAGCATGAGGGGCAGAGAAGATGAAACAGACAAGTGGAATAGTGCATGGTAACTTCTGAGGAAATCGTTGAGCAAAGGTGTCGCCTGTATACAGGAGGAATCCCTTACCCAGCTTTGAAATAATTGCTAATACCACACTTTTGTAATTAGGCATATTCCCTCAAATATTGTTTTCTTATTATTGTAGATTATTACCTACCTTTTGAAGGCACATCCTCCACTGACATATCCTGCTATGCCTAGGACTGGAGTTATCACACTGAGCATCCAATGTATGTGTTTGCCTTACAATAATGTGCAATATACTATAAAATAAGAAGAGCACTATTAGAGTTGAGCAACATTAACTTCTTTTTTTTTTGCAGGTTTATATCAATGATACAGTTCTCTAGAGGAAAAGCAGGAAGCAAAGATTGGTATCATATCTTATAACAGCTTAAATCAGAGTTTTTCTAAGAGATTATTTAAAGATATACATTAGAGCATTAATTCTAAATTCCCTAGGGTGTGTTTGTTTAATGCAGCAACTCCACATTATCACAATGTCTTATGTAGCATGAGATTTTACAGAGACTAGAAAGAAGAAGATGTTTTTCCAGATACAGTGAACCATAGTATGGGTGGCCATTAGCTACCCATTCAGTTCCTCCAGCAGCTTCCTTGTTTTACTTTCATGGCTTTTTAAGAGGTTACTTCTAGGACAGCACCTCTCTTCAGTCTGCAATAGCTCAAGTTAGAAACGGATGGGGGAAATGTGGTATCTATTGTGGTCTGTTTTTCTGTGTGACAGTTGTTCCTATTTTGTGTTTGTTTCTCTTTTAATGAGGATACAACTTTTATCCAGGGAGATGTATGGGTCACTTGTTAGTGTGCTTAAATGTACTGAGGCAGTCCACCAGCTGGCAATTGTGACTTGTGGCTGAATTATTTTTGCACAGCGAATGGTTTTCCTTTTGACATATTTTAATATACTTGCACACTGAGAGCAAGAGTGGGGTGAACAGAAAACAGACTGTTTTATTAACCCAGCAGTCACCTTTGAGGTTTGTACACGTCCACTTTTTTTCTTGCCTTTGTACATAATCCCAAGAGACTGATACCTGGCTTTGCTCAGAATAACAAAGTCAGACACAAATCTCCAAACACAATTGTTAGCTGCATGCCAACTGTTTCTTCTCATCTTTTTTTTAAAAAAACTTGAACATTAAGAATTGTATGTTTATGGGTGAACCTTAACCATTAAAGAATGAGTTTGTTTTTCTTTCAGATGCTTCCCCTATCATTTATTAGATTTATTTTACAATATGTAATCTCAAAAGATAAAAGAAAATAATTTTTTGCATTTTTTTTTTGCAGCACTCCTCTTTTTCATATCCATTAACAGTGAGAAGAAAAGAAGAAAAATGTTACAAGCTTTAACCGGACTCCAATTTCAACTGAAAGAACAATTAGGAGAAAAGAAGAGAGGACTTCAACTCAGCCAGGAAGCCAGGGCCCAGCATACACAGTTCCACATGCAATTTTCATACAAACCAATGTTTCAGAGACTTTTCCCAGTAAGACCAGAAATCTCTTCAAGTCAATTATCATCTGTTCCTAAGGTATATATCTGTATACATATAGAGCCATAGTTTCTAAGCAAATATAGTAGGTAATCACCTCTGAAAATCCATACATTTTAATTGTACTAAAAAGTGGAAGAGAAAACAAGAATAAATATCCAGAGCCCTCTCCCAGTTCTGAATAAGTGGTTACGATTCCCAGTAAGTGGCTCATTTAACAGCATGTAAATATTATAGCAACAAAGCATCCAAAATGCATAACTTTCTCTTTCCTATCATCATTATCGTAATAATACGACGACTTGATATTTGGGAGCATTTTTACTTTACAAGGAAGGTTCGGATCATCTCATTTGACTGTTGAAACCAGTCAGTGAGCTGTGCTGTATGTGTAGGAAGATGAAGAATAATAAGTTTTCTAAAGGACCCAAGATTCCTCACACAAGTAAGGGGTGTGGTGCACAGAAAGGACGGTGTGTTGGAGCTGGACTCCTCCTTGTGCTTTGCTGTGGCTACGACTTGGGGCCTTTTGAGGCATTCCTCTGTTGAGTGGCTCAATGTGAGGGATAATAATTACCAAAAGTGGGTATGAAGTTTGATTGAAGGTTATTTTTTGTAGAGGGTCTATCTCAGTGTGTATAGGTGCCAAACGCAACACAGTAGGAGGTTAGAGTACATCACTTTGAAGGACAACACAGTAAGTATATGACCCTAGC
Source organism: Rhinolophus sinicus (assembly GCF_036562045.2). Lineage (NCBI taxonomy): Eukaryota > Metazoa > Chordata > Mammalia > Chiroptera > Rhinolophidae > Rhinolophus > Rhinolophus sinicus. Next base: position 76,753,553 of record NC_133760.1, read on the forward strand.
GCTAGTAACTTCTTTAAGAGAACATGCCTAGTAAGTGGTGGAGACAGCACTGGAATCCATTTCTCCCGGTACACTTCTAAAATTCATAATAATTTAAATACTATATTTTGAACAGCTACTTTTGACCAAGTTCTTAAGCTATAAATTATAGGATACAGATATGAAAATAGAGACCTTGTTACAAAGGTATTATAACATAGAGGGGTAAATAGATAAATACAATGAAAGAGAAACTGTGCACCATGGTGTGGTGCATAGTAACCGTGTGTGTGTTTGGTGATGGCAGGGAAGCTTTATTATTGTGGAGACATTTGAGCGGCATCTAAAAGTGTTGCTCCATCCATTCTTAGGGAATAGCTATATTAATCACCTTTGTTTTACCTTTCATGTTAAACTTATTCTTAAAAAAATAAAACTGTTCCATTAACGTCTAGTAAAGTTTCAACCACAAATGTGTATTAATTGTAAAGTAAGCTTTAAAAAAATTGCTTGTTAAGGTAACAAATATGTTTTGTTTATAATCATTTCTGACTTTATTACCCTTTTTTCAGTCCTTGTAACTTTCTTTACTAAAACATGTTGAAGCAGGCATGCTTTTAAAGGGAAAGACCAGATAGATTCTGAGGTCTACAGTCTTCTTGGGGTTGTCATCATCATCCTCACCTCCTCGTTAGCAGATCAACATTTTTAGCATTTATTAAGCAAGCGCTGGGAGGGCCATCATGCTAAGGCTTTTACATGCATTATTCCTGATTTTTCAGTAATTCAGTAGAGTAGCCGTGAGCCCCATTTTGCAGACAATGAATAGAGGCTCAGAGATTGTAAGAAATTAGCTCAAAATTACACAAGTATCAAGAATGTCATGGTTCTGTGACCACAAGGATGCTGGCAGTTATTATTGTCCCTCTAGTTGGGGTTTACACGTTCTTACTAGCTTTATTAGTGAGGACCCAGATGATTGCCAGTAAGAACAACCCAGATAGAAGTAGGTTAAGCCACAGAAAGAACTTGTTGTCTTCTGTCTGCTACTCAGAAGGATGGCTGATTCAGGAGTCACTGGAACCAGGACTTCAAATATTGTTAAGAACATACCTGTCTCTCACCTGTACTTTCCTCTGCATGTCTTCTTTTTCTGGGACCAAGTCCTCCTTGCAGCAAACTGTAGGCTTCATTCCCTCCAGGTTCACATCCTCACAACTTGCCACTTAGGAAAATGGAGGCTTATGTTACTCAGCTCCAGGGTGAGAAACTCCAGATAAAGATTTGCCGGGGTCACTTTTCCAGCTCTTGGCCCAGTCATTGGCATGATGGTGAGAGCTGTGCTCAGTTGCTCAGTTTTTACTGGTCAGATGTTCACTTTGACGGCTGTTGGGAGGGGTGGAAGAGAAGTGGGGAGCAGTGCTCTCCAGCCGTGGCCTGTAAGAAGTCAGTATGAGCCAGGCAGTCATCTCAGTTTGGGGTTGTTGACATAGGCCATTGGCTACCATTCTTGCTGCCTTAGTTCGTTCTCGGCCAGTTAACACCCTAAATTATCAGATCTGTTAAATCATATCTGCAGGATGGAGGCGTTTGTCTAATTTTGTCCACTAAGCTAAAGTCTGTCAAGTTTGATTGGAACATTTGCAGTAGGTTTGACTCTGATGTATTTTCTAGATCTAAAACTTTGGTTATTTATATAATCTAAAAAGTTCTGTTTCTGATTGGGAGCAGAATCAGCCTCTAAATTGAAAAATAAATGAAAATAAACATGTGATGGATATAGTTTTCAGACTCCGTGGAAGTGATATGTGGACAGACACGCCTTACGCAATGGGACCATTTGGTTAACTTAGCATCTTTGGCTAGCATGCGTCAGCATCTCAGAGCCTGATCAGTACTATATGATGTGATAAAAACTAAATTTCTCTGCTTAAAAAGCTGAGGAGCAGACACTTGTCTGAAGTTAGGAGGGACTGCTCACTCAAAGCTCTGCTTGAAGTCGTCAAGTAGCGCATAACTTTGAGTTTTTGAATGTTGAGGCATGCTACTCTACTGTAAAGGGTTGTAAGCTTTAGAGACTCGTGCTGTGATACACATTTTAAATACTATATTACGAGACTTTTCTTGATAATGCATTGTAATATGTTTCAATAAATATTGGTTAATTTATTTTAAAGCATAAAATTTAACTGTTTTAGAGTATGTAAAATAGGAGACTTTGGAATAATATTTCCTTCTAAGCAGGCTCAGGAGCCAGCCCTGTGTTGGGTGTGAATGGAGAGACTCTCTAAGGGGAGATCCAGCCTCTTACAATGTTAATTTCATTTGTTGATAATGTGTAGAAAGGATAAAAATTACAAGAAAAATGTAGTCTCTTTTCTATAACAATTTCAAACTTCTCTTGAATTCCTCACTGCCCTCCCAACATTCATATCTTACTAGGGGTAGGGGGTGATAAGAGATGGAGGAGGATGAGATGGCTAATTGGGGAGCAGATAGTGAGGTAAAAAATTAACTTTCCAGTTAAAGCTTTGCAGTTTAAAGTGGTTACTTTCAGGTTGAATCTTCTTTTTCTAGCAAACCCTGTCTTTCTGGGTGTGAGGTGAAGCTATGTGTCCGTAAGTTCTCTGACCTGACGAATTCCTCTGTAATGCTTCTTGGTTGGCCTGGCCACCTGGCTTTCTGTTGGCTTCCTGCTAGGTGTGTGGCTGATGGGATTCAGGGCCTGCTCTGGGCAGAGGCAGCGTCAGCTGTCAGTGCCAGTGGACCTTGGGCCTCAGTCACGATCCCAGGCTGGGCTCTCCTCATGCCACCTCTTATTCACTGGGGGGCCTGCAGGAATATTTGTCAAGTCATCATTTCTGATATGCTGAGGTCACTCAAAGCTATCAGAGGTCTAAATGGAAAACAGCAAAAGCTCCTATTGTTTATGTTTCTTCCTCTCTCTCAGGGTTTCGGTTCTTTTGCAAACTCTCCATTGCATACACAGTAACGGTTTTGCCCCTAAATAGAGTTGGACCCTCATATCTGTTGTCTTGTCTCCTTTTGTCCTTTTTGTATAACTCTGTGTGTGTGTGTGTGTAAACACATTATTTCTCGTTGGTCTGCTAAAAACTTCCTACATCTTCCTTTTCCAGTGTTGGCATTTACCTTTTTCTCTGGGGTCAAATGGCAGAAGGGCTGCAGAGAAAGGAGTTGGGATACAGAAAGGGAAAGATCCACAAGAGTTGTATATTGAGGATATTAACTCTAATGCAGAGATAACACTATAGAACAAGAGAAGACAGTAAAAAGAAAATCATTCACAGAATCAGTTGTAGATCTTCCATGGTTAGACCCCATTTCTAGTTGTACTTCAGGTATCCTAAATTTGTTAAATAAACTGTAAGATTTGGTCATTTCATCCAGATATAAATCTCATTTACATTTCTACTGAACAACCTTTTGAAGTTATCTATTTGAAAAACCTCGTAAAACCTAATTAAATTCAGACAAAAAAAGAAAAAGGAAGTTATATCAAGTGTCTTGTGTTTTATACTTTACATATTTTAAAAGTGTGTCTGAATCTAGTGTTGATAAAAGGGGTAGAAATCACAGAAGCTGTAAAGCTGAAAACATAGTGACAAAGATGTATCACCTGTAAAAAGTTTCTTTTTGTAAAAAATCTGAATGAAGGCATTTCTTTCAGAAAGTTCTCTTTTGTTATGAATGTGAAGTATGCATGATTCAGACCTAAGCAAATGTAGCTACTACAATTGGCTAGTGAGTAATGGATGAACTGATATGGTAGCTCTGGTGTTATGCTAAGTTCATCCAATTTATAATCAACTTCATAATCAAGAAGCCTAAAGAAGACACCTAATCCCATTGTGTTGTCTGAGCAACACTTAGTATGCACGTGAGAACCGTAGCATCTCATACACTGAGAAATAGCTTTCTGGCCCAAGAGATCACTAATGGAGGAAAATCGCTCCCTGCAGCCAAGGAACCAAGGTGTGGGAGTCACTGGTTCCCTGAGGGTCCGAAAGTTCAAGACAGTCTGGCGCTGTGACTCTTACTAATCAGTACTTGCTTCTCAAGGTCTGCCTCGACTTTAGGTAATGAAGCTGAGAGGGTTCTATAACCTTCTGGGTAATATATTGCAGCATCCAAAGAAGTTGTAATATTAATGTTCTCCTTCACAATGATTGGCCTATAATTTTAGCCTAATTTTCTTTTACTTATCTTGAAGCAGAAAATTGGTCACCTTTGCCTTTATAATCTCCCTCCATAAATGTGAAGATTGTTGTCCATTTCCAACTTTTCCTTGTCTGTCTCCTGTTTTTGAAACTTTAAATGAATTATTAGGATTAGGAGAGGTAACTACTAGTTATTAATTATGAATGCACAATTCATAAGTACGTATCATGAGGATTGGCCGAAAAGTATTTTATTAGAGTTTTAAAATAATATGTACTCAACATATAACTTTGTTTTGCTAAGTTTTAGTGGCAACAGTGCTATATTCATTTTCAATTATTTTTTAAATATGTAAGTCCAGATATATAGAGGCTAATTATTTCTAGTAGCTTCCACTAGATGAATAATGTCGTCTATATGTGGTAACTGACCCTGTGGGTAAAATCTGAAACATGAATAATTGAGAAAAACTGGAAGGGTATACATTTCCATTCCAAGTTACATTTTTAAATATTAATATATAACTATATAAGCTAAGAAATTCAGCCCAAGATTTAAGGAAATGTCTTGTCTTAGTGTTTTGTTAATTGTTTCAGCTCACTCGTTTCAGCAGTGCCTAATCCCTCCTGCTTTCCTTTCAACTTTCTAGAGTTTCGGTTTAAGACACTGTCTTTCCACAACTTTTTTGAGACTTGTACAGTCTGATTGCACACTGTGTAAGCAGCAGTTTTGGCAGAAACACTTTTCACTTCCTTGTGGACTTATTAGAGAGAAAAATAACTTTCCATTTTCTGTTTCTTTGTTGGCTCCAACTTACAACAGTTTCCCTTTGTCTGTCAGAGACCTATGCCTATTCCCTGCTCTGCTTTCTCTCGAGGGGCCATCTTGTTTTTTGCTTAAACAACGGAAATTTATATTTTTACAGGAGGTCTCTCTTTATCTTCATATGGTCTTCCCTCTGTCTTCTCTCTGAATCTTCATATGGTCTTCCCTCTGTGCCTGTCTGTGTCTAAATTTCTTCTTTTTATTTTAAGGTTACAAAAGGATTTTTTTTTCTTCTTTGTTATGTGAGTTTCAGGTATATAACATTATAATTCGACATCTGTAAACACTGTCAAATTATAAAGTGATCACCCCCAAAGTCTAGTTCGTATCCATCTACAATTGACCCCCTGCACCCTTTCCACCCTACCCCCAAACCCCTCCCCCTCTGGTAACTACTCATATGTTCTCTATGAGTTTGTTTTTGTTTTGTTTGTATGTTTGTTTTGTTTTTTGTTTTTGTTTTAGATTCTACATATGAGTGAAATCATATAGTCTTTGTCTTTCTCTGCCTGATTTATTTTATTTAGCATAGTACTCTTAAGGTCCATCCACGTTGTCACAAATGGCAAGATTTTATTCTTTTTAATGGCTGAGTAATATTCCACTGTATATATGTATCACCTCTTCTTTGTCCAGTCGTCTATTGATGGGCACTTGGGTTGCTTCCATATTCTGGCTATTGTAAATAGTGCTGCAGTGAACACAGGGTGCTTATATCTTCTCAAATTTGTGTTACTTTCTTTGCCTGCTCCACTTTCTCACCCCGTCCTTCATGTGTTTTCCCATGTTCCAGGCACTTGTTATCTCAGTTTATTTCCTACACAGCTCTTCAAAGTATCTGAAAATACCTAATCTATCATGTTGGGGGTTTTGTTGTTCTTTATTTGTTTACTGTTTCATTGTTTTGTTCAACACTTAAAATGTAAATTGCGTGGGAGTGTGAACTTGGTCTGTCTTATAGATATAGCACTGCGGACTAGAACGAATACAAAATGTTTGTTTAATAAATAGTTTTCTTTAAAACTCCATTTTTGGGATTACTTACTTCTGACTTTTTACACTATCCTCAGGCAAATTTTTCCACTATCACAGTTTCAATAAATGTAAATGCTAAAAACCTATAAATACTTGTTTTCAGTTTAGAGTCCTCCTTTAGCTACACATCCAAATATCCACTGGTTCGACCTCGGTGCCTCTTCTAACTCAATATGGCCCAAACTAGATTAGTCATCTAGTGTCCTCGAATTCCTTCACAAATAAAATGGAACAAAGACCCTGCTCACTCTTCAGGGTTTTCAACTTCATAATCTGAACACTCGCTCAAGCCTTGAAACAGAGATCAGCCTTTCACCCTCTCTCTCCCTTTCATTTCTGCTATTGCAAACTCCTGTTGAATGTCCTTCATAAATACACGTAGTCCTCAGATCCATCCACTTCCCTCTATTGCTGCTGCCACCATGCTTGTCAAGGTCACCATCTCTTCTCATCTGCGTATGTGACTATAATACCTCATACCGATGAGCTCGTGCTTCCTGTCTTGTTTCCATGCAGTCCTTCCCCACATGTCTCCCCAGGGATCTTTCTCTATGTAGATCTGACTGTGGTACCCTTCTCCCAAATAGGGAAACACACCAGCAAAAGCTTTTCAGTGGCTTCCCATTCCTTTAAGATAAAGCCCACAACCCATAAGTTGCCTGGTGTTGTTGGTATATATTTACTCCTATTACCATTCTTGCTTGGAGACCTCAGAAGAGTGAATGATCTCTTCTTAGGCAATTTCCCTTACACTATACTTTTTCTCAGCTGGACCATAGCAGAAGAAAAAATTGAGATTATGTTCTTCGGTAAGGACTTTGTATCCTTTTTTTCCATCTTGACAATTGAAAATGGATTATTAAACTTTGAAAACAGAGAAATGTGGTAGGATTAATATTTTATGATACAAATATATTCCTTAAGATTAAAATAAATACAAAAGGATACTAGAAAGCAAAACTTAGAATTTTCCTTAGAATCATCTCTGCCAACACACGAACAAATGTTCCATTGAATCCCAGCTTTCAGATATTATTGAATGACCAAATTAATTTTGTTTAGAAAATGTTCAAAGCACTTATTGCTTGTGTCCAATTGTAGTCACCAAAATGTATCAATAGCACCCTCTAGCATTTTCTAATTCTGAGGTATCACTTAATGACTTTTAATAATTTACAATAAATTCATATTATCTCCCATCCCTACCCCCAAGCTTTTTTCTGCAATCAATGATATTTTAAAAGTAAAAATTCCTTTGCTATTTCTCTTGAACAAAAACACTCCTTCTCCTTCTCCACCCATTATTTGGATAGTCAATCATGTCTCCTATCAGAACAAATAGTTTAAATGTTTTAAAAATTGTAATCCTTGAATTGTGTAAAGTATGAAAGCTATATATGTGTTAAACTTATTTAAAATGGTTACTTTCTGATTCTACCTTCATCTTTTTTTTTTCCATTACAGTTGGAGCATATTGCAATTGCCTTCTTTCTTCACTGTTATTAACTTTTCCCCTTTTATCAGAAAAAGGATCTCGCTTTCTTTGATTCTCTTATTGATATTTTAAAAGAACTCTTTTGCCCTCTCTTGCTGTCTCTCTCAGGCAAGTCACATCTCAATTGTACTTTATCCTTCATTGTCAGTCTTTGTGTCCATCCTCTTATCCCAGTCTAGTTTTTTCCTTTTTTGGGGGTTGGGGGGGTGGTGGTGGGGGAGAGGTGGCACTGCTGTTTGGAGCTTCACATCAGTTTCAGGCCTTAAGCAAAATGCATTAAATTCAAATGGATATTGCAGCTTGTATCAAAAAGGCAAGGTTTCTTTGTTTCAGTAAAATGTAGCCTTACACAACACACACCCATCCAAAGAAATTTTAGAATAAAACTTCTAAACAACTAATACTGTAACTAGAAAATTCTGATCTTGGGCTTTAGTCATTGAAGATGAGGAACGACATCTGCTTCAGAACCCCCCCGCCTCCCCCCTCCCCCGTTTTTACACGTGCATTTCCGATTCAGTATGCTCTTGCTCTTTCTTTTATCTGTGCCCATCTGCTGGTATGGTGTGTTCCCACCCTAACACATTTTCAGACCCTTGCCATAGGGCAAAAGTACCAAGCAATTATTTGTTGAGATAGATAGCCCACAGAATACTGTAAGTGACATCTGTTCTGTAGGAAATCCCTCCCTTGTGGCAGGAGTGTCATATTGGCAGCTCATAGAAATATCGGAATTGACATACAGAAACAATTGAATGTTTCATCTTATCCTGAATTCTCTCTCATAGAGCATCTAATACCAGATGCTTTGGAGGGCTGTGTAACCCCCTGACTCTTTCTCTTGTTCTCTTTACACCTATGATAATTGGTGACACTACACTATGGGGAAAATTGCTTCCTGACCCCAGCTGGTAGCCAAATTATGCCCTAAAGCATGAAGATTGGCATATTTTAAAGTTTATTGTAGTTAAGCTGGTGAAAAATGGAATGTTTTTCATATTAATGTGGTTACTAGATTGTTTGATCTAAATAATAAGTTCCACAAATTATTCTTAGTAACTTATTATTTGGCAAAATTACACTGACAAACATTTTAATCATTTAAAAGTGATGATCCCCACGTTTGGCAATTGATCCTACTTCTTTAAACTATTTGAAACAGATGATAAGAAAAATAGTTCACAGGACACAATGTTTCAAGACTTGAGTCTTTGTACGAAAGTGTATTTGGTAAAATTTACATTAATTGGTTCTGAGTAAACTCTGAATTTATTTATTTTTTTCTCTATTTGATGTTAAGAAAGTAGGCAGAGTTTGGAGCCGAAATTATTATTGGCAAATTTGAAATATAATGTACACAGTAGGTTCTGGATAAATTCGCACTTAGTTCAATGTTCCAAATCGCCTACATTAATGCTTCTACAACCTTCAGTGATCCTTAGAACACCAAGAACATCTGCAGAATCAAAAAAGTTAGAGAGGATTTTAAAATTAGAGTTGAAATGAAAGTACTCGGTTACATAATTCAATCCATTTACCTACATTTATGTTTAAGAGTTAAACATTTAGTAATAAGCTGTCTCAGTTATGTGTTGTCACAATACCTACAACTATGAAAATGAATGACCCCAAATAACAACTGATTGACTTGTTTATGATTATCTGGGTCAGCGGTATCAGCTGGGCTCATTTTAGTAGTTCTTTTGCTGCTCATCCTAAATACTACCTGGTCACTCTCCTGGGGATTGATGGTCTAAGAGAGTTTCACTCAAAAGTCTAGTTGTTGGTGCTGGCTACCGGTCAGACCGTTTGTCTCCAAGAGGATAACTTGGCTTCTTCATATGTAGCAGGGTTCTAACAGCTGGAAGAAAGGGGGTCAGCTTTAAAGGGGAAATTGTTTTAAACTTCCGCCTGCATGATGTCCCATCAGCTGAGCCAACTGGCTAAGCTCAAACACACTGAGGAAGAAGACACGTAATGGAGTAGATACAGAAAGGTATGATTTTTGGGGGTTGTTCTAATTGTAAGAATCTATCACACATTGCTATCCGGGGTTATCAGTTGGAAGAAATTTCTCTCCCTAAATACTAACACAGCACAAGCCATTGTGCTACATTCTGTAAACCTATACGAGAACTGCATACATAACATAAAGATCAAACTAATTCCTGACTCTGTCTCTCTTTTTGTATATTTTAGATACAAGTCCTTTGTCATACCCGTATAGGTTGTTTGCAAATACTTTCTTCAAGTCTATAGTTTGTCTCATTACCTTTTTAATAAAATCTTTCACAGGGCAAAATTTTTTAATTGTGATAAAATCCAATTTATTAATTATTTCTTTTATGGATTATATTTTGATGTCATGTTTAAGAACTCTTTCTATGCATTGTTAGATTCAATTTGATAATCTTTTGTTGAGGATTTTTGCGTTTAAGTCCATGAAAGATATTGATCTGTAGTTTTCTTTCTTTCTTTTCTTTTTCTATTGTTTTTGTCCGACTTTGATATCAGGATAATACTGACCTTACACTGAGTTGGAAAATGTTAGTTACTCTTCTTTTTTCTGGAAATGATTATGTAGAGTTGGTGCCAGTTCTTAATGTTTGATAGACTCTTCCCTTGAGGCCATCTGGGCCTAGAGATTTCGTTTTTTGTAAGTTTTTAAATTATACATTTAATTCCTTTAACAGTTATAGGGTGTTGAACTCGCTAATTAAAACTGTGGATTTTCCGATTTTTCCTTTCAGTTCTATCAGTTTTTGTTACATTTATTTTGATGCTCTGTTGCTTGGTGCAAACACATGTAAGGTCACTATGTCTCCTTGGTAGATTGACTCTCTTATTATTATGTAATATTGTTCTTTGTTGCTGGTAATTTTCTTTGCTCAGAAGTCTACTTTACATAGTATCAATAAAGCTACTCTTGCTTTTTAAAAACGTTAAGGTTTGACTGGTATATCTTTTTTCTGTCTTCTCAATCTGTCTATATCATTATACCTGGAGTAAGTTTCTTGTAGATCTGTCTGTATCATTATATGTGAAGGAAGTTTCTTGTAGACAGCATATAGCTTAATCAACATGCTAATCTCTGTCTTTTAATTGATATATTCAAAACATTTACAATTAATGAAATTACTGATATGTTAAGGGATAAATCTATTTGTTTTCTATCTGTTCTCTCAGTTTCTCATTCTGTTTCCTTTTCATGTCCTTCCTATGGATTATTTGAATATTTTTTAGTTTCATTTTATTTATTTACAGTGTTTTTGAATATATGTCATTGTATAGCTTTTACTGGTTGCTCTAGGCATTTTGGTATACCTATATCTACTCTTACAGTCTACATATGTAACAGTCTACTGCTATTGACATTTTACTACTTTAACTAAAGTGCAGAAAATTAACTTCCATACGTCTGTTTAGCCTGCCCATTTTTAAAATGTGATTTTCTTAATTTTTCTACATACTTTGAGCACACATCAGATGGCATTATAACTTTCGCTGCAACCATCAAATGTGATTTTTAAAACTCATGAAGAAAGAACACATAAAACTCAACAATAACAAAACAAATGACTCACTTAAAAACTAGACAAGAAAATCTGAAGAGATACCTCACTGTAGATGATATACAGGTGTCAATTTCACATTTTAAAAGATGCTTGATATCATATGTCACTAGGGACTTTTGAATTAAAACAACAACAATGGAATACCACTACATACCTATCAGAATGGTCGAAATCTAAAACACTGACAACACCAAATACTGGTACTGGCAAGGATATGGAGCAACAGGAACTCTTACTTATTGCTGGTGGGAATGCAAAATAGCACAGCATTTGGAAGACAATTGGGTGGTTTTTTACAAAAGTAAACATGCTCTTTCTTTTAGATTTCTACATAGGTCACCATGTCATCTGTGAACAAATGCATTTTTATTTATTCTCTTCTAATCTTTATTTTTTATTTCCTTTTCTTGTCTTATTGAATTAGCTATAAATTCTAGGAGGATGCTGCAAAGCATTGGTGAGAGAGGACAACCTTGCTTTGTTCTTGATACTACTGAGAAAGCTTCAGGTTTCTCACTACTGAATATGATGTTAACTGTAGGTTTTTTGGTAAATGTTCTTTATCAAATTGAGGAAGTTCTCACTTATTTCTAGTTTGCTGAGAGTTTTTATCATGGTTTTGGATTTTGTTAAATGCTTTTTTTGGATCTATTGATATGATTATGTAATTCTTTAGCTTGTTGAAGTGATGATTTATATTAGTTGATTTTCTAATGTTGAACTAGCCTTGTATACCTAGATCAAATCAATTTGCTAATATTTTGTTGAAGTTTTTTTTCATCTATATTTATTGGGGATATTAGTCTGTAGTTTTCTTTTCTTGCAATGTCTGTCTGGTTTAGGGTAATGCTGATCTCATAGAATGAGTTGGAAAACATTCCCTCTACTTCTGTCCTCTGAAAGAGATCGTACAGAATTGGTATAATTTCTTTGTTAAATATTTGGTAGAATTCACTAGTAAGCTCATCTGAGTCTAGTGCTTTCTGTTTTGGAAAGTTAATAATTACTGATTCAGTTGCTTTTATAGATATAGGCCTATTCAGATTGTCTATTTCTTCTTGTGTGAGTTTTGGCAAATTGTGTTCTTCAAGGAATTGGTTCATTTAATGTAGATTATCAAATTTATGGACTTAGAGTTGTTTATAATATTCCTTTATTATCTTTATAATTTCATAAAATCTGTAGTGATGTTCTTCATTTATTTCTGATATTGGTGACTTGTGTTTTCTTAATCTAACTGGAAGCTTATTGATTTCATTGATATTTTCAAAGGACCAGCTTTTGGTTTTATTGATTTTCTCTACTGAGTAAAGTGAAACTGTTTTCAGTTTTATTTCTGCTCTAATTTTCATTACTTCTGTTCTTTTGTTTAATTTGTATTTAATTTGCTTTTCTGCTGGTTTTCTTAGATTATTGATTGATTTTAAATAGGTCCTCTTTTTAGCATACATATTCAATGCTATACATTTCCGTTAAAGCATTGCTTTCACTGCATCCCATGAATTTTGATAAATTGTATTTTCATTTTCATTTAGTTCAAAATATTTTAAAATTTATCTTGAATTTTTCTCTTTGACTCTTGTGTTATTTAGAAGAAAGCTGGTTAATCTTCAAGTATTTTGGGATTTTATGCTTTCTTTGTTTAATCAATTCCTGGTTTAAATCCACTGTGGTTTGGGAGCATACAGTGTAACCTATTCTTTTACATTTATTAAGATGTGTTTTATGGCCCAGAATGTGGTTTATTTTGGTGAATGTTCCATATGAGCTTGAGAAAAATGTGCATTCTGCTGTGGTTGGATGAAGTAACCTATCAATTTTAATCATATCCAGTTGATTGATGGTATTGCTGAATTCAACTATGTCCTTAGTGATTTTCGGCCAGCTGGATCTGTCCACTTCTGATAGAGGAGTGTTGATGTTTCCAACTATAATAGTGGATTGAACTATTTCTCCTTGAAATTCTATCAGTTTTTGTTTCATGTATTCTATAGTTAAAGATTCTTAAGTCTTCTTGGAGGACTGACTTATTATTATGTAACATCTCTCCTTGTCTCTGATAACTTCCCTTGCTATGAAGTATACCCTGTCCAAAATTAATATAGCTACTTCCACTTTCTATTGATTAGTGTTAGTATAGTGGATCTTTCTCCATCCATTTACTTTTAGGCTATACATTATATAATATATAGTTATATAGAAATATAATCTTTATATTTAAAGTGAGTGGACAACATATCATTGAGTCTTATTTTTGATCCACTCTGACAATCTCTGTCTTTTCATTGGTGCATATAGACCATTGAGGTTCAAGTAATTATTGATATAATTGGATTAATATTTATCATATTTGTTACTGTTTTATCTTTGTTGTCTTTGTTCTTTGTGTCTATTTTTGTCTTCCGTTCTTCTCCTGCTTTTTGTGGTTTTCACTGAGCATTTTACATAATTCCATCTTCTTTCCTTTCTAAGCATATCCATTATACTTTTTAAAAAACTTTTTTAGGGTTTGCCCTAGAGTTTGCAATATACGTTTACAATTAATCCAAGTACACTTTCTTTTTTTTTCAAATAACACTATATTACTTCATTGTAGTACAAGTAATTAGTAATAATAAACGAACCCTAATTTTCTCCATCTTGTTCTCTGTATTATTGCTATTATCTATTTAACTTATATGTAAGTGTGCACACACACACACGCATACATAATTAAATAATTGTTACTATTATTATTTTGAATAAACTGTTTTATGTTAGATTAGTTAAGAATAAGAAAAAGTAAAGCTTTATTTACCTTCACTTATTCCTTCTCTGGTGTCCTTCCTTTATGTCGATCTGAGTTTCTGTGACCTATATCATTTTTCTTCTCTCTAAAGAATTTTTGAAAACATTTCTTGCGAGGCAAATCTACTGGCAACAAATTCACTCAATTTTTGCTTGTCTGAGAAAGATTTTATTTCATCTTTACTTTTGAAGGGTAATTTTTACAGGTTACAGAATTCTAGGTTGGTGTTTTACTCTCTTAACTCTTCAAATATTTCACTCCACTCTCTTTTTTTGCTCGCATGTTTTCTGAGGAGAAGTCAATGTAAATATTATTTTTGCTCCTCTATAGGTAAGATATTTTTTCTTTTGTCTTCTTTCAAAATGTTTTCATTATCTTTGATTTTCTAGAGCTGGAATATGATACGCCTATGTGTATCCTGCTTGATGTCCTTTAAGCTTCCTGGACCTGTGGTTTGGTGTCAGACATTAATTTGGGGGAAATTCTCAGTCATTATTACTTCAAATATTTTTTTCTCTTCCTCTCTCTCTTCTTTCACTTTCTGGTATTTCCATTACATGTACGAGTATGTTACACCTTTTGTAGTTGTCCCACAATTCTTAAAGAGTCTGTTATGCTTTTTCAGTCTTTGTTCTCTCTCTTTTTCATCTTTGGAAGTTTCTATTTTCATATCCTTAAACTCAGAGATTCTTTTCTCAGTCATGTCCATTCTACTAATGAGTCCATCAAAGCATTCTTCATTTCTTTTATAGTGTTTTTGATCTCTAGCATTTCTTTTTTATTCCTTTTTAGGATTTCCATCTCTCTGCTTATATATCTATTCTTGTACGTTGTTTACTTTTTCTACTAAAACTCTTACATGTTAATAATAGTTATTTTGTTTCTTTGATTTTAATTTTTAGTCTTATAATTCCAAAATCTCTGCTGTATCTGACTGGTTCTGATGCTTGTTCAATCTCCTCAACTGTGTCTTTCACCTTCTGTGTATCCCTTGTAGTTTTTTGTTGAAAAGTGGACATGATGTGTTGAGTGAAAGAATTCACTGTAAATAGGCCTTTACTCATATTGTGGTAAGTTGTGGGGGAAGGGAAACAATCTATAGTCCTGTGATTCGGTCCCAGCCTTTGCCTGAGTCTATGCCTCTTGACTATGGTCCTCACAGCTTCTCAGTCCACACTTCCACATTTTTAGGTGGGGCAAGATGGCTACATGGGGCTGAAGTTGGGTATTTCCCTTTCCCAGGTAGGTTAGGATCTGATAAAATCATTTCTTCTGATGGAAGATCTTATTAAGAACAAGAGAATACTCTGGTTTATTTCAAATTGGTTGCTTTTCACCTCCCTCTGCTAGAAGCAGGTGGAGATTTTTTTTCTAATTATTCATTGTGAGAACCTGGTGGAGTTCCTGGAGGTAAACCTCATAAAAGTGGGATGGCCTCATATAACTGGGTCCTCCTAGAGCTTTATCACTCTCAGTCTGGTCCTTACTGGGGCTCCAGCAATTCATCATTTAGAGTTTAGGTTTTTCTACCATGCTTCCGGTTCCCAAGATGTTTTCTGCTTATGGATTTCTGCCCAGGTAAGTTGTGATTCTCTACATCTGTTTGTTAGTCTCTCCAATTTGGGGGCAAGAGTTTGCCCTGTGATCTCACTTTTCTGATGGTTTAAGAAAACTTGTTGATTTGTTTTAGTTTGTTCAGCTTTTCACTTGTTTTTAGGATGGAGTGGCTACTTCTAAGCTCCTTACATTCAGGACTAGATACCAGAAGTCACACACTTTTGTTTTTGCAGTTGGTATAGTGGCATTAGTGAAATGTTTTTCATTTTTAATTGAACAGAAAACACAGAGGAAATAGATTTTGAGGTGAGATAATGCAACACAGTTTTGAAAATTCTGTGGTTTTATGGCCAAATATTAGACCACATTTTGAAAAGGTCAAACTCTAAACGGAATATTAAGTAACCAACCCTGTATTATAAACTCTATAAATCTTGGATACCATTTCAATGCTATCTTTGCAAGTGGGTATTATACCTGTTAATTAAAGTTGAACATATAACCAACATCCTCATTATTAGTGTCTAAAAGTAGCATTCATCTGCTGGGTATTCTAGGCACATATATTTAAAGCACAATGTGCTACATAAAATCAATGATAGTTTAATTAGCATCTGATGGGAGTTAGCAATTTAAGTTCAATTTATAGCATAAAGGTTAGATGTGGCGAGCTTATTCTATAATACTGGTGTTATTATAATAATAAATAGTAAATTGACCACTGAATGAAAAAAAAATAGAGCAGAGGAAAACCATCCACAAGTTTGATAATCTCATCCCAATAAAAATATAAATTTTAAATACATTTGTTACTACATGGTAGTGCTTATGGGAAGCTAAAACCTGATGTCTAGTCTAGACCTAGATAATGAGAAAAAAGTAATCACATTAACAGCAGTTGGTCTTACCCATCTGACTTCAAACTAATTCTGATTTTCATAAAATTATTCAGGTTACCAGATGCTGGGGGCAAATTCCCTGTAGTGTTTACAATCTCGCACTGAGGGATCAAGATTATTTGTGTCCTCTTCTACCTCCTTAATGTATTTAAAAATACCTCACATATTATTTTCTTGGTCTCTAACCTGTCTTAGTGGTTTCTATATGTATTCCTTATACTTTACAATTTTCCTTGTGGTATTTGTTTTTGTAAACTCATCTCACTTTTATAATAAATTCTATCAATTTGTACAGCATTGGGGAAAGTGGATAATGAAACAAAACAGGAAAACCCTATGTACAATAGTTTTGCAACCACCTTTAAAAAGTTAGTTTCTCAGGAAGATGAGACAAGTGAACATAACCAAATTTCTGATACTGATTTTTTTCCGGGTGGGGTTATTTCTCTATGAACTTTCAGAGCTAGCATTCCCCCTTAATGTGTATCCATTTAGGAATATATATATTTTTTAAATCCACTGAGACTTGTTTCATTATCAGAGCTTCAGAAATCTGTTAATTCATAATAGTTAGAAAAAAAGTGGGGATTTTTCTGTAAAAACTGAGAGACTATTTTAGGAATAAATAGATGTAAGGATAAAAGTAGGGAACATGAAGTTACAGAGAGAATATTCATTGGGTAAGAGCACAATTTCAAAGCAATACGTTAAAAACATAAGAAACAAGAAAACCCCAAAGCAAATCCACTCCAAAACTATCTAACTGGATAAGTCATATATTAAATTGTAGGTTAGGTAAACTTAATCTTCAAAATTCAAAACTTCAAATTCTGCATTCTTTATTGTTTTTCCTAGAGCCCTTTTCTGCCTATTTGTTGCCTTGTATCTTTATCATCTCTCTTCCTCACATGTGTATCTTTGAGAAATTTTCTTTTGCTTTAAAACACAAAATTGAAGGTCTCTTTTATGAATTGAACTGCAGATTTGTCTTCTACTTTCCATTTTTAAATATATATATATATATATATATATATATATATATATATATATATATTCTTTAGACCACACTACAGAGTTCATGAATACATGGGTCTTACCATGGTTTCATGTATGTCACATCTTGCCTCTTACTAAGAAATTTTCCCTTCAAGACAAGGCCCAAGTCTACAGTTGTGTTTGAAACTTCAAAGTGTTTAGTCTGCTGATTTGTTAACTCAATAGGTACTCAGTAAATGTTAATTGGTTGAATAAATGAGCCAATGAAAGCAATGCAAATTCTTTTGCCTTTGTTAAGAATGGTTAATCTATTCTTTCTTTGAATTGTTTTAAATTGCTGTAAAACATCTGTTGGGTGCTGTTTGTGGACTTAACTTGCTTTTTGCTGTGGTCTATGGAAGGTGGAGGGTTTTCTAATAATGATCATACTCACTTCTGAAGTGTACATTTTGGACACAGGATTAGAGGTCCAATCTGGAAATTATTCAGTGACTCCTGAGGTGACCAACATTTTTTACATTAAAAAAAAAAAAATTAAAAATAAATAAATAAATAAATAAATATAAATATAAATATAAATATAAATATATATATATATATATATATATATATATATATATATATATATATAATGCACATTTTAGGTAACATCTTTTAAAATGTGTATAAATTTTTTTTGTCACCCCCTGGTATATACAGAGGGTGCCAAAAAAAGTAGACATGTTAAGAAAGGAAAACTGTATTAAAATTGTAATAATATAAACTGATAACAAAAGATGAATATAAGTCATATTTGACTTCTGCAATTACAAGAGGTACTCAAAATGGTTACCATCAGCGTCCAGACACTTCAGATTATGGCAAACTACTGCTTGAGCAACATTGACCAAGGTGTCCACTAGTGTACATTTTTTTTGCACGCCTGGTATATATGGGTAAAGGGAGCAGTAGTGATCATGGAAAACTGCCTGTTAACTTGTTAGAGATTACCCACCTCAAACAAAGTAAATTTATTGATGTGTTATCCATTTTAGCCATGGTCCTGATTTTACCTCAGAAGAATATCACCAAGGAAGAGTGTACCCGTATATTGAGTAAAACTTTAATTCATACACACACACCTATCAATTTTTCTTTTAAACTTTGGGTTTTAAAACTTTACCACAAGGGAAAACATGCTTTAGTTGAAAAGTAAAATGCCAAAATATCTGACTATGCTTATTTTGCCTCAGGTAACACATTTATTTTAGCATTAATGGGATGCATGAAAGATATATTTGCCAAGATTCGTCTATTTAAATCTGTAGTTCCAAGGCAGTGTTTTAATCCTATTAAAGCTAATTGAATAGTCTGTTGGCTTTGTCAGTTAGGTGAAGTTCAAGCTGTAACTAGTATTAAAGGAAGAAAAATGTAAGAACCAAACAGTAACATCTAACTTCTGCCATTTATTCTTTCCACTTGAACTTTAGGGCAATGTGAAAGGGTGCTTTCTGAGTTCACAGGGCAATTCATTGGAGACATTGTGATGAACTCTGATTTCTGAAAGGACAATTAGTACCTAAAAAAGGCCCCAGTGTTTGGAAGTTTAAATTATGTCTTTATGGGGCATCTAGTAGCTTTACCGGAGACAGAGGTCTGACAATGTTTCCATTAAAACAGCACTTTCCAGAGCAAACACTGTCATTGTAAAAATTTGCTCTGGGCTAAAGTTGGCATCAAGATTCTAGCCTTGAAGCTTTTATTTTAGAAATAAATAACCAGTTTAGCTTAATGCTTAAAAGGGATGACTAAATGTGTCCAGTCGCTTTTTTAAAAATTGTGGTTAAGAATTTTTTTTTAATGGCTTTTGCAAATGTACTATTTTTTCTATACAAATAAACAGATACACTCTTATAAAAAGAGCAGTTTGGACAGGCACATTTTCAATCTTGGATGATTTTGTAAATTGAGTTAAGCGATTAGAGTTCTTGTTTATTTTTACTTAAAAATTTTATGTTGGAGATATTTCTCCATTTATAGTGCAACTCAGTTAATTTTGACATCCATTTGGAAGCCAACTATCTTTGTTTATGTAGGGTCTTGAGTTTCTGGTCTTATTCTCTTATGGAAAGATTTTGTAAATAAAGAATGCTAATTTTCCAAAGGCAGGGACATTGCAAATGTTAATGAATTGTCTATATTAAGAATCTCCTGTTAGCGATGACTTAACTGGGGGAAAAGCAAATGGGGAAATTATAGTCCTAAATTTTTATGTGAATGGCAGGAACAAAATCTTATTTCACCATTTACACAGTATTTGCTTTTATTTAGAATCTTACATCATTTAATATGTTTTGCAAAAATTAAAGCTCTCTGTAGTCTAACCTGTGAGATTTTGATACTAATGCTCTCTCCCACTATATTATTCAATATTCTTCACACAATTCTGATGTTTGTAATGGATTTCCCTAGAGCATTATTTTATACATAAGGAATTGGAAGAAAGAGTATTATCTGTGTATTCTCTTTCAAGTCTTCAGTTCAGATCTCTAGAATGTCCAATCTTTTAACATTACAGGACTCTATTATAGTCATGCAAATGATGTATATTCCGTATTTTAAAATGTATACTCAAAATATTATACTAATTATTTTTCAAATACAAGTATTTTTATCTTTTATCTTTGAGAAAGAAAATAAGCAGTAGAAAAAGTCTCCAGTAGTTTCTCCTTTCCCCTCAGTGATAGGACCTCATTTTGGAGGTCCCGTATTAGCTGCCAGTCTGTGTGATGTTTTGACACATCTGAGATAAGGCATGTAGTCCATTGGGGTTAGGGATCTCCTCCCAGGAGGCTGGATTATGTGATCCAAACCTTGACACCCTTAGCCTCTGGACAGAAGAGAAGTTCCAGGGACACAGGATAGGAGGACAGAGGGAAGAACTGACACTTTTCATTTTAAAATCAGCTTCTCCATACTTTCTTGTTTGTGTGCATCCTCCCCCCACAGCTAGTGGTTAACATATGCCTGTTCTCAAGGCCCAGCTTCAGTGGTTCTTCAGAGAAACTTTCCTTAGTCTCCTCCACCCTCAGTAGGAATTAATATTTCTATTCCTAAATCATCGTTTGAATTTCTATTTTAAGAGTGGCCATAGCTGCATTATAGCAGAAATTAAAAAAAGGATATATATTCCTTAATTCATTTGATTATGTTTTTTAGCTTATAAAGCTAAGGTATATTATTCAGCTTATACGGCTAATGTATATTTCATCATTGCATCCCCAATGGCGTTAATGGTTGTCATTTGAGCCTAACAGTTATTCAATAAACACTTTTGGCCAATCTCTTGCTTAGGCCACTATAAGAACTATTAATTGATCTCCTTGCTTAAGATTCAACCCGTTCTTATCATCTTACATATTTTGACACATTGCATTTCTGAAACAGAGTTCCGGTTGTTTATTCTTCACTAAAAAGCTTTCATTAGTTACTCGGCCCATTAAGTGTACACTCTTCATTGTTATATTCAAGGCCTTAAATACTCTGGCCCATTCTTACCTTTCCAATGTTACTTCTTTACTACTTCTTATGTACCATATTTTCAGATCCTGTCATAGTGAGATATGATACTCACTATTCATCAAATATGCTCCATGCCTCTCTATGATAAATATTATGAGTAATTATAGGTCCAAAAGATAGAAATTGCTTTGTTACTACGGATTTAAGCAAATATATGCCAAAGTCATAGTGAAAATATTGATCTGATGATAATGTACTATGGTGAATTTATAGTTGGCTGAACCTCTATACACAGAGAGATTAATAATAGAAGAAAGTTACCAACTTTTCCAATTTTGTACAATCATTAGACGTAAGAAACGAGAGTTAGACTCAAGGTTTACTATGTTCAAAGTTGTTATAATTAATGAATAAATTTCCATCTTTACCTGTCCCATTTCTCCTTCCCTACCCACCCCCATGTCTCTCTGTTTCTGTGTCTATCTATCTATCTATCTATCTATCTATCTATCTATCTATCTATCTATCTATCTATCTATCTATATCTATCAATCTACCTATATCTTTAATCTTTGACAAAAAAGTAAGCTGTAGTAAAATTTCTAGTAGTTTCTACTTTGACCTAAGTAGTGAGACCTCAATTATGCACACACACAGACACACACACACACACACACACACACACACACTTAAATATATATATAATATATTCAATGTGCACATAATTTATATTTTGTATGTTTCTCTTATTCCTACCTTAGGTGAAGATATTAAATACATATGTATTTCAGTTATTTGAAACAATTGACTATGGTGAAAAATAACAAATATAAATGTTAAGTTTTTCATTTATATTTTAAAAATCAACACTATAAGTACAAAATTTTGTAGACACAGTTTAACGTTAGCTTATAAGAAAATGAAACAAAAGGGGTTTTCGTTGACCACAAAAAATAATAACCAAGATTTATTGAAACCATCCTACATAATAAAGACTTTTCTCAGATTTTTATATATATTGACTCAACTGATGTATATAAGAGCCGCAAGAGGCTGATACTGTTAATCATTTTCATTTTATGTATAACTGAGGAAGACAGATGTTCATCATTCTGCCTCGCTCTTTGGTTTCCAAATGACTACCCTGTGCTGAGTTTTAGAGATGCAGCAATAATTAGGGCAGTTCCTGTCATCAGAGAGGAGGCAATCTAATTGGAAACACAGAGAAAAAGGAGAGAGTTACAATACACTATGAAAAATTCCATTTGGGTCATCACACAGTTTTCTAGCAATACTAAAGGTGGGGGTGGAAGTGATTGCCCCACTCTTTCTTTGAGAGCATTAGAGAAAGCTTCCCCTAAAAAGTTATCCCTCGGTTAAGATCTGGTGAATGAGAACCAGGTAGCCTGGAGTAGTAAGTGGCCAGGACACAGTGGTCCAAGCACAGGTAAAGCAGGTGGGCAAGCTGAGGTAACAGAGATCCTGAGGGCTTGGTGACAATGTCATACCAAGAATGATGGAAGGATAAGTACATGATTATCTCAGAGATTGGATTTAAGGGAACTGTGATAGCAAATGTTTTGGGAGGAATTGTTATATGGAGAAAAGAATCGTATGTCACATTATTCCCGATGGAAGAATGACCAGTAGAAATCAACATGTTAATTAACATGTTAACATGTTAGAATGTAGTGATTTATAGACTAAGATTAAAAATAAATACTGAAACGATTAGACTGATCCAACAGCAGAATGGGTGTGAGATCCCTGTTACTGGAGGCACTTAATTACAGGTTGGAAGATTTTTCTCTTTCACGAACAACTGGAAGGTTTTTTCTTTCTCTCATTGGAAAGGAACGTTTGTTTTCAGATACCTTCCCCCTCATCCGCCCTGAAACCATTGCTAGATTGAAAGGATGATGTTAAGAAAAGATGAACAGCAGAAGTAGCACTCTGATTTGCTGTCTATAGCATTTGTGGAAAAGGAGATGTACCTGCTAATATTTGAAGTCCTATTTGTGAGAATCTTATAACTCGTGGGTCAAAACCCCTTGCACATTGGAGAAGTGGTGAAGGAATATAAAATGATGGCCTTTTATTATATATATTTTTTCAGTTTAGATATGAAGAGTAGGATAGATACAACACAGGCAATACTAGTTTATATTTCTTAGTATTTCAGACATTCTTTTTTGA
This sequence comes from Rhinolophus sinicus, assembly GCF_036562045.2. NCBI lineage: Eukaryota > Metazoa > Chordata > Mammalia > Chiroptera > Rhinolophidae > Rhinolophus > Rhinolophus sinicus. Next base: position 76,776,578 of record NC_133760.1, read on the forward strand.
TAGGACACATGTTTTAGAAGGCCCAAACATTATTGCAGCAATTTTTATTTTTAAATTTTCACCTAAACCGTCCCTTAAAAGAGAAATTATTTCATTAATATGTGAAATGGTTTAGTAAAATATTTAACACCATTTTTAATATCGTTTATTCTGAATAAATGTATTTTAAGCATAGTTTTATTGGGATAAAATTCTGGATTCAAGAATGGAGTTGGCATCCGGGTTTAGTTGGAAGTTTCTAATGTCGGCTGAGATAGCTTCTTCTCCCTGATCTCTAACTGATTGTGGGTCATCTACCGATTTTGCCATAAAATCCACAGTAATGGTCCAAATAGTGGCAGATTACATCAGAGAGATAATAAATGTAGCAATGGAAAATAGCTCAGTTGCTGCCCTTAGGGTGTCACTTCACTTATTGTACAGCATTTGGCAGATTCAGAACTGTCTCACCTATAGATCCAGAAGGGAATATGTTGGAAGAATAATTATGTGAGATAAGGAGGAAACAAATATGGGAGGAGAAATTGCATAATTATATAATTTCCATTCTATTTTAGTGCAAGCAGTGTACTGGCAGTTTACAAATAAGGGAGGGAAATTTAAAAGCATGATGTGGCAAAACATTCCACTTTCTTTCCTGTTCAATGCTGAGTTACTATTCTAGAATTTGATCCCTAAAAGTCAGGATCCAACTTCCTCAGAGTATTGATGTTGTTACTTTGCATGTGTTAACCCCTCATTGGGAGGAAAGGTTGTATCTTCTAGCATCACAACTTGGAAAACAGTGGGGAGAGTAATGGTAAAGACATGTTCAAGGTCGTACCAAATGGGACAAGAATGGTTGAATGGCCATTGGGAGTCGGCCTTCTCAAAGTTCTTGGGCCTAAGCATGGTATCATTATTTTAAGAAAGGGCCTGTTCAAGCCAGAAATAGAGAGAGAAATATGTAGCTTGACAAACTGGGACAAGAGAGATGAGGGGACTTGAATGAAGAAATAGGTCGTTGACTTCAGGGTGGTGAGGTTGGGGAGTGGGGGGTCACATCAGTCTAGAGCACCCCTCTATTTCAAGTATGCAACTTTGAGTTAAGACAGGAAAATCATTAGAATGAGACTACTTTTTTAAAATTATCATTTACCTTTCATTTATATTAAGAAAAATAGCTTAATATCTTAATAAATCATGGGTGAGAGAAGTTAAATTTAAAAGAGAATAATTGGGATTCTAAAAATGAAGAATAGACAAGCCACATGCTCTGAAAGATGTATTTTTGCAGATGTTACATAAGAGTCAATTAATTCATAGAACTATTTTTGCCATCCTAATGTTAAGCTAGAGCATCTTATGAAAGAGAGCTTAAAAGGATGCGTTTAATAACTTTGGAATCATGGTTGGTTATTTTTGTGTTAGCTTTATCAAAAGGTCAATCTGAAAAGTTCTGTCATTGATAATGCTGTGAACTAACCAAATACATTTAATACAAATATATTTAATACATTTAATACAAAGGTGATATCTATGGAACTCTGAATGAATGATTGGTCTAACTTCAGTAGAGCTAATAATTTCGTTTTAGCTTCATCTTGGATTTATTTTATTCTTATACCATTTAATGAAATCTATAAACAAACTTTTAAAAAATCTTATTCAATAATTATATACTTTGGGATTTTAAACATATTTTTGTTTAACCCAAGAAGTTATTGTCCTGTTCTTTTGACATGGCTGCTTTGTGGGATTCTGTCATCTGCTTAATGGAGATTGACAAATACAATCCATGTGATCAAACTAGTTCTATAAACTAAACTTTTAAGTAAAGTTTTATGGATATGTGCAAAAACACTCTCTACCACAGAAGTTATTAGAAGGTTTATGGAATTTCTGCTTAAAAACTAATCCCGGGCTTCACTTTTTTCTTAGTTTAAAAACTCTTTGATGTATTCCTCTCAGCAGTATAAAAATCAATCATGTCACATGCCTTGTTCCTTAAAGAAGATATAACTTCTTATCACTGTCTAAACATGCTGCATGATCTGGTTCCTATCTATCTTCCAAGTCTAGTGTTCAGTCATTTTTCCCCCTCTCACTATAGTGCAAAGTGACCTTAATTCAGTTTCTCAAGCTCAGTTTACTTCTAATGCGGAGCTTTTACATGTGTTGTTCCCTCTGCCCTGTTCTTTGCATGCCTGACTCCTTTCATTCTTCACGTTAATGGTTCTGTTGGTTAATGGACTTCCTCATTTCAAGTTAGCTTCTGTTTGTTTGTATTTAATCTGTTGATCTTTTGACAATTCCATTAGCCTAAAGTTCTGTGAGGTCAGAACTCTAATTCACCTTTATTCACAGCAGCCAGAAAATGCTTGATATACAGTAGCTGCTCAATAATTGCTAGTCAATGAAAACATAACTGTAATAACTGAAAATAAATCAAGTGCTTAATTAGAGCAGAGCTCTCAAATAGATGCCTTTAAACATGCCAGATATTTTTGAAATTGATATATGAGGTCTGACAATTAAGTTCACGAACTCATCCTAGAAAAAGTGCTACACACCTCATTGCTGCATATCACTACGGTCACCTTCGAAGTACTCTCCTTGGGAAGCTATGCACTGACGCCAGCCCCTAGTCCACCCTTCAAGGCAATTGTGGAACTCTTTATCTGGAATGGCCATCGGAGCTGTCCTCGTATTATCCTTGATGTCCTGAATGTCATCAAAATGTCTTTCAATATTTCCTTTGTCTTCAGGTAAAGAAAGAAGTCATTGGGGGCCAGATCAGCTGAGTAAGGAGGGTGTATAGTTACTTGTTTATGGGCTAAAACTCCTTCACAGACAATGCTGTGTGAGCTGGTGCATTGTGTGATGCAAGAGCCATGAATTGTTGACGAAAAGATCAGGTCGTCTAACTTTTTCATGCAGCCTTTTCAGCACTTCCAAATAATAAACTTGGTTAACTGTCCAGTTGATACAAATTCATAATGAATAATCCCTCTGATATCAAAAAAAGGTTAGCAACATCGTTGCAACAAGTTTGCAAACTTAATTGTCAGGCCTTGTATATTAAAATCAATGAATTCTTGAAGGTTTTCAAAAATATAAAGAAGTATAAAGTATGGTATGCCTTGTACATCCCAGGAAGCATTACAAGGCATGATTATCTATTTTTCGAATTGTATTTCAGAATTATAATAATGTTCAAATATTAAAAATATTCCAGAAACTGTGTAAACTCATGAATTGATTCCTTTAAATATCCTGATAATATTGGGGTTAGTTCAGACATTACAGAAACCTCACCAACATGCTGTACAAAAACTGAATCTTCTCAGTTCAGATCTTTTCTGACAAATGTTCAAAAAGTCATTTTTATTAAAATAGGTTGTGAATCAGTGCAGGATGGTAGAATGAATAATTTAATATTGCTAAGTGTTCAGCAATTGGTTTAAGATATTTTTTACTGATCATAAATAATGTTTTTATGACATAATACAGAAAAAATTAATTGTATTATTAGTTTTTAGGAAAGATTATATCGTGATATGAGATTTACTCACATCTTAAAGTTGCCTTGGTTTATTCTGTAGGTAACCCCATGAAAATATTTCAGGCAAAACTTAAAAAGATGCTGAAAGGCCAAGCAAAAATGCCAAGAATTGGGATAATTGGCATAATGCAAGGTGGCTGGGCACAGTTGGGGAAAGTGTCAGAGTAGGGAGAATCCCTACCAAGAAAGATGGTTTGTGCAATTAGCTCTCTGAACTTTAACCCTTCCAGAATAATTAATGAGTAGCAGAGGGGATCAAGACAAAGACACAAAGTGATATGGTGGGTGCTAGCAAGTAATACATCAAAGAATGTTCGTAATTGGCCCTGTGGCTTTCATTCTTTGCCCTATTTCTTTCAATTCATTGACTCAAAATAATGGGTTCAGGTTCATTATCAACAGGTCTTTAGCTGTAAGAGTACAACATAACAACAAAGCTTGGATTGTGGCAATGTTTAATGGCTAACTAAGTAAGAAGTAGTAGTTGGTATACTCTTTGAGGAGGGAAAATAGCAGATTTCTTTTGAGTGAATCAACAGCTTTTACAGACATATTCAGAATCTTGAAAGCTTTATATTCTACAACTCTGCAATGCTGGAATATGGTTGGTGTGGGCAGGTATGTATATTTCATTTGAATAATGTTGGACGCTGTGGTGAAAGGTTTATACTCCCTGTTATTTTAAATGCAACTGAATTATTGGCATATGACACAAAAAAACACCAAGAGTTTTGTCACTCCAAGCATGTAACTGCAGAGTATTTCTTACATTTTTTAATTATATAGTTCGGAGAAGTTTTGATTCCTTTTGATTATTTACTTCAGTTCATACTGGAAGAAAAAGTGAAAAGTTGTCTGAGAAATTTCTAAGACAGTTTTTGTGAATTCTTCTAATTTAGTAAGCTAAATTTATTTTACATATGGATGGATATGTTTTAGTAACAACTTATATTGTTGTACACAACATTTACAAATGTTTTCAAGATTTATGCTTGGTTATTTAATTTTCTGTGGTCATTATATAAGGCAGGGTAAATTTTATTTTTGCATCTGGATACTTGACAAATATCTTCCTTAGCTAATTACTTCAAAGCCTTTGGAAGAAGTTAGCATTGTAGTTATTAATTTATGTTTTCATACTAATATAACTAATTTCAATTTTAGAAATTAGATATCATAATACAATTGCAAATATCAGAGTCTAAAACTAAAGCATGCATCTGGTGTTTATCATTTAAAATTTCAAATATTTTTGTAGTACTTAATATTATTATTTTATTTAACTAAAAACAGCTAAATATTTTAAAGTAGTATTTCATTAAAAGCTTCTATATTTTTAGCTATTTATTACATTTTGTTTCTCAAAAGCATACCGTATATTTGTAAATCAGCTATATATTTTTTAATGTTAATGAAATTTCTCTCAAACTTTAGAAACAAATACAAAATATGAAATTGATAGACATTCACTTTTGTTATTCCCATTAAATAAACATCTATTAAAGTACATTGAAAATGATTGATGGAGATGAGACTGACTAGACTTAAACATACACACACACACACTTATATATATATGTCATTTCATACTGATTACTTACAATGTATCTGCTGAGACTATAATTTACCAACAAAAATTTATTACATCATTACTAATTCATATGAGCATACTGTTAGAAAATCATATGATTCACTATAATAAATCCATGAAGCTACAAATTTAGATTTATACATTTCATGGGAGACAGTGTTTAATTGGTACTTAAATTTTAAATGGAGATACTCATTTTTTAATTTTAATTCATCAGTAACAGAAAGCACTTTTTCATTTTGGTTAATAAATGATCTGTTAATACACAATATTGGCCAAATATTTCCAGTGGTGAATTAAAAATTTTTGGACTTACAATTTTAGAGTTTTAAGAGTTCATAGAGAATGTCTTCTGGCTTTAGTTTATGAAGTTAATTTAGCAAAAGGCCCTCCCAGCTCTAATATGCTACTTATGCTAAATCTGGGTGAAGCAGTAAATTTAGGAGTGAGGCTTTTGGAGGATTTGCCCCTCAGTGTCAAAGTCTTCACTCACCCTGAGACATACGTGTATGTATACACACTTATCACTCCTGTATACATCCCATGCTTTAATAAGTATTAAATAAGCATTTCTTAATATAACAAGCCTTGTAATAGATGGATTGGAAAACAAAAGATGAATAAAAGTGTCATTACTAAGTTTACAGTATATTGAGTGAGACAGATGTGTAAACAAATAACAATACAATACTCTCCAAACTATAATGATTGTATGAATAAAATTCTTCCCAAACAGAAGGAGTCCCTAGATATAGCGGAGGGGTCTCTTCGAAGACCTCAAAGAAAAGGTGGCATGTAATCTGGGTTCCTGAGAGATAAACAATCAGGCAAGAGAGGTAAAAGTGGAAGGGATATATTAGACCAAGTTACCGAGGCATGAAGAGTATGTGTTCAAAACGCCGCAAGCTAATTTGCTTAACGACTACCAGGAGTACTGAATACTGGTTGGAAAGTTGCAGGGATATTAGGCTAATTTAGTGTGTGAGGTCAGGTTGGAAAGTACCTTGTGTCTATGCTAAAGATTTTGGACTTAATTCTGGAAGGTATGGGGGAACTTTGGAGCATCTTTAAGAGAGTGTGCGTTAAAAAGACAAGAGTGTGGGCAATGATTAGCTGATCTGGAGAGAATAGACACTGGTGGCTTGCAGCAAGGGCCTCTGGGAAGCTGTTGTGATTAGACAATAAACTATGACTTGCTCAACAAGCCAGAGACAGTAGACATGGGAAAGAGTAGAGGTGATTTAAAGAAGACAGCTGAAATTGATTCCATGGGATTTGATATTACCAGGTAAAGAAGTTGGAGTAGTTGAGGGAAAACCCCAAGATTTTACATTTTTGGTGTTTGAGACATTGAAGGTGTAATATTTCTTTGTGGGAAGATACTGAGATGGACATCTTAAAAAATAGCATCATTGAGATATAATTCATACACTATTCAGTTCACTCACTTGAAATGTTTCAGTGGTTTTTTAACATATTCACAGAGTTGTGCAAACATCACTACAGTCTGATTTTAGAATGTTTTCATCATTCTCATCCATGCCCCCATAAGAAACGTCACCATACCCATTAGCAGTGATTCCCTATTATCCCCATTTTCCCAATTCTGGACAACCACTACTATGCTTTCTATTTTTTGCCTATTTGGGCTATCTCTTATAAATGGAATCATATAATAAATAGTTTTTTGTGACTGGCTTCTTTGACTAAGCATAATGTTTTCAAGGTTCACCCATGTTGTAGTATGTATTAGAACTTCATTGTTCATTCTTTTTTTATTGGCGAATAATATTTCGTGTATAGACATATTGTATTTTATTTATCCGTTAATTGGTTGATGGACATTTGGATTGCTTCTACTTTTTGGCTATTGTAAATAATGCTGCTATAATATACATGTAGGAGTATGAGTTTTTTCAATTTACATATATAAATATATATAAAATATATTTTCATTACATATATATGACCAAAAAATGTATACACATTTTAAGAAAGGAAAGAACTATTGAAATTGTAATACTCATTGTATACCGATAACAAAAGATGCATAGTCACATTTGACTTCTGCAATTACAAGAGGTGCTCAGAGGGTTACTACCATCAGCATCTAGACACTTGTGATTACAGCGAACTACTGCTTGAGCAACGTTGAGCAAAGTGTCCATTTGTATACATTTTTTGACACCCCCCGATATATACAGAGGGTGGCAAAAAAAGTATACACATTTTGTAACAAGAAAGGAAAAAACTGTATTAAAATTATGCTGATGGTAACCACTTTCATCACCTCTTGTAACTGCAGAAGTCAAACGTGACTTGCATTCATCTTTTGTTATCGGTATATATTGAGTACTACAATTTTAATACAATTTTTTCCTTTCTTGTGTATACATGTTTTTGGTACCCTCTGTATGTGTATGTGTGTGTATATATATATACATATACATATACATATATGTATATATACATATATAACACACACATATATATGTATACAAACACATGCATACACACACCCTTAGGTGTTGAATTACAGGGTCATATAGTCATACTATGTTTAACATTTTAAGGAACTGCCAAGTTTTTTCCCAAAGTGACTGCATAATTTTACATTTCCCACAGAAATGTATGAAGATTCCAATTTTTTCACATCCTCACCAACACGTGTCATTATTTGTTTTTTTTTTTTTTGTGTGAAGTCATTGTGGTTTGGATTTACATTTCCCTAATGAATAATTATGTCTAGTGTCTTTTCATGTGCTAATTGGCTATTTGTATATCATCTTTGGAGAAATGTCTATTCAGATTCTTTGCCCATTTTAAAATAGGGTTCTCTATTTTTTTATTATTGAGTTGTAAGAATTCTTTACATATTTTGGATAAAAGTCTATTTTCAGGTATGTGATTTGCAAATATTTTCTCCCATTAGGTGGATTATCTTATCACTTTCTTGATGGTGTCTTTTAAAGAACAAACATTTTAATTTTGGAAATTCAGTTTACATAATTTTTCTTTTGTCATTTGTCATGTGGTTTGAATGTCATATCTAAAAGCATTACCTAACCAAGGTCACAAAGATGTCTTCCTGTTTTCTTCTAAGAAATTTATAATTTTAGCTCTTATATTTAGGCTTAGCATCCATTTTAAGTCAATTTTTGTGTTTAGTGTGAGGAAGGGGTTCAGCTTCATTCCTTTGCTTGTGGATATACAGTTTTCTTAGCACCATCTATTGCAAAGATGATTCTTTCCCATTTTATTGTTGAGCACCCTTGTTGAAAGTCAATTGACTGCAATGTAAGGGTGTATTTCTAGATTTTAATTCTGTTTCATTTATGTGTTCTTTTATTCCTAGTTTATTGAGCATTGTTTTTTTCTTAATCATGAAAATATTTTGGATTTATTCAGATGCTTTCTCTGCATCTATTGAGAAGATCATGTGGCTTTGATGAAATGGAATTAAAAATTAAAATATTTAGCAGCCCATGGATAGACATAAATACAGTATAAGGCCACCTAACCATTTTTATAAGAAAGTTTTAATTATTCTTTTAAAATTTTTTTCCTAATTAAAATTTATTGGGGTGACAATGGTTAGTAAAATTCCATAGGGTTCAAGTGTACAATTCTATAATACATCATTTATATAGCACATTGTGTGTTTACCACCCAGAATCAGTTCTCCTTCCGTCACCATATATTTGACCTCCTTTACCCTCATTTATTACCCCTCTCCCCGCTTACCCTCTGGTAACCACTGAACTGTTGTCTGTGTGTATGAGTTTTTGTTTCTTTATTTGACAAACTTTTATTTTTACTAATAACACACACACACACACACACACACACACACACATATATATTTTTTAACTTTTATTAAAGTGTGTTTTTCCAGGACCAAGTCAAGCAGTTGTTTCAATCTAGTTGTGGAGCGCTCAGCTTACAGTGGCCCAGGGGGACATCAAACGGGCAACTTTGTTGTTAAGAGAACCTTGTTCTAACCAACTGAACTAATCAACCACCCAATACTACATATTTTTAAGAAAAATGTTTGAGCCCAAATATAAAAACATAAGCTGTGTATCATATAATTCAGTATCCCATACTGAATGTAGTTTTTTGTATAAGATTTAAATAGATTCTTTTTGTTTACAAAATATAATTTAACTAATTTAATAAACACACACAAGGATGCAGCTGCAGCATATTTTTAAATGTATTTTTTTTTATTAAAGTTTATTGGGGTGACAGTTGTTAGTAAAGTTACATAGATTTCAGGTGTACAATTCTGTAATACATCATCTATATATCACATTGTGTGTTCATCACCCAGAGTCAGTTCTCCTTCCATCACCATATATTTGATCCCCTTTACACTCTTCTACCACCCCACTCCCTCCTTACCCTCTGGTAACCACTAAACCACCAGAAACAAATGAGTTTTTGTTTCTTCATTTGTTTGTCTCTTTTTTTGTTGTTTTCAGTTTTATATACCACATATTAGTGAAATCATATGGTTCTTTATTTTTTCTGTCTGATTTATTTTACTCAGCATAATAATCTTACGATCCATCCATGTTGTCGCAAATGGTACTATTTCATCTTTTCTTACGGCTGAATATTATGCCATTGTGTATATATACCACAACTTCTTTATTCATTCATCTATTGAAGGACACTTTGGTTGTTTCCATGTCTCGGCCACCATAAATAAAGCTGCAATGAACATTGGAGCACATATATCTTTACAGTAGATACCCAGGAGAAAGATTGCTGGGTCACATGGTAATTCCATTCTTAATTTTTTGAGGAACCTCCACACTGCCTTCCATAGCAGCTTTTCAATAAATACAGAATAGAGGCTAATCTTTGGGAAATAAATATACAATGAATAAATTTACTTCTTACAGTCTTCTATGTATTTCTCCTATGAGAAATACATATTTTCTACTTTATGTAATACATGTGTTTTACTTAAAATGGTGGCATACATAAACGAAAACCAGTTTCTACTTTCAAATGTGGTATTTAAACTTCAGAAAATCCAAGTACATTATTATAGGCAGTGAGCCATCATAAGCAGATGTTTAGGTCAGAATAGGAAGTCATTAGTATTCATAAGATAATTATTTAAAATAAGATTTGTGTATTATGTGGCAACTGCAGAGTTTCTCTCATTGTACCCTTTACATAAATATAGGAATGATTACAAATAGACTAAAGAAATCTATTTATACCTAGTCAAGTATACTTTTTAGGAAACAGAAGAAGGAATACTTTTCAAATTTAGTAGTTATTCTTAAAGTAATAAGTCATTTCTTTAAAGTACCTTTGATTATATAGTCTATTAAAATCTCAGTTCAAGATAAATATTTCTGTATTGCTACATATCTGAGTTGCCCTTTAAATGCCTAGTACCTTCATTCATATTCAAGTTTTTTTTTAACTTTAGTCTGCCTGCTGTGATAGTCATCTCATCTTGTATTAATTTCATTTAATATATAGAATGTCATTCTGTCACAGCTGTTGCAATAAGCTTAAATTTCAGAGAATCTCTAAACTTTAAAAGTAACATTTTAAGCATTTTTTTGTGTGTTGGGAGTATTTTTCTTTTCATTAAGATGTGCTATTTTAACATCACCTAAATATAGTAAAAATGTTAACTTGTCGATCATCAAAATATTTTATTAAAAATTTTTCTTTCTTATACAATAACCAAATACAATAGCTTCAAATGCATTTATGCATTTTATTTTACTTTTTCTTTAGTCATTCATCATTGAGTATACAGACATGTTCATATTTATAGCTTAGAGAATATTTTAAGTCAATTTCATTGTGTATAACTTTAGAGAGTATGTGTGTATCTATGTGTTGTTACTTTGGGGGTTTGTGCCTTTTTTCATTCTGTCTTACTCTTCTTCGAGGATTGTTTCTTCAAATACATATTTGAAAAAAATATTTTCTCATGCTTCTCTGAGAAAAGTAACATGGATAGTCACATTGTTACATTTGATTTTAACTACATGATAAAGATATCTAAAGTGTCCCCTAATTTGGTTATAAGAGAACCTTATTATTTAAAAACTAAATTTTGTTATTGAAACTTCAATTTAGATCTGATAGACACTGGTAATTATTGGGATAATAGGCACTGGTATTTATTGGGCTATATAAAAGATAATGGTCTAATCAACTCTTTCAAAGGATGTGTACATTGAATGTGTTTCCTTTTGTTTCCAATGTATTTATGTTTTCTTCAGATTTATCTCATAACCAAATAATATTCATTTCTGAAGGTATAATATTAGATTCTTAAGTGCCAAAATACTAACGTACCTAAAACTATAATTTTGCATTAGGTGATCTGAGAGAATTTATTAGGTTGATTAGGTTGATATTTGGTTGATATTAGGTTGATTAGGTTGATATTTGTTCATAAATACTAGATTTGTACATAATCTTATTTTTTTCAAATAAATATATGTTAGGGTATTATTGCACAAATAAATAAAAGTGATCCACTTGTTTGCTCAAGGGGTTAATTTGATCTCTTGCTTTGTTTTAATAAAAGAAAGCATATTGAATTGGTAGATTTTATGAAGAATTAACAAGGTTGAATTTATTTGGAAATTTTGAAAATGGCTGTGTATTCTAGACCAGTAATTTGAGGACAATTTCTAAAAGTATTTTAAAATTGATTAATATAAAGATTAATTCTGGTTGGCAAAAGACCATTTGGGAAGGTTTTATAACTTTTCAGAGAAGAAATTAAGCTTATGAACTAGGCAGAGACAATGAGAAGGAGAAAAATGGGAAGATGTACTGATGAATACATTAGTGGTACAGGATTAAACATTAACTTTGAGCTCTTCAGACGAAGAAGCAGTGCTCACTAAAATCCTAAATGAAGAAGTCATGTCAATGTAAATTTATAGTTAAGTATCATGATGGCTGACTAGTACATTGTTGATTAATAATGTTCTTTCAAATTGAAGGTGAGGCTCTAGCAGCATTTCAGAGAATATAGTCTTTGAACTTTTTTCTTCCACATTTTTTATCATCAACATGAAGAGGGAAAATGTATCAAATATGTGCATAAGATTACTCAAGCTGTTCATTTCTTATTGAGTCAATTCTAGTGAGACATATTTTTTGGAATTTGTAAATTTTGTTTTCCAAGTCATAGCTTTTATAGGTATTGATAATCTCTTATCTTTTTGGTCTCTTTTTAATCTGTGGTTATGTTCTTCTTTTAATTCATTATATTGTATACGTCTACTCTTTCTTTCTGATCAGTTTTGCCAGGATTTGTCTGTTTTGTTAGGCTTTTTTTTTTTTTTTTTTTTCTCATAGAACCAACTTTAGCTGTGTTAGTCTTCTCTAGAGCATTTCTGGTTCATTTAATTTGAAAAATAATCACTTTTTCTACACATGAGAATTCAGCATGTTAGCCAAGAATCAAGTAGGAGAAATGTAGTGTTTACAAATCCCAAATTTAACAAATCTTAACAAATTACATTTATTTAATTTTCTTATTTTCTAAAAGTTTTGTTCTTATTTCTATTATTTCATCGTATTCAATCTTTGTATTCATTTTTATTATTTCAATGTATTCAAGTTCAGTATATTTTATTCTTGGAAATATCCTTGGAAAATATAAATATCATTGTAAAGATGAGAAGGTGGATCTTTGTTAAATAGCCTGCTTATAAATTAAAGAACTATATATATTTGATAGATTCTCTGCAGTTGCTGCATAACTTTAGGATGTATTTTTTGCCTTTTACTTTTAAATTTGTTATTTATTATTAAAAACATTCTTTTCTGGTGGTATCCAAATAATAAAAAAAATCATAGATAATCTGTTTATATCAAGTCTGCTTTCCCCTACTTTGTTAGTTCAAAAACCTACAGTGAAATCATTCAAAGAATTATACCTTTACTGTATTGTACAATGTTTGGAATGTTAGAACTTTTTAGTGGTAGGGACTCAGCTTAAATATTTCTTAGACATAGATGTGTATTTTCCAGGTTTTTACTTTCCCGTTTATTTATACACCCATGCTATCCACACATGATTTACTGTCTTACTCTTTTACATTTTTAGAATCAGATTCTTTGAATGCTTGTTTTTATGTTGCACTTAGCGTAATACTTAATCAAACTGTTCCCAGGCTTAACAATGTTGAAATAGTATTTGCCCTGGTTCAGTGACATCAGGGCTGGGCTAATGTAAGGGAAGCAAGTATCTCTAAATCTCTACACCCTTCTCCAAAATACAAAAAGGAAATTGCTCCTGTCTTGATTGAAATCCTCATTTCTTTTTACATCACTCCCTGAAATTCTACCCATTAAACATTCATTTGAGATCCCAACTATTCTCTTTTAAAACAAACAAACAAAAATTCTTAAGTGGTGGACTTTTATATGGATTTATTCTTTTTGAAGTATCTTAGATAAACCGGAGAGATAGAGTAGGATTTTTGAGAGGAGAAAATAGTGAGATAAATTCTAGGTCAGTATTTTCCGTGAAGGACGGTCTTAGGTGACATATTGCACGTTAGGTTAAAAATGATACTAGATTTCCTTCCTTCCCCTCCTCCCTCAGAGAATTTGATTTACCAAGAGCAGCGTGATAGCACTGAACACTGCAGGTTAATAACTAAACATTATTAGGTGGAGGAGGAATATAGAGTTAATGGAAGAAAGACGTTAGTCAAGGACAGTCCATTTTGACTAAAGATGGATTATATATTATAATAGTGAGTTTAAAGATGGATTATATAATAGTGAGTTTGAGAGCAATAGCTACAATTAGCTCATAATAGATCTTCAAATATATTTATGAAATTAACAAATAAACGCATGATCAAAGAGGGTAGAGCAGATGTCAAACATTCAAAGCAACTGAGACAGGACAATGTGCCATTAATTAACCTGCATGACAGAATATTGCCCTGTGCATCTGGCCTAAGCAATACAAAGTAAAAACCAGTCAAGCTGAAAGCTTATAATCATGGATATCCAAAATTCTTGGTTTATTGACAACGGGTTTTTCCATATTTCTCTTGTCCTACTTCGTGCCTCACCTTCTGTTCTATAATCCAGAGCTAAGAATGGTAGCATCTCACTGGAACCATTGTGTTTTTGCTGAAATCAGAGGCATTACAGATATTCTCAAATTAGCACTGGAAAATCATTGATTGATTTCTGCCTTATACTTGGAAACATCTATGAAAATTAGATCTGGCTTAATCATCTGAAATGAGTAAATCAAAGTTTGTGGAAAGATCAGGGAATCCTGATTAATATAAGCTGTGAAATATAAAGAGCTTTTCTCAGGCCCTGCCAATGTTTTATGGCTTGTACTGGGCTAGAGCGGTTGTCAGAAGGATCCTTCTAACTCTCCCCTTTATGAGACTCAGTAAGCAATAATTAGAATCTAAGAAATATTAGTAGGCAAATCAGAATTTAAACATTCATTTAAAATGTATTTTACATAAACTGTGATCTCAAAGCTTATGATATCATTTAAAAGTTTTTCCTTAATTCTTAGGTGAGAGAATGACTGAACTCCTGATATTTCACTTGATATCACCACTTGTCCAAAATGAATTATAGTGTTTACATAAATTGTACTTTGGCTTTGATCGGTCACATACTCTTACTGTGTAAACTGTGCTTAGGGAATAATTTGGTAAATTGTAAATTGCATTATCTTCTCAGAATACTAGGGCACCATTCAGTTTATTGAAGAGGTGATTTACGCAGGAGACATAATCCATCTTGTGTATTCAGGTCTCTCTCTACATATGTATGTAAGTGTATATTTTAAACACACCAAACAATTACAACTTGGCTAAATTGCTTTATCTAAACTAGTTTAACGCTTCCCCCAATTAAATTCAAAGCTCTCAAGAATTTTAAACTTTTCCCAGGCTTATTACAATTCAAAGAAAGAAAATTTTTATTCTCAAATGTAATTTGATTTTTTAAAATTAGAAGGTATTTTGCTCTTCAGATTTACCTCATACAGTAGGTGATGAAGACTGTGACAACTTCAAATGATGAAATATTCTTTGCTTTAATAATCAATTTATAATCCATGCTATAGTAAGTTAATGTGCTGTAATTAAAATTTTGTGTTGGATGTAAATCCTTTTGTTGGTTTTATTTTTATCCTAGGTATACACAGTCAACTAGTTGAACAAGGCTTTTATGAATATTGGCATTCTACCACCCTCAACCTCTTTCACCATTTTCCCTGCCCCAGAAGCAACTCCATTCACAACTTGAGCTGATTTGTTTGGTACCTTTCAAGTCTCTAAACAGCATGGCTAAAATTATACATTTTGGTTTGTCAGTTTTATGCATTATCAGTTGACTGCCCAGTCAAAAGGATCAGGAATTAACTCTTTTTTCTTCCCACCCAATAACACATTAAAAACAGCAACAAAGACAACAAACAAAATTTCCTACCTCTCCATTTCCTTATACAATATATAATAGTGTTGTTGTTTTGGATAGATCAATATTATGTGTTTACACTATTATGGCCATGTAAGCACTATTCAGAACTGAATGATATGGTAAACCATGATTAATGTTCTTTACTGCTCAAAGTTTTGCTTTTCCTGGGTTATTAGTTATCCTCCCTCCCCATTTAAATTAGTTTTTATGTAATTATAACTAATTCAGTGCCAACAACTCCCCAACATTGTCTGCATTATCTGTCAAGATATTCAAGTACATCAGTATACTATCAATTTCATCTTTTTTTTTTAAATGTGATATTCTCCAATACAGACTGGTTGTACTTTATATCTGGTGCATAGCTGTCCTATGGGATCTCTTTTACTACCGCCCTGGGGACTCCCATATTCTCCCCCATGTTGGATTTCCTATGTCCTATACCACATCTTCCTCTTACGTTTAATCCCTTATCTGGACATGAAAAAAGGTGAAGTTTAATTACAGCACGTTAACGTACTATAGCATGGATTACAAATGTCCACAAATATCTTTTCGCTTAGAAATAATTTCCTTTCAGAATTTTTTTAAACCAACGATAGTTTCAGTGATGATTATTGAGAAGAAAGAGGCTTCTTGATCTCTTGTATGAATTCTTTTTCTTTGCTCTTCTTTCTGGAAGCTTGTAAGACCTTCTTTTAGTCCCACTGCTCTCAGTTGCGGAAGGTATATTTTCATGTATTGTCCTCAGTAGGCCATTTTAATACTTAAACTCATGTCCTTAAATACTTGGAAGTTTCCATAAATTATTCTATTCATTGTTTCCTTTTGTCTCAGTCAGTTTTCTTTTCCGTTTTGAAACTTTTTTATTTGAATAGTGACTTCCTAAATTGATTCTCTAGTTTAAAAAATCTTTCTTTCCTATTTTCTATCTCCTTACCCTTTTGTTCTTTCTGGGAGACTGTCTCAACTTTATCTTCTAACCCTTTTATTGAACTTTTCATTTCATATTTATGTTTTTAATTACCAAGAACTTTATGTACATATATATATTTAATTACCAAGAATTATTTATATATAATAGTTATAATTTTAATTTCCAATTTCCTTTCTGTTATGCAATATTCCTTTAATAGAAATCCTGTTCTAATTTTGTGCTTATAATATGCTTGTAATATATTCTCTTATCCCTCTGAAGTTATTAATAACAGCTTTTTTTGAAAGCTTCAGTGTGTTTCCTCAAACTTGTTTTTGTGTGTGTGTGTGTGTGTAAGTTTGTTTTGTTCTTTCCTAGGGGCTTTTCTAAGTTTGTATGCTCATATCTAATCGTTGGTTTGTGCTCATATTTAAGAACAAGAGTCTCAAAAGGTGCTTGAAAACCCCAAGAGCCTGTCTGGGGCTTGTTGACCATTAGCTTCATTGTAGGATGATCAGATTGAAGAGTTTCATACTTTTATCTTCAGTCTTTTCCTCCTTTGTCTGATTTCCCAGAAAGACCGTTTATATTTCCTATCTGGAGGGAAGTGGCCTGGCTCTGGGTGATCTGGGTACTCTGGAGGAGAACTGGCGGACAGGCGCTCACGTTATCCTCCTGTTTTCAGGAGAACAGAACACTCTTACCTGGGCCCAGTATGTAGGACATCTGCTTTGTCCTCTTCAGAGAATTAATCTCCCGTCTTCTATTGAGGTAACAGAAAGTATTGGGATCTAACAACTTCCCAAATAACTTTTAACTCATCGTTCTATATTAGAATTTTCTGTCTCATTTTATTTTCAGAGGTAGTGGGCCAACAATTCCAGAGATATTTTTGGTGTAAGACTAAGAGCTCCTTGATTTATTTTTTTACTCTTGCTTAGAATCCAAAATTTTCAAATCTTATTACTTGCTACTTAGTTAGCTGCTTTTCAGTTTCTAAAACTTGTTTTTTTCTTTCATTTCTTCCTGTTCTTGTGAGTTTACACTGTTTACCTTTATAACAGCTTTACTGAGGTATAACTGACATGAAATAAAGTGTATATATTTAAAGGATATAGTTTGCTAACTTTTGATATATGTATACACCTGTGACACTAAAACCACAATCAAGATCATGAATATGAGGTCGGGCAATTCAGATTGCGAACTCCTCCTAGAAAAAGTGCTACATACCTCATTGCTCACCACAGTCACCTTTCAAGTACTCCTCTTGGGAAGTTATGTCCCGACGCCAGTGCCTGGTCCACCCTTCAAAGCAACTTTGGAACTCTTGTTCTGGAATGGCCATCAGAGCTGTCATCGTATTACCCTTGATGTCCTGAATGTCATCAAAATGTCTTCCTTTCAATATTTCCTTTATCTTTGGGTAAAGAAAGAAGTTATTGGGGATGATCAGATTGAAGAGTTTCATACTTTTATCTTCAGTCTTTCCAGATCAGGTGAGTAGGGAGCCTGTTCCGATACAGTTATTTGTTTATTGGCTAAAAACTCCCTCACAGACAGTACTGTGGGAGCTGGTGCATTGTTGTGATGCAAGAGTCGTGAATTGTTGGTGAAAAGTTCAGGTCGTCTAACTTTTTCACACATCCTTTTCAGAACTTCCAAATAGTAAACTTGGTTAACTGTCCAGTTGGTACAAATTCATAATGAATAATTCCTCTGATATCAAAAAATGTTAGCAATAGCATTGCAACAAATTCGTGAACTTAATTGTCAGGCCTCGTATATGCATAATTACCTCCACAGTTTTCTCTTGCCCCTTCATAATCCTTTCTTCCTGACCCTTCCCACTTTCCTCCACTGCCATTTGTAGGCAACCTCTGATCTTCCTTCTGTCACTATGCATTAGTTTGCATTTTCTAGATTTTTATATAAATGGAATCAAACACCCTGCTTGGATTTTCATTGACTTTGTGCTGAAATTATGAATTAATTTGGGAAATTTTTGACATCTTAAATATTGAATCTTTTGCCCCATGATCACAGTATACCTCTCCAATTATTTAGGACTTTAAAAATTTTTCTCAGCAATGTTTTTAACGACTTGTACTGGTAGTTCACATATTTTGTCAGATTTGTTCCCAAATATTAGATTTTTTATGTGATTTAAATAGGATTGCTTTTAATTTCAATTTCCAAGTGTTCATTGATAATATATAAAACTGCTATTCATTTTCATATTGATTTTTTTGTATTCATTTTGTATCATGCAACCTTGAAAAAAATCACTTAATTCTAGTAGCTATTTTGTATATTCAATTTGATTTTTCACTTAGGCAATTATGTCATCTAAAAATAAGGACAGTGTTACTTATTCCTTTCCAATCTAGATAGATGCCTTTTATGTTGTTATCTGCCTTACTGAACTCACTAAATCCTTCAGCATAATGTTGAATAGAGGTTTTTGGAGTGGACATCTTTGTCTTATTTTTGATCTTGTGGCAAAGCATTCAGTCTTTTATTAAATATGACATTTTCATTGATGCCTTTTTATCAGGTTGAAGAAGTTCCCTTCTATTCTAAGTTTCCTGAGACTTTATATCAAGAGAGGATGTTTTATTTTATCAAATGTTTTTTTGATGTATTGAGATAATCATCATTATTCTTTTTGAGTCTGCTAATATCTTGAATTACAATGATTGATATTTCAATCTTAAACCAACCTTGTATTCATAGAATGGACTCCAATAACTCATGATTATTTTTTCCAGTTGATATATTTTGGATTCAATTTGCAAAATCTTTGTTTAATATTCTTACATTTATGTTCTTAAGGGATATTGATTTATAGTTCCTTGTGTTATAAATTCTGGTTTTGGTTCAGAGTAATAGTGGCCTCATAAAATGAGTAGGAAAGTATTCCCTCCTTTCCAATTTTCTGGAAGATTTTGTGTGGAACTGGTACCGGTATTCTTTTATCCTTAAAAGGTTAGTGAAATTTGCCGGTAACTGATCAAATCCATCTGACCTTGGATTTTTGTTTTTTTTTTGCAAAAGTTTTTAACTTCATATTCTTTTTCATTATATTCTTTTTCATTTTTCATAGGTTTTTTTTTGCAAAAATTTTTAACTTCATATTCTTTTTCATTTTTCATAGGTTATTCAGGTTATTTGTTTCTTCTTGAAATTTTGTTTGTCTCTCTTAAAGATTTGTCCATTTAATTTATTAATTTTTATATTTTTGGTACAAAGTGTTTTGTAATATGCACAGATCATCTTTTCAATAT
Source organism: Rhinolophus sinicus (assembly GCF_036562045.2). Taxonomy (NCBI): domain Eukaryota; kingdom Metazoa; phylum Chordata; class Mammalia; order Chiroptera; family Rhinolophidae; genus Rhinolophus; species Rhinolophus sinicus. The sequence continues at coordinate 76,796,389 of NC_133760.1, forward strand.
CTATAGTGTCTGTGGTGTTCTATTAGAACCTTACTTTAGTAACCTTCCATTTCTCCTCTCCTTACTTATGTGCTATTTTTAATTAATTTTACTTTTACATATATTACAAGTCTCAATTGCATTGTTATTATTTTTGTTTAAATAGTTAATCTTCTTTTAGAGAGATTTAAATAATAAGAAAAAAATTATATATTTACCTATAGATTACTATTTTTAGTCCTCTCCTTCCCTTACCATTTCTTATAATATGGGTCTGCTGGTGATGAATTCTTTCAGATTTTGTGTGTCTGAGAAAGTATTTCACCTTCATTTTCAAAAGATAGTTTTGTTGAGTTTAGAAATCTGGGTCTATTGTTTCATTACCTTAATGATGTTATTTCACTGCCTTCATGACAGAAATCTGCTGTCATCCTCATCCTTGTTCTTCTGCGCATAACATGTTTTTCTTCTCTGGCTACTTTTAAGATTTAGTCCTGATCACTGGCTTTGAAAAATTTAGTAATGATATGCCAAGATGTTTAAGGCTTTGGTTTAACTGAGCTTCTTGGATCTATGCGTTTATAGTTTTCATCATATTTGAAAAGTTTTTGTCCATTACTTCTCTAAATATATTATTTTCTGTTTCTCCCCTGTTAACTCTGGGAACTACAATTACACATAGTTTAGGCTGCTTGAACTTGTCCCACAGCTAATTGACACTATTCATTTTTACTTTTGTTATTCTTTTTATACTCTATGTTTCGTTTTGGATTGTTTATCTTGCTATGACTTTAATTTTCCTAATCTTTTTTTCTCAGCAGTATCTAATCTGCTGTTATCCACATCTGGCATACTTTGCATTTCACACATTGTAGTTTTCATTGCTAGATGTTCGGTTTGAGGGTTTTTTTTAATATCTTATATATCTTTATATAATTTTTCAAACATATGCAATACACTCATTATATTTTCATGCCATTTTCTTCTATTAGGTTGGTGCAAAAGTAATTATGGTTTTGCAATTATTTTTAACCTTTTAAACTGCAATTACTTTTGCACCAACATAATAATTCTATCATCTCTGTCAGTTTTGACTATTTGATCAATTTTTCTCATTATGGGTTGCATTTTCTTGTTTGTATGTTTGATAATTTTTAATTAAATTTATTCGGGTGACATTGGTTAATACAATTATATAGGTTTCAGGTATACAATTCTATAATACATTGCATTGTGTGCCCACCTCCCAAAGTCAAATCTCTTTCCATCACTTCTTTACCCACTTCTATCTCCCCCTCGCCCCCATTTCCCTCTGGTAGCCACTAAACTGTTGTCTGTACCTATGAGTTTTTGTTTGTCTTGTTCATTTGTCAGTTTTATGTCCCACATATGAGTGAAATCATATGGTTCTCGACTTTTTCTGTCTGACTTATTTTGTGTAGCATGATAATCTCAAGATCCATTCATGTTGTCATAAATAGCAGTATTTCATTTTTTCTTATGGCTGTATAATATTTCATTGTATATATGTACATCTTTTTTTTGCATATCTGGAATAAAAAATATATTAAAAAAATATGTTTCTTACATAACTCTGAATCAGTTTTTCTTTCTGTTTTTTTAGATTTTTTTTTAGTAGTTTCAGGTACACAAGACAAAGTAATACTTAGACGTTTATCATTTATATCCCTCACACTGTGTGAACCCCCTTCCCCCATCCACTATCCCTCTCACATCACACAGAGCCATTACATTTCCACTGTCTCTATTCCTAATGCTGTATTCCGCTTCCTGTAAGTACACACACACACACACACACACACACACACACACACACACACACACACATATATATATATATATATATATATATATATATATATATATAAAATTATAGTTGGCATTCATTATTGTTCAGCTTCATGTGTACAGTGCAGTGATTAGGCATCTACATCATCCCTGAGGTGGTCTCCCAAATGGGACAAGTGTCCATCGGATACCCTACAAAATCTTTACAACATTATTGATTACATTCCCCAAATTAATTTTCAAAACCCCGTGGCCATCTTGTGGTTACCGACTGTTTTCTAATCCCCTTACCTTCCCCCTTATCCCCACCTCCCCCCCGCCCACTAGCAACCCTCAGTTTTTCCTTTATGTCTCCAAAACTGTTTCTGATTAGTTCATTCACTTATTCTTTTCTTTAGATTCCACATATAAGTGAGATCATATAGTATTTGTCTTTCTCTGTCTGAGTTACTTCACTTAACATAATGTTCTCTAGGTCCATCCATGCACATCTTTTTTATTCAATCGTCTATCAAAGGACACTTTGGTTGTTTCCATGTCTAGGCTACCGTGACTAATGCTGCAATGAACATAGACGTACACATATCTTTACCAACACATGTTTTCAGATTTTTGAGGTAAATACCCAGAAGAGGGATTGCTGAGTTGTATCAGTGATTCTATTTTTAATTTTTTGAGGAACCTCCATTCTGTATTCCATAGCAGCTGTGCCAATTTACATTCCCAGCAGTAGTGTATGAGGTTTACCTTTTCTCTGCAACCTCTCCAACACTTGCTATTACTTGTCTTGTTGATAAGACCCATTCTAACAGATGTGAGGTGGTATGTCACTGTGGTTTTGATTTGCATTTCTCTAATAGCTAGTAAAATTGAACATCGTTTCATATATCTGTTGGCTATTTGTATGTCTTCTGGGGAGAAGTGTCTGTTCAGGTCCTCTGCCAATTTTTTAAAGTGGATTTTTGTTGTTGTTGCTGTTGAGTTGTATGAGTTCTTTATAGATTTTGGATATTAGCCCCTTATCAGAGATGTTGTTTGCAAATATATTCTCCCATTCGATTGGTTGCTTCTTTGTTTTATTGTGTTTTCTTATTGTGTTTTTTATTGTGGTACAGAAGGTTTTTAGTCTGATATAGTCCCATTCATTTATTTTTGCTTTTACTTCCCTTGCCTTTGAGGTCAATTTAATAAAATCCTCTCTAAGGCCAAGGTCCATAAGATAAGTTTTTATTGGATGCCAAACATTGTGAATTTCACTTTAATAGATGCTGGATATTTTTTATTCTTATAATAAGTTTTTTGAAATTTGTTCCGGAACACAATTTAGTTACGTGGAAAGCATTTGAAATTTTGCCGTGTTTTAAAAATACCTTTTAGGTGAGACCAAGGAAGTGCTAGATCTAAGGCTAAGTATCCTGAAAATCAAGCTAAGATCCTCTGTGTTTTCTGCCCAGTGCCTATGAGTCATATGCTTTGCAGTATGGCTTTTGCCTCTAATCACTTCAGGTGGTTCCTAGTCTGAGGTGTTTTCCTCACATGAATGCACTGATCAGTGCTTAGCTGAATCCTCTGAGAGGGACACATGCAGATATCTGGAGTTCTCTCTCTGTACAGCTCTTCCCTCCCCACTGTACTGTCCTGAGACCTCTAGCCATCTTGGTCTCCATCTATTCTTATATGTGCTTTCTCCACTCATGGTGGCTGCCAGCATCTGCCTGTGTTTACTTTCTTTGTACCCCAGCTTGGAAACTCTCGTGGCAGTAAGCTAGGGAAGTCATTGAACTCACGTTTTCCTTGAATGTTTCCTGTTTCTCAGGAATCACTCTCTTTTATTGACTAATGTCTAGTCTTTTGAAAGCTGATGTTTCAAATATGTTGTCTGTGTTTTGGTCATTTCAGTTAGGAGGGTAAATTTGGTCCTTTTACTGAGTCAGCTGTAGTAACATTCAGTTTATGCTTTCCTAACAATATTTTTATTACTGTTTCAGTGAGATTTCAACAATGTGCTAGCAATAATTATAAAGACCTTTAATAGCTGTTAATTATAATACCTATACAAACAGAAATAATATAGTACAGTATGCACTATAGGAGCATCTGAGGATATAGGTTATTATAGTAAAAAGATTACAGAAACAATAATAGGAAAATCTGGTCCTTTAATTAAACTTGACATTGATTAGCTTGTCACATTTTAAACTTTCTGTTCATTCTTGATATTCTTACTTGCAAAAACAGAGATTATTATAGGTACACTATCTCCTTCACAGAGTTGTGAAATCATTGGGTTGATGTCCATAAAATTACTTTGAAAAATCAATATTTTATGTAAATAAAAGATCTCTTTAAACATTTAAAATTTTACGTCTGTATAAAATATTTATTACAGAAGTTTTGCAATATATAATCAACATATATTTCCTATATTACTTATGTTTTGTATAAAAAACTTATAGCATGAAAACACAAAAAAATCCTAATAAACTATAAAGTCACCATATAACACATATTTTAAAATACCATATTTGTATATTTAGTTCATTTGGGATTATTCAGATTTCTATTCTTTTTGACACACATATATTCCTGTCCTTCTTGGTTTTTGTCTACATAATTCAATACAGATTTAAATTAAAGGTAAAATAGCTTTAAATAGCATTGGAAAAAGCAAAAAAAGAGAACCATATTTCAATGATGGACATTACTATAACATTGATTCCAAACTGTGGGGCCTGTTGCTTTTAAAAGCATAACTTCAAACACAATGCTAAATTTGTTTTAAAAATAACTATGGAATTACCGAGAGGAATCTTTTCCCATTTATGTCAAAGATGAAAGATGATTTGTGATAATGCTTAGCTATTTTCCTGTCATCATAATTGGATTTATTCGCTAAACTGAATTAACAACAGAGATGATTAGGGAGCTGGCCCATTGATATCTTATTACACATGTAACTAGTAAAAAAAACTTTTACATTGCAGTTTATGCTTTTAAAATACTTTTGCTTTCATAAAATGCCATATGCATTTATGTATTCACATGAATATAATATTGTAAGATTACTAAATACATTTATTCTAATTTAGTAAAGTAGGAGTATAATATTGACTCGGTAAGACTTATTCATTATTTTATTTGTTTAAATTAATACTAGTGATAAAGTATATTAAGTTTAGAAACTCAATCTGCGAGTAAGACAAATTTGAATTCAGATGCTGGATTCATTATTAGGTTTGCCAGATAAAACACAAGATGCCTAGCTACATTTGAGCTTCAGATGGACAATACAAAATTTTTTGGCATATGTATCTCACATAATATTTGAGATATACTTAATAAAATATTCAGTTTTTAGTTAAAATTGAAATGTGTCTGAAATCCTGCATTTTTATTTGCTAAATTGGGCAACTCTATCCATCAGTCACCATTTGAGTGTCAATCCCCTTTATTCCCTGAACATTTTAGCCCCTGGATTCATGTCATTCCCTAAAACTGGTTCTGTCTTGGTGATTTCAATACCTCTACAGATAATATATCCAATACTTTGGTCTCTTAATTTCTTGATCTCTTTCCTCCAGGGATCTTGGAATCTATTAAGTGAACCAATCTTTTAGGTAATTATATTCTAGACCTCCTCATTGCAAACATAGGCACATCTTTCAAATCTTTAATGCTAAGAATTCCACTCTCCAACTAAACACTTCCCTTTAAAAAAAAAAAAAAGATTGTATCATTGAAGACCCAGAACTCCAGGATTTGTTCTTTTTTATTCAAGTAGGACCTGCAATCCTTCCCCATTTCATTACCTTCATCCTTCTTGGTGTTAATTATCTTCTTATTCAATAGATTCCACAGTTCCTCATGGAAGTAAAGAATTATTGTTATATGGGAGCCTACCTACCTGGAATTAAAAGGCTTAAATCCTGCCTTCATGATTTACTAGCTATAACCTTAAATAATTTACTTAAGTTTTATGCCTCAGTTTACTCATTTATCAAATGGCAATAATAATAGTTACCCATGCCACATAAGAGTATTGTGAAGGAAAAATAACTCATGTAATATGCTCAGAACACTCCTCAGAACCTCCGTTCCTTTCTGGTACATAGTATGCACTATAAGTTTAGCTTTTGTTGTCATTGTCATCGTCATTAACATTATCTCATTGGCAACATCAAAATGTACTCTCAAGTCCTTTGTCCATCTCTTCAAATTTTTTGTCTGGCAAAATCTCAATCTTATTTTTTAAACTTTTATTTATTTAAGCGGGCTTTTCCAGGACCCAGCAGCTCCAACTCAAGTAGTTGTTTCAGTCTAGTTGTGGAGGGTGCAGCTCACAGTGGCCCATGTGGGGATCAAACCTGCGACCTTGTTAAGAGCATCGTGCTCTAACCAACTGAGCTAACCCGCCGCCCCTCAATCTTATTTAAATCCAACTGTACTCTGTACATACATACAGGGGGTAGAGGGAAAAGCTCAAAATAAGCTCTTCGGTTTCACTTTAAGTTAATAACTGTGAACTTCACATTGGCCCTTACTGTTATCCAGAAATCCAATTATATGTCCAGGAGTCATTCCATCTCTGTTTCACACCCCTCCTTTCTCTCTAACTTTGAATGCCTCTCCCCACTCTAACCTTCTCCTTCACTGAGGAAAGGTAAGCCATCAGCAGAGAACTTCCACCACCCTCACAGCCATGTTCCCCAGGCTGTCTGAGCCTGTCCACACTCTCTGGCTTTGCTTCTTTCACTGTGAGTGGACTCTTGGTGCCACTGGCCATGACCAATTCCCCACCCCATTTGTGCACTACATTTCATCCTTTCATGTATGTTTGCATTTGGATGTCTAAAAGGCACCTCAAAATGAACATGTCCACACTGCTAATTTCTCCAGCAGATTATGCCATTTCAGGAAATGGCAGCTCTATCCTTACAGCTCTTCAGTGCAAACCACCTGGTTCCTCCCTTCCTCTCACACCATGCCTTCTTTACATGGGGCTCCAAAAAGCACCTGATGCACCAAAAAGTTAATTTAGCCAATCCTTAGTTACATAACCTGGAAAAAGTAGAGGGTAACAAATAGTAGTAGCACCTATCACATGTTAGGGGAAGAATTAAAACAATAATATATGAAAAGTGCTGACCACAGTATATGGTGTGCAGTAAATACTCAATAAATGTTTGCAGCTATTTGTACTATTATTAACACTACTCCTTACTCTGTTCCTCTTCCTCTAGACCAGGGGTGTCCAAACTTTTTTCAACATTTTTCACCAAGGGCCACATGCGGTAAAATACACAAACAGCCGGGCCACTCACTCGAGGTGAAGTACGTATTGCCTCACCTGGTTTGTTTAAGTAAACTAAATATACTTTTGGAATTTGCTGCGGGCCAATAAAAAAATGGATTGTGGGCCGCAGTTGGCCCGCGGGCCGCAGTTTGGACACCCCTGCTCTAGACTACACTAATGTTGATAAATATACACATACATGCACCTGAACATAAAATACCATGGGCTTAAATGGCCTCAGAAGCATATTAATACAAAATACGCTATTTGCCCCAGTTCTGTGGAAGAGAATTTCCTTTTGGAGTGCTTACATAGGTTTAGTTTGAGAGGTACCCCCAAAATCTCATCATTGGAAGTGATGTGTATGATGTTAAGAATTCAACTTGACAAATATATGGTGATGGAAGGAGAACTGACTCTGAGTGGTGAACACACAATGGGATTTATAGATGATGTATTACAGAATTGTACACCTGAAATCTATGTAACTTTACTAATAATTGTCACCCCAATAAACTTTAATAAAAAAGAAAAGAAAAAAGAATTCAACTTGAGCTAGTCTTCCGGAGCTTGACTTTTGCCTCTAGTGTGACTTTGGTGACTGACTTGTACTCTACGTCTCAGTTTTCTCATCTTTAATAGAGGGAGTATAATAATACCTCCTCATAGGATTGTTCAATTTCTTTATATTTGTGCAGTGTTTAGTGCCGTTCCTGAGATATTATAAGTGAGAGTGTCCACTACTTTTGTTTTTATTGTAATAAAATAATCTCCTGCATAAGAAGGTTCTAAGGCATAAATTCAAAAGATTGTATTAGACGAGATTGGGCGCCTTCAGGGTGGTTTAAAAAAAAATTTTAAAAAAAGAAAAAAGAAAAAAACCGTGGAGCTTCTATACTCCAGATATAAACAGTTAAGCCAAATTTCATCTAAGATATTATCAATTGTAAGATGTGCCATTTTTATGAACTAGTAAGAAATAAATGTTGCCAAAGACAAAAAAAAAAAAAAAAAAAAGATTGTATTAGAGTTTATCTCTCTTGCAGGTGTTAAAGTTTATGTATTTTGTAATAGTTTCCACAATCTCTAAAATATAAATCACAACAGGTTTTTTTTCCCCAGATTCTTCACCATTTTTGTTGTACATACATCTTTCTGGAAGGATGATTTTAGCTGCCCTTAAATTGTGGGGAATATAATTAACATCAAATATCAGTCAATTTCATTCATTCAATGGAGAAATATTAAGCACTAATTATAATATTGGCACTAAGTTTTGTAGTGGGATAAAATGCTGATTGAGCCAAAAACATTTCTGCCCTCTTTGAACTTATAGTATGAAATGAAAGATATTTTTCACATAAATTACTATAAGACCAACTGTTTCCCTTCTTTTTGATATGTGTGTTGGGTTAAGGATCCTTCCAATTTTGTAGCATCATAGGGTGACAGTTTTTAGGTGACACTGATATGTTGACTATGGGGTGGGCTGCTAGTTTGCTCAGATTCCCTGATGCAATTCTTTATATAACTGGTAAAATCTAATTTGGTCTCCCTTCCACTGAAATAAATAGTGCTACTCGGTGGAAGTAAATTTGGAAAAGAGAAACGTTTTCACAGATGCTGGCCTTTCCCAGTTGAGTCTTTTGCATCTTACATAGGCAGGTTCCAAGTGCAATGACAGAGTATACCTCGGATCCTAAGACCAGGCAGCTGTCAGATGTCTCAAGGAAGCAGGTGGAAAAGTAAAAATGCTCCAGGAGAGAATGTGGTCTGCATCTGGCTGTTTACCAGCAACCAGTGATTCACTTAATCACCTAAACTTTAACCCTTAGATATGCTGCCCAAGCAGTTGTTGCTAAAAAAAAAAAGAAAGCATACAAACACTTAAGAAACTGAAGGATGTTTTGCTAATGTAGGTAGCCAAAAGACAATAAACTTTACATTCTGATAAGATTTTATAGCAAAATACTGGTAAGTATAAGTTATTCACATTGGTGATTATAACATTGTGAAAGAATATTCCAAGTATTTTCAATTTTATGTTTACAGCATGTAATAAATCTCTTATATTGAATATAAAGAGGTACTTACTAAGAGCAAATGCCTTCTCTCTTTAAACAGATTTTCTACAGATATCTTACGATATCAATTAGAAAGGTGTGACACATTATTAGCCTGTGTGATAGCCCATAAGACTTTCTCTGGCTTTCGTGGAGAGTATGTGTAGGACAACATTAGAATATTTAATAAATCCTACTTCTGTCTTCTTTGGGACAACTGACTTCTTTGTTTAATGTTCAGAGACCCAAGTTTACAACTCCTGTGTAAAAATTTACATCATTCATATTGGATGACAAGTCTAATTCTGTCATAAATTTAAATGATATAATTTCAGAGATTGCAGATTACCTTTTATTTTTGAGAAAATAACTAGCATTATATGGCAGCTGAGAGACCCAGAAATGGGATATTAGTGGCTCTGTAGCTCGCATTCACAGGAAGGCCTTTTATAGCACCCTGCAGAGTTTTCTTTCATAGCATTACTATTTCCGCCCATACAGTCTACTTTATTAACCAAAGAGCTCAATAGTGGTTGATTCATTAAATGATCCCATGTAGACTGAATATGCATAAGAAGTTGACCTTGGATTTGTTAGTATCTGAGAGAACCCATTGGTGAGCTCCCATGACATTTCTTATTTGCAGCATCTCAAATGGTCACACTCCATTAAATAATAAGACATGCATTTTCATGTGGGTTTCCTTTCATCTATTGTTTGCAGGTAAAACTATGTTTTTAAATATGTTTAACTATGTTTTCTTGTTCATTTAGAGCAAGGAATGGTTGATTTTTAACATATTTTGATAAATGTAAATAGGTATCTCAAATTTGATCATAACTTGCTTAACAAGATTTACTAGATAAGATCTCCTTATTTTTACTTAAACTCCTATGTGCTATTACTGAGTTTTTAAAATAATTTTTCATTGTTCAATGACAGTTGATATATAATATTATATTAGTTTCAGTTGTATAACATAGTGATTAAACATTTATATAACTTATGAAGTGATCACCTCGATAAATTTAGTATCCATCTGACACCGTATAGAGTCATTATGACATTATTGACTACATAAACTATGCTATACTTTACATCCCCTTGGCTATTTTGTAACTACCAATTTGTAGTTCTTAATCCCTTCCCATCCTCCAACCCCCCTCTCATCTGGCAACCATCAAAATGTTCTCTGTATCTATGAGTTTGTTTGTTAGCTTATTCTGTTTTTTGTGGGTTTTTTTTTTTTGGATTTCACATGTAAGTGAAATTATGATATTTGTTTTCTCTGACTTATTTCACTTAGAATAATGCCTTCTAGGTTGATCTATGTTGTTGCATGTGGTAAGATTTTATTCTTTTTATGACCAAGTAATATTCCATTGTATGTACCACTTCTTTATCCATTCATATATTGATGGACATGTAGATGGTTTTCATATCTTGGCTATTGTAAATTATGCTGCAATGAATATATGGTTACATGTGTCTTTTCAAAGTAGTGTTTTTTTGTGTTTCTTCAGATAAATATCCAGAAGTGGAATTACTGGGTCCTTCTTTTTCTCTTGTTATAGCCTTTATTTTAAAATTTATTTTGTCTGGTGTAAGTATTGCTTCTTCAGGTTTTTTTTTTTCATTTTTATGAAATATCTTTTTCCATCACTTTACTTTCAGTTCGTGTATGTCTTTCAATTTGAAATGAGTCTCTTGTACATAGCATATGGAAGGGTTTTATTTTCTTATCCATTCAGCTGCCCTATCTTTTGATTGGTACATTAATTTGTTTATATTTATATTTAAAGGAACTGTTGATAGATATATAGTTATTGCCATTTTGTTATTCATATTTTTAAATTTTTTTTTAATCTTAAAGAAGTTACCTTAACATTCCTTATAGTACCGGTTTGGTGGTTATAACCTCCTTTAGCTTTTTCTTGTCTGGAAAGCTCTTTATCTGTCCTCTGATTCTAAATGATAGCTTTGCTGGGTAGAGTAATCTTGGTTGTAGGTCCTTTCTTTTCATTACTTTCAACATTCTGTGCCAATCACTTCTGGCCTGCACAGTTCCTGTTGAGAAATCAGCTGGCAGTCTTATGGCCGCTCCCTTGTAGGTAACTAACTGCATTTCTCTTGCTGCTCTTAAGATTCTTTCTTTGTCTTTAACCCTTTGGCATTTCAATTATGATGTGTCTTGGTGTGGGCCTCTTTGGGTTCATCTTGTTTGGTTCATCTTGTCTGCACTTCCTGGGCTTGTATGTCTATTTTCTTCACCAGCTTAGGAAATTTTTCTGCCATTATTTCTTCAAATAGGTTTTCAATTTCCTGCTTTCTCTCTTCTCCTTCTTGTACCCCCATGATGTGAATGTTGGTACACCTGATGTTGTCCCAGATGCCCCTTAAAGTATGCTCATTTTTATTTTTTTATTTTTTTCTTTTTGCTGTTCTTTTGCTGTTCAGGTGTCTTCTGTTATTTTATCTTCTAAATTGCTGATTCGATTTTCTGCTTCATCTAATCTACTGTTGATTCCCTCTAACATATTCTTCATTTCAGTTATTGTAGTCTTTATTTCTGACTGGTTCTTTTTTATGGTTTCTCTCTCCATTTTTCTGTTTCCTATCTCTTTGTTGAAGTTCTCCCTGCAATCAATGAGCATCTTTATAACCAGTGTTTTGAATTCTGCATCTGGTAGATTGCTTGTCTTCATGTTGTTTAGAGCTTTTTCTGGAGCTTTGTTCTCTTCTTTCCCTTCGGACATTTTTTGGTCTCCTCATTTTGGCTGCCTCCCTGTGTTTATTTCTATGTATTAGGTAGGGCTGCTATGCCTCCCAGTCTAGGTAGAATGTAGTAGATGTCCTGTGGGGTCTAGTGGCACAGTCACCCTGGTTCACTAGGCCAGTGTTCCAGATGTGTCCTTTGTGTGGGTGCCCTCCTGTTATAGTTGAGCCTTGAATTCTGGTGGCATCTCAGTGGGGGGATTGACCCTCAGTCTGATTAGTTGTGAGGACTGGTTGTGACTACAGTGGAAGAACTCTTGTGCAGGGGCTGACCCTACAGAGAAGGATTTTCTTTAGTGGGGCTCTGGTGCCTTCCCAATCTTCCCTTTAGATGTGTTATTTGTGGATTTTGTTGGGTGGTGCTCTGGTGTGGTCTGAAGCTGGGCATCCAGGTTTATTGGTTCTGGGGCCCCTTGGGAGGGGCTTTGTTGCAGGCCATGTCCAGCCACTGCTTGTGCTATGCCAGGGGCCACTTGCTATGAGCTACCAAGTGATCTGCAGATGATTGCCCCTTGTGCTGAGGTTGGAAGTACCTGGGAAAGGCTAAGCTACAAACTGAGACTGGTAGCTGCTATTTCCAGGCTTGGACCTACTTAGCAATGGGACATGCCAAGGCCAGATGCTATTTGTTTCAGTTTTGTGAACATTTGAGAGATTTTTGTAAAGTCCGCAGCATTAGCCAAGACAGGCCATTTGTATGGAAAAGCCACTGAAAGCAGCTTGAGCGGATTCACAAGTTGGGAGGGAATCTCAGGGAATCACCAGGGTGGGGCAAATAGTGTTAGTCAGATATGGCATCCGCTATGCATGCAGGCTGGGTTGGGGGAGGGCCCAGTAAAGGAACAGTGTCCTCTGCAGCACCTCTGTCCAGGAGAAGGCCATGCCCTCAGCTCTCACCCTGAAACCAGACAACTCAGCTCTTCCCATATGTCCCCAATGTCCCCTCACTCCCTGCCCCAGTGCTGAAACTCAGAGCGGGTGAGTCCATCAACAAGTAAGTCTGTGTGCAGTCCCTTTAAGAGGAGCACCTGAGATTCCAGCCATCCTGTCTCACTCCTCCACAGTCTCTGCTGTTTTCACAGCCAGAAGTTATGGGGACTTATCTTTCTGGCACTGAAACCCTACACTGGGGAGCTTGGTGTGGGCCTAGGACCCCTCCCTACTCAGAGAGGACTGCATAACTGAGATATCCCTCCCAATTTTTAATGGCCACATGGTGTGGGACTAGCCTGCTCAGCCTCTGCCCCTCCTACCAGTCTTGCTGTAGCTTCTTCTTTATATCCTTAGTTACAAGACCTCTGCTAAGCTAGCTTTTCTTCATGGCTATTGCTATAATTGTAATTTTGATGTGGTCATGAGAGGAGGTGAGCACAGCATTTACCAACTTCACCAGAAGACTATGACTCAGTTTTAACATTTCATGTTTTAGCCCACCATTTTCTCATAAGAATTTGACGAGGGATTATTTAAATGATTTTTTCCATTCATAAGCTTATTTCTGTCTGTATAACCTTCACTTAAACTGCATATAGTTTTTCAAAACTTTTGATTTTCTGTTTATAGAGTGTGAGACATCTATAATTAATGAAATATTGGTGGATTTTTATTTCTGAATTGTCTTGAGAGAATAATGTTCTCTTCTTCAGAAAAAAGTCCTTCAGAATGAGGTATTCTTATGAAAAATCATTACATCCACATATGTTCATAAGATACACTATTAAATTTAGTAGTCCCATCACATGTAAGCTTCAGATATTGTTGCTTTAATGCATTCCCTCACTACTTTGATAAAAGCCTTAAGATGTTGCCACTAGTTCTTTGATGATTTCCTCTGATGTTACAGTACCTTTCTTTTTTCTCCAAAAAATCTGTTTTGCATAAACATGAGAAGTCAAGGCAGTTTGAGTTAATGAGTAAAAAGATTCAAGTTTTAGCAACAAAAGTACATATATTTGTGATCAGTTCTCTCACATATTATAGTCCTTCTCTTAATGTAAGGAAAGGTTTTTCCGATATCTGCAAAATATAAATCATTAGCTTTAAAAGAAGCCCAAATATGAGTATGTTATTCACGTTTATAATTTTGAGGTTTATATAGCTATTTCCCCATTAAATCAATGAGATTTATTGATGGAATTTGGAAGGAGGAGCATCATATTGACCTAGATATTGACTTATTCTTATTAATTTCCCCATCATCCCTGCTTGATGTCTGAATGAGTTTTGCATTCTGTTGAATTTAGGAATGGATATATACGTATATCCATTCCTAAATTCAACAGAATGCAAAAATAAAGCCATATATAAAGCTAATGATTTATATGTATATATATATTATATATATCCAGAGCTCAGCTCTGCCTGCTTTGTGTTGAAATGAGACAATGAAGTATAGTTCTCTCTCTCTCTCTCTCTCTCTCTCTCTCTCTCTATATATATATATATATATATATATATATATATATATAATTTTAGCTTCCAAATTTTTGTGGCGATTACATTGAATAAAAACCCATTATGGATTATTTATTATGTCCTTATTTAGGTCCTACATTCCTGTAAGGATGAATTATTAGCAAATAATTAATAAACTTAAGTTTGTCTATTTTAACGTGAAGTTCTGCTTTCAGCTATAGTTAATAGTATCGTATTGCATACTTGAAATTTGCCAAAAGTAGATCTTAAGTGTCTTCACCATAAAATAAAGAGTTAACTATGTAAGGTGAAGTATGTGTTAATTATCTAGATTATGGTAATCATTTCACAATGCATACATCTATCAAATCATTATGCTGTATACTTTAAATATATACAATTATATTTGTCAGTTATTCCTCAATAAGGCTGGAAAAAGTACAATAAACACTCTCCATTTTCAGAATAAATTAATACTAGCCAAACAATTCCAAACTTACTTGTGATACGGGTAGTCTCTATCTCATATTACTTCTCTTTTTATCAATGTCTACATTGTGACTTTCTCTGAGCCTGTCTAACCCATTTAGTTCTTTCCTCTTCATATACAATACAATCCTTCCACTGTGTGTATATATATCCAAACATGTTATTCTGTGGTCTATTCTAGACAAGAATGGCATTCGACTAGCTCTCAGTGGTACCTGTGGGATTTCATTTATCTCATTGTGTTAATATGTCATTTTCACTTTGCTACCTATATTCTGTGAATTGCTAAGATAGACATCTAAAATCTGACTATTTGGTCTGACATTTTACCCTGTATTTTCCTTTCTTTAAAATTAAGGTTACTAAGCACCACTTTCCCTATTGTTTCTTCCTTGTCACACCTGGTGTGTTTCTCTAATACCATATTTATAGCTTTATAGCGCTTGCCAGCAGAAAGTGAACAGTCATAGGTGTGCATATTTTGTTGGAGATGCATCTCTTGCCCCTTGTTTTGGAAGCTGGCAGATCATCAGCCTGTTCCTGGAGGAGTTAGAGTCACCAATAGTCATATTATTTGTGTGTGTGTGTGTGTTCTCTTTGTTTAAGAGTTGTCATTCACAACAGGGAGAGCATGACAGAGAGCATAGGACTCGTGAAATCCTTCGGTCTTTCAAAGCTCAGCTTTGCCTGCTTTGAGTTGAAACGAGACAATGAAATATAGTTTTCTACATGATTAGCAAGATCTACACACAGAGAAAAGAATGACCTCTGAGCACACCATTACTTGTCATAGATTGTCAGATATACCAACTTGGTCACTGCCACTTACCAGCTCTCTTTTTTTCTTTTCAACATAGGAAATTTTCAAGGGGTTGAATTTTCCAGTCTTTCAGCTTTATAATTTTTGAAGTATGTTACCTTTAAAAAAAATCAGTGCATTTCATGAGGTATGCAAGTGAAAGCACCTAACACATCTTCTGGCACGTAATACACATGCCCTAAATTACTTGATTCTAGAGCTGATATGTAAATAGAATTGTGCTTATACTTTATAATAGTTGGCTTTCTCTAGCATTTCTTTCTTTTTTCCCTTTTATGTCTTCCTTCTTTTTCCTCATTAGTTGATAACATACTGAAAAGGAAACATTACTGTATGGAAAATGTAATACTTACAAATGTTATGTTGAAAGATAAGGCAACTCACAAAGTATACACCCAATGTAATCAGAATGTTTACATGCTAGTCTAGACACACCCAGTTATTTACATTTTTGGGAAATATTTCAGTTAGCAGATTTAACAGATTCTTCTCATTTCAGTGTCATGACAGGAGATAGGTAATCAAGCAACATGAACTAAGTATACTGGGAAATTCAGTATTACCATTTCCTTGAGGGAAACCTCCATCTACTAAGAATGTATTCCATTTTAAATTTCCTAAGACATGGCAGTGTGAGAGTATATATATATATATATATATATATATATATATATATATACACACACATATATATATATATATATATATGACTGCGTGTGTGCGCGTGTGTGTGTGTGTTTTAAATTAGGAAATGAGAATAAATCATGTTGGCTACTTCCTAAGATACTATCAATTAAAAAAAGAATATTGTTGCCAATGCATTAATTTTCTTGAGATTTGTTAAGACCTTTATTGAAGCCTTCTGAGCCTTTTATTTTCCTTTGTTTAATTGCCACACCATGAAGTACCTACTACCAAAGTGATTTTAGACACTGCTACATTTCTTGTCACCAAGAGTATGAGTTATCCACAAGAGAACATTTAAACCTTGCTTTACTCTACTCATTTTGTTGAGGTCACATTTAGATTTTGTTAGAGGATTGCCTATTACATTCTATCTTACATGAGAAATAAGAAAATCTTAGCCCCTTTGTCCTCCTCCTTCTACTTCTTATTTCACTTCATCAAAATGTAGCTTTATCAACTAAAAATAATAAAATATTATTAGTTTAAAAAAGTGCACATTGATGGTTCTTTTGTATGCATGGACTTTTTTAACCTCTAATGGAGTGAAAATAACTTAAACGGAAACAGGGAAAATATTTCTACATATTTCTTTATTATATATCTATGATCTTATTACCCTTTCCAGATTTTCTTTCTATAAAAATAATTGTACTATTATAATTTCCTCAGGAAAACTTTGCTTGTAACAAAATTTGAATTTGTGAAATATCTCTCATATTTTTATGTTCCTCTGAAAGATGACAATTTCCACCTTGCAGATAAATTCTGGAAGGTGTTTTTGTTATAGATCTTAAAAATGAAAACCACAATGCTGATAAACACATATACTTTTACATAGAGTTTTTCTTCTAGTTTATTTCTTGTCTCCCCAAATCATGGTAATCAAAATTATCATCTTGAACTATCTGTCTACCCGTTCCCTCTCTTATTCTTGTGCCTACACGCTCTTCTTATTTATATTTATAGTAAAATGGTTGAATAAAGCTCATAGCTTATTAATGGATGGACTGATTTTGTTTTTTAGGTGACATTATAGAAGAATTAATCTTTACTAAAAGTTGAACACTAAATGCTGTTGGGAGACTTATGCTCATTGGTCTTAATAACAAATATCCAAGTTCTCTCTTCTCAACACATAGTCAGATTGCAGGTTAATTTCTTTTGAAGTAGGCATGGTCATTGACAGCTTTGGCCAATGAATGATGGACAGAAGGGATGAGTGTCACTTCTTGCAGAAGCTTTAAGTACTTGCACATAATTCTCCATATTGTGTTTCTTTGAAAGCATATATGGAGATGGAACCTCTCGATACTGAGTCCTTGAGTAACTACGTGGAGCAGAGCTCCCCCACTAATCTTCACTGGACATGTACAGTATGAAATAACACTTTGTTTTTAATACTCTGTGTTTTTTTCGGAGTTGTTTGTTATGCCAGCATATCCTATCCTCCCCTGTCTGACAGAGAGCACTGTACAGTTTTGGCAGGCTGTAGAAGACTTGTCATTTTTTTAATCTCCAAGAGAGCTACAGTGTCAATCACGGGAGATGCCATCTCATTTGGAGCCTCCTAACATTACAAAGGAAGAAGCTTTATACTTTTATATATGTTATGGATAACACATCGTCTAGTCAGAGTATAGCAGTGCTCAGATTAGATGGCAGTCTCCATGGAATATTTTTGATTTCTGGAATTTTATATATAATAATCCCTTCCCAATTTTAAATATATCTTCCCTCCTTTACCTTAAGGATTTGTTACCTTCCAAATGCAAATGCTTGTGGGAGGGAGAATATTTTATGTCTCATCAGTCATTTATACCTCAGTGAATAAAATGTGTAATGAATTAATTATAGAGTTTTATAAAAATAGTTTTAGATAGTGGCAAAGTGGGGAGATGATATGGCATCATGGCACCTGTCTGGCAAAAGGGAAAAGGACAGACATAGAGATTGCATGTTTAAGACAAATTTTGCCTGCTTCATAATTTTCAGAAGGGCTGACTCTTTGTGGAATACTCCAGTGTATGCCACGATTAAACACAAGCTCTAGGGACATCTTAAAACCCTTAGCATCATAGAAGAATTAAATTATATTAATGCCCTTAAGGTTTCTAGAGACTCTTTGTTCTTCAAAAGTGAGTTGTTGGGGACAAACTTAGGAAAGTCATTTGATTCTCGTGATTGAACTTACCCATTTCACACAGAGCAATGATAAGTCCAGGCACTGTTGCTAACATGGATGGATTAATGAGTTGATGTTTCTGAAGTTCACTGAGGTAGACAAAGAGCATTTTGGAAGTTAAAAAGCACTACTATTGCAGCTGTATAGTGTTGTGAACATTTTACATGTGTTCCACAGCCCTTGTGCCTGATGTGCTCTTGTTAAGGACATGATAACTTAAATAGAATAAAAGAAGCGCAGTTTTAAAATACATTTTTAAAATTTACAAATATTATACTTGCTCATGGGCTAGTGAAATGGTAGGAATCTAGATAAGTTTTAATGTTAGTGTTTTAGTGGAATGAACTCCTGTATGTTAGGTGCTCTTAAATGATACTTGAATTCAAGATCAGATTTGACATTTAGGGTTCATCTTAGAGTACTATTCAGGCAAAGTCTGGAGTTAATCATGTAAAAACAGGGCACATTCACTTTCTAACTTCTGCACTTCCCCAAACTAGTAATGAAATCTGACTTTAGAATAATTGATATCAATTATTTGCTGATATCAATTATTTGCCAAATGACTTTATTGTAATATTAACTTCTCTAAAAGTACAACTCATATTCATGAGTGACATACAAATTCCAGATCTATATATTCACATTTATTTGTTTGTTTTCTCTAGTAATACTGATCTTGGACTTGCTTTCCAAACTTCTTAGAAGAGATAAAACTTTTCCTTTTATTTATTTGATTTCTTTAAGGAAAAGCTAGGTTTCTTCGGTGTTTAACAGATTGGATGTTTTTCATAAAATTAGATGTTTTTCATAAATTAGTGATTGTCTTTAGCTCAGCTACCGTTGGTAAGGTTACAGGTGTCCTCATGAACATAAAGACTCTCACATCCCATGTGTGGTGTGTAGAATCAATTACGATTAAAAGATTTGTAACAATAACCTTTTGTCTTTGAGACTGCTGTAAAAACAATCTGAATAACAACAAATACATTGTTTTTCTTTTCTGAAGGGCTAATATTCTGACTTCTAGTCTGCTTTTTACTTATTTGCAGAACTACTTTCTGAGTCCATTTCCAAAGATGCATTAGCTGCTACTTGGCAAGTAGCATTTCTTTTCCTGTTTCATCTGTTAATATTTTTTAACTTAAACGTTTTTTAACTTAGACATTACCTATTGTTAATTGATTACCTCAGTGTCCCAAAATACGTTTAACTTTAGAAACCAACAAGCTCTACTTCCATGGCATTTCTCATTTGGATATTCTATTTCCTCCAAAAATCACATGTAAGAAAATAATCCTTTTATTCCCCACATCATATTTTTTTTTGTTATTTCATACATTACCCTATTAGATTACTGCTTTCCTGCCTTTAGCTAATTTAAACCATGGGTAATTTATCTTCCAAAATCTATTAGATTTTAATCTTCGCGAGGGTATTCACAATAACTGTTTGTATCCCAGGGCCTGATCCACAGTAGACAGATATTCAATAGAAGCTTATTAATAAATGAATGAATGAATGAATGAATGAATGAATGTGGTGTTAGTTTTGGAGGAGGGGTTAATATGAAGTTAAGGCTTAGTATTTAATACACACTGTCTACTGCGTGAGGGGATCAATCCTGAGTCCTTGGAGTAGATGCTGCTGGTGTTCTGTCTGTACTTCCATGTCCCCGTCACCATTTCAGTGAATGAGAGCTTGTCTTCAGTGGAAGTTTTGTCAGAGGGCTGCCCTCAGCATGACAGAATCCACTGCTCATGTGTAACTTGAGCAGGAGTCATGATGTTTTCCAACAGAAAGGCAAGAGAAATGTGAATGTAACCTATGCATTAACATGAACACTTTGCTTCATATATATTGTTTTGGTAAAATAAGAAAACATATAGGTAAAATAAGCAAATGGTGTAACTGTTATAGAATGAATGCAATTTTTCACAGCACAAATTATAGTACAGGCAAAGCTGTATCTTTAGATTTTTTAAGTTCATGAAGATAACTACGTAATATATAAAATGAGACCCCTTTAGAAATTCCATTTATAAAGGCCGTGAGTGAATAGTGCTTAAAAATACAGATCAAAGTGGTTATGAAAAACAATACAAAGTAGAAATCTTATAAGCTGAATTGCATGTCTTCCATCTACATGGACAAGATAAATATTATCCTGGAGCCACACTGAAAATAAAATTACATGTAAGGAAAATGTGATTACATGAAATATGGGAAATTTGATGGCTTAGGTAAAAACTCAAAATCTGGTAAACTCTATACAAAACTGCAATTCTTAACTGAAAATTGGTGCAAGTCAGTTTGTTGAAGAAATGTTAACTGTGGGACTTAACATGCTGCAATCAATGTGGGATCTTAGTACATTTTGATAACAGCCATATACTGCTTGTGTATATTGTGGGAAGAAATGTTAATTATGGGGCAATCATGGGATAAATGAGAGATTTTACTGTGCTGGAGTGGTTTTGTTAGAGTGCTGTTTCTCAAATTGATAGCATATTTCAGATAAAGAAAGGAAGTTCCCTTGCTTGAAACTGCTGTGTCATTTCTTCTTCCTTAACTGAAATTCCAACCAAGTTTCAGGAAATGCCCTAATGAGCCACTTCTCTTTTCTCTTTCTTCAGCTAAGTGGATTCCAAACAGCCCAAATTATTCACTATCTGATCGTGTACTTTGGTTGTCTCTTTTGGCATGGTGCTTATATTATGGGAAGAGGGATTATAATTTGGTGCTGTTTGTAGAGGTGATAACACTGATAGAATCCAATCCTTGCTGGTAGGTAACTAAACTGCCAGGTTAATTTTCTGTATTTTAAACAAATTCTGAAGATGAGTCTAATTAATACCTATTTTACTTTGATATGTGTAGCTTGCTTATAAGTATGGTTTCATTTTGCATGATCATTAGGTATCAAGATATTAGAATAGTCAAGATGTGATTTGCTGTAATTTGGGTAAAATATATCTGAAACTCTATTAATGTCTTATTTTAATGAAGGTGGAGAAATCACTGTTTTAGTTCATGATAACGAAAGCGATTTCTTCTTCCAGTTTAATATTCTTAGATATTTACTAAATTGGAACATGATTTAACATTTTATTGCATCTTATATGTTATTTTTTGAGTAAATGTTAATTTCTGTTTACATTTTAGCCATATATATTTCATTGGCTTTTAAATGTAGAAAAATATGAGTACTGTTCATAGAAGAAATAACATATGTTATTTTTTAACATATGTTTAGCATATGTTATTTTTCCAGGATTACATTTTTTTTTTTTTTAAATGAAGATTTGGATCCAGAAATTTTGTGTAGGAGATGTCAGGTATCCCAAAGCAGTAATTTTTTGTAGTAGTAGTTTTCAACTATAATAATTAGAGTTGGAGTAGGGGCTTGAAGATTATGTATATATCTGTGCATCTACTATGCACACATATACGTGCATAATATAAATATATATATAATATATATTTATTTATTTACATGGATTATAATCTCATACTTTCAATACTGTCTTAAAATGTTTCATTCAAATAGACGTTTTGAAAAACAATAAACCTGAGGTAATATTTAACTCATTTCATGAAATTTATTAGTAACTTATTTACTGAAAACTGCACTTAATATTAAGAGACATTAAAATAACTTTCACAATTCTTCCCTGTACAGAGACTGTATCAACAAAGCAAAATGAAACAGAATGTAGAGTTCATTTCAATATTACTCAGACAATTCTGCTTCATTTCTGTTTTAGATGAATTTGAAGATAGATTTATACTTTTGAGTAGCTTTTGAATTAGTGGTAAATCTTTTACTTTTTTTGGTAGAAGCTATCTTAAAGAAGCCAAATTTTGTGATCTCTATTTGCAGACTTAAAATAATCTTTTTTTAAATCTATAAGATAAATTATATATAATTTTCATGTTGTCTATTTCTTTGGTTTTAATTACTATACTTTAAAATTTTCTGTTTCAATCCAAAGCAGTAGAATAGTTCAATGTACGAGTAAATTTTGTTGAAGTGAAACTTGGAGTTGACGTCAAAAAATGAAACAAGCTGAAAAATGTTTCTTAAAAGTCAGCGTAATTTTAATGACTGTGGCACAATAGTTTCTAATAAGTTCTTGATAGCCAAAATAATTATGAGGCATTTAAATATTATGCAAGTTTCTAGCGTAAGTGAAATATTCAGAAATGGTTATAATTAACACAGTGGAAGTAGAAAATAATTTTGAAAACAGTGGTTTGAAAGGAGAAACTGAAAAAAACTACAGCAGTTTTAAATGAACTAATGAAATATGATTAAAAGGGAATAATGATGGATATGAATAAAATAATAAACATATTATTATACATGTGGTAATGCAATAATTCAATTTAAATCAATGTACAAATAAAATGACCTGAAATCAGCTGGACATATCAGACTGTTCATAGAGGTAAGTTTAATTAATTCTTATAGTAAAAAATATTAGATTCAGCAAGGGAGTGATAGCAGATCCAGAAAGGTAATGTTTACAAATAGCAGATTGCAAATTTTATTCTATTTGGCAAAACAAAACAAATGTATAGTGTGAAATATAGTTCCTGTGCAGTTTTAGAAAGTATGCTTATATAGAAAGAAGCGTCTCTGAGGCATAGAGCAGAGGCTGCATGAGGAGAGCAGGGAGAATCACAAGTCTTGTAACAGGAGTCTTGTAGAAAAAATGACTAACAAGAAACTAATGTATAGAAATATTCCTTATTTTATAGAGTTGTGAATTATCAGCCAGTCAAGCAATCTGTGGGATGGGGTGCAGGTGTTGGGAGATATATCAACATTTGGCAGATGTTTCTTTACCTATGAAACCTTAGAGATTGATAGATAATTTTGTGATTCTGTTAAATTGTATTTATTGGACCTGAGACAGTCTTGGCGGCTTACTCATGAACAAAACAAAACAAAAAATGGTATGAGAATGTATTATAGTTAGTTTATGTTAAGCATTGGGAAAATTGGGGAGATCGATATTGTTGAAAAGTGACATAGTAAGATAGGTTGTGGAATGTCCTCAGGTGGCCACTTCTAGGAATAGATTGCTTAAGGAGAGAAAGCCCTTGTTCCCAGTTTTGTAATTGCTCTCAAGATACAGCAGAAGATTGAGCCTAATGATCTTAAAGACCCATTCGATTACAGTTTTTCTATCTCTTCAGGTTTGAAGAATAGGTGATAATTCTAAAGTAGAACTACAAGAGACAATTGAAGGGACTGGCTCTAGGAAACAGAGATTGAGTTTTAATAAGGATTGCCCTGCCTCCCTCTATTCATCCTTGAGTTTCCATGGAAGAGTATTTCCAAATCACCTCTTGCCTTTCCTGGAACACTTCTCAGCCTGCATACTAGAACAGGCTGCGATTCACTTTCTAGCTCCTTCCACTGAGACAGAGAATCCTTTCGTCCCTCCCTTTGTTCCTTTCTTTATTTCTTGTGTGAACATGTTTCCAATACGGAAGTTGATAGGCACATGAAAAAAACAACTTTTGAAAGATATTCAGCATCCTTACATGTATTTCCATCCAGATAAAAATTTGAGCCAGAACTTTCTGTGTGTTCAATCAGTTATTTTCCTATTTCCTTTATCCCACATTCTCTCAAACATCTTTCCCCACTCTCCCCAAATCGAAACCAGTCCCTACTGCACTGAAAATCTGACAGGTAATGATCTCAGCTAGTGTCTGTAGGGAATTTCTTAGCAGCTAAGATATTTACACTCTATTCCCTTTGATCCCGAGCAAATTCAGATGGATTTGAACCTACTGAACCATCTGAAGTCTGCAACAGTTTTGTAAGCAGCATTTTTTTTTTTTTTACCATCAGACTAAGTTCTGGTAAACTTCTAAATTTTCTCTCCACTTAATCAAACACTTTTCCTCTTCTGTGGCTTATGATTGTCCTTCCCGTGTGCCAGGCACTTTTCACATGATGGGTGATTTGCTCTTTCCATCAGAATTATGCCTACCATTAAACATTTTTCCATAAGCATATTCAACCTTTATATCCACTCTGCTCTCAAAATTTAAAACATCTATTGTTTTTTATTGCAAACCACCATTTTTTCTTGTTAGCCTTTTGAACACTTATTGTGACATGTGGGGTTATAGAGTTTGGAAAACTCTGAGCATATCCATTCTTAAGTATAGAAACAAACCAGGGGGTGAGTCTGTCCAGTGAGATGACTGATAACACCGTCCTCTGGAGAAGGTAGAAAATGTGTGGCTTTTTTCTTGATCAGTACCTTAGTTAATCTTTACTTAAGTTTGGTCAAGTTGAAGGTGTATAAGTAGAGGACTGTACCAGTTGCTAGGTTTTGAGGATAAGATGTATAAGCTATTATATGTTACCTGCCAGTTAACAATCGAGGCATTTCAACAATTAATCACACTGTAAAGTGTTCTAATAAAAGTATACAGAGGGTGCCAAAAATGTATACACATTTTAAGAAATAAAAAAACTGTATAAAAATTGTAATAATACATATCTATAACAAAAGCTGAATACAAGTCACGTTTGACTTCTGCAATTACAAGAGGTGCTCAAAGTGGTTACCATCAGTATAATTTTAATAGTTTTATCCTTTCTTAAAATGTGTATACATTTTTGTGGCACCTTCTGTATATGAATTTGCTGTGAGTCTGGGGTTTTACAACATGTTCAAAGAGATGAGGTTGAAGTATATCTTGAAAAATAAATAGCTATTCTCTAGGCAGGCAAAGGGTAGGAGAGAGGCATCATACTAGAAATTAGCATGTGCAGCGTTATGAAAAGCAAGCCATATTCAGGGGTCTTTGTTAGAGCGTGGCATCATTGTACGGAATAACGAAAAGTGGGCTGGGGAGATAAGGCACGGTAGACCCTAAGAGCTCTGCTTTAAGTGCTGTAAGATTTTAGCAAGGGGAGTAGTTGGGTCTGATTGTGTTTTAGCAGGATATTTCTGGCCATTTGGGACACATACTGGAGGGATGAGAGAATACAATCATTGGTTTTAGATTTGGTTTATAGAATGCTCCTGTATCTGCTTTGAGAAACCTGGAAAAGCGTGTGTCTCTGGGTAATACTTTGCAGAGTGGTTGCACCTCTGGCAGGAACCGAAGACAAGCATTTTGCTAAAAACATGATATAACCTCCTTCATAAGAAAATCAAAGGTGGTGGACTGTGTCATTTTCACTGTAGAAATAACCACTTAAACGGAACATGGATTAGCTCCCAGACCAGTGGGCCAAGCAAATATTTGCAGGTGATTCAGTGATTTCTTTGTGGTTGCTGGATTTAGTGCTGATAGAACACACTGTGAAATAGGAAGTCAATTCAGCAGTTTTAGCCTGCTACTAACTTGCCATGTGACTTTGAATAAGTCTCTCTCTCTCTCTCTCTCTCTCTCTCTCTCTCTCTCTCTCTCGTGTGTGTGTGTGTGTGTGTGTGTGTGTGTGTGTGTGTGTTTGCTGAATACTTTAAGTTATGGTGAGGGGTCTGTTGGTGTTAAAGTTAGGTCTTCTGGGCCTGAAGAGCACTTCTGAATTTATTCCTGGGATATCAAACTCACATTGGATGTGGGAGCTCTAAGATTGGAAATCCAGATCAGAGCCCAAAGGTGGGATCTCTCTCCACCTTCTTATGGGACTCATGATCTCACATTTTTGACAGATTTTCAGAGCATGAAGCATAACCATTGGCTGTTATTTCACGTATCTGGCTTCCCCCACCCCAACACCCTCTCCTGAAAACAGCATTAGGACAGAGCTCTCAGAGCAAGATAAAATATAGAACAAGGCAACTCTTTGCATAATTTGGGAAGTAACCTTTAAGTTATCTTTTCTTCATAGGTCCTTTCTACTTTTCCATATTTTCTAAAAAATTGTTGCCAATAAATTTGCATTTCTATTTGTTTCAACATAAAACACTGGTTGTAGTAAGTTGTATTTAAATTCACTTACATTGAGTCCTACTGAACACATCCAGTGAAATGTGTGGCAAAAAGTTGATTAGTTTCTTAAAACATATTTGTCTAAAGACAAAATAAACAACAACAAAATAGCAAGCAAAGATATTCCAGAATATCCCAGGAGAAGGAAAGAATTTATCAAATAAATGCATAAGCTAAAATATTAAGTCCTCTACTGGGGGTTAAATGAGAGTCAGTAAAAGTTCACTAGTCTGCTTGAGTAGCAGTCATCTTACAAGAGTGTTAGTGAGTATCAGCATCAGCTATGTTACATGAAATGTTCTTTTTTCTTCTCTTTTCTTCACCAGTTGATAATGGCTAACACTGATTGGGCTCTCATCAGTTTAAAAGGCTTTGCATGTCTCACCTCATTTGAGTCTGACAATACTCTCCAGAAAGGTGCTGTTATCTTTATTGTTCAGAAGAGAAAAGTAAGGTTTTTGAAGGAAAGGTGCCTTTCCCAAGGTGACCAGGGAATAGTGACGGAGCAGGACCACGGATCTAAGTCTGTATGGTGCTCAGACACAGGTAAATTATACAATCTTTTTCGGGCCACTTTCAAATGTAAACTTTATCTTTGTTGTTCTGTTGCATTCATTTTGAACAAGGACCTATCTTTATAGCAGAGAAGGGGAGACAGTACAAGGGACAGGTTTGGGGAGAATCAGAAAGCACAGCTGTGTTAAAAATGGCTCCTAGGCTTTCATATGAATAACAAGGTCTGTGCCTGTATTAGATTTGCAAAAATAGCAGCTGCAGAGGTAACAAGGGACCAGAATAGATGGCTCTATTTCATAAAATAAAGGGGCAAAGTGAAGAGACTCATTAATGTTGAAGCAGTAAATGGATAACCAGTGACAAATATCAAGTAGATTTGCTTCAGTTTGGTCAGAGAAAGGTCATTGATTATTTTTGGTTAAACTGGTTCACAGAGGCCAGGTCTCCACTAAAAAAGGGAATTAATTGCTTCCATTTCCCACTAATTGCCTCAACATTTCCCTTTGCTTTGTCATTGGAGATTTGGTCAGAGAGGCAAAAAGTCAAAAGTCAGAGTTTGATGGAATCTACATAAAGAGGGAATCTGAGGAGACCAAATTATGGCATTTGGTGTAATAATGATAATGATATTTAGCATTTTTCCCTGGGAGTGCTGTGGATTTTTTAGAGACCTTTTCAATCTTTAATCAGACCATAGGGCACATTTAAGAGAGTTCACTGTTTTTATTTCCACCTAGAGGATAAGGCATCACAGAGAGATGAAGTGACCTAGGGCAAGTCTCCTGAGATGTTAATCCTGTGTGTTGGATTACACCCTCCTGTCCCGAGTTTTAGCTGGAAGCCTGGGCTCTTCCCAGAGGTCTAATTCATTCATGCTTCTTCGGAGTCTTCAGGCTTTTTGCACATTACCGTGTGAGATGACTACTTCTATAATGACAGAGAAATCAGCCAAGAAAACAGCAAGGAAAATTTTGATGTCACAACAGTTGCTTGGTTTGTGGTTTATTAATTGATGTTCCAGCCATCTTCAATTAACAAGACATTCTACTTTGTATTTGCTGAATTAACTAGCTTTTGAAATCCTATCCAGCTCTAAATCCTTTGAAATACATGAGTTTTATATTCCAGACATTTTTGTTTTATTTTTTTATAACTCAAAGTGGAAAGGACATGGGCTCTGGATATGATAGGTCAGTGTTCAATGATTTTGGCTTCTCTGATTTACTTGTAATACCTTCAGAGGCCCAGGAGACAAATTCTCTCTAGGAAGTCCCAAATATGCAATATCAAATATCAAGTCCTTTTCTTTGCTTGAAGAACCAGAAATATAAATTATTATTAATTAGATATGTATTACATTATGGCTCTTAGAAACATGGTGAATTAAAATTAGTGTTGTTATTAGAAATTATAAAGATATTGAATAATGAAACTTTTAATTGGAATAAGGCCAAACAAAGATGCTGTTGCAAAAGGAGTCTGGTACTTCATTAAAATACTTTATTCGAGCAGATGTTCTCACAATGATGGTGAACTTGAACTGGACCATCTTCCTGTGGTCAGATGCCTCTCCACAAGAAGTGGCCCGAACCCTACCCCATTGAAAGTGCCGTGTGCACATTAAGTCGTTTAGTAATCAGAACAGTCTGAGGAACTGAGTAGTAGTATTGCAGAAAATTCAGATCAGGGTACTTACATCCTGGGAGGGAAATGTTTGGTCCAAAGGCACACAGCTTGTCAGTGAGTCACTTAGGTTTGAAGCCAGGTGGGCTACTTCCCAAACCTGCAGTACTGACTGGGCTCCACCAATGCTTTTGAAACCTCAGGCTGCTATTCAAGGTTGCCATTTGTGCAAGCTGAGAAATTAAGTCACCCTCACACTCATGTTTAAATTAAGTAAGGGATTCTTAAAGTTTGTTTTTCTTCTGACAAAAGTGACTATTCACACTAGGAATGGAAAACCATTATCAAGAGTGACATCTATGTCACCAAACCCTACACTGAGCCCTTTCTAAGTGTTTTAATTTAATCTCAAAGAATACAACTAGCCATTCCATTGTCAAGACACATGTCTCAATCCTCTGACCAAGAAACATTAGGAGCTGGGTGTATGGATCCTTTGGGTTCCTAGGGTGCTTTTCTTTTGTTTGCCTCTCCCCCTTGCTTCCATCTGTAGCTCTCAGGCAGGCCCAGTGAGCCTTTCTCCCTGTGTGGAAGCTGAGGAAGAAGTCTGAAGGGAGCAGTAATTGTCAAACTAGTTACTCACAACTTCTCTGACTTGTTTCTCTTTTAAAAAAATATCTTACATTGTCAATTACCATTGACATTCAATATTGTTTTATATTAGTTTCAGGTGTACAGCACAGTGGTTAGACATTTATATAATTTACGAAGTGATCCCCCCGACTTGTTTCTCTTAAACAATGTAACTTAATAAAACCCCTTCCAAATATATAAACAGGGCACACCTACTAAAACAGGAAGAACTAGGACTGTGTATACATGGGAAACTGGGTTTGACTGTTTTGATTAACTTGACTGCTCAAGTCAGTCAAAAAGTAATCACCAGTTAAGCAAACCATTTTGACAGATTTTTGGCCCACTGTGACTGCTTATTTGACTGGCTTGCCTGTCAGGTTTAAGTGGTCAGATTGACTGGAGACAATCTAACTGGAAAATTTAACTTCGGAGGACGTGGGTGTCTGTATACCAGAATCTACTTTAAATAACGTTATTTGAAATCGGTACTTATTTTCCTGGGGCCAGTGAGAGAAGTTTGAAAGTGACACATCGCAACATTTGACTTTCTAGAGTGAGATGTCTTGCTGCTTGCTAGAGCTGGCAATGTATTTATAGGCTAAAAAACAATCACATTTTTCCCTATGCACATATACGAGTAGAGTTCAATAAGATTGAAACTCTACCCTAACTTGGCCAAGTCCTAATAAGGCATCATATTCTCTAACTCTTCTGAAGGGTTGATGACAGACGTGTGACAGCAAATAACTTCTCAGATATCAGGTTACTAGTTCAGTTGTTAGTGACTTGTGGCTCAGCAAAGTTGACCTTGCCACGAATAGCAGTCTTTCAAAGAAGAATTTCTGAGAGAGAGAGAGAGAGAGAGAGAGAGTGAGAGAGAGAGAGAGAGAGAGAGAGAGAGAACCAAAACAACAAAACAACAACAACAACAAAATAAAACAAAAAAAACAAAACAAGCAAAACCTTTGGCGAGGCAAAAAAATCTGGTTGACATTATTATTTGAGCTGTTTTTTAAAAGCAAGCTCCTTTATATATCTATGCATATGTTCTTTCAGGAATTTTACTTTGAAATGAGCTCCCAGGTTTGGGCAAGATAAAAACACCATCATAAAGACTGAGAGAATGATTTATTTTCACATTTCTGGGGAGAACATAACGAGGTTATTGTCTGCTATAAGCACATTGTTATAAGGTCTGGTTTACATTGGCTGGTTGAAAATCCTAGTGCATTTACACTGAGAATTTGAAATATCCTGTTGTTTGAAAGACATTCATGTGCTGCTTTCCAGCGCTCCTAAAATCCTAACTTTCCCATGCCAATGTTTCTCATGTACTTTATTAAATAAGTTCAGTGATAAGATTAGATAGATGTTAGGACCAGAGTTAGTAATGAATACAACGACACTGTTCTTAAAACATTTTGCTTAATAGTCACATTTCATCTGTGTTAGAGTCACTTGATATATCATTCTACTTTTTCAAATTACATGATTAATAGAGGGAAAGGGAGCATACTTCAGCTTTGTTTTCAAAGTTTATGCTTTCTAGTCATTTTATGATTGTTTTTACCAATAAAGCCCGTTGACCTCAGTAAAAGTGAGAAGTAAATTAAATCTCACAGTTTGAAGAATGCTATAGAGAGTCCTTGGAGATATACTTACATTTTATATGTTCTCTACATTACAGTCATTACTAATAATGCTTCAATGATCATCTGGATGCTTCAAATCTTCCACACAGTTAAGATTATTTTCTTAGGCTATGAAAGTGTACAAATTTCCCTTCTGGCAGCAACTCCTGCTGCTGCCTGATACGGTGCATTGTGCCTTCAGGACTAGGTATTGCCATTTGAAAATATTTGTTAATTTGAAAGGCAAACAGCTTCATTTTCACAATCACTTCTGATGAGGAACAAAGACTCCGTAGTCAGACCAGTGAGGCTGTGAACTCCTGCTTTGCTTCAGGGCTCCTTAGCCTATGCTTTATGTCCACATTCTCACGGGCAGTGCCCAGAGAACAAGGCTCCTCACCTTGCTGGCTTGCTGTGGGGGTTACCTGTGACTAGGTCGGGGTGCTCCAAACCCTGTGCCTGATGCAAAGCAAACTTTGTGTACGTATCAGCAATATATGCTATTATTATCACTATGATTATTAACATAGTTTTTACTTTAAAGAGAGCACTAGAATAGAGATAAGAGGGTTTGGATTGATTTTTAACTCTGTGCTACTTTAACAACTTGCTTTACGTCTCTGAATCTTAGTTGGCTTATCAATAAAATCTGTCAAATAAGGGATCATATTCATATGGGATCAAATAAGAGATCCTAAGAGGGATCAATGGATAACAAAGTGGTCTGTAAATTATAAAATACTGTATAAACACTATTCATTATTGTCTTTGGGTCTCATACCAGTTGTCTACTTGCCCTATAGTCTGTGGCTACATATTTAAAAATTCAGTGTCAGTGAAAGAGAAGGCTCACCCAAATGGTGACACTGATGGCAAAAGTTATTAAAATGGTGGAAAAGTTTAGAAACCAAATTATTTATACCATGCATCACTTTTTTAAAATTAGCTCTCATGGAAACATTATATTTAAAGTTAAGAAAAGGGCCTCCATTTTGTCATTGTAAAATATCCTACAAATAGTAAGGAAGAAGATTAAAACCATCTTTGGTGCTGCAATTTTTGGAGATAATTTCCCATTGATAAGAGGAAGCATGGTTGATAGACAAGTACACATGGCCAATCAATCATATATGGTCAAATGTTTGCCCCAACCAAGCAAGTGATCAGTGTTAACAAGCATGGATATTTCTGGAGATGTCCAGTGGCTTCCTAAGGTGGAGGTTAGTGAGCAATCGAAGGGAAAGATGTTATAGAAGTCCGAGGGGTCATGGAGCACATTGTTTCCCAGATTCAGCAGCTTTCGGGGGGTGATCCAATGTCAGGCTGGGATCACAGCTCTCAGCCTTTCAGTCCTCTTGCTCTCTCTCTCCTCACACTTGCTCTTTGGTGGGATTGAGTCTTCTCATCCATTGGCTCGTCCATTTTCTCACCCCTTAGCCTTTGCTCCCTTCCACATCCAGCCTTCACCCAGCGAATTCCAGTCAGTTGTCACAAGCACAGTCACTTCATGCCCCGTTGCGCTTCTGCTATAGGTGACCATCCTGGTCCAGTGCAGCCTCTAAGCTCAGCCTCCAGGCAGCGGTCAAGGAAGACAGGACCAGGACAATATGCAAATTGGGACGTGTGCAAATTTGTGATGTTCAGTTTCAGCTGGGCCTTCTACACAGTGGGCATCATTCCTGCCCGTTCGCTCCCTTTCCCTTTGGTAGCTTGTGTATACTTTCCTTCCTCATCCAACATTGTACCTCGTCTCCTCTACCCACATTCTCAGCAGATGAATTTACCTATAACTTTACTGAGAAAATCTAATTTAAAAAGACATTTTCAACTCTCTTCCCAGAAACCTAAAAGTACCTTTATCAAAATACATTTTTCCTTTTTTCTACTGTTTCACAGAAAGAGAATATTTCCGCCAAAGTGAGGTCTCTTGCTTTAGGTCCCACTCAATACCTGTCTTTGCAGTCACTTATTTAATCAGTCATTCTTTTTTCACTTATATCTATGACCTCTCCTTAATTACATGTTACTGTCTGCATGTAAACATGATGAAATCTCTCCACTTATAAACACACACACACACACATACACACACACACACACACATACACACACACACACAGAGGCTGAAATCCAAATACTCCCAGGTATTAATAATTAACTGATTGGGAGAAAACTGGGGAGACATAGGTTTTGGGGGTTGTCATTATGAGTACTTGTTCATATAAATTTTAAATTTTGAGGTATTTGTGATCTCTGTCTGTCTATCTGTCTCTCTGTTTCTCTCATATATATATATATACATCCTGTGTGACTTTATCTAAAACCCTAATTCAATGACTTCTGTGCTGACCCCCAAATATGCTTCTCTAAATCCACACATCTAGCTGTTTACTAGGTTTCCCTCTTGGATATTCCACAGGCACTCTGATTTCATTAAGTCTGGTGTTGAAAGTATTATCTTTTCTTCAAAACTTTTGCCTCCCTCCACTTTTATTCCTTATTTTGGTAAATGCCATCTTCTCCACCACTTCCCATTTCAGACTGGAGTGTTGTAGCTTCCTTCCTCTTCACCCCATGTATAAATCAATCAAATATTTTCCTCTATATCATGGGGTATATTTGACCTATCTTTCCAGTATCAAATATTATTGCCTTAGTTTGGGCATTTTGTTCTTCTCTCCTGGAATATTCCCGAAAACTCCTGATTGTTCTCCTTGTGCCCAGCCTGGTCATTCAATAATTCAGTCTCCATATTATTGCCTGAGAGATATTTCTAAACAATTGATTACGTTACTATCCTGCTAAAAGCTTCATATGGCACATTAAGGTTATAAGAACAAAGCTTAGGGTAATATTTATTCCTTTTTATGAACTGGCTTCTGTCTAGTTTTCTATTTTCATCTGTCCTCACCTGTACTTTCTGTATATCATATTAAGAAAAAAAGGAAAAAAAGAACTAGAGGAAGAAGGAAGGAAGGAAGGAAGAATATTTTGCCTTTGTAATTTCTATTACTAGAGCATTTTAGTAACATTGAAAAGTTAATTAAAGGTGTTAGATTTAGGAAACCGACCTGTTAGGATTTTCCTCAAGGGATTTCAGTTCTGATAAGGAAATCCTATGGTACCAGCATTTCCATGGAGGGCGTTTCTTCAAAGCCATCAGAAAAATTCGTAATGCTATAAGAATGATAAAAGAAAACTTGGAATTAAAAAGGCATACATATTAGTTTCCTATTGCTGCTGTAATAAAAGTCATCAAACTTCGTGACTTAAAATAACACACATTTACTATCTTATAGTTCTAGAGGACAATGTGAAATCATTTTTACTGGGTTAAAATCCAAGTGTCAGTAGGGCTTAGTTTCTTTCTGGAGGTTCTGCAGGGGTGTCAAAACTGCGGCCCGCGGGCCAACTGCGGTGCACAATCCATTGTTAATTGGCCCGCAGCAAATTCCAAAACTATATTTAGTTTACTTAAATAAACCAGGTTAGGCAATACGTACTTCACCTCAAGTGAGTGGCCCGGCTGTTTGTGTATTTTACCGCATATGGCCCTTGGTAAAAAACGTTGAAAAAAGTTTAGACACCCCTGTGGGATAGTATGTTTCCTTGCCTTTTCCAGCTTCTGGAAGTTGCCCATATTCTGTGGCTCAACATTCATTAACATTCATCTGCTTCTGTAGTCATATCTCCTTCTGTTGGATTCTGACCCTCCTGTCTCCCTCTTCTAAGGACCCTCCCCTGAGGGTAATCCAAGTAATCCGAGAGAATTTCCCCATCTCAAACTCCTTAATTTAATCACACCCACAAAGTCCCTTTTGTAATGTATTCTGACAAAGCCACAGGTTCTGGGGTTTAAGATGTGGACATCTTTGATGAGTGAGGCATTATTTTACCTATCACAAAATAATTGTAAATAATTGGTAAGAGTTTTAAAAGGCTAAAACAATATATTTTCTAATATATTTTTGTTTTCTCCTTTAGTTTTCAATGAAAAAGTTTTATTTTAATTGGTTAGTTCAAATTAGCATGGAAAATAGAATCCTGGATCTTCACCTCTGAAGTTACAGTAAAGTACTTTCCAAGTATTCCAAATGACAATGGTAACAAGCATTTTGATTTTTTCCTTATTTCTCAAAAGTAATTGACACAAAAGAAAGATCTTACAAAGAACTTTTCTGTTACTTCAATTCTTGCCGGCTTTTTATATGCATTTGTTTATTTCTTAAATTTATCCCTCAGAGAAAGAAGTTAAAAATTCCCAAATAGAATAGTCATGATATTTATATAGAACAAGCCAAGCTGAAAATAATATTTTCTGCCTTCCCCACTCCTGTCTCTCCCCATCCACCCTTTCTCTCTTATAAAAAGGAGTTAGAGGTTTTTAGAAAAGAAACATCAAAGTAATAGTAAAGATGCTATAATGAAATTAAAATTTCTCCTGGGGAAGAGGGCTAGGACTCTTCAGAATAGTGTATATTTAATACACAGATCTAGAGACTGAAGTAGAACAAAGCACTTTCAAGAAAGACTCATCTAGAGTTAATATTTTCTGATGGCAGATTTCTATTATAGCATTGTCCCATACTGTATGGAGAACCCAGATCTTGCAGCACGTGATGGTTACAAAACAGGTGATGTGAAACACAAAATAAAACAGAAACAAAATCGTACGTGAATGAAGTCAAACTGTATTATGAGTGGGGAAGTAATCCCAAAGGTTTCTTTACCAGGGTGCAGTCAGTTGGTTTATATTTGTAGTAAGATATAGGACTCATTTTTTTCCTAACAGTAGGGACTGGAGTTGAATCTTATTATCCTTGTGAGTAGATAATAAATAACTTGCAGTTGAACGTACTTGCAATCAAAAGAGGAGAAGTCAAGTTCACTTTCTTGCCTGTGGGATTGTGAGCAAGTCTGATAATCTGTTTGAGCTTTAGTGTCTTCATCTACAAAATGAGGACAAAAGTCCTTACTGAAATCATTGGACTCTTTGATACCTGTGACTGTGGCTACTATTATTTTGCATTCTGATGTCTCAACTAATCCACGTGGTCCTGGGATCAGTCTTCTTGATGAATCAATGTGTCATGGCCATGTATTTTCTATAACCGTGAAAAATTTAAAACAGAAGTGTATTTCTTTGATTCTAAAAGAACATTGTTCTTTAGTGACAAGGGGAAGCTGAAATTACAATAACTATAACTGAGGGCCTTTCCTACAAGAAGGCCTAATTACTTGAAGAATTTGATTAATGTAGGTAATGTAATAACAGGTACATTTAGAACACAGAGAATGCAAAATAATCATATTTATTAGTTAAGTAAAACAAAGACAATATAAATTTTACCTTTCCATTCCCCCAGGGAAACACTAGTAATATCTACAAAAATTGAGTGATAGAAATGTACTTATGAAATAAAGCCATTTTCTTCAGTTTGTCAGTCAAAATGAATAATTTCAAAATCTCATTTTCAGCTAGATTATTTTAATATTTAACTATCTAAAATGCCCCAATCATATTCTTTAGAAAATGGTTAGACTAGAAGACTGCAGTTATAATGATGACATTTTATTATGATAAAAATGACTTCATTAATTGATGATCATATATCAACTCATAAAGTAGATAAAAGATTTTAAAGGTTTTCAAGTTTGAGATAGTATAAAACCCTTTGAATTGTTTAGAATTTTTTCAGGAATAAACATTTATGATTCTTTTATTCTTATTGTATAAATTTCTTTATTATAAATTCAACTACATTAAGTGGCCAGTCCATTTCTTTTATAAGATTAGCATATGTTGATCATATATTGATATTGTCTGTAATCTAACCATTAAGAAATAATTAAAAATGAGAAATATAATGTATTTGTAACAGAATGATACAAGAGGTGGCAAGTATTATAGGATTTTTATCCCAGATATTCTTATTTATGGCTTTGGAACATGTAAATTAAAAAAAATGCATTGATGACTTTCCAAGATATTTGAAATATGACCTTTTAAAGAAGTCAGTCTTGTTTTTCCTTTATTCTCTGCATCCTTGAAAGAACACTCACAACTTCATAATCAAAATGTCATTATACTGAGGATGAAAAACAATGCATTTAAGCATTACATGAGAGCTTTGTTTTAAGTTGAAAGTAACTGTGAAGTGTAAAAAGCATCAGCTAAACACAGTTGTTGATTTCTGAAGCAAAATGTCTTTTGCTTTATAAAAGTCTTCCTAATAAATATTAATGTTTAAGAATTAATGCAGTCAGACAAACTTTTTTTCTGAAATTAAGACATTTTATTGAATCTAGCTTAAGTAATTAACTTGTATATTTCCATACTTATAGGAAACAATTGAATTGTATGCAAAACTCTAAAAAGCATAGAAACTGAAATATTAATTTACTTAAATATAGCTATAAGCTCTAAATATGAATTTGCCTAATAATATCAAAACATAATGTTATACATGGATGACTCATTCTTGGGAAGAATACATCTTTAATTCACTGAATTGGTTTGTTGAATTGGAAAGGACGTATCTTCGCCTCATTTCTTTATATATTATCAAGAAATAACATATGCTAAATTTAAATTTAAATTTTTGATACATTGTAATTTCTGAAAAGAAAAATCAATTAAATATTGTGCTAATATTTTAAAAATTAATTGTGAAGGGCCATTTCAGTTTTTATTTATGATATTGTAAGGTTCAATAAGATAATATATGCAAACCATATAGCATAGTCCTTTCTACATTCTATTCACCCAATAAACAGGCAGTATGAAATCTATTATTCAAAAAGTAGGGCTAGATGTGTTTCAAAATTCTCACTATTTCTGATTTTGAAAGGCAATATATACATATACTATTTATTCCTTGATACCCACCCTCCTAGAGGGGCCAAATACAGCATCCCATAATCAAATACATTACTATAGCTGCAGCAATGCATTTGGATATCTACTGCAGGTGGAATAAAGAAAGACTATACATAGCCTTACTTCATTTTAGATCTGATTTTGCCACCAAATCGGAAGGCACCAATTTTTTTTTTTTTTAATTCTGATTTTCAGAACTTTCTGGATTTTGAAATTGCACTTGAGAGGTTGAGGACTGATAACATGACAGTTGCAATGCAGTTGGACAAGGAAAATAATACATTATCTATATCAAAGGGATTAATGAATAATTTTAGAAATAGGCAAAATAGTAACTATTTAATTAAGGAAGATTTACCTGGCAATGTAACACACACAAACTTCAAATAAGCATTTTGTAAAATGTGCGGAAAAAATCAATGGCACCTAAGGCAAATTGGGTTTAGGATCAGAATAGATTTCCCTATGTGTAAATAGAATGTGGGAGTCTACCATGTGTAATTCCAGGCCCTCTTCTCTTGTAATTCTGTACATCCTCCAACCATCATCTCATCAGCTATCACCTAAGTATAGATGGCATGTAAATTTTATCCACAACTCCTTCCTTACTTCGGAATTCCAAACCCATACATCCAGCTGCCTACTTCACATACCCTTTTGGACACCTTCAGAACATCACAAACTCAGTGTGTTCAAAACCAATCTTATGATTCTCTGCCCCCTGACCCCAATGTAAAGGACAGTCTTCTATGTGAAGAGTGTTACTATCCATTCAGTCACTTAAGCCAGAAGCTCAAGTGTCATTTCTTAATCCATTTCTAATATCCCTCAAATCCAGCTACTAGTTATCAGGTGACCACCTTACCCTGATCACATGATCATAGTTGAAGCAGCCCTTGTTTCTCTCCTTGACTCTCTCAGTTACCCCTCTAAAATTCTTCCAACCAAACTACTATGTCCCTTTCTTGTGATAAAGGAAGTAAGACACCTTTATATACCTAAAGGATTGCATGGACCACTTCCACTGGCCACACCGGCCTCATAGCACACGACAATGTCTCTGTTCTAGTCCCATTACCTCGTTTCAGTGCTTTTTCTCCTCTTGCTTCCTCCGACCAAGGTCATTGCACACACTGTTCCATCTCCCTGGAATGCTTTTTCTACATCTCCCTCTAGTTACTTCCTATCATCCTCCAGATTCGGCTCTATCGTCCCTTCCTCGCAGAAGTTACCCCTAACTTTTATCTAGATAATTTTTTCTACATGCTCATACTCAAGTGTACCTCTCCTTCCTATCCTTATAGCATTTGAAAATTTAGTCATTTGCGTGATCATTTGATTAAAATCTGTCTCTTTCACCTCTCCATGAACTAGCCACGTGAGGAGAGAGACTTTGCTCACCATTATTACCCACCCAAGTGGCTAGCATATATAGGCATCCATATGTTAAGTGAATAAATTAGTGAAATTAGCAGCAGAAACTGTCGTTTGAATGATTTGTTCACATTTTATCTAGGTATTTCTGCTTGATTTTGTGACACATTTTACTTTCATAGGATTTATTCCATTGAGTTATAATGATATGTTTAATTATGTGTCTCTCCTAATAGACTGTGAACTCTATGAAGACTGAGTTATGTCTATTTTGTTCATAATTTTATCCTCAGAGCTTTTACAGTTCCATAAAACCTGGTGTGTGAAAGACACTCAAAAATATTTATAGAATTAATGAATGTTAAACCCATGAACACAATGTCAAGTATATTTTAATGTATTGTGGCTTAAGTTTTCTGCATGTTTCATATTAACTTAGTTTGGTTACTAACGATGTTGCCAGTTGATTTAAGTGTGTGCATGGCTGTTGTGCTGTTTTGAAGCCAACATGAAGTGGCTTAATTGATGTTTATGGCTCAAAAATTCCAAATATGCATACTCTGAAAAAAATATCAGATGGAATAAACCACATTTATTGCTGGTTTATTTAATTCTTTTAAAGGTACAAAATGGTAATTTTAAGGAGATACTAACATAAACAAAACAAATCAATGCAGTCAATGGAGCTGGATTAATTGTAAGGGAATGTTAAAGAAGCTTGGACTTTATAGTGCAGATATAAATGTTCATGGAGTGCAAGCATTTTTACTGCTAGAACACTACTGAATTAGGAAAACTCTGATTAATAATATTCATGCCTCTTTAAAGTCTTTTAAGTGTGGGTCTCCCCTCAAAGACATACCACTGGAATTACCCAAATTCAAATGATTGGGACTGAATGAATATGTTACAATCACATTTTATATTATTATCCATCAAATAGCTTTGGATTATATAATGCTTAGCTGAAATATGCTGACAGTTATTCAGAAACCTAAGTAAAACTTTTGATGAACTGGGCCCTACTTTGTTCAGTAGTTATATCTCAATCAGACAAGCTCGACTATATAATTTTAGGTTTAGTCAAGATGAGATTTATGGGTATATTATATCCAAGGCTGCTGTGAAGAAAGTAAGACTTGAAGAAATGAGTTATCAATCTTTACTACAGAACATTAACAAATGTCATATGGCTTTTATGAGTAGATACCTAGGAGGTAGTAGATTCATAAGCCCCCCAAAATAGATTTCCTCTGATATACCTCTGATACTAGGAACATAATTGATAGTTACCTATTACTCACTAGTGAAGTCCAAGCTTTTACTTCATTTATTAAATTCAAGCTTAGTACAAAATTAACAAAATTAAATAAGTACTGTCATAGCAATGGGATTGTCTGTCTTGCTTTTTGGTGTGTGGGTGTGTGTATGTGTGTGTGTGTGTGTGTGTGTGTGTGTTTGGTGACTATATATATATATATATATATATATATATATATATATATATATATATATATATTTAATATCACCTGGCAATATATTTAGAAGAAATTTATTTCTGACTGAATATATTTCTGTTTCTGTCCTTGCAGATAGTTTAAATATGCTTATGAGGTAGGTGCCTGATTAATTTGTTTGGCTAGTCAAATTAATGATGATAAAAAGTCTTGTTATTGAGGTAATTGCTTGTGTGATATTTGCCATCGCTTTTTAGTTTTGAGTTTCAAAAGGCTAGTACCCAGAAGGTGTTTCATCTCCTCCCAGGTTCCATGCCCTCAGTTTAGATAAGTGGTCTCCAGGTGGATGATGACACGTGGGTCACAGACCTGCTTTCTGGAGAGGAATGACTTTCCCTTGAGACTGCCTTTAACAAAGAACAAACTCTCATTAAATGTTTGCTGAGTGAATGCTGAAGAATTAGTTGAGGGCTTTTACCATTACATTGTACTTTCTTTATAAAAATACAACATTTTTAAAGAAGCTAAAATATATATGCCTGCATAAAGATGATATATAGAAATATTTATAGAGATCTGATACAAGTAGTGCATATATGTACAACCATACACACAGAGAATCACAGGGTTGGTGGAGTCCTTCAAAGTTTTTTAATACAACTGTCCATTTGTTTCTCAAATGTCCTTGTACAATATACTCTCCCTATTGTTATCCACTGGATCAGATCTGAAAACCAAATAAGAATTAGGTCAAAAGACTACAGTGTAAACACTGAAAAGTAAATTGAAGAAATTAACTCATGTATCTAGGAGCATAGTTTGGAAACCACTGTGTGAAACTTTGAAAACCACTCTGCAAAAATAAGAATAACCGCACATAGGGACAGAGAGTCTTTCTAGGTAACAATGCTTGGCTCATGCACATTACATCACTCCCTCAGCCCTCTACCGACCAGGAGATTTGAAATCCAAATGCAAATAAGACCACATAACATTTTGTTAGTCTTAATTCATTCCTAATTAAATATTTGCTAATTTACAGAGTTGAAACATCCCAAGATTGGTCTACACTCTGGGATTAAAAAAATAGTACTAATAATAACTCATCAGATTAGCAGATACCCTAAATCATCTTCTGTTGTTTCAACTGCTATTGTCAGAGATTGAGAATTGACTTGTTTCTGCAACATTAGACTGCATTCTCATGGATCTCTATCAATTCTCTCAAAAGGCAGAATTCCTGCATCCATTCTTGTCTAAAAGCAGGAATAGAAAAAGGAAAAAAGGAAAAAAATAAAACCCACAGATACATACATTTTGTATTTGTGATTGTGATTTCCCAGTGAATGTTTTCTGCAACCAGAAAAATGATTTTTGGGTTTTTTTTGTTTTTTTTTTCCTGACTAACTCCTTCCCTTAGCTCATTATACTTGGAGGAGTTTGTGTGATTCTAACGTTTTTTAAGAGTCCAGATTACCCATTAAGCACATTGTCCTGGTTTCTTATGAATGGATCTAAGCATTTTTATAGTTTAGCAATACATATGCTTCTAAATTTTTAAGACCCACATTTCTTTATTAGAATATGGGAATTTAACCACATTTGAAACATCTTTTTAATTAGACTTTTTAATCTAAGTTTTTATTTTTGTAACTCCAAATAATGGAACTTTTTTTTTTTTTTAATCTAAAGCCTCGAGTGAGACAATTGTTAGTTGGATAATGATCTAATTGGTGAACTTTTATGTTAGTATATCCAAATACGGAATCTGCTTTATAAATCGGTTTGGAAAACACTGTTCTGCCCACTCTGTTATCTAAAAGGTCAGTCAGATCAGTGCAACATTATATATTTGGGCTTTCCACTTGAGCTGATTTACATTATTCTTTGGGCCTTTGATCAAGAGTGAACATGGTGGATGTTACAGCGCACGGCCTATATTATCCCCTCCTGACTGAGCC
Organism: Rhinolophus sinicus; assembly: GCF_036562045.2. Taxonomy (NCBI): domain Eukaryota; kingdom Metazoa; phylum Chordata; class Mammalia; order Chiroptera; family Rhinolophidae; genus Rhinolophus; species Rhinolophus sinicus. The sequence continues at coordinate 76,838,953 of NC_133760.1, forward strand.
TCTCTGCCTTATCCTGGTTTCTTCACCCGACTGTAGCTGAGGTTCCGATACCACTGGCCTAACCTCCCTGGGCAATGTCAGACTATGTTTCCTGGATGACCCAACTTCAGACAATAAATATATATATTTTTAAAATAGAGGCATATGAAAAATTTCATTCCATAGTTTGCAAAAGCTGCTATTGAAATTTTGTTCAATATACCATTCAAGTCCTTCATGAAAAAGATCGAGTTCATAAATTCTCAGATACTATTCTGAAAAATATTTGTGACTCCTTAGAACTGGTATGATTTTATTTCTTAATAAGAAATATATATCAGATTGAAGCAGATGGAACTGACATTTTATAGATGAAAAATGGTCAAATATCTACACTTTCACAAGGTTCCACCTAATTTTTCTTTCCGTTTTCCTTGGCTGCCAGGATGCTCATGGGTAAATTTTGTACTTGATTACAATGTTAATCTTCAGCCTACATTTTTAAATGTAAATACATCTCACCACCTTCACACATCATAATTATTTATGTTTTGAAAAACAGGGAGACTATAAGTAAATAAATTATTTAAGTGAAATTAAGCAGATTTCTCTACATACACAAAACCTTAGACTTAAATTGATCATCATTGTTCTTAGTTTCTAGTAGTAGCATGTCAGGTTAATACTGTTGAGACATAATTCAGAGCTCTGGACATATGATTTAGTTACTGTTTTCCATAGCAAAATGTCCCTACATCCAGATTGTCTTAATTGCTTTGACAGCTCAGTCAACCACATCACCATCTACAGATGCTCCATCGGGTCTTCCAGGTGAAGACTGATGTCCTGATTGTGGTTTATCTGCTCCTCTTGGGGATTTCCAAGGCTCTTTGCAGTCTTCGTAGTGACACACGCACACTGTACTTCAAAGACTCATTCATTTACCCATTCACTGAATACATGTGAATACATAGTTTATAAAGCCCGTGGTGTGCCTGGGTTGTGTATAGGAAGTATGGCAGTACAGCAGCCAACAAGATAAACCCAGTCATTGCCCTTGGACATCTCATATATTTTTTCCTTGTCTAGAATGTGACTATTTCCTTGAAGGTAGACGCTGTGGTTGTCTCCTTTCTATTGTTAGTGTATCATTCTGTACACACACACTTGGCTCACTTTCCTACATACGTGAATAAATGAACAATGGCAACCTATGATTTCATTAACTTCATCCCACCATATATACTGGGACCTTCAGTAAAACAAATCCAATAGTTTTATAGTTGTGTCTGCAGATCCCAGGAAATTTAAAAGTATTTTAAAATTGGCTGTACATGGTTTAACTGGTGTTTTCCACTTAGTTTCTTATTGTTGTGATAAGTCCATGATTGGAAAAGACAAAGATTTTCTGAAGAGTAGCTTAATCACATTCCATTGACTATTTCTCTGCTCCACTAAGCTTTTAGACTCTTATGCTTAGTTTACACGTTATGTAGAGACACGTTATGTATGCCACTTTTGCCTGCTAAACTTTTGGAATTCCCTATAAATAACCAATAATTTAGACAAAGTTAGAGTTGGTTCCGTTATCTATTTTAATATGTCTCTGTATCGGGTTGTCGAAAGAGGAGATGGTCGTCTTACTTTGAGAAAGGAAAAGTATTCACGTGAGTTCCTTTTCACAACTAACTGTGTGACTATCTCCCAACTTCTTATATTCTTTCATTTTGATATTTTGCGTTTGAGATTTCCTCCCCTTTGCCCGCTGTGCAGGACCATCTCCTTCCAACACCTGATTTATAACCATTTTTATCTTCCAATTAGTTTTTAAAAACCAATACATTTTTTGGCATTTTAATTTATTGTACACATTACAGGGCTAATACACATAGTGTTTAGGAAGAAAGGCTCTGTATTCCAGCTCCGTCCCTTACTAGAGGAGTGATAACAGGCATGTCACTTAAACTCTCTAAGACTCAGTGGTTTCAGCATTATGGTGCAATGGGGATACTAATGATACCCATCTCCTAAGGTTGTAACAAGGTTTAAATAAAATAATGTGTACAGATTGCTTAGCACAATGTCTGTACCTTTTGCACATTATTATTATCATTATTGTTGCTTTGGCTACAGTTGATATTAATACTGCCCAACTAGATCAAAAACTCCTAGGGCCCTGGGATCACATCCATGATTTCTCTTGTACTCCTGATGTAACACAATATACAATAAGCACTATAATGAAGGCTTTTAGCGTCAGTGAATAAAAAGTGAAAAATGAGTTAGTTAATGAATGTTCTAAATTTTGATTCAACATACTCTTCTGAGAATAAGAGATATTTTAATTTGTAGGTATACACTGTTCGTTAGCATTCAGTTATATTCTGTAAAAGATCATTCAGATTTTTGAACCTGAAAATGCTATTTATAATGTATATTTTGTAAATGTATACAGATTAAGAAGAATTAACTTAAAACTGCAAAATAATCTAAATAGCTACCCTAAAAAAATTACTCCTGGCATTTTAATGAAATGTTATTTTACAGCTTCAGAGCGCATAGCAATATAATTAGTAATATGTATAATCTTTATTACCAATCTTAATCTTTTTTACATGACTGAAAAATTATTTTATAGTAGTACAATTAAAATAATGCTAAAAATGTCAGCATAACAGAATTAAACTAAAGTAACTACTACAATATTGTACCCCAAACCAGCTAATTTAAATGCAAAATATTTCATAAAGGCTATTTATCTGGGCTAATGCATGTTAAGGGATTTAAAGAGTAGTTTGTGTAACTGAAATAAAAGAAAAAATAAGCACTGTAAAACAATCTTTACTATTGTTTAACATGAAGGAAATATTAAATAGGTTTATATATAGGCCACTTGAGGAAAATGTATTAGAGCCACATCACAGCATAGTAAATATCAAGGAGACTCGCAAGCGATACTACTTCCAGAGGCTTTTAAAGGGAAAGCTTGAAATGCTTAAAATTGCCCTCTTACAAACAATGATATATGGTCACCTATGATGGCTAAGCTGAAGATGCCCCAAATTTTAAGTCTATGTTTTGAAAGTGGGGTTTCAGAGTACTGGAAAGTTGCTTAGTTGCACATGACACTAGTTAGACTTTTTTCTGAATGCTTTTTTTTCTGTCAATTCATGATGACTCTATCAAAGTATTATTATTACAAAGTGAGAATATGGAAGGGTTGAAAAATAAGATTTTTAAAAATTAAAATAAGCTCAGTATAGAAACTGAAAAATATAGAAAAATGAAAAAAATCACCCATAAAGTATTACACTTAATATTTGATATATGTATATATTTCTAGTTTCTGCTCCCTCCTGGATAATTTTTAAAATTTTTAAATGATAGTTGTGAGTATATGCCATGGAATATTCAGATTTGTAATGCAAAGGAATCAAAAAAATATATTATATAAAAATCACTATTAGTAGTTAATCAGCTGTATTTTCCTTGTATTATTTCAACCCTCCTTTTTAGACCCTCAAGAAGTGTTGCTGCCTATATATTTTTTCCAAATTTTGTTTGTTACACGTAATTTTGAGGGCTATTCTAAAAAACATGGTTAGCATTTAAAATATGTTTGTAAAGTTTAAATTACTTCTTAAGAGCTATAACCAAATTAATATCTTATGTAAATTATGACAGAAGCATAGACCATTATTTAGAGAGAAACTAGATGTTACAGTGTGTATATTGTGATAATTCGACATAACTCTGATTTACCCATTGCAATTCTTTGGTTTCTATTTTATAGGTCCCCGCACACCTGGAAAGTTCTGCGAGAACTCAGCTACCGAAAGTCCAGAGACAGCAAGTAAAACCCTTCATGACCCTTGATCACCAGATCATCAACCAGACTCTTAAGCGGTCCTACCCTCCAACGCCAACCAGTGAGCTTCCGCTGCAGTATGGACACCCATCTCTTGACGGTGATGCTGGCCTCTCGGGAAATCCGCTCACCACATTGCTGACTCTTGGGAAAGAAGATGACACTGTGGAATGGCATGTATGTCTAATGGCTCCTTATGAAAATATATAATCATTTAAAAAAAATGGAAAGAAATTGAAGTTGACATTTTTATAGTAAACATTCCAAATACGTGTTCCTTTAACAAAAGGGATGTCTGAATTTATTAATTTGTGATAAGGAGTGATGCATACATTAATCATGCATAATAAAATATAGCAATTAATTTTAATACTCATTTCAGTTATGAGTCAAAATAATCTCTAAAAGTAATATATGTTAAGAAGATTTACCTTTAATTGTAAAGGTTTTCTGATAACTTTAATTAAAATATTTATCAATAGTTATATTATCTTAAATAGCCATTAAAATAAAGCAGACATTGTTTAAATAGTAGTAAATAAGTCCTCTAGAAATGTTCATTAGAATAAGACTAATAATCTTTTTGTACTTAATATTTTATGGAATTAGATTGGGATTTTTTACTATTGAGTATTCATTTCTACTTTCAAAACTTAACTTGCCTACTGTTTACTAAATAAGAGGAACTTAGAGATGCTGAGGATACTAAAATGAATGGGAGTATCTAGCTTCATGAAGTTTGTATTTATTATGACTTGTTTATAAATGACCCTTCGAAAAATGTTGAAGAATGTCTAGAACTGGAAAACTACTAGAACTGGGAAAAATACTTTTTTAAATATCTCAGTATAGAAAAACTACATGAATAATCGAGCTTTCTATGCTTTCCTTTTTCTTTTTTCCACTTGACTTGCTAGATGGAGCCATGGTCCTATCTATGATCTCCCAGGTTTAATCTTCCAGTCTACATTCCTGGTGGATATTACTGATTTCAGGTCGCTGAGTTTTAGCTATTAAGTCTGTAGCCTCCAGGTACAAAAGAGTAATGCTCAGTATCCCATTATTTGAATTCCAAATGATAGAGGAAGATTTTTGTGTGTGTGCAAATTTTATGTTAATCTGGGAAAGGGAAAAGACTAAGGTTCTGGTAGATTGTTTAATGAAACATAAGACAACCACAAAACAGGACTCATTGAAATCCAAAACTGAATATAAATTTTTACATGTATATTTACTTAAGCTTTTCAATAGTGGGTATATAAAGAATTTCAAAAAACTGTGGAACTAGGTTCTTTATTCACTCTATGAGAATCATAAAAATATATGTAGGATGAAAATCATCTGTACAGTAAATATTAGAACTCACCCAATACAATTTATTTTATGACAACCTTCTTACAAAGATCATTTCCTTGTGGGAAGATTGAATTCTAAAGAAAAAAACAAATCCCAAAAGATATGCATATGCCAGTCAATTCTAGGCAAAACCTAGAAAATGATCTTATTATGTATCTTAAGAAGCATGTTTTCTAAAAAATGAGAAATGATAATTAACATGTATCAGACTTCTTAGTTTTGCTTATTAAATTCTCTTAGTTTTTATTCCTTAGGCACACAGCTTACCTTTTTAAAAAATAATGAGTCTGTACATTATGAAGGAAATTAACATAATCTTAGTGTTTTTTTAGGTGCTATAAGTCAAAGGGAGTTGCATGGCTTGGACGGGTTTCAAGCTCCAAGAGTGGTTTAAGGGCAATGAGCACATGGACTACAGACAGAATTTTTCTAGTTTTTAAACGATGATACTTTGAAATACGTATATAGAAGTCTCTTCCATCATTGATGCCCTATCATAATTTAAATCAATCTGTTATAGTTTTAATAAGTGTGTGTTCTTTTTGAATTTGATTTATCATGTACGAGGTCAGACAATTAAGTTTGTGAACTCTTTGTAGAAAAAGTGCTAAATTGATGAATATCACTTTGTCATGTTTGAAGTACTCCCCTTGAGAAGCTATGCACTGACACCAGTGCCTAGTCCACCCTTCAAAGCAATTTTGGAACTCTTTTTCTGGAATGGCCATCAGAGCTGTCATTGTATTACCCTGATGTCCTGAATGTCATCCAAATGTTTTCCTTTCAATATTTCCTTTATCTTTGGATAAAGGAAGAAGTCATTGGGGGCCAGATCAGGTGAGTAGGGAGGGTGTTCCAATACAGTTATCGGTTTACTGGCTAAAAACTCCCTCACAGACAGTGCCTCGTGAGCTGGTGCATTGTCTTGAGGCAAAAACCATGAATTGTTGGTGAAAAGTGCAGGTTGTTTAACTTTTTCACGCAGCCTTTTCATCATTTCTAAATAGTAAACTTGGTTAATTGTTTGCCCAGTTGGTACAAATTCATAATGAATAATCCCTCTGACAACAGAAAAGGTTAGCAACATTGTTGCAACAAGTTCACAAACTTAATTGTCAGAGCTCGTACACATTTTCACATGCTGCCATTTTTCAAAGCTTTGTTATCTTTATCAGCTAAGAGGTATCTTATGTTTTTGCAATTTTCTAATATCCTTTGATTGGTGATAGGAGTCCATGCCACAAAGCAGAAAGTGTGCGGGCCTTAGAGCCGTACAGCATGAAGTTACAGCCACCACTTACTAGCTTTGTGATCTCTATCCTTAACCTCTCTCACCAATGTTTCTATACCTTAAAGAATTATTTTGATGCTTACATTTTTAAAGTTCCTAACACAAGGGAAGTGTTGGATATTGTCATTATTTGGTGTTTCTTTCTTCTAAGCTTGTCCTCCTATGATATCGGGGAGCATTTCATTAATTCAAATAAGACCCCAGAAATCATAGCTACCACAGAATAATTCTATGAGAGCATCCTTAGATTCAGGATATGAGAGTTGGAAGTAGGAGTAGCTTGGTGATTAAAGGTCTCTGAGACAATGAAATAGAAAATCAAAATAATCATTTTATAGTTTAACTATTTCAGGATAAAATTCAAGTTTGTACATATGGCACACAAGACCCTTCCACACTTCATCTTTGTCTATTGACCTAGACTTATCATTCAGTACCTACATGGCACTCTGTGTTTTAGCCCTATTCGTTTCAGTCATGTGATTCGCACAGTGGCCAGGTTCTCTCTTTTTTTTTATATCCTTTCTTTACCAACTACTCATTCGTTCCTCACCGTTTGTCTGGATAATTCCAATTCACTCTTCAAAATTCATTTTAGGTTTCTTCTCTAAGGTGATTTCCCTAGTGGTTCTTTGTGTAGATTTGGTGCCTATTCTCTGAGTTTTTAAAGTAACACCTATATCATATGGATAAATATTGCACTTATCATAGCATTTTCACAGCATATGCTAAATTTTAATTATTCATTATATTGTTTTACTTATCCTCTGTACCTTCTAGGAGCTCCAAGTTGAGGAGAAGAGAAAAGAAAGTAAGAAAATAATAATAATCTTATGTAGAAAGGGCAGTGGTATATATACATAAGAGCACAGAAGTACTGTACTTATCAGAAGTTTATCAATAGTAAGACAGAGGAAAATGGCTAGTGGGGAATTTAACTAGGTAAGATAACATGAGCAAAGAATAGAGATGGGAAACAGCACGAGGTAAGCAAAAATGAGAGGCAGATGCTGCTAAAAGGTGACACCAAAGAAGTGGGTGATAGACAAATCACAGAAAAGCTGGCACTCCATGTTAAGCAATATCAAATCTTTAAAGGGTTTAAATGTGGGGGCTGAAGTGACATAATCAGATTTGACCAATATCACCCTTGACCAAGGACATTCTGTCAGCTATGCGGGGGAAGAAGCCTGCAGTTGAGAGATCATTTCTATAGGGCAGTGAGAGATGATGAGGCCTTCTATTGGAACATGTTAGGGCTGAGATATCTGTGGGACTACCATGTAGAGATGCTGGTGACAGCTAGATATCCACGTTTGCCTTAAGGAGGGATAATTCAGCCTGGAAGAATAGATTTGAGAGTTATCAGCATGTGGATGGTATTTGAAAACTTGAATGAGGAGAGCTCCTGGAGAGCATGAATCTAGTAAGGAGAGTGGTGAACCAAGGATGGGATTGAGGTTATCACCAATATTTAAGTGTGGTCAGAGAAGAGGGGCCATAAAAATAAAGTAAAAAGATAACCAGTGTGGTGTCACCAAAGTAAAAGAAAGAGTTAGTTTAAAGAAGAAGGGAATGATTCACACACTCAAATGTAGCAGTGGAGTCTGGTAAAATAAGGACTGATAAATATTTATTGAATTTGGAATTCAAACAGTCAGAGAAAAGAGCAACAGGTCAAGATGATGAAGTAGGAAAATGCTGTGCTTGCCTCCACCATGACCACATTAAAACTACAACTAAATTATAGAAAAATCAATTTGGACAACCATCTGAAAATCAGCTGAACAGAAGTCCTATAAATAAGGCTATAAAGAGGAAGACATGTGAGACTGGCAAAAGGGGTAGAAATGTGATATGCGCTGGTTCCACACCCACATGTGGCTGAAAAATCAGGAGGGATATCTCAGCTGCAGAGGTTCCCCCAAGAACAGCCAGAAGTCCCAGCCCCATACCAGGCTCCCTAGCTTGGAACACCAGTGCCAGGAAGAGGAACCCCCACATTTGGCTGTGAATGATCAAGGTGTATTCTGTCTGAGTGAGATTTAAGAGTCTCCCACTCCCAGGAACACAACCTGAGCTCCAGCAGAGGGATGTAGCTTGGGAGGCACCAGAGACATACAGGGAAAGACTGAGTTATATGGCTACTTAACGAAGGCTGAAGGGATAGCAGCCATTATTCCTGTGTCGAGCTCTTCTCCTGTGCAGACTACAGGTGGACACCATCTTTCCTTTGTTGACCCTCCACTCACATGGCCAAATCTGAATCTTCACTGGCTTGGTGAAATCTGGCCGCTTCACCCAGCTACCTCCCTGGGAACCTGACCCACTAAACTTGAGCATCTCTGGAAGCACTTTTGGCAGTAGGCAGGCAACCCTGGCCCATGCTGTACTCCTCTTTGGGGTTTGTGGGCCTCAGGTGGGTGGTGGCTGGCCTCAGTGTGCTCTATTTTGTGGCGTGGCCCAGGCTCAGCATTACTGCTAAACCCGAGTCTGCAAAAACCTGGTGAACACCACTTGCCCCAACCTGGTGACTCCCTGAAACCTTGCTTTATCCAACTTGTGTACCACCCTAGGACTCTTTTTGTGGCTGAGACTTATGAAGAGCTGGCAGGCAGGAGCAGGCCTCAGGGTCACCTGGGCCTTTCACCGAGCTGCCCCAGCCCCAGTACTGGTGGCAATTGGCCTCAGTTCACAGGTCCAGAGCAGGCAGTGACCAACCATGCATTACTTTATAGCTCCCATCAGGCAGTCCTGGGTCAGTGACAGGCAACAACTGACTTTGGCCTGCACAGAAGTTGCTCCCAAGATTCTCCAGAACCAACACACCTGGAGGCTGGCTACAGATCACAACAGAGCATCACCCGATTAGCCTCACAAGCACACACCCAAAGGGTGATCTCAGCAGGCACCAGAACCCCACAGAGTGAATCTAGCTCTGTGGAGTCAGCCCCCACGCAGAAGCTCCTATGATGTGGGGGTGGTCATTTTTCACAGCCAGTCAACCTGAGGGTCAATCCCACCAACTGAAATGCCAACAACAATCAAGGCTCAACTACAACAGGAGAGCACACACAACCCACAGTACACCTATTATATAAGGCCACCCAGCAAAGATTCAGAGATGTAGTATATCTACCTAATAAATAATAATAAACACAGAAATGCAGGGCAAAATGATGAAACAAAGAAATAAGTCCCCAAAGAAGAACAAGAGAAAACTCCAGAAAACAAACTAAATGAAATGGAGACAACCAACCAACCAACCAACCAGGCAGATACAGAGTTCAATACAATGGTTATGAGAATGTTTAAGGAACTTAGTGAGAACTTCAACAAAGAGATAGTAAACATTAAAAAAGACATAGAAAGCATAAAAAAGAACCAGTCAGAAGTGAAGTATACAATAACTGAAATAAAGGATATGTTAGATGAAGTCAACAGCAGATTAAACCACAGGATCTAATCAGCAATTTGGAAGACAAGGTGACAGAAAACAATCAGAACAACAAAGAGAAAAAAGAATTCAAAAAAATAAGAATAGTTTAAAGGGTCTCTGGGATAATGTCAAGTGTACCAACATTCATACTATAGGGGCACTGGAAGGAGAAGAGAGAGAACAAGCGATTAAGAACCTATTCGAAGAAATAATAACTGAAAATTTCTCTAACCTGGTGAAGGAAACAGGTATACAAGTCCAAAAAGTGCAGAGAGTCCCAAATAAGATGAACCCAAAGAGGCCCACACCAAAATACATCATAATAAAAATGCCAAAGTTTAAAGACAAAAAAATCTTAAAAGCAGCAAGAGAAAGGCAATTAGTTACCTATAAAGGAGATCCCATAAGACTGTGACCTGATTTCTCAACAGAAACTTTGCAGGCCAGAAGGGTTTGGCAAGAAATATTCAGTGATGAAAACTAAGGACCTACAACCAAGAGTACTATACCCAGCAAGGCTATTATTTAAAACTGAAAGTGAAATAGAGTGCTTCTCAAGCAAGAAAAGGTAAAGGAATTCATCACCACCAAGCCAGTATTACAAGAAATGTTAAAAAGTCTCATTTAAGAAGAAGAAGGGTGGGGGAAAGAACACAATTATGAATAATAAAATCACAAAAACTACATATCTATCAACAATTTCTTTAAATGCAAATGGATTAAATGCTCCAATCAAAGACATTGCGTAGCTTAGTGGATAAGAAAACAAGACCCATACATATGCAGTCTACAAGAAACCCACTTCAGATCTAAAGACACACAGAGACTGAAAGTAAAGGAACGGTAAAGGATATTTCATGCAAATGGAAATGAAAAAAAGCTGGAGTAGCAATACTTATGTCAGACAAAATAATCTTTAAAACAAGGGCTGTATAAGAAACAAAGAAGGAGATTTTTTAATAATAAAAGGACTCAACCCAACAGGGGATATAACCCTTGTAAACATTTAAGCACCCAACATAGGAGCACCTACATACATAAAGCAAATGTTGACCAACATAAAGAGAGGGATCAACAGTAATACAGTTATAGTAGGGGAATTCAACACCCTATTGACATCAAGGGATAGATCTTCCAGACAGGAAATGAACATGGAAACATTAGCCTTAAATGATACTTTAGATCAGAGAGATTTAATTGATATTTTTAGAGCATTTCACCCTAAAGCAGCAGAATATACATTCTCTTCAAGTTCACATGACACATGTGACCTAAACACGTTAGGCCAAAAAACAAGTCTCGATGAATTTAAGAAGACTGAAATCAGACCAGACATCTTCTTTGACCACTAAGGTATGAAGCAATAAATCAATTACAAGAAAAAAAATGAGAAACACACAAATACATGCAGGCTAAATAACACGTTATTAAACAATGAATGGATTAACAATAAGATTAAGGAAGAAATCAAAAGATACCTTGAGACAAATTATAATGAAAACACAACAACCCCAAATCCATGGGACACATAGAAAGCAGACCTAAGAGGAAAATTCACAGCAATAGAGGCCTACCTGAGGAAACAAGAGAAATCTGAAAGAATCTAATCTTACACTTAAAGGAAGTAGAAAAAGGGCAGCAAACAAAGTCCAAAGTGAGTAGAAGGAAGGAAATAATAAAGATCAGAGTGGAAATAAATGAAATAGAGTCTAAAAAAACACTACAAAATATCAATGAAAACAAAAGCTGATTCTATGATGAAATAAACAAAATTGGTAAATCTTTAACCAGAGTCAGAGAAAGAGAGAGAACCAAATAAATAAAATTAGAAATAAAAGAGATGTGACAACTGACACCACAGAAATACAAAGTATTATAAGAAAACTAACAAGAACAATTATATATCAACAAATTGGACAATCTGGAATAAATTGATAAATTCCTAGAAACATACAACTTTCCAAGATTAAGTCAAGAAGAATCAGAAAATCAGAACAGATTTATTACTGCGAACAAAATTGAATCAGTAATCAAAATTCAACAAACAAAAGTCCTGGACTAGATGGATTTACAGGTGAATTTTACCAAATTCAATTTACCAAATTCAAAGAATTAACACTTACCCTTCTCAAACTATTTAAAAAAAACTCAGGAGGAGGGGAAGCTCCGAAGCTCCTATTACAAGGATACAATTACCCTGATTTGAAAATGAGGCAAAAAAAAAAAAAGTTGTAGGCCGATATCCCTGATGAATATCAATGCAAAATTCCTTGACAAAATACTAGCAAACTGAATTCATCAATACATTAAAAGGATTCTACACCATGATTAAGTGGGATTCATTCTTGGGATGCAAGGTTGTTTCAAAACTGCAAATCAAAGTGATACACCACATAAACAAAATGAAGGATAAAAAAATCATACGAACATATCAATAAATGCAGAAAAAGTGTTTGACAAAATCCAATATCCATTTATGATTAAAAATCTCAGCAAAGTAAGAACAGAGGGAACATACCTCAACATAACAAAGGTCATATATGACAAACCCACGGCTAAAATGATACTTAATGGTGAAAAACTAAAAGCATTTTCCTCAAGATCAGGCACAAGACAAGGATGTCCACTTTCACCACTTTTATTCAACATAAAATTGGAAGTCCTAGTCAGAGCATTCAGGCAACAAAAAGAAATAAAAGGCATCCAACATGGAAAGGAAACATTAAAGATATCATTATTAGCAGATGGCATGATATTATATAGAGAGAACCCTAAAGATTCCACCAAAAACTATTAGACCTGATCAATGAATTCAGTAAAGGAGCAGGATACAAAATTGATATTCAGAAATTGGTGGCATTTTTTTACATCAATAATGAGCTATTAGAAAGTGAAATTAAGAAAACAATCCCACTGATAATTGCATCCAAAAAAACACAAATATTAGGAATAAATTTAACCAAGGAGTAAAAGACTTATACTCAGAAAATTATAAGACATTGGAGATACAAATAATGGAAGCATATACCATGTTCATGGATAGGATAATTTAAAGTTGTTAAAATGTCTGTACTGCTCAAGGCAATCTATAGGTTCAGTGCAATCCCTATTAAAATACAAATAGCATTTTCCCAAAAATGGAACAAATAATCCTAAAATTATATGGATCCTAAAATTTATTGCTGAATAGCCACAACAATCTCTAGAGAGAAGAGCCAAATTGAAGCTATCTTACGATCTGAAATCAAACTATACTATAAGGCTATAGTAATCAAAACAGCATGGTGCTGGCATTAAAAACAGACACATAGGTCAATGGAACAGAATAGAAAGCCCAGAAATACACCCACACTTACATGGTTAATTAATCTATGATAAAGGAGGCAAAAATATACAATGGAGTAAAGACAGTCTATTTAATAAGAGGTGTTTGGAAAACTGGAGAGATAAATGCAAAAAAATGAAACTGGACCACCTACCTACACCATATGTAAGAATAAACTCAAAATCAATTAAAGGCTTAACTATAAGAACCAAAACCATAAAAGTCGTAGAAGAAAACATAGACATTAAAGTCTCTGACATTGCCCTTAGCAATATATTTTTTTTCTGATATATCTCCTTGGACAAGGAAAACAAAAGAAATAATAAAGAAATGGGACTACACAAAGTTTTTGCACAGCAAAGGAAACAACCAACAAAACGAAAAGACAACCTACTGAATGGGAGAAGATATTCACCAATGATGCATCCAATAGTGGTTAATATCTAAAATTTATAAAGATCTCATATAACTCAACACCAACCCCCCTCCCACACCCCCCAAAAAAATCCCTCAAACAAGCCGATTAAAAAATGGGCAGAGGACCTGAATAGACATTTTTCCAAAGAGGACATACAGATGGCCAATAGTCATACGAAAAGATGTTCAATATCACTAATCATCAGATAAATGCAAATTAAAACCACAATGAGATGCCATCTCACACCTGTGAGAATGGCCATCATCAATAAATCAACAAACAACAAGTGTGGACAAAGGGGAACACTTGTGCATTGTTGGTGGGATCACAAATAGTGCAGCCACTATGGGAAACAGTATGGAGTTTCTTCAAAAAGTTAAAAACAGAACTACTTAATGGCCCAGCAATTCCACTTCTGGGTATTTATCTGAAGAAACCCAAAACACTAAAAGCAAAAAAATCTATATGCACCCCTATGTTCATTGCAGCCCTGTTTACAATAGCCAAGATATGAACACAACCCAAGTGCCCATCAATAGATGTTTGGATGAAGAAGAGGTGGTAAAATATATACACTAGAATATTACTCAGCTGTAAGTAAAGATGAAATCTTACCATTTGCAACAATGTGGATGGACCTAGAGGGTATTACGTTACGTGAAATAAGTCAGACAGAGAAAGACAAATGCTATATGACTTTACTTATTGTGGATTCTAAAGAACAAAATAAATGAAACAAAACAAAAACAGACCCATATATGTAGAACAAATTGATGATTGTTGGATAGGGGAGGGTTTGGGAGCCTGGGTTAAAAAGGTGAAGGGATTATGAAGTATGAGTTGGTAGTTACAAGATAGTCAATGGGATCTAAAGTAAAGCATAGGGAATAGTCAATAATAAGGTAATAACTATGTATAGTGCCCAGTGGGTACTAGACTAGTCGGGGGATCACTTTGTAAATTATACAAATGTCTAGCAACTATGTGGTTTACCTGAAACTAATATAAAATAACATTGAGTGTCAACTGTAATTGAAAAAATAAAATAATAAGAAAAGGAATTTGGGTAATAGGATGTTGGGCAGAAACCACTCCACTTTGAATTAGAGTTAGCAGGAGGTGGAGGTATTGAACTCCTGGGATGTTTGGGACAGTTGGGGAGAAAGATAATAGGGCACATGCATAGAGATTCATAAAATGAAAAGTTTTCAGTTGATCTGTCACACAGTCTAGAATGGATCTGAAAAGAAGTTTGTATTTGATGAGTGAGATAATGGAATTTAAGATTTCACAAATAGAACAATTTAGATGACAAGACCAAAGGTATGGCCTAGAGAATAGGTGAAGAGAAGGCCAAATTCAGATTTGTAATTTCAACAGTGGTGAGATAAAATATTCATACATAATTATTGATTTAGTTTTACATGGAATTCTGACAGTTACTGTAGGCACTTTTTAGGTGCATATGCATTCATGATCATTTGGTGTTATTTTTCCTTTAAAATTTTACGTTGAATTGTATATGGCATAATAGCAAAATTGCTACGGTGACTTTCCTTTTGGTCATGTTTGTGGTAGAAGTTTTCACCTTTCTGTATTTTTTTTATTTTGAATGTAGCTCTTATAGACAAACTATAGAGTATCTTTTTAAAATCCAATTTAGGAAATAATTTATTGATCAGTATGTTAACTAATTTACATTCTTTTAATTAGTTTACTG
This sequence comes from Rhinolophus sinicus, assembly GCF_036562045.2. NCBI lineage: Eukaryota > Metazoa > Chordata > Mammalia > Chiroptera > Rhinolophidae > Rhinolophus > Rhinolophus sinicus. Next base: position 76,854,349 of record NC_133760.1, read on the forward strand.
CTAAGATTTAATAGTTATCTTTTTTAATGTTTTTAAAATTACTATACTTTGGTTCCTTATTTGCCTTTTTTTTTCTATCCACCATTGGACAGGTTAAGTCTCTCGCTCTCATTATTCCTAATGTTTTAAAACACACACACACACACACACACACACACACACACACACAATATGTATATAATTGTTTGAAAATATCTATGTCATACCCTAAAGTAAAATTTACCTGAATATAGTCTCATTTCCTTTTGTTCTCCCCTATCCTCCTGTATTGTTATTTAGACAACAAAAGTTTTATTGTTACTCCTTCTTGTATTTTGTATCGATTTCATAGTTTTATTTATCATGTGACTGGAGTATGTCCTGAAAGAATGGATTTAAAAGGACTTATTGCCTTAAAACTTCTGAGGTTTTATACTTAAGAAGTATATTACCTCACCTACATGCTAATAGGATATTTTATTGGTTGTAAGTAAATGTTTAGGTTCAAAAGTCTTTACCTTTAATACTTCACATATTATCCCATTGTCTTCTTGCTCCTAGTGTTGCTGAAAAGCCTGACTCTTGGTCTTTTGTAGACCTTTATTTTTAACTCTGTCAAATCTTAACAAATGTTTTCCTTTATCCTTGAGCCTTATTCTTTCCATGCCTATTTCTTTACTTTAATTGTAGTCAAAATAATTTGTTATTTCTTTGTATTTCATTATCTCCATTTATCACTTTGAGAATGCTTATTCTGCTGATTTGTCATTTTTGCTTTTGTCTAACTTTTAATTCTGTTTCATCTGATATAAATGTTGTATTTGTTGTCTCTTTAAAAATAGCAACTTGATTCCAAGGTGATTAATTATGAAGATTCTTGGAAGCTACAAAGTTTTATATTGGATTTTAGATCTTTAAATCAATACAGGATAATGGAAGAACCAAAGTCTTTAATCAATTAAGGAAAAATATAGTCATATAGGTGTAATTAAAAGATATCCACCTACATGACTAAAGAAATAATGGAGAGAGGTGTTAAAGACAAAAACAGAGCAAAAACAGAGCCTCTAAGGAGAATGAACTTTCACATGTCGGAAAGAAAGATTTCCTCTGGAATACAAGAAACCTAAGCACGTTCATATGCAGGAGGAAAAAACTAGAGATGCAAGAGACTCGGTCATTTATAAAGTAGGCTTCCAGAAAAAAGAAAAAGAAGGATGAATGACTTATGCGTAATTTTTACTGAAACTACCGGTACCAGAAGTTTCAAAGAAAAACATTTACCATAAATTGTTTTTAGCATCCTTCTTTGTTCAGATCTTCACATCTGTTCAGAACAAATTTGCTGTTCACTTACTGGTGGAAAGTGAGTAAAAGAAATATCATGAAATGAATATTTGAATTTAGTAACAATATGTTGTAAAACTTTCAGAGGCTAGAATAATCAAAAGGAACAAAACATGCACATTTACTATTCCAGATCCTTTAATGAAAGATCTCTCAATGCACATGGAATAACTTCTGAAGTCCAGATAATAGCCTAGACCTATGCTCTTGAGAATGGTACCCACTAGCCACATTGGCTCTTTAAATTTGATTTTAAATTAATTCAAATGCAATTCAATCTTTAAAAGTTGAATGAAATTAAAAATTCAGTTACACTAGCCACATTTTAAGGCTCAGTAGGCTTATGTGGTTAGTTGCTACTATATTAAACAGTCCAAATATAGGACATTCCCATTACTGTAGGAATTTCTGTAGGATACCACTGGCCTAGATGATTCTTCAATGTAAGTTCCTTGCCTACCTTTCAACTTCGTCTGAAACCTTTCTTGCCCTTGCTCAGTCTGCTCCATTCCCATTTGCCTGCTCACTCTTTCTCAAACACTCTGAGCTTGTTCCTAACTTAGGGTCCTTTCATTTTTTTGCTTTCTTTCCAAGGACTACCCTCCCCCATGTTATTCATTCTTCTGTTCAAATATCAGTAAATCCTTCTCTGACCATTTTCTAAAATAACCCTCCTTCCCATCAAGCTCTGTCCTTTTCCTGCTTTAATTTATTCAGACCACTGTTTTGTTATTAAGCTGTTTGTTGTCTCTTTACTCTGTAGAGTTTGACCTCCCTGAGGGCAGAGACCATGCTGTTTGCTTCTATAGCTCCAGCACTCAAAACAAGGTGTTGCAATAAACATTGCTCAATAAATCTTTGTTTAATTAATACCAGGGGTGCCAAAAAAAAGTGTACACATGACTTGTATTCATCTTTTGTTATCGGTATATATTGAGCATTACAATTTTAATGGAGTTTTTTCCTTTCTTAAAATGTGTATACATGTTTTTGACACCCTCTGTATATGAGTAGTGTTCGATTTTTTGACATATGACCTCTGGCAGTATCTTAGTAGAAGTTTCCGAACATTGGATTCCTTGAAGTTCTCAGACATTATGCTTAGAAGATCCCATTAACAGAATCTTAAAACACTTTTATATATCTCCCAGACTTTACTCCTGGTTATTTCTGCACCTCATGGGAAATTCAGAGTAGTGTAGTTATATAAATTCAGCATTCTCACCCTCTTTGCACTTACTTCGTATTTTAAAATGTGACTAAAGAGAACATGGTGCGAGAGAACAGAGCTAAAGAGAGGACAATGGGTTGGTGGCAATTGTGGTATTTTAAAAGTGTAAGCTTTGTAAATCTCCAGCTAAAGGGAAGGGGAGGGAGGCTATTTCAGAAAGATGTAGAGAGCTGATTTAAATTAGAGCTATAGAGCCAGACTTCCAGGATTTCGATTCTGCCTCTGTCGTTCTCCAGCTATGTATTCAGGAACAAGTGACTGAAGTTCCTTTTCTCTCAGTTTCCTTATATGTCCAATGGGGATAATGGTAATATGCATTTGGTAGGATTATTGGGAAAATTAAATGAGCTGATGTGTGCAGAGCACATAGACCAGGCCAGGCACAACTCCTGCACTATATAAGTGTGTGTTTTTGTTCCTATTTGAGGCATCTATGATTACATTTTTGTTGTTATTATTGCTAGTATTATTGTTGGTCATTATGAAAAGTTAGATCTTTCCATGCAGTTTGTATCCATGTAGACTAATCAGCTCAAGTTCGACCACTGATATTTGGATATCAACCTGTAAGATGCAATCAAAACATTGTAAAAGAAAAGTTTGTATGAAGTCATTTCTCTATGTATTACGTATATGGGCTGTGGAGGTACTTCATCATAAACACTGATTTCCAAGGGACTAACCTGCCAGATGGTGGAAGCAAAAGCAAGAAAAAGCAACATAGATCAAGGAGTGTCAGGGTTACTTCATTTTAAGTTCTAAAAGTTGATATACATATATATAAAACTTTAATTTAAATATTAAAAAAATACCTTTTAGTGATCACTAAACTTTTTCTCTCTGAATTCAGGATGAAGCACAACTTTTATCATTATACACATTATTCTAAGTGTACTATATTTTGCTAGATGGAGGACGTTATAGAGGATATAATCGGTATGGAATCAAGTTTTAAAGAGGAAGGAACAGACTCTCCTCTGCTAATGCAAAGAACAGTAAGTGTTTCCAGACCTGAGGAGGTCAATCAGATTAAAACAAATAACAGCTTCTGATAATGAAAAACATTCATTTAATTAGTAAATGGTGTTTTCTTCTACACTGTTGAAACACACACTGTAACAGATGAATATTAGAAAATATTTATTGGTCTAGGAAAAAGATTATATAATATGACTGAGGAAGATAGATAATAGGGCTTGTACTACCTTTATCTATCTAGTATCTATGTATCTATCTCATCTCTATAAACATCCATCTAATTACATATCTCATCTTCTGCAGCATTTTCTATGAGTGATTTAATCTGCAGATTTCTTGTCTGAAGCACAGCGTATAATCAGACACCCTCATAAATTCATTACTAAATTGTGCTTATTTTACCATGACTAACAGCTATTAGATTTAGAGGCTCTACATCTTGTAGAAGTAAGACAAAGATAATTAGCAACAAAAAAATGTAACTTTACTTCTGAGCCAATAACCAGAAGTTAAAGATGAACTGAAAGAAGATAGTTAGGCCTCACCCTATTTAAGGCATATAGACAGATGCGTATGTTGAAATCAGCATAAATTCCTGGAATAATAGGCAATGGACGGATGGCTACTTATCTCCTATTTTATTGCTGTTGCTTTCTCATGGTCCACTTATTAATCACTAAAAATGTTATCTGTAAAGAGTGTGTAAGCTGTTTCCATACATTTTGAAGGATTATTTAATTTGTTTATGGTTTTAGACCTTTTAGAAAACATGAGAAAAAATATGAAAGACTGTGATTGAATTGTTACTTTAAACATTTCATTTACTGAAAGTGAATTATAACTATATTGCATTGTGTGGATGCTATTCACCTGTAAATCAATGGACTGGGCTATATTAATGGCACGTGCCTTAAATTCCAGGAGGCACCCCTTTTTCTTTATTAATTCCCAAAAAGACTCTCTAAAGAGAGAAGCATTCCTTTCCTCCTGTTCTCTGGTATACAGGACCTCCACTTTATAACAAGTCAGTCACTAATACTAGTATTATCTGACAAAGGTCAAATGAGGTTTAAAACCTAGGTTTCTGTTGTTGTTGTTTTGTTTTTGTTTTTATTGTTTTGGTTTCACATTATTTCACAAAATGAGGATGCTGTTTTCTTAACCACTGTTCAACTCTGGGTATAAGGCAATGATATTAATTTTCTGCAATCTTCTCTTGTATGTGGTACTTAGTTCATTGAAACTGTATATTGAAACATCCTCTTTGTCAATTATCTTACTTGTTTTGTAGAAACTGAATAGAATAGCTTACTCAGTGCAAATTGGTGGCAGTGACTATTGGGGATTTGCTTTCGATATATAGAATGTATTTTTAAAAAGGTAGATACTACTGGCCTATCTATCTTATTATAAAGAAACATCTGCCATTAACCAATCAGCAATCACTGATAATTTTTAGATCTAAGCAGTTCATTGACCAAATATTGATTCAATACTTATTTTGTGGAAAACATAATACTCTCACTATAGGAAACGAAAAGTTGAGTGAGACAATTAACATGTTGAGAGACCATGTGATAATGGGGCCATGCAGTGAGGCAGGGGTCGTGGTGCTAAACCCACGTTCTACTCTAGACATTGGTCAAGTTGTTTAATCTCTCCTTACTTTGCTTCCCTCTGTCTTATGAGAATAATTAAAAACAGTTATCTCCAAGGCTATTTTTATAGTAAATCTTAGTAGACTACATATATACAGAGGGTGCCAAAAAACATACATACACATTTTAAGAAAGGAAAAAAAACTGTTAAAATTATGTTGATGGTAACCACTTTGAGCACCTCTTGTAATTGCAGAAGTCAAACATGACTTGTATTCATCTTTTGTTATCAATATATATTGAGTATTACAATTTTAAAACAGTTCTTTCCTTTCTTAAAATGTGTATACATTTTTTGGCATGATTCCCTGTGTATTTTCCATTTTTCAGCTGATTTCTCTTTCATAATCTTTTTCAGAGAAAATATACGCGTTTGATTAGAACTTACTCATTAGCATTGCATCATCAATTCTACTAAACCTCCTGTATGTTTTCAATTTCTCTGTCACCCCTTCTATAATAATAAAATAATTGTCCCAGTTCATAATCTAAAGCCCGCTCTACTACTTTTGTCCTAGATCCCACTCAGTCTTACCTTCTCAAGCACTTTCTCTATCTAAATAACAGCTCCTTCTCCTATATCATCAGTATATTCTGATCTACTGAATTATAATGTCAGCATTACACTAGTCTTTAAAAATAAGACACCCTGAAATTAAAACCAAACAAAACAACTCCCTCTGAACACATTTTCTCTGGCTGCCATACCATTTCATGACTCCCTTTCCCCAAATACCTCACCTCTTTCATTGTCACCATGACTGTCCCACCTTTCATTCTCTACTCTCCATTAGACCTATTGTTATCACAATTCTAAAGGGGTCCTTAAACCAACCAGTGCTGAAGCCAGTAGTAAATTATTCATTCTCATCTGACTTGGCTTCTCAGTGGTATTTTCCATGGCTGACCATGCTCTCCTTCTTGAAGTACTGTCTGTAATTCTGTGGCACCATTTTGTTTTTTTCCACCACTTTGCTGGTTCTTTCTCCTCTAAGAGATGTCTAATTGCTAAAGTGTCCTAAGGCTGAGACTTCAGCCCATTTTCTCAACCCATCTCCAACCCTGATCTCTCCACTACATGCCAGCACCATTTATCCTACTGCTTATTTGATATCTTTTGTGCTTCTAACAGTATCTCAAACTTAATATGAGTGACAAGAAGACGTTGCCCCTGCCACCTGCTTTTGGCTCATCCCATCACTTCAAGTCACTTTTTCTCTTCTGTCTCTTATTCCTGCACCTCCACATCTATCGATAGGCCCCTCCAATCAGCATCTGAGATTTCTTGCATCTCACAGCTTCTTATCAGCTCCTCTACTAAAACACTTATCCAGGCTACCATTGTCACTAACTTGAACTTCAGAAACACACTCCAACATAACTTCCCTGCTACTCCTTTCTCCCATATAGCTGTTCTTCACCCAGCAGCGAGGATGATGTTCAGAAAGCAAAAATCAGATCCTGTTTCTCTTTGCTTAGCATTCTGTTCACTTCTTGAAATCCTCAGTATAGTGTAGACACTTTACCATAGTCAGCATTTCCCTTGAACATGACATGTATTATCATCTTAGGACCACTGAACTTCCTTTTTTGGGCTTGGAATATTTTTGTCCTAGATCTTTGCATGGCTGCCTCCTTATGCTTCAGAGAAGCGCTGTCACCTAGTCAGAGGGTCCTTCCACAATCACCCTAGCTAAAGGATACCATCGCATTACTCCCTAAATGAATATCTCGTTTTAATTTTCTCTGCTGTTTATCACTTGAGTAAAAAAATTATCTTCCTTAGTATTTTGTTTACCTATGTATTGTGCGCTTCCATCCCTAGAATGTAAACTACTTGAAGATAGTGATTTTGTCTGTTTTGTTCACCGGTGTGTTTCTGGAGCCTAGAGCAGTGACCTGCTCATTATTTTATGTTCAGTACCTAGCAGAGCGCCTAGCACATCATAGGTGCTAAGCAAATACATACTAAATACACATTATGAAATTCACACGTAATATTGAAAAAATTGTTCCCAGTACATATTATTATTTAGGAATTTTTTAATGGAAAAAAAGCAGCAGCAACGAGGATAACAACAATAATAATAGCTACTATGCCATGGGAAATTGCTATGTGACAAGGATTGTGCAAAAGGTTTTTTGTGAAAAATTGCATTTAATCAGCACAAGAAACCTATGAGATAGAGATGGAGATGGAAATGGAGAGAGAGAGAGAGAGAGAGAGAGAGAGAGAGAGTTACCTACCATCATTTTACATATGATTACAGGGGCTTAGAGAAGCTCCGTAACTCATTCAAGTTCATAGGGTTAGCGAATGGCGGGGGAGGGGTTTGAATCCAGTCCTGTGTGACATGGAATGACAATCCCACCCACCTTGCTGTGCCTAAGGCATCAAAGGAAGCCATTTCAGAGAACTGTAGAACCTCGGGATCCGAAGAGACCTCAGCTGAGTCGTCCTTTCCCACATTCCCACTGAATGATTGCTTGCCATCTGAGTTTAGATAGGTCTCCCTGTAATTTCCACCCATGGTCTCAGTTTCCTTTCTTTCTTTCAGAGAGTTAGTGTGCATAATGACTCATTCCTTTTATCATATACAGGTATTTTTCATTCAGGTGTCTGTAAATGCTGATAACTTTTGGCAATCTCAGTAAACTCTTATAGTTCAAGATCATTCCAGAAAGGAGGGCCAAGTAAACATTAACAACCACCTGTGTTTGGTTGGAACTTGAAAGGACTGCATAACATCAACAAGCGAGCTTTGTCAGTCACAATCTAGACCAGATTAGTCCTAAAGTCCAAGGAAGAACCAAAGTTCATCTTCGTGCAGACGTTTTTGCACAGCTCTCCCGGTTACTATTTCCAAGTTTAAGGAAAAGAAAATGATGAAGGAGAAAGAGAAAACCATTGCTATTGTGAAGGTTATAGACACTTCAAAGTTAAAACTGGTGAGCAAGTGCCTTGTGGCATTCTTTCAATGTTTGGAGGTGAATCCATCTTAAGTACTGAATTTAAACTTTATAAGCTATAATCAGTGAAATTAGGTATGTAGAAATTGATCTTTGAAATATGTAATATATAATCTGCTCTATTGACAAACTGGTTTACTGACAAGATAATTTTCAGTGCTCTGGATACAGTAAAATGTTTATAATCTATTTAGTAAAAAAAAGTTAAAAATAAAGTAATGTTTTATTGTAACTTTTTAATAAAAAACTGAGAGTTCCACCATTTATTTGTTGCAATGTTTACATTCATAACTGCTTTTCTTAGTTTAGTGCTAAATAGATCATATACATATTAAGTATATAATGCAAAAGTATAAGTTACTATTCTGTTTTGTAATTTATCTTTTCTCTTTGAGTTATATGCCAACCAAGGACAAGGGATCACCCACTCCTGCCCAACACATTATTTGTCTTCACTCATCATACAACAAAAATAATAATAGTAGTAACTCAGTGGGACCTCTCTGTTCAGTGTTTGTCATTCAAACCTTATAGCCCTACTTTACCAAATAAAATCAAGTTAGAGGGAGATCAATTGCATGTGTCCTAAAACCGGAAAAACCTAGTTTATTACATTTAAATGAATAACTACCCAGAAGGACAGAAAATAATCTTCTCACTGCCAGTTTTTCATATATGCGTACATTGTGTGGTATGCCTCCCTTACAATGCTCTCTGTTCATGCCTGAAGTTTGTCATCTTTTTATGTCTACAGTTATTTTATCTAATAGTCTCATGCTCACTTTGACCATTTTAGGTTCACTGTGAATGTCTTCACAGAAAAGCAAAATAGGAGATCCAAACAACTCAAAAAATTTTCTCTCAGTTTCCCATGAAACTCACACTAAGTATGTGATATAGATGTAGATATATAGAAATCAAACATATGTAAGTGCTCAGGGTTTTTGTTTTTCTTTTACTATTTATGTTGAAAAATTATCTGGAGATATATATACATATATGTGTGTATATATATATATATATATATATATACACACATATATGTATATATACACACACACACATATATATGTATAATTTTATTTCCTCATATGTATTTATAGTGAAGTTATTTGGGAGATAGATATATCACACACATATACACATATAGAATATACATAATACACACATATATATTATAAAAACATATATACATATATTATATATGTATATGTATACACACTCACACACACACATATACCCCTCCAGAAAATTCTCAGGGTTTTAGGTAATCAATTTTCATGAACATGGTGAGTATGTACTATGGTGCCCTCTTTCTTGCTGAGTGAATGTAAATGAAGAAGGGTAAAACAATAAATGTAATTTAAATTCTTAAAAATATGGCCAAGTTTATTAGTTCGATAAGGTTTTGGTGAAGAAAAATAAAGCAGGCTGCCATGAGGGAAAGTGTTGGAGAAGGTTTGGACCTTAAATCGAGGCTTAGAAGATAGGTTGGATTTTGATACTTAATGAAGGGGTGAGGATATTTGAGGTTCAGAAAATAGCAATTGGAAAGAATAAAACTGAGACAATATAATAAATGGATTCCAACTTTTTTGAATATTCAAAATATTTCTAACCATTAAAAGTGTTAAGACAAGAATCCTTCTGCAATAGGATAGGTAGTAAAGAAATCCCAAGCCCCCTATTTACACAACTGTATAGTTTTGAGATAATTACTTAGTTTTTTCAGTTTCAATTATTTTATATTTAAAATGGGAATTGTAATCACTACCTCATAGAGCTGTTATAAAGATTACTTGAGATGTTATTATTTATTATTATGAGAAATATGCTTAGCTTAACACCTGGCATATAATAAATACTCAACTATCTATGACATAGCATATATGTTATGATAATGTGTGTGTTTTATTATCTTTTAAAAAATTTCCCATATTCATGGATTCCCTATGGCAACACATTTTCCCACAACTCTTGCCTCCTACTGGAGTCTGAATCTATTGTTGGAAGCCATGGCATAGGGTATATGTATGTGGTGATGAGAAATCTTTCATAAGTTGACAATAGTGGTAAATAATGTTGACTAGCTAATGTAGGACCATTTAATAAGACTTGGAAAGCCAGACAAGAGAGTTTGAGCTTAATATATGAGTTAAAGGGGAGATGTTTCATATTTTAGATCTTGAGCTCAGAGAAATCAGAAGAAGTTGTATTTTTTTAAACATGAGTTGATCTGAGAGGGGCAGTTGGTAATTAGTTGAGAGGGATGGAGGGATACTAGATGAAGGGACACAATTTAGGCTTATGGCCCTGAGGAACTTGAGATAGGAGAATAAAGAAGAAAATTTAAACTGATAAATGATTTAAAGAAAAAGAAAAGTCATAACCACGTCATAGAATGAACATAGTATATGGAGAGGGAAGAGGCCAAAACAGTTGGAAAAACATATAATTTAGGTGAATTATTTAAATTGTGCTTTAGCATATTTGACCTGATAAGTATAAAGGGATATAAGAATGTTTTCATGGTTTAGATGTTTCTATAATAATTTTAGACCCAGATTTTATTTTCTCATAGGGCAGCACTTATTTTAAACAGGAAAATATATATTTCTAAGATTATGAAAAATTATTATCTTCTCAAAAACTAAGAGTTTTATCATAGATGGGATTGAATTTTATCATGTACTTTTTCTGAATCTATTGAGATCATCATAGATTTCTTTTTCTCTTTTAATGTTTATTAAATGTACTTATGGGAAACCTAACTTGATTATAGTGAATTATCTTGTTTAAATTCTCTTGGATTCATATTGCTAATGAAATTTTGCTTAAGATTTATAGTAATGAGTGAAATAGGCCTATAATTTTTCTTTTTCATAATGTCTTTGTATGGTTTCAGTCTAAATGAATTGGGACATATTCCCTTTTGTGTCTTTTGTCTGGAAATGTTTGTGCAAAATTGAGATGATATTTTTCTTGAAAATGTTAACACTTTAGCCCATAAAAAACATCATGTCCAGATATTCTTTTTGTGTAATATGTTCAAAGTTTATTTTGATTTCTGCAGTAATCAAAAGACTGTTCAAGCTATTGATCACTTCTTCAGTCAGTTCTAAATAATGCTAATCACAATCATTGGCATTCACAGTTATTGTAGGTAATATCTCTTATTAGTCTTTTATTGTGGTACAAATATACATAAAATTTGCTCTCCTATACGTTTTAAAGTGCACAATTCGGTGGCATTAATTAGATTCACAATGTTTAACCATCACTACTATCTATTTCCAGAGCTTTTTCATCATCCCAAACAAAAACTGCATCTATTAAACAATAGCTACCCATTTTCCCCTGTCCTTCATCCCCAAGTAACTTCTATTCTACTTTCTGTCTCTATGAGTTGGACTAATCTGGTACCTCTTATGAGTGGAATCATACATTATTAGCTCTTTTCTCTCTGGGCTATTTCACTTAGCATAATGTTTTTAAGATTCATCCACGTAGTAGCATGTATCAGAATTTTATTTCTTTTAAGGATTTTATGGTAATACATTATATGCACAAGGTGTGGTCAAAACATATGGTGTACGTCTAAATAAAAAAAAAATATTACAGTAAAGAACACATTGCCATTAGTTCCCCTCAAAATAATCCTCCTCGCTTTGAACATACTTATACTATTGTTCTTGCCACTTTCTGAAGCAGTTCTGGAAGTCCTCTTGTGTGTCTGTAGTTGCACTGTCGTGGCTGCCTTGATGTCCTCAATCGACTCAAAACATTTAACTTTCATGATCATTTTGACTTTGGGGATGAGCCAGAAGTCACATGGTGCCAGATCTGGTGAATAAGGTGGATGTAGACACACCATAATGTTTTTATTTGACAGAAATTGCCATACAAGAAGCAATGTGTGACACAGAGACTTTCCATTGTGATCACAAACTACAGTGAATGCTGCTGCCGAGTGCCATCCAACAGAAAGGCAGGATCTTCAATACGGGAAGCAGCACGTCAAACCTTAGTAACAGTGTGTGGCAAGTTTCAACCTGTTCTGTGCCGTCATTTGGGTGTGAGCTACAGTTGAGAGAAGGTGTGTTTTAAAGTGTGCCATAAATCATCCTCCATCATGACAATGCTCTGCGTCACTTCTGGTATAACAATTTCTGTCAAATAAAAATATTACAATGTGTCATCATCCACCTTGGGATCTGGCACCATGTGACTTCTGATTCTTCCCCAAAGTCAAAATGATTCAGGACATCAAGGCAGCCATAACAGCACAACTAAAGACACTCACAGAGAGGACTTTCAGAACTGCTTCAGAAAGTGGCCAGAACGATGGGATCAGTGTGTTAAAATTGAGGGCGAATATTTTGAGGGGATAAACGGTAATGTGTCTTTTACTGTGATCTTTTTTTTAATTTAAACATTCACCATATTGTTTGATCACACCTCGTATGTACCACGTTTTATTTATTCATTAAGCTATTAATGGACATTTAGCTTGTTTCCACCTTTTGACTACTGTGAACAAAGCTGGTACAAACATTGATGTGTAAGTATGTGTTTAAGTCTCTGCTTTTAATTCTTTTTGGTGTATACCTAGAAGTGGAATTGCTGGTCATATGATAATTCTATAGCTTTTTGAGAAACTGACATGCTGTTTTTCATTGTGGCTACATCATTTCATTCTCCCCGATGGTAATACACCAGGTTTCCAATTTCTCCACATCCTCACCAACACTTGTTCTTTCCTTTTCTTTTAATAATAGGCATCTTTATGAGTGTGAAGTGGTATCTCATTGGGGTTTTGAAGTAGTATCTTACTGTGGATACTTCCCTAATGACTAGTGATGTTGAGCATCTTTTCATGTGCTTATTTGCAATTTGAATATTTTCTTTCAAGAAATGTCTATTCAATCCTTTGCCCGCATTTTAATTGGGTTGTTGTTGTTGATTTGTAGGAGTTTTTTAGAATATAGTCTGCATATTAATCTCTTAGATATATGATTTGCAAGTAGTTTCTCCCATTCTATAGGTTGTCTTTTTCACTTTGCTGATAGTGTCCTTTGATGCACAAAGATTTAAATTTTGATGTAGTCCATTTTTTCTACGTTTTGGTTGCCTGTGATTTTGGTATCATATTCAAAAAATGATCTCTGAACCCAGTATCATGAAGATTTTCCTCTATGTTTTTTTTTAGGAGTTTCATAGTCTTAGTCTTATGTTTAGTTTTTAAATCCATTTTGAATTAATTTTGGTATATTGTGTAAGGTAAGGGTCCAAGTTCATTCTTTTGTATGTGTATATCTAGTTTCCCCAACCCCATTTGTCAAAAAGATTGTCCTTTTCTACTGAATGGTCTTAGCACCATTGTGAAATCATTTGACTGTATATTTGAAAGTTTATTTCTGGGCTCTCTATGCCACTCCTTTTGTCTATATGTCTGTCTTTTTGCCACACTGTTTTGATTACTGTTGCTTTATTGTAACTTTTGAAATCTGGTAGTGCAAGTCCTCCTACTTTTTTTTTTGTTTTTCTTAAAGCTTGTTTTTGCTACTTGCGATCCTTGAGATTCCATATGAATTTTAATATAGGTTTTTCATTTTCTGCAAAAAACAGGATTTTAATAGAGATTTAATAGAATCTGTATGTCACTTTGGGTACTATTGTCATTTTAATGATATTAAGGCTTCTCATCAATGAATACGGGATGTCTTTCCATTTATTTATGTCTTCTTTAATTTCTTTAAGCAATATTTTTTAGTTTTCAGTGTATAAGTCTTGCTTCCTTGGGTAAATGTATTACTAAGTATTTTACTTTTGATGTTATTGTAAATGGAATTGGTTTTTTAATTTCCTTTTCAGAGTGTTCATTGTTAGTGTATAAACATGTAACTGACTTTTGCATGTTGGTTTTGTACCTGCAACTTTGCTGAATTCATTTATTAGCTCTAATACCTGGATGTGTGCGTGCATGCATGTGTGTGTGTGTGTGTGTGTGTGTGTGTGTGTGTGTGTGTGTTCACAGGGTTTTCTAAATACAAGATCTTGTCATCTAAGAACAAAGATCATTTTAATTATTTTTTTTCCAATTTGGATGACTTTTCTTACTTTTCCTTATCTAATCTCTTTGGCTAGAACTTCCATTTCTATGTTGAATAAAAATGGTGAAACCATGCATCCTTATTCCTGATCTTAGGAGAAAAAACTTACCGGTTAAGTCTCCATTTGTACTCTAGTTACATCTTCCTTTCACTTAAAATATTTCTTCTTTCTTTTTAAAAAATCAGTCTTTCCAGAAGAATGTCAATCTTGTTAATTAAAAAATAAACAACTTTTGCCTTGTAAATCTTCTCATATTGTTTGCTTTTTATTCTTTCACTGGTTTATGCTTTTACCACCTGTTCTACTATCTTTTGGCTTTTTGGTTATTTTCCTAGCTTCTTGAGAATGATAATTTATCAAATATTAAAATTTTATTTATTTTTCTCATATGATTTAAGGGTATGAATTTCTTTTAAAGCATTGTTTTGCCATATCCCAGAAGTTTCTTTATGTTTGTTTTCAGTAGTATCTTTCATTTATTTTTAAATTCTAGCATTTATTTATTTTTAAATATAACATCTTTTTTACCCTTGAATTATTTAAAAATTTCCAAATAATTTGGAAATTAGGGACTGTAAGAAGTGTGTTGAAGATTTCTTTTGGCTAAGTTCACAGTGAATATTTGTATATATTCCATGTGTACTCAAGAAAATGTTATATTCTCTTATTTTTGGATGTAAAACTATATATCTATCTATTAGGATGAGCTTTTAGTTTTATTGTTGAAATCTTGTGTAACATTAGTGATTTTCTTTTTTGTCTGTTTGACTTTAAAAATGAAAAGAAAGGTTGACACTTCCCACTACATTGATCGATTGTTAGTCTCTCTTTGTAATTCAAACCATTTTGTTTCACATATTTTGAAGTTATTAGGTGCATGCATGCTTGTAATTGCTATACCTTGTTGGAGAATTGAACTCTTGATTATTATATAGTGACTCTATCCCTGATACTTTTTCTAATTTTAAAACCTATTTTCTCTGATATTAACAGTCATGTCAGTTTTCCTATGGTTATCATTTGCTGGATATATCTTTTGCTACCCTTTAACTTTTAAGCTTTGTGTGTTCTTTTACTTTGGAGATTGTCTCTTATAAGCTACATATATCTAAATACTGTGTTCGTGTCCAAACTGTCCATCCTTTAGCTGAGGAGTTTGACCTAATTACATTGATTATTATTATTGACATATTTTCACGTATTTCTCTCATCTTTATTATTAAAGTGTGTCCCATACTTTAATACGTTTTTTCTTAGTACTATTTTTTTAACCACTTTCATATCCTTTAGGCTCTTCACTACCACAATCATACTGATATTACCTAGACTTAGTACTGATTTATATGTTATATATTTTACTTTATCTTTGACCTTGGTTCCTCTCATCTTTTTTTATACCCAAACTGCTTTACCAAGATAATTGATCATTTTATTTCATATTTTTGAGGCATATCCTTTTCTATTTAGGTACTTCATCCAAAATTGTTTTCTGTGTTAGTCTTTTTGGGTAAACATTCTTAAGTATTTTATACCTCTAAGAATATTATTATCATGCTCTAATATGTGGATGACATTTGGACTGGATATAAAATCATATTTTAACTTCTTTTCTTTCAACATTTAAAAAATACTGGTTCACTTTAGTTTTCAACTAATTTTGCTCTTGAAAAATCTTACGTTAATGAGATTATTGATGCTTTAGACATAATCTCTTTCTCTATTTAGGCTTTATATTTTTCTCTTTATCATTGTGCATTTTTAAATTTTAATACAATGTATCTGGGTGTAGGTTTTTCCTTTTCTTTTTTTTCTTTGGCATTCTATAAGCCCTTTGATTTTTAAATAAAAAAATGATAAAACAAAATTAAAGAAATAAATAACAAAATAATGATAAAACAAAACACTAAATAAAAGACTAAAGTCTTTTATTTAATGTTAATTCTATGAAATGCCTTCACATTATTTCTTAAAATATTTTTTTCTTTCAATTTTATTTTTTTTCTCTCTGAGACTGCTAATGTATGTTTTTTAGTTCTAATAATTCTGTCTTCCATACTGATTAAATTTTCATTTATATGTTTAGTTCTTGGTCCATTTCTTCATGCTCCTGAGAGATTAATTTGGTTTTATGATTTACTAATTTCTTTATTCTTTTCTCAGTGTATCAATTATGCTATTTTTTCATTCTTCAGATTTTTTTCAAGTATTACATTTTCATACCTCTGATTTCTACTTGATCACTTTCACCATTTTTACATTTATTTGTTCTTATAATTTATTATAAATATCTTCCTTCATTTCCATACAAATATACATGGCTATTTAAGAACTTGGTTTATGTGATATTTATTTATTTTTATTTTGCTTTTGATGTTATTTCTAACTGCATTTTGTTTTACTTCTGATATAGTTGTTTTACTCAAATGTTTTGATATTTTGACTTGTGAGCTCATTTTCTTCAGAGAATATTGGCTACTGTGAAAAGCATTGTATAGGTGAGAAAATCAGATCCCAGTCCTTTTCAGTTTCTGTGATCTTAGTAGTGGAAAGGTGATTAAAATCTAGGGTGGAGAACCTTAGACAGCAGGAACCACTGTTAATCACTTCTCACCTCAAGGCAACTTTTTAAATCAGGAGTTTGCTTTTTTTTTTTTTTTTTTTTTTTTTACCAGTAGGAAGTATTGTCTCAAGCAGTATTTTCTATTTTGTTGAAAAGATTTTCTGATAAATTCTTTATTATATCTTCAAATTTTATGAGTTTGTGTTAATAGTAATATGTTCTTTTATTGTCATTTTAAAGGTTTTGCTTTACTGAAAATACAATCTGTTTTTTAACCTGAATAATAAATATTTCTTCATAAACTATCTATCCATTTGCCAACTAATATACAAAATAAAGTCAACACGTATACCTCATTACCTCAGTGAATTATACCTTTGAGAAAAGTAGATATAATTTTGCTTTGTAAACTCGTTCAGATGTGCACGTAATCTTTAAATTTTCACTAACATTGTACTCATATCTTTTAATGGAGAAAAGGCACTTTAGATCACATGAAGTGTATTATACTTTGAAATTGAAACCAATTGTCTAATGATATTCAAAAAGTGATTAGCCATTTACATGAAATAGAGTAGTATCTACAGCATAAAATTAAATAGGATATTAATCATTGTGCTTTAGGGCATAAATTAGACAACCACCAAGGTCAGGAGAAGATGTAATATGCCTATGGTTAAGCAGGATTAGATTCATTATCAGAATCCAGCCCCATTTCTAAGGAAAAACACTTTGAGTATGGTTTGACCAGATAATATTGGACCCAGCGAAATGCTATAGTTAGAAAACTATCACTTTATTCTTACAGTGTATATGTAATATGGCTCTTTTCTTAAACATTTTTGCAATTTGCCACTGCTGCATTGAAATCCATCTGATTCAAGCTCTTCAGAGAGAAGTGCCCTGTCCCTAGTCCTTTCCCCTTCCTTCCCCCTCACTCCCTGTCTTTTGTTTGGCATGACCATTATGCTTCTCAAAGGCACTGTGGAAATGTACAGTTCAGGATGGTGATGCTTCAGCTTATCACCAACACGGTTTTCAAAAAAGATCTTGGAAACATTTTACTTTTACAAATATGACTAAACGACTCACATGTTAGGGAAATACCTGCTTTTAGAACTTCCTTAGTGTGTTGTTCTGATACTAATCTGATACTGATACTCTATCCATTTTGATCAACTTTGTCCCTATTTTTCAAATGAGAAAATTGAGAAGCAATAAATTCCCCATTTAAGTAGCTCCCTTCCAAGATCTATGAGTGAAAATGCATTTCAAAACAATGAGTTTATATAAAAGATAGATGAGGAGTCCTAATAAGAGAACATAATGAAAAAAACCAATAATAGAAAACATACATCAGAATTATGTCCCTATTGATAATGTCCCTACTGATATGCACGTGCCCTTACATATTGGCCTGATTTCCACTGTATTTTCAAGGTTTTTTCCCCTCAGAAATATACAATAATTATTACATATAGTTTAATGGATTATTATGTAAGAAATTAATTTTGATCCTATGTTCTTTCCTCATATTTATTTCCAGTCTGACTTTATCAGTATTAAAAAAAATTCCCTCAGTTTGAATTGGAGTTTTACAGAAAGAGGGGCTAAGGGATTAACAGTCTTAGTGGCAATCTGGTTATAGCTTTTTTTGATTATTTGTAGTGTTTCTGGTCCTTAAGAAAAGAAAAATATTACTAGTTATTCAGTACCTGGTTTACTGCCCAGAGATGAAATAAAGATACATAGGATGCAAATATTTCAAATGTTCAATTCATACATACATTTTAATGTAGTTTGTTCTGGAATAATGAATATTAACTTGAATTATGAATGTTATTTAAATTTGATTTTCTTGGGAGATCAAATCAATAAGCACATTTAAAAAATAAATTGGTATAATTTTGAATTGTACATAAAGCATCTTAGCTTTCTATATAAATTGTTCCCAGCAGCATTTTAAGAATTGTGGTGTTACTATGGGAATAATTAGACGTACCCTATATCCACTAGAGGAAAAAATAATCTTAGACTGCTTTTGGTTACCAGCTGGAATATTTATAATAATTTAGAACATCAAGTGTACAATGAGAAAAAGTATGTCTTCCAGACAAGAAAGAAGTTTCTCACTTAATTAACAGTGTAAAGCACCTCTTGACTGTGACTTGCTGATGGCACTGGTGGTGTTAAGAAGGCTTCCAAAATGTGTAGCCATTATACTTAATTTATGATATGCAATGGACTTTCTAGCTTGGCTAGTATGTGTATTGATTTTTGTCCTAATGATATTTTTAATCTTATTCATTTATAACCAGGTAATGTGCTGGATAGAACTTCTATAACTTGGCAAATATTAATCAGAATTTTCCTTCATGAGTGAACTAATTTCCTTTTTTTTTTTTTTGCTTAAATACAAGTAGCTTTTTGCAACATATCCATAAGCTTCCTGTATTGATTTTTAAAAGTCAGTGCAAATTCACTTTACTTACAATTAAAATGCTACATGTTACAAATTATTATTAAAGGGACAAATTTAAAATATACAACCAAATATATCAATGTCCACAGAAGGTTTAATTGACCTTTTCTTCTGTTTTCCTCTAAAGTTATCTGGAAGTATTTTGGATGTGTATAGTGGTGAGCAGGAAATTTCACCAGTTAACATGGGCCTTACAAGTGCTTCCTGTCCAAGTGCTCTACCAACAAAACAAGAAATTACAGGTAATGTTCTTTTTATAGATTTATTCTTTGTAATGTCAACCATATAAGATATGAATGACAAATATTACCAAGCTAAATAATAAAAATATTATCAAAATTGTCAAAGTGGGATACTTTTAGAGAGTAAATCCATCATTTTTTTCCTATGACAACCAAACCATAAGTTAATATAACTTACAGTTCAACTGAATTAATTCAATATTCTGTCTCTTTCTCTCTGTGTGTGTGTGTGTGTGTGTGTGTGTGTGTGTGTGTATGATACCAAAAAATGTATACACATTTTAAGGAAGGAAAACTGTATTAAAATTGTAATGTTCAATATATACCGATAATAAAAGAGGAATACAAGTCGCGTTTGACTTCTGCAATTACAAGAGGTGCTCAAAGTAGTTGACTGGCAGACATCAGCGTCCAGAGACTTCTGATTACAGTGAACTACTGCTTGAGCAACATTGACCAAGGTGTCCCCTTGGTATATATTTTTATGGCACCCCCGGTGTGTGTATGTGTATCTGTGTGTGTGTAAAATATATATATATATATATATATATATATATATATATACACATATATATATATATGTATATATATACATATAGCAGGTTGACTAAGTATTCAACTTAACATACATTTATTTTGATATTAAATAGATGAAATTTATTAACATGGTTGCAAATAATATATTAATATATTAGGGAAAATTAGCCCTTTTTGTATGTAGAATTTGTTGTGAAACAAAGAACGAGATTTTCTCTTTTAGCTTGTTCTATGAATTTCATGATAAACTCATGTTTAACTTTCTCAAGTAGATTTCAAAAACAAAACAAAACAAACCCTTAATTTTAAATAGTACATTTCAAAATTGTCACAGCTCAAAGGAATTACTGAGACACTGTCAATTTCCTCCAACACAGAGATGAGGAAATCAAGGGTCAGAAGAGTTACTTTCCCAAAGTCACACAGCTGAGTAGAGGGAGAAATGGATCAAAATAAGGATTTCTTGACTTATAAGTCAGTTGTTAATTCCTCCATAAGAATAAAAGGAAATTCAGTTGAAATTTCTGTAAAACATTTTTAGTTTGGAGCCCAAACATTGGTCTTTAATAATTTTTACACAGCTAATATTCACATTTTTAGTATATACAATATGTCCATTCTTGGACTCTAATCAATAACTCAAAAATGTCTATGCTTTCAAATAATTTTGATTAAAATTAATAAATTAATTTTAAATGAAAAAATTTAAATAAATATATTTCTATATTACCTATGTTAAAAACTAGAATTATTCAAGGAACACTGTATTAATTATTTATTTCTGTATAACAAATTACCGCAAAACTTAACAGCTTCAAATAATAAACACTTATCATCTCATATAATCTCTAAGGGTCAAAAATTCAAGGGTGGCTTAGAAAATTGGTTCTGGCTCAAAGTCTCTCATAAGACTGTAGTCGAGATGTTGGCCAGAGAAGCAGACATTTGATACTTCACAGGCAGGAGGATATGTTCCTAACGTGGCTTGCTCACAGGTCATGCAAGTTAGTGCTGCTTCTTGGTAAGTGACCTTGGTTCTTTACCATGTAGACCTCTCCATAGGGCTGGTCAAGCATCCTCATGACATGACAACTGGTGATCCAAGACACAGCAGATTGGAAGTTAAAAATGTCTTTTATAACCTGGTCTTGGAAGCCACACTAGTCTTTTCCACAATATTCTACTGGTTTCACAGGTCAGCGCTATTCAATGTGGGAGGGAACTATCAAGGGTATGAATATCATGAGTGAGAATCATTGTGGCCCATGCTGGAGACTGTCACAAATGCTCCAAACATGTAACACATACAGTGTCATTTACTGCAATTGTAGATTTGTTTGATAGGAATATCTAAGAAATGCAGTTTGTTCCAATTCCTGGAAAGTAGAAATCATAATCATTTAAGAAAAATGTAAGTTGTAAAAATTTAGGTTGGAATAATTTTGAATAATCTTAAAATTCTGAAAACAATAGTTGAGCAGTTTAAT
Source organism: Rhinolophus sinicus (assembly GCF_036562045.2). NCBI lineage: Eukaryota > Metazoa > Chordata > Mammalia > Chiroptera > Rhinolophidae > Rhinolophus > Rhinolophus sinicus. The sequence goes on from NC_133760.1 coordinate 76,875,934, forward strand.
ATTTGCTGTGCACTGTACCTCTTTTAACCACCCTAATGATTACCAGATAGGTATTATACCAATTTTGTGAATGAGGAGACTGAGACAGAGCATTTAGGTAATAGATTACATGGTATTAAATGGAGGGCCAGAATACAAATTCAAGTTTTACTACTCAAAGCCTAAAGGTTTGCTATTGCTTCTTAGTAAAGAGTACTCTACTCCAAATTTCTAAATGTTTGCATAAAAATAGCATTATACCATTCGGATAAGTAATACTGTATTTTCACCTAGTATTCCTGAATTATGTAGGGAAGTAAAGTAAAACTAAGTACTGTTTCAATTATTTCCTGTTGATCAGAAACTGATACTCGAGCTTTGGCAAAAGAGAGACAGAAAAAGGACAACCACAACCTCAGTGAGTATATTTATTTTCCGATTATCCAAACAAAATGAATTAATGCAAGAGGAAATGCATGTAAGTTAAAATGTAAGGTCTTTCATTGTAACTCCATAAGTATTTTGAGGTCAGACGATCAGAATTAATAGTACATACTTACTATGTAGTTGAGCTATTTGGGGGAATTTAAATGATGTGAACTGCAGAAAAGCTAAACACTTTTATGAAGTGAAACATCACAAGTTCTCTCCTTGATCACTTTCTCTCAAGAAGGCTGCATGTGATGGAAATAAGTGCACTTAATTACATTTGAACTCTGATATCATTCATGACTCAAAGGTTTAAAGAGATAAATTGATTTTAGAAAAATTCACACCATTTTAATTTTAATAGCAAGAAACATAACCCTAGTGTCATGCAGGGTGTCATGCAGGGTCGCTGGTCCTGCTACCCACATAAAAATGCAGGACATGGTGAGGCCAAAAAGGAACACCCACGGAGCCATAGATAGGGGAGTCATACCACAATATTCTCGTTGACAGCTGGGTTGGAGACACAGGAAGCAGGAGCCACAGGATCCACAACCTGCCGTCTGCTTCTCTCTCTGCCAACCAATCCACCTTGCTAGCCGCAATCCGCAATCTGCGCTTGCCAGCCACCATCTGCTTGCTAGCCCCCATTTGCTGCTAGCGTAGCCACGGCAGTTATATTAGTGGCCAATGGCTCACTGGTTACAGCTGACGGCTAACTAGCCACAGCTGATGGCCATTTACTACTGGCGTTCACCTTTCCATGTGAGGGTGTGAACCTGGAAACTGCACTCCTTGCTCTGTCCTCACACCCAGGTATTCATCTTTCTGTGTCAATCTGCTCCTCCCTTCCTAATCATAAGTTATCTGAAATGTATTGCTTGTGTGGATTGTTGAAATCCACCTCTGCAAAAAAAAAAAAAAAAAAGTCTCTGATTCCTTTCTGGGGGGCAATTTAACTGATAACAGATCACATGAAATGGAGAAATACAGGCAATGAAAGTAGGTTAGCAGCAGTGTTGAGTTTAATAGTGTTTGGTCATGTCTCAAGTGCTTAGCTGTCTCAAATGAGCTTCGCTAAATGAGTGTGAATGAAGCCTTTTTGTTCTGGGAACCAAATGAAAAAATGAGAAAAGAATAAAATAAAATAAATAAAAACTTTAACGCTCTAAAACAAACCAGGAATTTCCTTACATGTGATCAGCTGAAATTGATTCAATGAGTACCTGTGAAACCTGCATCTGTCTGTCACAGACTGATCAGTTTGCTGACTACATACATGACTGAGGAAAGAGCTGACTGTGGGGACAGAGCCCCAGAAAGTAGTTTACAGGCTCTCGGCCTCACGTGGAAGGGTGCTGGCTTGGGTGGTGAATGGCCGTCGGCTGTGGCTGATTGGCCGTCGGCTGTGGCCGGTTAGCCTATTGGCCGCTGGTATAACTGTTGCGGCTACGGAGGATTGCCGAGGAGCTGAGCAGAGCGGAGCAGAGCCGAGGAGAGCGGAAGAGGAGAGCGGAAGAGGAGAGCGGAAGAGGAGAGCGGAAGAGGAGAGCGGAAGAGGAGAGCGGAAGAGGAGAGCGGAAGAGGAGAGCGGAAGAGGAGAGCGGAAGAGGAGAGCGGAAGAGGAGAGCGGAAGAGGAGAGCGGAAGAGGAGAGCCGAGAGAGAGGAACAGAGGAGAGAGTGGAGGAGAGTCGTCGGTCGGTTGCAGAGAAAACGGACAGCAGGTCGCACGTCCAGTGAACCCAGCCTCCAGTGAGACCATAGTGGTATGACTCCCCTACCTATGGCTCCGTGGGTGTTCCTTTTTGGCCTCACCATATCCTGCGTTCTTGTGTGGGGAGCGGGAGCAGAGACCCCGCAGGCCGCGCTGCCTGAAAGATGGTGCGGTGAGAAGGCCTCCGCGCACGACAAATGGCGCAGCCAGCAGGGTCTCCCGCCCGACACTGACTCAAGGTTATAACAGGTTATAACAATCATTAGGGTAGTGTGAGAGGGAAGTGATCTGATTTCAATAGCCCTTAGTGGTATGGCAGATAAGCTTTGGTTGAGATTCTGAGGCAAGTAGAGCATGAGTAGGGAGAGCTGATTATTGAGAGAAGGAATGAATGCATCAAGGATCTACAGGCTTTCATAGTTTTAACCTGCTAGCTATTCTCGCCTGCTTCTCTTTTCTCTCCTCTGTGTCTGTAGCTTGAACAACAGGTCATTTAATGCAAAGTATGAGAGGTGCCTGGTATGCCCATTATCACAGTGTTTCTAATCTGGATTCCCATACTAAATGATCTTTTTGGAGGTTTCAATGTTAAAAAACAATAATAATATTACATTTCAACTACGATGAATCTAGGACAAGCCCTGCAATTTGTGAAGGTTATGGCAAGAGGACTAAGGAAGTCCACTTGCCCGATGTCTAAACATTTAAAAGTTATAACTCAAGCTAGAAAGTGCTAAAATAAGTATGCTCTCTTCTTCCTAAGGACGGGAAGGCTGGATGTGAGGTTAGAATTCTCGGGTCCTTGGAGTTCTGAGCGGTAATGTCAGGGTTGGGGAATGCCCGCCCATCTCTCTTCCCCCCAACTCCCCCCCCCCCCGTTTTCTTCTGTGCTGCCAATACCCTCAAACATGAATGCGAACTCCTCATCTCATACGTTCAAGCTCCATTCACATCTCTGCAAACAACTGCCTCGTGTGTACCTCCTGGGCCTGGGAGTAAGCATACTGGTGCCATGGTCTTCCCTCAGGAACATGGACCTTGGAAGTGGCATACACAGGCTCTGGAAGGTGGGCTCTGGGCATTTGGCCCGTGCAGATTACTCATGCAGATTACCCAGAGTGCTGCTTAGAAGGGGTTCCCTGGCTCTGCGGCTGCTGCCTTGCTCAGTGGGGAGGGTTGTGGTGAAAGAAGACAAAAGTGATTCCTCTTAAGTATGGGCTCTGGAATGAGGTTGCTCTTACTGGGCCTAAGGACAGGGATAAATGAATATATCAAACCCTTTGTGAAGAGTGAAACCACACAGGGCATGAAATAACAATAAATTCTTAAAATTTGACTCCTTTACAAATAACTAGTACGGGATATGAAAACATCTAGGAACCAAAGTTCTCATTATAATTAGCCATTAAAAATGTATCAAGCACAATCTAAGAAGAGTAATGTATGAACTTCTGATATTTTACATAAGGTGCATTTAAATAATAGATTTTGGAGAAATATTGTAGGACTAAAACACTCCCCTATTTTGAGATAAAATCCTTCATAGCTGTTCTTCATCTTATATTTAAAAGTCTGTTTTATGATATAGGAGAATGTGTGAACACAGAATTATTAATAAATTCTCACTGTAAAATACATATATATTTCTATCAGCTTTACCTTTGTTTATTTTCTTTTCAGTTTTTTTTTTTTTTTTTTTTTTTTTTCTTGCGGTGTCATTGTCTTTTTAATCACATGCACAAAGAAAATAGGATTGGTAAAGAGGGAAAACAAACGCTGTCAAGAATCAATTATATTCCAATTTTAGAGGAATTCCAATGTATTAGTCCTGAAGGTCAAATCCATTCATGGTAAATTGCTTTGTAGAATGAGTTTGCCAAGACAATTGATAGTTTTCATGACTTTCCTTGTTTCTGGTAGCAGATCTTAACTTTTGAACTTGTATTGTTTAAGTATTTTCCAGTGTTTTTGATATATGGTTTTCTCTTTCTTCATGACTGTTTTTTCCTTCAATTCTCTAGAAAGCATTAAAAATGATACTTTTTCAAAAGTATTATATACAAGTATACATTCTAGTTCTTGATACAGTAATAGAGAGTAGACTACAAAACTACTCTATGCTCTATAAACTGGCATTAGAAAAGGTCAATATAGAAAACTACTTCTTTGCATCCTGACACTTATTAAACATCTATCAGATGCCCAGAGAAAACAGTCTTTGAATAAGGACTTGTATCAGAAGGTCTCAAAGTGTGGCCCCTAGACAAACAGAATCAGTGTCACTTGGAAGCTTGTTAGAAATGCAAAGTCTTGGGGCGCAACACAGACATGCCAGATTCAGAATCTGTTGTGTACAAATTTAATAATACCTCCATGTATGTCTGATGCACACCAAAGTTTAAAATCCACTGTTTTGTATATTATTGAAAAATTTTAAATTAAAAAAATATATTTATAGTTAAGTCAACATACATTTATTTAGTACCTCTTATATGCGAATCCATCTGGGGATACAAAAATGAGGAAGAAATGGTCCTTGCCCTCAAGGAGGTTATATTCTAGTTGGGCACACTCACCTACCATGTGCCAAACTTTGTGTTAGGCCTTTAGTGGAGTATATTACAAGGGTAAAGCGTGGTACAGACATCAAAAGATTATAATCCTTATGGACTGACAAAAATGCATGTGTCAAATAGGATATATATATATATACACATATATATGTGCATACATACAGAGGGTGCCAAAAAAAGTATATACATTTTAAGAAAGGAAAAAACTGCATTAAAATTATGCTGATGGTAACCACGTTGAGCACCTCTTGTAATTACAGAAGTCAAATGTGACTTGTATTCATCTTTTGTTATCAGTATATATTGAGTATGACAATTTTAATACAGTTTTTTCCCTTTCTTAAAATGGGTATACATTTTTTGGGACCCTCTGTATATATATACACACATACACATATATCCTATATACATATATATACATATATACACATATGTATTTCAGCATGAGTAAATATTATGTACATATATACATATATACACATATATACATATATACATATATATTTCAGTATGAGTAAACATGGCATTTCAAAGAATAAAATACATGTTTGGGAAGAAAATGTCTTTAAAGCATTGTGAATAATTGGACTAATAATTCTAATATTGTTATTTTTACTTTTAGAATAAAACATTTGAATTTTTATTTATTTTTGGGTACTCTTGACTAAATGGAAAATTTTTGCTCATTGATTCTTTTCAATTATTAAGAAAGTTTACAGCTGACCAATAGTGAATTGTGCTTTAATGAGAATAATAAATAATATTTCTTTTTTAATAGTTGAAAGAAGAAGAAGGTATAACATTAATTACCGAATCAAGGAGCTTGGGACTCTTATTCCAAAGTCTAATGATCCGTGAGTTCAACAATTATTTCTATAATAATGTTGTGGTTTCAATAGCCCCTCCCCCAAAAAATGAGTGGGAGGGAAGAGGGGGCGAGAAGTACTAATGATTAGGAAAGTAAGCAGCTGATGGTAAAGATAGGCTACTTCTGGTCTCAGTTTTAAGGATTATTTAAGGCTGATAGTTATTAAGCATCAAGGTTGTTACTAACGCTTGTCCTTTTGAGTGCTAAGAAATAAGCACATTATTTCTTCTCGGTTCATAGCAGGTCATTCTGTATGGCACCAATACCGACAAATTTAGTGGTAGTGTCAAATGCTGTCTATGACACCCCCTGGTATACTCGATTTATGGTTATAATGACTCTTCCAATGTAAGATTGATGTGTACATGAATATTGAATTGTTGGATTTTCAGAGGTTCCAAAATGCTGGAGACATGAAAGTAAAAAAGGGAATTGTAAAAACATGCTGATTGATAGCAACTACTAATTGGTTATTGCAATGAAGTTTTTAGCCAGGTTTTGGTGTCATACACATACAAAGTCAGTTAAACAAGATGTTTGAGGTTCTCAGTTTCAAGAAATAGTTGATTAATTAAATTATCAATTCAGAATGTGAATGTGTCTCAAAAATCATAAAAACATGATCTGTAGCATTAATGACTTGAAAAATGTTTCATTCAAAGTGAGAATTGTCCTCTTCAAATACTGACAATTGTCTATTATTCAGAAACAATGATGTTTGATAAAGTGACATTTGTGAAATTTGGAAATACTTTTTCCCTAAATCCATTTAGAAACTCAATAATTTGTAATAGAAGCAAATGTGATATTTATCCTTGTGGGCATATTAGATCGAGATGGTGTCTAGAGAAGAATGGCCGAAAGAGCGCTGGATTGGGAGTCTGACGCGCTCAGCCTCAGTGTAGGCCTTGCTAATAACTTAAATCTTTTAAAGTCTCTAAGTAGGCAAATCTTTCTACTAACAGAGAGAATACCCATTTTCCTGATAGGATTTTTTTAACACTTAAAATACAAAATGCCCATTTATTTACCAATAATTTGATAAAAGGTCAAGGCCTTTTTGTTTGAATATGTTTCAACTTTTCTTTTTTACATAAATTGCACTAAGATGTATAGTCTATTTTAATTTCTTTAACATAAAACAAAAACTTACACAACCTAAGTATAGATAAAGTTTTTTAAATGTTTACAGCCTAATTTGTTGCAGTAGATTTTTTAGCAACCTACTTTTACCAACATTTTAACTGAGTTTTCCAAAGCTTTTAATCTAATGTTCCTAAAATCAATAACTTTTTTATAAATGCATTCTTATTTTGCATTCATATCTTTTTAGTTAATGTACTTGTAATTGAACAATGTTACCATAACTACAATGGGCTTTAATTTAACAGCCTCCCGTTAAGTATCAGGAGTGCCCGGGTGTATCAGGAGGTAGCCAGTGGCCTCTCGTATCTACTTTGTTGTGGCTCTAGTCAGGGGGTGCCACACAGGGCAATGGAGAGCATTAATTTTTCCTGAAAGTGATTAGGTAAAGGTCAGTTAAGAGTGCTTCTCCTGTAACTTGTAGAGCTAACCCACAGTGCCAGGGCACGGTTATGTCAGACAGCAGATGACACTATAACATTGGATTCTGAATCCTAATGGAACATCTTGAGATGTCACCATGCCTATAAAACACTAATTGTATGACTATATTTATAAAAATAAAATCAAATAATATGGATGAGAATACTGTATGAATTACAAAGCTTCTGTAAGGGATTATTATTACTCTACATTTTTATAGAAATTTGATTATAAAGGCCTCCTTTCTAGCTTTAATTCACTGTCTAGAACAAAGGAGGGTGAATTTGTTCTGTAAAGGGCCAGAAGTAAATATTTCAAGCTTCGTGGGCCATATAGTCTCTGTCGCAATTATTCAACTCAGCAATTGTGGCATGAAAGCAGACATAAACGATATGTATAGGAAAGAGCATAACTGTGTCCAATGAAACTACTGACAAAACCAGAGTGCAGGCTGTAATTTGTCTACCCCGATCTAGAATATGAAAAATCAATTTATCACAGAATATATCTGAAAGGGACCATAACTGGGAAAACTTCACTGTAAGCATTCTCAAATGTCTTTCTCTTCTTGATGGATCTCAGAAAGGAGGATTATTATGTGTTTTAACTGTATTATGTTATGCAAATATGTAGGCAAATTACATTTATTTTTGACCTAATTGAAAACATTAGTCAAATGTTGAATATGTCTATATGTGAATACATCTACCTTGTATAAGCAGAAAATAGACTTCACTGCTGGCTGGTGCATCCCAGACATTCAGTACCAATTCTGTTGGTATCCTTTGGCTTCCTGTGGCCTCACCTGTTACTCTAGTATCCTTCTTGAGGGTTCACCAATGAGAGTCTCATAGTTGAATCCAGAATGTAGCCTCTTTAAATTGACTTTACCTGAGAAGTAGAGTGTGGATCCATGGGCCTAAGGAGCAGCCATTTACTCTATGAAATTACTTTGGACTCATGTATTGAATTTTCAGATGCTATTATGGATAATATAAATGTTACAGAAAAGAAAATTAGTGAGGATAAAATACAGGAGGCAAGTTTCACTTTGAAGAAACATTTTATTACCATGTTGTGGCAATGATGAAGTTAAAAAGTGGATAAAAAAAATCAAACATGCTTTCGATTTGAGTTTAACAAGTTTCAGGCTAATTTGTTTAATGACTGCGACCATTAAAAGGAGTAATTTTTAAAATTTTAATAAAAAAATAAAAAAATATATATATCAGATTGTAAAATTGTCTAGAATGGGGTTTTTCCAATTGCAGGCCATAACCGATTAATAGATCATGAAATCAATCAAATGGGACAGATGCAGCATTTTTAAACAAAAAACGGACAATAGCATTGAAAATATCAGATGTGTTACATATTACATCTAAGAAGAATAGTAAAACTTTTGAAAACTTCGTTGCAATTTTATGCACTAAGAATTCACTGAGTCACAACAGAAAATATATTTCTTAAGACAGATGTATTTGAAAAAGCAAGAAAGCCACAGATTTGCAGAAAGATTACTTAATGAGTGAGAAGAACTGGGGCTCATCTTCTAAACACCACCTGATATTAGGAAAAGAGCAGGAACCTTAGAGCAGTTGACCTCTGAGGACCTTTCCAGCTCATGATTAGAATTAATTTAAGGATTGGCTTCGGAAATCAAAGCTAATACTGGAAGAAATTTTGAATTTTATGAAATTGCCATTTTTATGTATCAAAAACATTCAGAAATTTGTATTTCTTTGCTAGGTCAAAATAATAAGGTCAGAAGGGAAAATAATATAGTGAACAGCTGTAGTTGAGATATATAGGTTGAGAAAATTAAAACAAAACAAAACAAAACCACAAAAAGTACCATGATAATCTTTTGACCATTGTTAAAAAAATAAAATGAGCAAACACAAAAAGTGAAGAACCTCTACGGATGTGTGGTAGTGGTCTACTTTATACAGGCTTTTTATGAATCATATTTAAAAAAAATTATATTACTAGAAATATAAAATATGATAAGAGCATTAATTATTTTATTGGTGCTAGCAAATTACTATTGTTTTTCTACTTTTTAAATTTATACAACAGATCACAGTTGTTGTTTTTTTAATTAAAGTTTATTGGGGTGACAATTGTTAGTCAGGTTGCATAGGTTTCAGGTGTACAATTCTGTAATACATTATCTATATATCACATTGTGTGTTCACCACCCCAGAGTCAGTTCTCCTTCCATCACCACATATTTGCCCCCTTTTATCTTCATCTACCATCCTCTCCTCCCTTACCCTCTGGTACCCACTAAACTATTGTCTGTGTCTAAACAAATGAAGAAACAAAAACACAGTTGTTGTTGTTTTTTTAAACTAAATTATTCTGGGTTTTTTTCCCGTAGTCAAAATTATTTCCTGCTTTTATGTAAGAATGGTAGTAAATGAGACCTAATAAGACTTTCTAAATTATAAGTTATAAATGTTGATCTAAGCAAGAAAAATCAAACCTGTCATGGTGTCTCCTTTCTTTCTTTCTTTTCTTTTTTTAAAATATTTTAATGCTTTTAAGTGGTTGTGCCCTCCTAAGATGACAACAGACTGTGCATTTTCCATAGTTTTGCCTGGCCACACTTCTAACTCCAGTGTAGATATTTCTATTACCTGCTTTAACTCTAAATGCATTCAAGCTCCTCAAAACTTTTAAGTTCTTCAAAGAAAGTTATTTTGTAGAAAATGAAAAGTCAGTTTCAACATTCATTTCTTAGGCATTCTTTATATGTTTAGTGTTGCTGTCGTACATGATGTTTTCAACGCCTAGCTGCTTAAAATTGTCTCACACATCTCCTTAAGTTTAGAAAACTTAAAATATTTTAAGAAGAAATACATTTACTAAAATGGCTTCAATATAGCATGAATTTTAAAAAAAAATTAGTGAAAATGACACTAGAAATTGAAAGAAGACCCATTGTGTGGTCTCCAGCACTGTTTTGAAGATTGCTTTAGGTCTAAATAAACAGCGCTTTAGGCTTCAAGGGTGGTTAGGGTCAGCCTTTTCATCTCACTCCTATCCTTCAAGTTTTTCTTCCCATTAGAAGAAATGAAACAAAATTAGAGCCATAGGGCTTCTGCTACTATTAGAGTTTAATTCAGGAGTTCACTCTACTTTTCAATTAGATACCTTCTTGCTTTAATGACAAACATAGCCTCTTCCCCCTAGCTTTTCCACCACCAGATAATGGTGAGAAGAATGAGACCAGCAGCTATTATGGCCCTAGAGAACTGACAAAACATTTTCAAACTTGAGACAGGCCACTGAATTGTTTGTGCATTTCAGGAGAAAATGCCTTGTCCAGGCCCCAATAAATATTTTTACCCGCCAGTAAAAACATGCCTTTCCCTTTAATTTGTTACAGCTAGTGGAACTGTCATGTAACATGAACTTCTAATGAGGCGTGTACAAGCCAGATTTTTTTCTTAAAGTATATTTTTCCTCTTTTGATCACTTAATAAATATATATTAAGATAGTGCAAGCATATGTATGTATATATATATATATATATATATATATATATATATATATATGTTCTTAACATATATCAAGATATTTCACTAAGATCATGTAAACTAAAAATATATGCAGTATAATGTCTTTTTAAAATTTCCCTACGTGCTTACTTTATGCTCTATTTAAAACATGTGATGACTCTAAATTGAAAATTCATCAAGATTTTCCAATGGCTCAGGTTAATTTTAGCAGTTAGTTTGGCCCCATTCTCTACACATATTATCAGTTCTCATATAGTATTAAACTCATTGACGTAGTTTTCAGATATTAAAACTAGTAGCTTGTTCTGCAATTCCAGATTTATCATTCTCCTGTCTCAAAAATAAGTTTCAATCATTTTTTGTCTATCCTATAGCCTGAAAGGTTATCTGGTAATGTTGAATTGCATTTATTTATATTAAACTTATTTAAAAATAGGTAGCCAGCTTTTCAAAAAAGTATTGATGTTTTATGTGCAGAAAAATTTGCCAAATAATTCTAGAATGTTTTGTTCTGTTGCATAAGGTGATGTTACAAACTCTGATTTGTTCACAATCACTCAGGATCACCATTCAGGAGGAACCTTATTTTTTTTTCCTTAGAAGCATAAAAGCAACCTTATTAGAAAGTAGGTTAAAAGATTGGTACATTTAAAATGATCTTAAAAAATTTAGGCTTAAATCCTCAGTAATGTACATTTCCTAGTTCATTAATGCAGAAATACCTCACATAGATTTTAATCTTGGAGTTAATAATAAAAGCAATTTTCACTAAAAATATAAAAACTGTAATGGTAGAATCATGATATTGCATTTAGCTCTCCCACTAAAAGTCACTTTATTACTTTCTTTTGACACTTATTTTCATTCTGGGATTAATTTTACTATATAAGGGCTTCTTAACTATTCTATTAAAATTTCTATTCAGAAGCAATAATATCTAAAAGTGAATAATAGTCATGTAAATCATTATTTCATATTAATGTAAAAGATTTTGTAAGTTCTTATGAATTCTGCTGACATGCACAATTGTGAAAAGGTTATCTCTCCATTCTACAGTGATATGCGCTGGAACAAAGGAACAATTCTAAAAGCATCAGTGGAGTACATCAAGTGGCTACAAAAAGAACAACAGAGAGCCCGAGAATTAGAACACAGACAGAAGAAATTAGAGCAGGCTAACAGGCGGCTTCGACTCCGGATTCAGGTTTTTATAATAATGTTGCCATAAATATGACTAACCCGTCATAAGTTTTATTCATTGGTCTCATTTATTTTTTTCTTATTAACAATAATTTTTCCTTCTGAAGGATAATTTTATTGCCTTTTAGAAGTTCATCAATTGGGTTGTTTCAATTAGGTTTTGATTAGGAATTTAGGATCAACATGACTTTAAAAATATATAATGAATGACAACACTAACTGCAAAATGCAGAAAATAGAACTAATTTTATATAAACCCAAACAATATTTTTTCAGCCAAAAAAAATAATAAAGTAGAACATTTGTTTCTCTAGATAATATTGGATACTACATTCTCCCTTCCTCCTTTTATTTCTTTAGTAACGTTGCTACGGATTTCATTGCCTCAAGGCATATTGTGATGGTTTATATTAAGTCACTCCTTGTCTGTTCATGTGACACAAAATATCAAAATATGGGTTTTCATAACTCTCAAGATTTTTATGTAAGCATGCTTATTGCCAGGTAAAGTACCTACTTTGTTTCCATGAAATGGTCCTACAGTGAGACATTAATCTGGAAGAATAAATGGAAGATTTTGCACTATTTCCAGATGTCTGCATTGTAGTCTGAATCACAATGGGACTGTTACATCTCAGGTATTCCTTTAAAGCACATTGGGAGGAGAAGTTTTTTAAAATCTGCGTATTATTCTAAGGGTTATTTTTCAGGCAATAGAAACACACCAGATGTTATTATTTGCAAGAATATTTATAATCTGTATTACTCTTCATTTTGAATAAATTTTAATACCGTGGTTCTATTTCTGATTTATTCTCTAGAGTTAAGTCTACTTTCCAAGTCATTATTTAATTATTCTTGTTTTAAATTGCAGGAACTAGAAATACAGGCTCGTGCTCATGGTCTGCCAACATTAGCTTCACTTGGCACGGCTGATTTAGGTGCGCATGTCACCAAACCACAGACCCATCTTGAGCAGAATTCAGTGGACTATTGCCAACAACTGACTCTGTCTCAGGGAACAAGCCCTGAGCTCTGTGATGAAGCGATGGCCTTCTCTGATCCTTTGTCACACTTCACAGATTTATCATTTAGTGCTGCTTTGAAAGAGGAACAAAGATTGGATGACATGCTACTGAATGACACAATATCTCCTTTTGGAACAGATCCTCTGCTATCTGCTACTTCCCCTGCAGTTTCCAAAGAGAGCAGTAGGAGAAGTAGTTTTAGCTCAGATGATGGTGATGAGTTATAAAAAATAAACTCGCTCAACTCATCAACTAGGAACCAATTCTATGCTGGTGCTATGCAGTTATATTATGTGTTTTATGTATTGCTTTGGCTTCATTTTTCTGGAAAGAATATATTCGTAAAAAAACAAATTTATTAAAAACAACAGAAGAATGAATTCACAGGAAGAAGAAATATGGTGTTGAAGAATTATTGAGGGCTAAAAACATTTTTTTCCTCTTTGACTGCAGAGTTCAGATCTACTTAAATTTTGTTTTCCTAGAAAGAGGTACAAACATAAGAAATAGCTCTTCACTTGATGATGTATTATTGGAACTATTGCAAAGAGTAAACCTACTGAAATCTACAACCTTTTCTTAGTTATTCACTTCCATCTCCTTACTATTCAACTCTTAAAACATTACATTTCCAGAATTAATATCAACAGGTCTGATGGTTCATTTCTCCACTTTCTCCACTGTCTGGTAGCCATGTTGTCTAAAGTTCAATTTTATATGGGGAAATAATAAAAGGATAGATTATCTGTCACTTGTAATTGAAAAGTGAATCTACAATAAAAATTTAAAAAATTTCCACAATGAAATATAAGAAATTTATTAAAAATTTTGATTTCTAAAATTAGGCTCCAATTTCTTTAGTCAGTTTAATTACACAAATTCTAAAAGCATCTTTATATATTTATGAAGACATGCTCTGTTCAGAAAAAGGAACACATTGAATATTTTCCTCAAGAATATGGACTAGAATTTTAAACATACCCCTACACACATGCACACAATGCAGGTAGAATGTATTCTTTTTTTTAATTCCTTCACTCTTCTGATTTTCTATTCTGCATCAGAAATCACATTCCAAATTCTCTTTCTTTATCAAGATGTGATGTTAATCAAGGTAAGCAAATTAACTATAAAATGTCCTGCTAGGATAATTGGTCAGGTATTTAAAAAACTGTGTCCAATATTGGATGTCAATTAATTAGTTTTGCTCCAACTTGACAGAATATTGAAAATTGGACTGCCAACTGACAAAACAATTCATAAAACAGAAACTTTTATTACATTCAGCTCTGAGTTAAAGTTCTCTTCCCATAAGTCCTTAGAGTACACTATGATTTTTTTGCTAGCTTTGTTAGCATTTATTAAACATATTTATGTTTATGATATTTTACTCAAATTTCCTCTTTTGAGCTTGTTTTAGGATTGGGAGTTGCTCTCTGCTGGCTCTCCATGAGTTGTCCTTTCATCAATGAGTATTTATAGAGTGATATTCAAAATTGCCGTAGGTCCTGTGAAAATGTCAACCAAACAAGCCAGATATGGTCTTATTCCTTGGGGAGTTCACAAGACTACATGAGAAACAAAGCAAAAGATAAAAACCATATAGAATTAAAGTCTACGTGCAGCAAAATAAGGTATAAATACAGAAAGTCAGAGAAAATGAAAATGAACGAGGTTTGGAGAATCACAAAAGTCTATAGGAAGAGCAGAATTTAACTTCTTTTACAATTATAAATTGGGTGAAAGGAATGGAAGATAGAGGAATAATATCAACTAAACGATAAAAATGAGAATAAGTTGAGACATGTATTAATGGGACGCTCATTAGAAATAGAACATTCATCTGGCAGTCCTAGAAGATGCCTGTTGGGGAGTTCTGGAAAATAATATTGGCAACAGACTGTGAAAGCCCTTGAAAACTAGGATGAAATGACATAGTAGAAATAGAATGTTTTATTAGGAGAGAGAAGCCTAAAAGTTAAAATGCTTCTGTATATTACTAACATTACTGAGACATAATTTTTAATGAATATTAACTTGGTGATAAATTTTTCAGAGTGTTTTAAGTATTACTCATATGGAAAATACATCATCACAAAATATGAGACTAATGCTGATGAAAGTGGGAAAATATTCAATTTTTATGGTATAATAATTCTCTCAGGCTTAGCTTATAGCCTTAGCTTGGAGTTTGGAGAATTAAAATAATTTTCATTGTTTGACATGGAAAAAAATAATTCTTAATTTATAGGAATAGTCATTAAAACCAGATAGATAAATTCACCTGTAATATGTCATGTGTAAAAGAGCAATAAGATATACTTCCTCAAGAATTTTTGGGAGAACATTATATACGTTTAACTTTCTAGAAAAATTCCACTTTACTACCTGAGTTGATAATTTAACTTAACATTACAAATTATAGAGCAGGAATGTACTTTTGGATCCATGAAAAACACATCATTCTAGGTAGGGGCTAATTTCAGATCTCATATTATCCATTCTCTTTTCTTCATATGCTGAGAGGACTTGCACTGATGATGTCATTACCCCATCATCATTTTCCATTCTGTTAAAATATTACAACCCAGGTATGAAACCCATTCCTTATATTCTTAGCTAATTGTAAGGACTTGACACAGGATGGTAGAGTCGGGACAAAAGAGATCTAGAAAGGGAACTAAGTATTTGTTGTTATTCTCATAATAGCTATAAGGGGATTGTATTAGGTTGGTGCAAAAGTGATTGCGATTTTGCAATTGTTTTTAACCTTTTAAAACGCAATTACTTTTGCACCAACCTAATAAAATGGGTCATAAATTTTTAAAGAGTAAAGAGTGGTGCTGTGTCACAAAAGTTACAGACCCTCTCCCCAGAAAAATACAGAATTGTATATATAGTCAAAGACTTGTATGCACCAAGAGGTGTCAAGGACTTCCTGAATATCTCCTTGGATCCCAGGTGAAGAATTCCTGCTTCAGGTCTGTTACTTTAATAGATAGAATTGTAGCGATGTATCTATCAAGAGATAAGTGTGTAGTTGATGTTACATATAGCAATGGAGGAGGGAGCCCTAGTTATCTCAATGTCATTATCCTAACTTCAATAGTGATGAGGTTGCATAGGAAAATGAAAGTTTACCAAACACTTTATTCCTTTCTAAAAATGTGTAAACATTTTTGACACCCTCTATCTACCATATGTGTGTGTGTGTGTGTGTGTGTGTATGTGTATATATATATATATATATATATATATATATATATATATATATACACTTCTGGCTACATATTTATGTCATATATTTATGGAGCAGTTTCTCCGTGACTATTGGATGTTGTAAACATCTGACAATAACATTTTAAAATGTTGTTCCATCTAATATTTTTCTCTATATTAGCATATTGGCTACTTTTTCCTAGATTCACATTAAGCAACCTTATCTACTCCCAATTATCTTAAAATAACAAGGGCCACCTATGAATAGATATAGATCTTCATAATTTTTTCTTTGTATTCTTCTCAAACTTTTCCCATAACTGAAGAATATATAAACAGACCACATTTCCTCAGTTTATAGACATAATATCAATACCTATAGCTTTCTTTATGTGGGTATAAAAGCTCTAAGTAATAAATAGCCAGTTGAGCTGAGGACATTGAGAAATAGCCTTCCTCCTTTTTTAGCTCATTTTTTTCCACTCACACTACTGTAAATAAAATATTTAATAGCTCTTATTTTTTAAAAAATAGACACAATGAGTTTCTTGATTTGGTTTGCTCACTTACCTTTATGTCAGTGGAGAAGTTAGATTTCACAATGTAAAAGAGAATACTTTTTTCCTTTGTTTTGATAGTTTGATATTGGTATATTCTTGTACTTCAAGGTATTATGAAAATACTTCATGCTGTTCTGATATTGTGAATTTTGACATTCAAATAAATAAATGGTATAACTGAGTAATTCAGTGTTTTTACAGTGTATCTAGGCTGATAACTTACTGACCTCATGCTGTCTAAGATGTAGATGAAAACTGGAATCAACTAATCATTTTGCTGTGTTATTAGCATAAGGTCAACAACCTCGGTTTCTTGAAAACACCTGAAGGATTAACTTTTGCTTTGGTAATGATAGTGGCACTGCCTGTGTGCTCCATGGAATTACACCATTTGCCACCCCCCGCCCACCCCAGTGCCATGCATTTTGAAAAGTATGACAATTTGAGTTAGTGTAAGTCATACATAAAGAAATTGCATTATATTTACTGAATAAATACTAAACACATTTAGAGTGTTGCTGATATAATGTATGATATGAACTTCCTGTAATCATCATGTATTGAATTATGAATAGTTTATCATTTGTATGATTTTAAATTTGTAAACAAAGAAATTATTCAAAAATGATAAAAATAGTTTTAAAAGTTTTTTTCTGTTCTACATTTTTCTGTGAGATTCATAGAGAATTTGAGTATGTAAGAAATTATCAGAAAACAGTTATTCTGATTTTTAAAAACTTCCGCTGGATTCAACCAATTTAACGATGAAATACCACTATCTGCTCCTTTATACATAAAGGGAACTTTTTATCTTCTTGTAAACAGATTTGTGTATTTATTTCTACATATCCAAATGATTTCTATTGTGTTTTCTATTGATGAAATCCTCAGTAAAATGTGTTTTTCCACATTTATCCAGTAGTCTTCAAGAATAAAAAACAAATACTTTTTATGTTTGCAATGCTACCTCTCTCATTCCTGCACTACTATTTTATTTTTAAAATTCTGTATTTTCAATTTTTATTTTCCACAGAAATAAATTTTATTTGTGTGTTATTTAAAGCTGGTGGCTATATATAACAAACAAGATAGAAAATATGCAAAGGAAAGGGGAGACTGTTATTTTGCTGAAAAAATTATTTATAATCAGGAAATTACATATTATCCTTTGATATATGACTACTAAAGTTTAAAACCTAAGTAAATTCAGGATCTTATTTAATAGCATTGCAATTGCTTATGGCATACAAGGCTAAAATTAATTCAACTATTTAATCTTAATAATAACAATGTAGTTTAAAATCTTTGACTTTAATAGTATTTTATATATATATATATATGAATAGCTGAAGTAATATTCCTATAATTTAATCTAACATTGGTTAAATCAAGAAAACATTGTTAGTGTAATAAGGCTGTAGAATTTGTAATTATTGCTATTTTTCATTTTTAATAACAAAGTAATGTATCTTATTTTCTAATATATATATGAATCTTTGTATGCATACTTTTTAAAATATACCACTATTTTCTTTGCTTATGTTAAATGTAGTTATTGAATATTTTCACCTACTTTTTGTGATGCCTTAGTATATAGACCATGCTGGAAAACACAGAGTGGGGACTAATCTGAAGGATAGTTAACAGCCATGAGACTTCACAACTGACAACTGCTCACCACATAACCCACTCTGAAAACGATGATCCACTATTTCCCTATTAATGAAAATAACTGTTACATTCTTTAATATAGTCTCCTGCCATCTGTTTCTCCATGCTGTTATGGTTTTGATTTATGGAAAATATTTATCAAAATGTTGCAAAATTGCTAACAGGCATAATTGTAGCTGTGAAGTCACTAAGAAACTCTGCAAATCTTTTAATATACTACATGGTCCCCAGACAATCTAGGATAAATAGAATACTGTATTTTAATATGTAAAACATTTTAAAGCTGCTAATTGGTATTGACTAGACATATCCCTTGATAATGAAATGAATAAGGATTTCAGTTAAATGTTAAGACTTTCTAATATTTAATACCATGTTTATGAATCTTTTTCTACAGACTTCCTTCAAAATTAATAAAACAGTACAGCTCTGAGTTGACTATAAAAGATGGTATTGTTTTTTAAAAAAGTTATAACAATTTTCTTAAAGCATTATCAGTACCAAAAAACTACTAATCAACATAATTTCTGTGTGGAAAGGAATAACCAATCTAATATAGATAAAAATAAGTCAGGATGATTTTTTCTGACACTATTCAAATTGAAAAGATGGATGACTGAATGGATTTTATACTTAATTATTTATTGTGTGTCTATGTACATGCATGGTGTATTTGGGTATAGACCCGTGTGCCCATGTGGGAGCTTATAAAATGGTTTTCTAACATCTGATATTAGAAAGGTCTCTAAATGTAAGAATATGTTATTCTTTATTTGAACCTATGCCTAGGCATCATTTCAAGCTATCCCTAAATCTTGAAACACACACACACACACACACACCTTAGTTTAGTCAAAAATATGGAAAAGATAAAGTTGTAACAGGTTTTAATATTTTTGTTAAAATAAGTGATATATGCAGCTATAAAACATTTAGTTACAACATAAGCATTGATTTTATTGACCATCAGAAGGAATATTAAAACCCACCTAAAAATTTGTTGTTACTAACACCTGCAGAGTTCTAGCTATGGGTGGTTAAGTGGTAAAATACAATAAGGCTTACTGGGTAAGTAATGGATACCCATCATGTTAAATATATATCATTTTCATTAATTGACACCATAAGACAAGAGTACAACATTCTAGATGGTGATGATTTTGATAAGATTGACCACATTGTGGTTAAGTATATAATTCACGTAATAAGAAAAAGGTGCCTGCAGGCTATTGTTCCTAGCATGGATTAAAATTTACATATTGCTTCTCCTTATGTCAAAACATCTGGTGCCTGCAAATGCTAACATATCCTTAAAAAGTTTCACAAGCTGGGAAAAGTGGATTGGAAACATTGCATGTGAGTCATTCAAGCATTATAATAGAATAAGAGCTATGTTCAGAAAAAATTGAATTGCTACAAACAATACTGTAGTCGAGATTATATTTATCTGCTTACACAAGTGAAAGGTGATGCTGTATATATCTGTGGAGAAAAATAACGTTTGGGTTATATGGTTATCTCTTGAAAAATACTTTTGTATAATTATAGGGAACAAGCAGTCCCCTAAGTCCTTCAGGATTTTACAATCACTCTATGTTCAAAGAAGTATATAGTTGTATAAAACCCATTCCGATATTCCTCAGGATTGGAAGAGGGGGCTACCTGACATTTTATTCATTCTGGAATTAAATTCCTATTTATTCATTGGTAAATATAAAAGTAGATTTGACCTTTACTACACGGGTCCCAAAATTAATAAAGATAGTCAGTCCTTGCAACTTCTATCCTAATGTTGCCTTCTGTTCTTTAATCTAACAAGGATACTTCAATATTTTCCTATTTTAAGGCTTTTCCTCACCACCCCGGTCAACAGCTATCATCATCATGGTCCTTGGTAGCCACGCAGCTAGCTGCTTTAATTCTATCTTTGTATTGCTGTTTTTTATAGCCATGCATAGATTACCTTCCTCACTAGACGGGCATTGGAAGCCAACATTATGCCTTAGCTTTCTCTATATCCCTCATGACTTAACAGTGTCTTGCTTACTGTGCTGTTTCCTTAAAAAATGGTGACGTGATGGTTAATTGTAGGTAAGGGAAGTGTGAGGTGGCAAATTCTTCAGATAATGAAATGGTGCTCACTCAAGGCTGTGACCATTTATTGCAATGCATCTCTTCCAGTCTTTCTTCACTACCTCTTTTAATTGAAGCAAGTATTTGTGTTTTCTTTTGGCTTATCTAAGTAAAAATCATATCAAATATTGCAACACTGGATGTAGAGAAGTCTTCTACTCTAGAATGTATCCATTAATTCGTTCACCGTTTCATTAATAAGTATCCCCCAAAGAACAATGTTCATTACTGAGGGGAATATAAAAGATGATCTTTCAATAGAGTGTGGTAAGTGCTATCCTGGCAGAATTAAGGGTGGCATGGAAGCCCAAATGAGGGCATCTGGACTAGTCTCAGGGAAACTGAGACCTAAGGCAGAGTAGGGGCTAGCCTGGTGCAAGATGGGAGATGAGAGAGAGCAGGCAGAGGATTCTTCAAGCAGAGGCAACCAGTGGATTTACTATTACTAATTCAGGAGGCTCAGCAATGCTTTCATTACATGGAATGCAACTCTTTGGGGTCAGAAATTTAGATTAGGAAAGACAAGGGCTACCAGATTAAAACATATCTTAAAGTCTTACTAATTAAAACTCTGCAGTGTGGGACATGAATGAACAGACAGTCTAATGGACAGAAATAAGCCTAAATACATGTTGGAATTAAACAAAAGAGAACTGCAAAGCAGTTCGATAAATGGTTTTGGAGTTATTATATACCAAATGCCACCTATGTGATAATTATGGTACATCCATAAAATGGAATACTATGATCCCTGAAATGAGAAATGAAGGGAAAAAGAACTCCGTGTTCTGACATGGAGAGTTCTCTGTAGACAGTGTTTTACTTATTAATATATGGTATTGAGTTGTATATATAGAATAGTCTCTTTTGGGTGATAAGGAAAGATAGGGATATGTATTAGGTTGGTGCAAAAGTAATTGTGGTTTAAAAGATTAAAAATAATTGCAAAAACTGCAATTACTTTTGCACCAACCTAATACTTACATTTGATATATATGCAAAAATAAACCATTGACAGATATACAAAAGCCTAATAACTATATTAAAGAGGGAGCAGACATGAGAATATTTTCACTAAATAGCTTTTTGTTCTTTTAAAAATTTTTGCAGCATATAAATGTTTTATTCAAAGAAAAAAAAAATTAATCCATGGTTTATACTGCAGTCCCCCCTTATTCAATTTCGCTTTTTGCAGTTTCGGTTACCTGCAGTCAACCATTGTCAAAAATATTATATGGAAACTTCCAGAAATAAACGATTCATAAGTTTTAAATTATACACTCTTCTGAGTAGGTGACGAATCTCGCATCGGCCAGCTCCATCTGACCCAGAAGTGAATCATCTCTTTTCTGGCATCTCCATACTGTGTATGTTCCTGCAGTCAGTCACTTAGTAGCCGTCTCAGATATCAGATCTGCTGTCACAGTACAGCAGCACTTGTGTTCATGTCACCCCTATTTTACTTAGTGAAGGCCCCAAAGCTCGAGTAGTGATGCTGGCAGTTTGGATATGCCAAAGAAAAGCCGTATCATGCTTCCTTTAAGTGAAAAGATTAAGGCTCTCAACTTAATAAAGTATTTTATCATCTCATACCATCATCATGAGAAGAAGTGTGGGTACAATATGCTATTTTGAAAGAGAGACCACATTCATATAACTTTTATTACAGTATATTGTTCTTATTGTCCCATGTATTATTAGTTATTGCTGTTAATCTCTTACTGGGCCTAATTAGTAAATTAAACTGGTTCATAGGTATTGTATGCATGTACAGGAAAGAACATAGTATACCTAGGGTTCAGAACTGTTTGTGGTTTCAGGCGTCTGCAGGAGGTCTTGGGATGTGTCCTCAGCACATAGGGAGGACTACTGTATTAATAGTTTATTGCTCCAGTTTTATTGTTCCATTCTCTTCATTCACCAGTAGTACTTTCTGCCATCTTGTCTTTCAAGTCACTGCAGCCAGTGACAGTTCTAATTTCCTTGTTCGAAGACAAGAAAGGCAGAAGAAGCAAATGAAAGTGGAATTTTTGCACTTATTTTTTTCTGAGGATTAGAAGTAAGTAGGTCTCCACCCTGACACAAACATTACCTTTAGGAGACCTGTGGTGGGCAGAATGATGCCCCCCCACCACCACCAAAGAGTCCATATCCGAATCCCTGAAGCTTGGGAGCACCTTACATGGCAAATGGGACTTTGTGAATGTGGTTAAATTAAGTATCTTATTTGAGAGATTATCTATGTGGTCACAATCTAATTTTATGGGTCCTTAAAGAGACAGAGCCTTTTCGCCTGTGGTCAGAAGGATTTCTGACTTTAGGATTCAAGATAGCCAACACTGTACTGAATGGAGACAGGAGAAGTTGTGTAACTTGTCACAATCACAGAACTAGACTTAACATTATAATACCAGGTCAACTGATTTCAGATCAGTGTGTTGTTACCCAGATTGTAAGACCCCTTGCTAGCTACAAAAGTAGCTGACATAGTGTTTGCAACACATTTATTTCTTCAACAAAGGTTTATGGGAAGAATAGTCCTTAGAATTTGTCAGTAGATGAAGGAGTACACAGTAAAGAATTAGTTCAAGATTTTACACCTTAAAGATGAGAAAGATCATAATACCTGTATAGACTGGGGCTTGAAAATCATCCAGTTTAGACTGGTGTGGGTGATATGCAGTTTATTAGAGGGTACAGTGGAATAGTGATAGTTTTGCAGACTACTGAAGAGAGCATCAAGGAGATGCAGACTGCTTATAGTAGATTTGGTATTCAAAACCAGGAGAAAAGTGGGGTCTCAGAAAAGGCAAACACAGAAAAAGAATGATACAGGGGTTAAGAATAAAATGAGTAAAAGAGGAGGGAGAAAGAAAACAAGGGAAGAAAAAAAGGAAAGGAAGTAAAAAAGGGGAGAAGAAGGAACAGGATGAAAAAGAAGAGGATGAAGATAAATCACCTCAGTGTAAAAATTCTGGATTTTTACTCATAAAAAAGAAAGGAAGAATGTTGAAGTTTGAATGACAATTTTTGCTTTTCAAATTGTATTCTTCACTCTAGAGCCTATTGTTATTAGCCACTCTTTTGAAGTAACCCCACTCACTGTGGTATTTTTCCAGATAGATCATATTCATTTAGATGATAAGAAAATGCAAAAGGTCTTAAAGACTTTCAGATTAGATTCTAATAAAGTATTTGAGATATTTGTAATATTTGAAAGCCTCACAATATTTGCAATCAGACAAAGTTAAAGTCTCTGTTCTGCAGTTTAAGGGCTGCATAACCTTGAGGATTCACTTAACCTCTCTGTGCATCATTTTCCTCAGGTGTAAAACATGAACGAACTTAATAAGCACCATATTGTTAGTGGGGATTAAATGAGAGAATGTGCGTAAAGAATTTAGCACAATCCCTTACGTATGTTTAGATAGCACCCACTATATATAGCTAGAGTAACTATTATCAAGGTGCTTCTCTCTGTTGTTGTTTCCTAACAAATATGAGGGGTGATAAAAAAACACGGTGAATGTTTAAATTTAAAAAAAAAAATTATTACAGTAAAAAAACATATTGCCATTTATCGCCCTCAAAATACTCCCCCTTGCTTTGAAGGCACTTATCCCATCATTCTTGCCACTTTCTGAAGCAGTTCTGGAAGTCCTCTTCTGTGAGTGTCTTTAGTTGCACTGTCATGGCCGCCTCAATGTCCTGAATCAGTTTGACTTTGGGGAAGAGCCAGAAGTTGCACGGTGCCAGATCCAGTGAATAAGGTGGATGAGGACACATCATAATGTTTTGATGTGATAGAAATTGCTATACTAGAAGTAATGTGTGACATGGAATGATGTCATGATGGAGGATGATTTACGGCACACTTTAAAACAACCTCTCTGACATCTGACTGACTGCACTGAACAAGTTGAAAGTTGTCAAACACGTTACTAAGGTTTGATGCACTGCTTTGGTATTAAAGATCTCTGCCTTTCCCTTGGATGGCACTTGGCAGTAGTATTTACTGTATTTTGTGATCACACCTTGTATGTATTCATTTAATTTTCAGGTAATATATTTGGTGGCATACTATTATTGTTTCTATTATACATCCCAGCATTTCTTCCTGTCTATCTATCCATTCATCTAATTCATTCATCAAACAACTTCCTTATTACAGAAAGAATTTAAAGTGTGTAGGATTATACCATTTTCAAGGTGCTTTCCCATACAATAGCTCATTTATACATTGTGTGTATCCAAAATCTCAGCATAAAAGTGATGAATGACTGGCCTTAGATCACATAACCCAGATCATAGCTTCTCATTCTAAGTTATTTGCTCTTTCTATCACAAAAGGTAGTGTTGGTACTTTGTTAGCAATTATAATAGACATGAAGACATTGTACTAAATAAGATCAAGACCCAGCCAGCATTAGCTTAGATTTAAATAGGGAATAATAGTAAAAATTATTTTAAAGAAATGATATAATGTTCTGAAGTACTATTAGTCCTATGAAGAAAACAAAGGATGATAATAAGACAGGGATGAGAGTGGAGATGTATGATTTGAACACATGATTGGTGACAGAATCACAGACTAGGTGACATTGACAGGGATCACAGAGCTATAATGTACAAGCTGCACAAAGGACCAGGCCAGGCAGAAGCGAGAACAGATGTTTAGAAAATCTCACTGTGGAAACAACTTCATCTTTCTGAGGAACAGAAAGGGCAGGATGCTGTGCTGTAGAGGAACAGGAAGCATTATTAGAAGATGTCACTATAGAAACAGGTGGAATTTTCTAGTTCTGCAGATATCACCTGCATATCTTCCTGCTACAGCTTAATCTTCCAAACTGGTCTCATAAGAGGACATGTCTGTTTGGATTTACTTGTGGGCTAGAATTATGGCCATGTGTATCCGGCAATATTATACAAATATACGAAGACTACATTATTACCAGTTAGGATATAAGAGATGACTCAAGAGTATTAGAAGGCACTTACCACAAATATGTCAAAAGAATACCCCAAAACATTTGAGTGCTGGCAGCAGCATTGAATGTCTTCTGCAGCGGTAGAGTCCCGGCCTCCCCCATGGGAAGCAGGTGTGTCCATTTGGTAAAACTTCCATCCCGAGTTCCAAGCATGGGTTCTTGCAGTCGGGACTGATTCAGGCAACCCAGGAGCACAACTGGTTCATGGCTTTTCCTCGACATCACAATTCGTTCAAGAATGGTAAAGCTCAGGAAGCTCAGGATCTTTGTTTATAGTTTTGCAAAGTGATTTGCTTGCCATCTCTCCATGTTTGTGAACAGGGCGGCACGTGGGACCAGTTAATGCTGGCTGCCGTCTCGTCACCTGGCAGGAAAGTCAGCCTGAGAACAAAGCTGACATATGTGGGGAAGGAGGAGGTCTGAGATTCCAGAGAAACACTACTGGAGTGCTAGCGGGGTCCCACGCAATACTGCCCTATCACTTGTCGTTTTAAGTTCTGTTGTTAAAAACATCTCCTTTAATGTTTCAACCAGTTTGGGTGGGAAATTCTGTGACTAGCAGGTGGAAACAGCTAATACACGCACCAGAATAGAGGAACCTCACCTTTTGACGGACGTAGCCGAGTGTACGTCCCAGTCACCTGCGGAGCTGCAGAGCAGGAGTCCCATGTGTTGATGTTTAAGGTGGGAGCACAACAGCCAGGGACTCTCCATTCGAGCTCTTCACGGGCATCTCAGAATCGTTCACATATTGAGATCTCCAGTTTCCATGTCTTGGACTCGTAATGAATGTATTATATTCCTTAACTTGAGACCCATGCTTGAGAAAACTAGGTGTCAGAGAGACTGCTCTTCTTCCTCTTAAAACACAGCAGAATTCAGTCACACTTCTTTTTTGCATTCTCCCTTAATCTGAGTAGATTCTTTCTCCTATTGGTGAAAATAACTTGATGTATGTCATTTAAAAAATTGCTCACTTGACATTCACAGACATGCAAGGAATTCTGAATGAAACATGAACAGGATCACTGTGAAGATATAGCTTCTTCCATTTATTCATTCGTCAAACATCTCATGATTTCTTGCCAGCTGTCTGATATTTGAATTCCATCGTGGTTGACAGAAATAAAAAAGCAGAAACAAAAACAAAAACAAACAAACAAACAAACAAAAAACAGGAGAGTTTCCATCCTTAAAGAGCTCATTGGTGGAGAAGAGGAACCAGTAGACTCACGACTGCACACAGGATCACACAGGATGCCCTAGGAACTGGACAGGCGATCAGAGAGGGTTTTTGACTGAAGTGGCTCTTGCCCTGAGTCTATGATAGGTGCCGCTATTCCAAAGCACTGTAAGCAGTTTCTTAACGTTTTTAGTAAATCATTTATTTTGTTTTTTAAAGGAAATTAGAGTTTATCATTTTTAAAAAGAGTTTATAGCTAAATATATAAAAATAATATAAACAATATATGAAAAGAGAAATATGCATTTATACATTAGTCCTAACTTTTAAAATAATATACAAATATTATGTATTAGTGAAAATATATACAATAAAATGTAGGTATGGACACTCATATTCCCCCCATGTAAAGAAAGATTTCTTTTAATATTTTTATCCTACCTTCATCAAGTCTGTTGATGCATGTGTATGCAGGTGTGTAATGTGTGACTCTGTACATAACATGTATACGATTGGTATTTGCAAAAACTAAGATCACATTATAGTTTACTTTTCCACTTACTGTGTTGGGATATCTTGTTCTCATGGAAGTCTTCTACATTGTTACAATGGCTTCATAAGACTATATTGTGAAGATGTAACTGATTTAATATCCCCCATTGATAGACTTCAAATTTTTACTTTTAGAGAAGATGAATGAATCTACCCATATGTGTGTCTCCTAGTATACATCCTAGTATACATCCTAGTATACATGTGGAACTTTTTCTCTAGGAAATTTATATATATATATATATATATATATATATATATATATATATATATGTTTATATATGTATATATGTATATGTATATGTATGTGTGTATATATATATATATATATATATATATATATATATATATATATATTCTCTTACTTGGGAGGACATTACCCCCATATTCCATATATGGGGGTAATGTCCTCCCAAGTAAGAGACTTACTTTATATATCTGTAGTTGAAGCATTTGATCATTCCCTGTGGCCACACATCAACAGCACTAGGTTTTATCATGGTTTTTTTTTTTTTTTTTCAGTTTTATGGGCTAAAATGTTATTAGTTTGCCTTATTTCACATTTCACTGACTACTACTAAGAATAAATTTAAAAACATATTTTTAGCCCTTTGGCTTTCTTTCTATCCTTTGCCTTTCTGTTGTGTTGTTTGTTATCTGAAGATATTTTTAAATGGATTATAAGGATTCTAAATATATTTGGGATGCCAATTCTTTGTTGATTATACCTTTGTAGATCTGTTTTGGTAGCCAGTGGCTTGTTTGGGGTTTTTGGTGTTTGTTTGTTTGTTTTTAGTTTTGTTGATGATACTTCCCTTAAAACAACTTTCAAATGGTCATAGTCAAATTTTTCAATCATCCTTTCTGAGTTGTGTTTTATATATCTAATCTCGGAAAATTTTGTACTCCTGTTAAAGATATTCCATATATTATCTTATAATGGTTTAAAATTTTAATTTACACATTTGAAGCAAATTCTTTTGGAGCTGATTCTTGTATATATTATAAGGCAGTGATAAAGTTTTCTTTTATTTAACTAACCCTAATATCATTTATCAAGTAATTTCTTCTTTCTAAATTGATTGTAATGTACCATGTTATGATATGTACATGGGCATTTTTTCTGTGTTTTCTCCACTTTGTTTTTCTCTTAAATATATGTTCGCCAGTTCCACACTGCTTTACTGCTCTAGTTTTGTAATAAGCACTAACATACAGGAGAGTATGTTCTTACTCCCTTCCCTCAGGATTTTCTTTGCTGTCTTCACGTGAATATCAAAAATTGTTTTCTAGCTCTGAATCATGTACATATTTTTATTAAAATTGCATTTAATTTCAATGTTAATTTGGGGAAATTTATATCTTTAATATGTCAAGCCTTTCTATTTTTGGCAAGTTTTTGTTCCTAACAGTATTTTGTACTTTTTTCCTAGTATCTTGCACATCTTATATTAGATTTATACCTGTTCTTAAAATTTTTCCTCCATTAGAGATGCAGGTTTTTACATTAAAATTTTTCTTTGCTTACATTTGGGGTAGGGGAGAACTATTGATTTTTGTATTTTGAGGAAAATGTCCATTTTATCTAGGTTTTCTAAGTTGTTAGCACCCAGTTATTCATTGTATTCCCTTATGATCCATTTTGTTTTTATGAGATCGTTAGTGACTTCTCTCGTTTTGTTCCTGATTTTAGTAATTTCAGTCTTTTCTCTTTTATTATCTTGGTCATTCTAGGAGAGTGATCTTTGTATATCAACATTTAACCCAGAAATCTTGCTGGATTGTGTGTGTGTGTGTGTGTGTGTGTGTGTATTAGTTATAATAATGCATTTGTAGATGTTCTTGGATTTTCTATATAGGCAATCTCTGAACACTTTTTTCCTTACTTTGCAATGATTATATCTTTTAGCTCATTTTACAAGTATCAGTTATTGGCTTCTATCACTGGTACAGTGTTAAAGTAGCAATGATGGCGGCTACTTGATTTCAGTGGTATCAATAAAAATTATACTTTCAGGAAAAAGTATCAAAATTGGAAAAATGTAAAAGAGAAAACGGGGTGCTTTTCCATTGCTTGTAACTTTGATCGACTTTCTATTGACTAAATGGTTTTACAACTCTGAAGGGATATTTGTGAACTGGCAGAGAATTAATTGCAATGTAAATTATTCATGTATTAGAGAAAAACAAATGATCCTTGTCCATAGCAATGCAAATGATTTTTGTCTGGTAGTCATACAATTGACCTTGATACAAGTTTATTTTATGTTTGTATGAGAGTTATGTTTTAAATTTTTAAAACTATGTTTAGCAATGGAAACTTTTATACATTTTTAACAATAAATATAAAGTTTGCTGTAAGTTTTACTAAATTGTTTGTATTGGTCTAAGGAAGTTCAATCTATTGATATTTGTGGGGAAGGGTGGGCATTTGTCTTTAAGTCTTTTTGTTTCTTTTTTTTCAGTTTAGTTTAGTTTTTTCTCTCCTTTTATTTTATGCATAAAGATATCCAGTTTTTCCAGTATCATTTTTGAAAATACTACCCTTCCTTCACTGATTTGTCTTTGCACCTTGTTGAAAATAAATTGTCCATATATTTGCAGGTGCATTTCTAGACTTTCTATGCTGTTCCACTGACCTCTTCGATTAATTTACATCAGTACCACACTGTCTGTATTACTGTACCTTTATAATATGTCTTGAAAGCACAGTGTAGGTTGAAGAACTTTTCTCATCTTTGTTCAAAATCCTTTATATTTCCACGTGAATTTTAGAATCAGCTTGTCAGTTTTTGCAAATAGACAGCTGAAATTTTCATTGGGATTGTTTTGAATCTAAAAATCAATTTTGGGAGAAATGGCATGTTAACTATATTGAGTCTTTGGACTCATGAAAATGGTATTGTCTCCATTTATTTAGGTTCCCTTTAATTTCTCTCAGTTTTATATTTTTCAATATATAAATATCACACATATTTTGTCATATTCATTCCCAAGTATTTCATATTTTGATGTTATTGTGAATGATATTTTTCTTTCAACTTCTGATTTTTGTTTCCAATATATAGAAATAATAATATTTGTAAATTTGTTTTGTATCATACAACCTTCGTAATCTCATTAGTAGCTTATTTTGTACAGTCCCTTAGATTTTCTAGATAGATAAAATCTTTCTAGATAGATGTTTGTGAATAAAGATAATTTTACTTATTATTTTCCAATGTGGATCCCTTTTATTTGTTTTTCTGGCCTTACTAGTTCATTGGCCAGAATTCACAGTGGAAACTGAATAAGTTGTGAGAGTATATTGTTTAGGAATCTTGTATGTTCCTGGTCTTTTGAGGAGAAAAGGTTAGTATTTAGCTATTAATATGTTTACTAGAGGTGTTTCATAGACACCCTTTTTCAGATTGTGGAAAGTTCCCTCTGTACTAATAATCCATTGCTACATTACAAATTACACCCAAACTTAATGGTTTAAAATGACATTTGTTATCCCACAGCTTCTATGGGTCAGGAATCCAGATGTGATTTAGCAGTATTTTTTGACTCTGAGCTTCTACAGAGGCTGCAGTCATCTCAAGGTTCAACTGCAAAAGAGCCACTTCCTAGCTCTCGCATCTGGATGTTTGTTTTGGAATGTAATTGAGTTACTTTGATCATTTTGAGTTTTACTTTATAGTTTTGGAGAGTCTGGAGCAATGCTCAATCTAAGGCTAAATGTTCCCCACTGAGCCAAGATCTTCCTAAATACTTCACACAAACATTGTGATGAATCCGTTTTTGATTCATGGCTGGGGACTCTTGGCTGGGGAGCCTGGTGTGAGGCTGGGGTCCCTCACTCCTCTGGGGGGAACCGCCACAGCTGAGATAGTCCTCCTGATTCTCAACCACCACAGGGAGGTTTGGGACCCAACCCATGTCTCCACCCCTCCCACCAGTCTTGTTGTAGCTTCTTTACATTCCCAGTCACAGGACTTCTGTTTGGCCAAACTTCAGGTTGTTCTCCAGGTGGATTGTCTTACAATTTCATTGTAATTCAATGAGTTCATGGAAGGACACAGGCACAGTGTTTATCTCATCTGCCATCTCAGATCTCACTCACCTCCTTCCAAGCTGTCTTTCTTAAAGAACAATTTACTATCTTAATGACAAACATATATATGTTACTTTTCTCTTGTTAGTCATTACTGTGGGTACTTTATATGAATTAAATTACTAAATCTCCTCAATTAGTTTATGAGGAAACTTAGGTAGGGAGAAGCTAAGTAACTTGACCAAAGTCACAGAGTTAGCAAGAATTGGAACCTAGGTAGTCTGATTCATGAAATCTTGCTCTTAGTCATATTGTAGTGTTATAAGTTTTCCTTGAGTTTTCTGAAATATTATATACCTCTGGAAATCAGTGGCTATGAAAATTCTTTCATCTGAGTGTAATTAAGGTTTGGAGATGTCTTACACACATATATACATTTATATTTATATTGTGTATAGGTGGGTATGCATGTGTATAGCATATATGTGTCTCTGTGTGTGCATGTGTGTGTGCGTGTGTGTATGATTAATGGATTACAATGACCAACCAATTCAAATTAAGTGTTTACACTGGTTTGCCACAGTATCAACTGCCCATTCTATTTGTCTTCATGTTTCATCTTTTGGATTAATTGACTCTAGACTTACTCCCAGAAAGTCACTTGAAAATAATCTATATATAGTAATCACTGCTGTGGCAAATGAATAGAGATAGTTTATTAGGCAATTAATTATTATCCTTGTCCTAAAGGAATAAGATTGGAACAAATTTATTTCTGTGAAATGGGAACTATGGCAGCAACAAGCCTAAAATGATAGGACATGGCTCTGACACGTGATAACCTAGATGAATAATTCTGGAGTTTGCTATTTGATTCTTGGGAAACTAGGGGTGAGCTTGGGGGTTGATGGCCTGGGAGAGAAATGTGGGAGATGCTTGAGTCTTAACCTATTTTAGAGTATTACTTGGGATAGACTTCATCTGTGAAAATCTGAAGAACTCAAAGACCTACCTAGAATATTCTGAAGTTGCTTTCTATATCCCACCACATGTTAATTTAGTTTCTTTGAGGAAAAAAATAACAGACAAAAGAACTATTTGGTATCAACCCAGTCCATCTGGTTTAGCCACATAGACACATCCACTAGGACAATTTACTCATAATCAGAGAAGAAAACAGCTAAATAGGCTAGAAGACTAGATTCGTCTTCATCCTCAAAGACATGCCCAGAATAGTTAAAGAACTGCCATTGTTATTTTATCTTCCCAGAAAAGAAACTTATAAATACAGATTATTTCAGGACTTCAGAATGGCTATGTGTCTACAAAAACCATTGGGAAAATAAGTCCATCGATAGTTAGAATTTTCTTGTAGAGAGCACTACCAGGTTGATTGATCTTTTATGCTCTTCAACTCGTTTTTAGAGCGCTATACTATATTATAGTCATTGTCTTTGACTATGTACTCATCAGCCGTATCGAGTGTGCCGGTAGCCCCATAGCCAGATAGTCTTTTGTGCTTCTAGCAACTGGGTTACATATGACCTGTCAGGATATGGTCTGACTATTAGGGTCTACTCTCAGAGTACACAAATGTTTTCTCAAGAATGACAGATATTCTACAACCCTGGATTTTTTTTTATTTTATCCCAAAACACATCTTTTTGAGTAAAAGCCCAAGAATACCAAGAAAAATGACATTTCCATATGTGTGTATTGTAATACTTTAGCCCCAATTACAAATAATAATACCTGCATGTGGTACATAATTCCAATGATATAATCCAGTCTTCGTGTTTTACTGCCATTCATAAACTGCTGCAGCAGGACTTGTGATTTACAGTGTCACTAGAACCCTTTAAATTGTAGCCTGTATTATGTCGTAGGGCATGCATTGCCCCATGGTCTTGCAACGTCAGAGACACAGGGAAAAAGAAATGGAGAATTGTGATTTCACTGTAAATCAAAAGGTAAGTGTTGTTTATGAGGACTCAGGTTTTAGCACATGATATCCTTTCACTTTATTTTTCCTGTAGCAGTTAGCCTGATGTGGAACAAAACTTAATCCAATCAATGATTATTTATAGTGTAATGTCTTTTGTATCAATAAGACAGGTAGTAAACGTATTATTTATTTTTCTAAAAATTATTTATTTTAAAAATTGCCTGGATTTCTACTGTAAGAATGGAAAGTATATAGAAAGATGTGTATACTTATCCCAAACTATGTATACATTGTAGCCTGTCTATAAACAATTGTTGACTTTTCCATTAGTTTTAAAAAAATAAAATTTCCAAACCAAACTAATTTATTAAGTTGTATTTAACTAAGAAAACAAAACAATGAGAGTTGCACTTGAGAATCGATCTACAATCACCAATGATTTTTTTTTTAATTTGGATAATGCATTTTAGCAAGTGAAGTCCCAGACACCCAAACACAAAAGTTGGATTCAGAGGAGACACTAAATTCACTTCATGACTAAATATTTGAAATGTTCATATCATATTTAGTGGTTTATTTTAAGATTCAGGATAACAACGGTGCTTTTCCAAAGCATTTTAGAGTAGCCTGACCTTGATATTATGCAGAATAAAGACGTCTTTTGACTCAGATTTCCTCACAAAGCCTGAGCCTACTAATAATCAGGTAAGAGTAGTTACAGATAAGAGAAGTAATAATTTTTTATTCAAATGCAAGTGTTTAATTTGAGCACAGACAGATTTATTTACCTGGAGGTAAAATAGTATAAGAGGCAGACAAAATCAGAGTAAGACGCAAAAAAAAAAAAAAAAAAAAAAAATGAAGTACTTTTGGTATTGTAAACATTACTTACCCCTAGCACACAGATAAGGTGATACGCCTGCTTCCTAATAAATGGGATCTTGTCCTTTTCCATTTTTTATGTCCTCAAATCCTGTTCATACCATAAGCAGCAATTTTGTAAAATTTCCATCAAAAAATGTGATGTATACAAATGAAAAAAAGTCATTTAAAATAATAGATTCTCAAGCCCATTTGGATTTAGTTCATCTCTAGAGGCTGGTTAAGAAATTAAATGGGGTTATTTCTACATTCTATGTGTCTAATATTTACCTGAAGGCATATATGAAATAATTTTTAAATAGCTGTGGCGACTTAAAATTTACAGAATTGAACCTATGCAGGGAGTAGTTGATCTTAAACTGACACAAACCAGATAGTCTCTTAATGTTACTCTAAGGAATTTTAAACTGACTCTGTTAAAGCTGAGGTTATTTGCCTTGGGGATGCCTAATGGAAGGGTTATTATAACACTGTCCACAAATAGGGGCCTAGAGAGAGTCAGGCCATAACACTCCATTGACAGCTAACACATTGGGCCATTGCCTTGTCACAGGGATCTCCAAGGCTAAAGGTCACGTCTCACCCTTAATATTTAAATAAAGATACTTAACAAAAGCAGAAAACACCTTATTGCCAATGATAGCTGCTGCTCAATTTATAAGAACCTTTACAAAGTCATGCTAATTCTCGGCCTTCTTAGAATGCATGGTAACCTTTCATA
This sequence comes from Rhinolophus sinicus, assembly GCF_036562045.2. Taxonomy (NCBI): domain Eukaryota; kingdom Metazoa; phylum Chordata; class Mammalia; order Chiroptera; family Rhinolophidae; genus Rhinolophus; species Rhinolophus sinicus. Next base: position 76,910,713 of record NC_133760.1, read on the forward strand.
AATCCATCTTTTCCAGATGTCCTTGGAAATGACAGTTATAAAACTACAAATGATTTGTAATGCAAAATGGGACTGACAGACTTGAAGATTAGGGCTCCATGTACTAAAATGACTAAGTTTATAGCTAACCAAAGGCGTAAAATGCATTGATAAATAGCTGCTGAAGTAGCTCAAGATTATTTTAAACATCCTTAGTAAATGCTGGAACAAAAAAAAATAAAACGTATGCTTATAATACTACAAGAGCAGTTTACTTCTTTAGGATAATGGAAAAGAATTCCTCTCTGTGGGTCAGCTGGAAGACAGATAGCAAATCAGTTTTGCTTTGTTTTTTTTCAGGCAGGTGAATTGTTTTCTCTTATGTCATTTTTAAAAATGTAAACATAGGAACTTGATTTTTTAAATCCTTAAAGAATATTGGAGGAGCCAAACTTAATTATATATTCTTTTATCCTTAACTTTTAAAAAACAAATCAACCAAATGCCTTATCCTATTAGCATATCTAAGATGAATCACAAATTAAAACCTAATGAGAAACCATTTTCATATTTAGTCTTACTGCTGGAGATGACTTACAGTAACAGGGCTGTGCATTTAAGTAATACACACCAATGGATGTCTTCAACTGCCTGTTTTCAGGGAAAACAAAAGTCAGGAAACAACTTGAGGCAAAACTAGAACACTATAATCTGAACTTTTGAACAATACTTAAAGAAATGTCTAAATATGAATTTGCATACTTTTGAATAATTTACATGATAAGCCGCATGTCCTGTTGTACTTTCAAGTCTCAAATACAAGGCCTGCCTCTGTAGCTGCCAGGCCAGTACTAAGAGCTTGGAGACCCTACATGACCTTCTGCTGGAGAAGAAGCTTATAGCTGATGCCTTTTCAGTGTTTTGGTTCTGTTTGCGTCCTATCTCTCTTTTCTCCATACGTCACCTACTTGAATGAATTCCTTCCATTTTATTTTCACTTTTTTTTCTCGATGACTGTTCAGTAAAAATGAAATTGAGTCCATGCCTGTGATTCTGCTACATGTGGAGGGGAAAAAAAATCAACTTAAAATTAATTGAACCCTTCAGGTTTCAGTCCTTTATTTGCGTTCTAAAATCTTGAAAGTGAGCCATAAGCCTTGCAATATTAATGACCTAGAACTAGAATTGTAGTAAAGACATTTTTGTAGAGGAGGCAATACATCTTTAAAACAGGAAATAATATATTTTCAAGGCATCTCTAAGTTTTTCTCTGAATAGTTGCATTCATTAGATCAAATTTACTCAATAGTTCATTTCTGAACATTTCTGGATACTGCCTGTGTGCTAAGTTTAGTTAACTATAAAATATATTTGACCAAAGCATGGAAGGCCTTGCTTATTTTTCCAAGTGCCGTAAAATACGCTATCATGTTTTCAGTATGTCAGAGTGATGTCGTGTGGAGAACACCAACACAGATGATGTTTTCAGTATGTGGGTAAAAAACATCACACACACTAACACACACACACACACACACACACACACACAACAACAACAACAACAACAACTCAGAGCTTACTTGGAGCCCTAAAAGCAAATGCCAAAAACCAAAACGTGTTGAGACTAGGTGGCCTAGTCCCCACAGGCGAGGCCCCTCTGAAGACCCAGGCATGTCTTACCTGTCACATGGTCTACTAATTATCATTTCTCACTCAGTCTTGTCTTATGAAATGATTAGGTGGTCGGGTGAAAAAAGCCATGCAGTGTGGAGTCAAGCAACTGAACCAAGAAAACTGGCATTTTCTAGATATTTTGAGTATCAGGCCTACAGTTTTTATTTCATTCACCATTAACTTAACATTTATTTAGTCACTGGAGCCAAGAAAACTGACTTTTTTTGGGTTCTTTAAGAATTCAACCTGCAATGTTCATTCCACTCACTCATTCATTCATTCACTCAATATTTATTTGTCATCCATGTATCAGCAACTGCTCTGGGCACTGTGGGGATAAAGATGAACCACTCAGTGCCTCCTTTTTTAAAGACCTGATAATCACATTGGTATTTTACCCTCATCAAATGTCTTGACCTTCTTCGTGTTCATTTTGACTCTTATCTTCAATATTAACTGATATACTTTCACTGAAAGAAATAATTGCATTTGTCTTTCTTCTATTATTAAACTGTGAATTCTGGGTGGATACAGGGAAAGAGTTATGCTTCAACATTTTTATAACACCGGGTAGATGTTCAATAAAAATTTGTAGAATTAATGAATGAATGAATGAACAAGATACATTGCCGCAGAATTATACATGATTTGTGATCTGCAGCTTTCTGATCTGCAATCTGAAATATTCAAACACTCCAATGTCATGGTATCTTTCATCATCTTAAACACTATTCTATCCCAAACCTTGGTTTGGTAAAATTAAAAGGAGAAATGGAATTTAAAAGAAAATTGAAAGGCAAAATTTAAAAGAAGGGAAAGCTTATCATTCAAATATGGGCCAGAGATGCCGCTGCTTATGGTATAAAATGCTTGGGACTAAAATAGACGCAAAGTCAAGATGAGATCCATAGCACTTTCTACACCTATTACAATCAAGATTTGTCATATTGACTCTTAGAACATCTTATACTTTGTTTAAGTAATTCCTCAATTGATAATTGCATATGCAATTTTTATCTGATTCGATCTACTCTTTACTCTAATTAACATGCACATCACACAGTCTGGTGGTCTTAGATGATTATAATGTGTTTTAGTACATGCAAGATGCCATCGTTGCCGCACTCCCCTGCCACATGACTCTTTTGGTCACAACACAGGAGCTTTTGAGTAACATATTATTATTTTTTCTCTTTTTAATACAAATACAGCCTGGCAGGCACAGTGCTATATGTAGACTGGATTGAATCAAAGCAGGATTCTACTACTTTCCCTGTGTATAGGAAGTGATACTAACAAGAATCAGATTTTCCTGGACCCGTAACAGAGGAAACAACTTTGGCACAGTAATTCTTTGAACTGGAACCATGAAGGCATGTACTAACGTATTCTTCTATTGCATGCAATGCCTTATGCACACAAGCAGATTTTTCTGGCTGTTGAAATTGACTGAATCAGATTTGCGGTACTAAATTTTTTAGGGTATGGAAATATTTTGATTTATTTTGAAAGATCCTATGTTCACAATTCATCTGGTCAATCAGGAGTTTCAGTTTTGACTCCATGTAATTTATTTATGGAATGGATTTAAGACCAGATGTTTAGGAAGACGTTTTATAAATGTTTTCATTTGATTGGAAGAAGAAGCAAGACAACTAATAATCCATCAGTATTAATAATCCAACAATCTGCTTCTGCATTGTTGGATTATTAGTAGTATTTATTAAGCACCCACAGGATTTGGAGTGAGAAGCCTGGAATTCATGATTGATTAGCTGAGTGACCTGAAGCAAGATAATTAACCTCTGTGAAACTCACCTTCCTCATCTGTAAAAATGGGGCTAATTATACCAACCTCACACGGTTGTTAAGTTTCAAAAGATATCAAGGAAGTAAATGTGCTTTTCAAACTGTATACTTGCTAAAAGTATAGAATACAATATTATTTTATTTTTATTAGACTGTGAGTTCTTTTAGGATGAGGAGCATCATTGTATCATATTTGTAAACATTTCTACACGTAAAACTATTCCTGTTACATAGCAGGTACTCAATAAACGTGGAATAAATGCACAAATGAATAAATGAGGGATACTAGAGTTACAAAGATTGATATGATCCTTGCCCTTAGAAAACTCACAATCTAGTAGAAGGTATGGATATATGTACAATAGATGAAATGATTTTAGAATTATACCTGCACAACTTCAGCAATGTTATATTGTTCACGTATCTGCTAATTTCTCTATCTTTTCTATTGTGTGCAAACATCTGCAGAACAATATGCAAATACAAATTCAAGCTCACACTGATATGTGCTGTTTTTAAATTCCTATGAATTTTACCATATGAACAAAGAAAAATAAAATCAGAGTTTTTAGATTTGGAAGAGATATTTTAGGTAATGTATCTACCAAGGAAGTTATGCCCATATTACACGGATGTTCTTTTAAAGAAGATAAGTGAATGGCCTTTTCCTATTTCCCTATATTGATGTAGGAACAATGGTCTTCTAGAAAATCCATACTGACTGAGTTTCTGATTTCTCACGAGAAAGGGAAAGTAAGCCTAATGTTTAACTCTAGTGAAAAAAATCTTGAATTGATTAAGATGTCAATTATAATAACTTAGATCTCAAGGATATTTCCTACCAGAAATGTTCTTGTTGACAAACCAGAGGAAGCCCTGCTTAGTAAGTGTTTAAATAATTCCTGTTGTATGAATGAACCAGATGACCTCATTGGTTCTTCCTCTGAAATTCCTTAAGGATGAAAAGCCTAGAATAATCGAGGGTTAGACACCTAGCCCTCTTTGGTGCAATTGCATCTGTAACATGAAATCACTTATCGGGTGGAAGATGATTGTTGAACACTAATTGGCCACAGCTGCTTTACAGGCACAGGGAAGGAAACACGTAGAGGTCAATTCAAAGTTCGGCTTAGGTTCACCCACAAGTCAGTGCCAGTCATTTGTGTGGCTGTAGTAAGGTTCCAAAGCAATGGACACAGGATTTAAACTAGGGACATTTCAAGGACAGCCCTCAATTCTGTTAAACAGAGGGATTCTAAGAGTATTCTACAGCTGCTGTCTTCATTTTTAGATACATAATGTTATTTTGTATTTGTATTTCTTCTAAGCGTTTTATCTTTATATCAACATTTGAATATGGGAAACAGTGACATTTTCATATTGCAGACAGAGAAGCCAAAGCACAGAAGCATTAGGGACCTGTGAAGGACACTTAACCACTGGCAGTGCCGCAGAATAAGAATTCTGGGGTCAGCTGAGACCGTCCATGGCTGTTTGTTGGCTTTTTACTCAAGTGCTTCTCATGTCTTGTGCCTACTTGGTAGTTCATGCTGTTGGAATGGGAATAAGAGTGAGAATGACATTGAATGATGGGAAATGAAAAATCCGGAACTAATTTGTTGCAGTCTGAAAGCAGAGTATATAAAAATACAGCTCCAAACTAAAATAAGCAAAATTGAAAACAGTGCACACATAGTACAGAAAGGACTGAATCTCTTCCTTCCTTTATTTCTTCCCTATAGTTTGCACCCAAAAGAGAAGCAAAAAAGGCAACAGCAGTGTGTAAAGGTTAACAATTAAGACAGGGATCTGTAGACTAAAATAAGGGTGAAATTGTGTTGCAGAGCTTTCCTGGTGTGAGTGTGTGTGAGCGCTCAGAGAGAGAGAGAGAGAGAGAGAGAGAGAGAGAGAGAGAGAGGCGTCAGGGCACAAAACGGTAAGTGAGGACTTTGCATTTCAGCCCCCTGGCCAGAACAAATTGACTTTTCCTTTTCCGATGAGAATCCTGGAGAACTCTGAAGACTTTTGTTTCCATCTTCACTCTTTCTCATGTCTTAAGGTGCTTGTGGAAATTAATTTTTCTTGGAGCATGGATCTATTAAGATCAGAAAGAGCGCGAGGAAACCCAAGAGGTGCACATGCTGGTAGAGGCTGGGTTAATATTGTTAAAGGAACGGTGATAAACAAATGTATAGTTTTATGTAAAGAACACATGGCAACCTGGGAATGTGATTAGTTTCCTTTTAAAAAAGAGAGAGTGAGAAAGGAGGCCAGATTAACATGTTGCTTTCTGCTTTTCTACCTTTGGTACTTTTTTTTTTAGCATTATATTTTTAAATACAAACAAAAAATCTAATTTCAAAGCCTCCTTAATTTGAAGCTATTTTTCTTTCTCTGAAGATGCTCCATTCTAAATTGCAAACAAAGTCAGGGGACTAAAATTTGCGTTATGCTCTCCAGCAATGTCCTCCCCCCCACCCCACACACCCCTAACCATTCTAATTTACCTGGCTGCCAGCCGCCAGCCCAGATTTGAAGAGATTATGATGTCCTGTTTTATGGGATATTCAGACTTTTGTAAGAATGGAAAGATAGATCCTCTTCAGCATTAATGGAGATATATTAATATAAAAATATAAGGGCTGTGAATAACCTGCCTTGCAAATAGGCTTTAAACTTTCATTGTCCCAAAGAGAAATTGAAGAGAGTTTTGCTAAAGATAATAGGCAGAATTAAAAATGGGTAAGAAAACTAGGGGCTGACATTGAGAATAAAATTAGTCTCACAAAATACTCCTTTCCTAAATATGAATGCTACATCTGAACAACAACAAAAGCTAAAGCTCTACTGTGGATAATTTTTTTAAAGGTGTATATAACAATTATCATTATTATGGAAGAGAATTTCAGAAATTATTACTGGAAGCAACTGGTTCCCACAGCTATAATACTTTTCTTAGAAGCCATAACAATATTTCTGTGCTGAGTTAAAGCTGTACCCTTGGATTATCAGCTTCTTCCAATTTTTTTTCCTCACGCCTGAAGCCCTTTCTTAAATTATGCAGCCCTGGGTCACAGCATTTCTCTGAACTGAAGCGGATGTCCTCATTTCAACTACAAGTTACATCCCTACCTAGTTGGTAAACACAATGAGGAGACCCAGATTTCTCTGAGATTTAGTGCTACCTATCTAACTAGAAAACATATCCTAATTTTCCTACTTATCATCAAGATATTTTAAAGCAGAAAATTTTGATAAATTGTTAAAATTTGTTACACATCAGAGGGTATATTAAATGCAACTGTGTGAAGAACAGAGAAGAATAATCTTTAAAACTAAGGAGCATTAGTCGAATGAGGTATTCTGCAATCCAGAGGCAACTGTTTTCTTTAAAAAACCTGTACTTGGTGCCACCTCACTCTGCATATCACCAACCTTTGACATTTTTCTTAAAAATTAACTTTGAGTTAATATTTTAATGTTTTATTAATAAACGTTATGATTTGTGGAAAACTGGAAAATCACCCTAATCTCTGCCTCACCCACCACACATAAAAATGTGCTTGGATATTTTTATGTCAAAAAATTACCTACGATTAAAGAATTGATTCAAGAAACAAATTAGGCAGTACCTCCTAGATCTGAAGTGCCTTCAAATTCTGGTTGCCCTCTTTTACAAATCTTCTTGTCTTTCTCTTAGATGCCTATAACTTGTTTCCCAAAATCTACTGTCTAAGAGGTCTCCTTCAAGGCCTTTATTGACCCTGCTCTGAAAAGTATTAATTTCTTGAACAAATTACTTGTAATAAGCATTAAAGAAGACTTTAGTTTGCTGTTTTGTGGACGCTGTTTTAAACAGCATATACAAATACTGGTTTTTGAGAAGCGGCTAAACAATAAAACCCCTTGCCAAGGCACTTGCCTTTTTTCCCACTAGAGGTCGCTCTCGTAACACCTTTCTTTTTGTTGGGATCATTAATTATTTTACTCAAAGGAACAATTCTACCTTTTAGATTGGAAAGCTGCACTTAACATGTTATGCTAGAGAAAGATATAATACCTCCTCAGCTTGTTCTCCTCCTTGACGAGTAGATATTAGGTTGACTGAATGAATCATCTTGGGTATTTTATTACACAATGGCTGCACTTTAGTAAAGAAGTTTGAACTTTCACCTATACTTCCAAAAGTCTCCAAATTTGACCACTTAAAACAATATGCTTCCATAAATATGTCTTATCAACGAGCGCTAAGTGGCTGGGCTTTGAATCCTCCTGAGAACATCCTAGATCTGTGCCAACTTATATCATATAATTGCAAACCTGAACCATTTTACATTCATCTCTTCTACTTTTGCTAGAAATGAGGGCATATTTTTTCATTTGTGTGAGGGTATTTAGTTTTTGCTCTTACCTTGTATATTCCTTTTATGAAAAATAAACTATTAACTTCAACCAAATCCATATTCTATCATGGAGTTTTTGTTTTTAATATGTTTTGTGGGGGGAATACTAATTAGGAACTTTGTTTTTCACAAAATTAAAAAAAAAAGTCTGCTGTCATTAACTCCTGTGCAAAGACCAGTAAGTAAGTTTCAATAATGTTAAACCAGACAGAATCCAAAATAAAAGCAAGCACTGAATACTCTCAAAGAATAATACAAAATTGCATTCAACAAAGTACTACAGAATGAAACACACTGATACCAGTCACAAAGCCATTTAAATATTCAGAAAACCCAAAGAGTGTTCAGATTTCTGCGGATGGAAGTGGAAAGAGTGCTGTGCTCCTGACACAAGAAATTCAGTGGGAAGATGTGAAATGTGAAGAAGCAAAGGAGCACCTAGCAAATCAATTTTAGTGTTAAACTGGAGGTAGAGGATGTCTGCATGAACGAATACAGTGGCTAAGCACAGAGCAGTGTGTCTAATGAAAAAGGGCGCCAGCAAGTTTGACAGGCTGAAAAATGTACCATCACCTGGCTGGGAGAACCCAGACCTGTCAGACAACAGTTTGGAGAATCAGAAACTATACTCTAATGGAAGCAGAAAATAGACAATGCATTATTTACATGATTGAAATTTTATTCTGCTACCTGAAGAGTTTACATGATGCCTCTTCCTCCAACTGTAATTTATTAAGCAGTTAAGTACATGTTTTCTTTCAACATCAACTCAGACATATCAGTGTATTTGGTGACTGAAGCTTAATCTACACAGGCACTGTTTCAGCTACTTTAACTGAATTACTGGTCAATTAACCAAAACAAATCAATGAAATAAATGAGATTGACTGCATATTTTTAAACTTGAGTAACTAGGTTAAACAGATTTTCTACAAAATTTTGGTCTCTTTGTGTTACTGACAGCCCCCCGCCCCACCCCCAATAAAAGCACACGCAGGTGATCTGTTTGGCTCCTCAGATGGCTGAAATAATAGCATGGCAGACTGGGGGGAGTTTAGTCCAGAAAGGAGTCTTAGAGACAAGTTTTTTTGTTTTACAGTTGAAGAGACTATTCAAAGAGGTTAAAAGACTACTTACTGTTGGACCCCTATATGACTGGATTATTCTGGTAGTCAGGGAAGAAGACCCAATTGTTTAAAAACAAATAAGCAAACAAACAGCAACTTCATATCATCATAAACAGCATGTATACACCACAGAGACATGTAGATTCTAAAAGCTTCGAGAGTTGAGGACATGTTAATAGCATTTTACCTAGAAAAATGTATTTTTAAATATTAACCGGCTCATTTTGGTGCACTGTAAAGTAAGTACTATCTTTAAGGAAAATATTTTTTTAGGATAGGCATTCGATGCAGGAGGTTTTATTTTCAGAAGACACTGTGCCCCAATAGGTATGTTTCCTTCATGTTTCTGTTCCTAACTTATGAACTATTATCACTGGTTTCAGGCAGTTCTTATTACTTTTTATTTAATCTGGAAGATTCTAATTGATAAGAGGATAGATTGACCCAATCAGCCACATGCAATAGGACCAACAATATTATGCAAATTAGAGGACTAAAGAAGGGTTCTGTATGAGTGGTAGGGTTTTTTCGTTTGTGTTTTTTTGTTTTGTTTTGTTTTCCAAGGCAGTTTGTTGTGAAATTAGTCCATGGTCAAACTTGTGCATTTCAAAGTACAATTTTGAAAAATCAATGGTGAAATAAGTTGTCATTAAAACACAGAAGTTGAAAATCTCTGCAAGAGAAAGTAGAAGTGAAGGAACAAAGCTGGCTTTTTCCTTGAAAAGAGTATGATATTGCATCTTTCTGAGATCTTTTTTCTACATATCCATATAAACAAGACAGTTGATAACTGCATTTCTGTGAGTTTATCAAATCGCTTTTATTCAGGTAAGTTATTAGCATTCTGATGTTGAACACTTGGGTTAAAAAGTATCATAAGCAATTTCCAAAGTTTAAAAAGTTACACGTTTTTCTTAGTAACCCTTTAGGTAAAAATAGTGTATTTATTAGTTTCCAGGGAACGATAAAGGGATGCGATTGAATTGAGTCAGATTGTTTCAGACATCTATGCAGCCTTAATAATTAGGCTTTACTTTTAATGTTTTGGAGTGGGGGATAAATAACCTTGAACCCTAAGAAAGCTGTTTTCATTTCTTCTCCACTTTTCATCATTTTTCCCTCTATCTTTTAATCTTTTTTAAAAAATATCTTTGTCCTTCATTTTCCTATGGCATTTTAGAAAGTTACTTGCTTTTGTTCTCTCTTCCATTTTACATCCTGGATGAGTTTCATGAGGTCAGTGCAAACCATTTGGAAGACAATGTAAATTCATTTTAGTGATTTTTAAAGGATGTGCTTCTTAATTCATATGTATATATAGATTTTTTTTTTCTTTTTTTGTCCACCATGCAAATAGAACTATTCAGGTGTCCCCTCCCAGTGTTAAATGATCGATTGTAGTAATCCCTGATCAGAGATAAAAATGCCGGGAAGATATGGATCAACAGTGGTCTCTCCCTCAGCTGAGAAGATTGGGTTTATTGCCTAAGCAATGAGCCTTCCTGTGTGGCAACCGGTCAGGATGTGGGTCCGATTTAGGAGACAAACCCAGAAGCAGGTTCTTGTTTTCCTTTAGGAAATGTGCACGTTCTCTTCCCTCACCATTAAGCTTTTAACAAGCCTTTCCCTAGGTGGAGTCGTTTACAGCTGGTTGTTAAGGGTAAATAGTATGTTATCCTGCCTGTGCCTCGACATTTGTACATGGACGAGCTACAGGCGCGTGGAGTTGACTCCAACTTGGGTGAACTTAAAAGAACTTGGCTTTTCTTGCTTTCAAGGACTTTTTCTTAATGGAGAAAGATTATTTTTCTGAAGCAAATGTTCAAACATCTTGTTGACAGTTCTTTCAGTTTGGCAGATAGCTAAAATGGCACAGGAAACATATGATGGAATGTCACTGGCTTTAGTTTACGTTCAAAGGACCTTCTTTATTTTCATAGGACTTTGACATATTTATGTGATTTTTTTTCTTTAAAGTATAAGTGAGTAGTTTTAAAAACCTCTTTGTCAGTAGCCGTCTAATACATCATTTCAGTTGCTTTGTTCACAACAAAACTTTGACATAAATAAGTCTGAATACTGAACTAGTACAAATGCCTTGCGCAGTCAGCTTAGTGAATCAGACATCAGCTGTCGTCGTGAGTCGAAACACGTCTACATACAGAGTAACATGTTTGGTGCGCCTAACACGAGAACAGTAGGTAATCTGTGAGTGCATATGAGGACTTGCCAAGCCAGAATTAGTTATAAGTTGCATTTTGTGTCCGGGAAAGTTTCATAAATGAAGAAAAAGATATCTGGAAAAAAAACAAAAACCAAATCAAAACAAAACAAAAAAACCTGAAAACCAACACGCTGGGTTCAAGTACACCAACAATTTAAAAAGTGAATAAGAAAAAAACTTTGAGCATTGTACTTAATAGATGTTATCTAACAGTCAAAGTTTTATAGATCAATTTTGGTAAAAAAAGGTTCTCACTAAAATTGCTTGTTTTTATTATTGTCTATACTGATCCTCTACTCCCGGTTTCTGCAGATCTGGTGTCAAAACATCTTTTTGGTTAGTTTTCTCTTTTCTAATTCTCAACTCAAAATGCCAAAGTATCTGATTGACAACTTACCCATGTAAGAGAGTGTGCCTGTGGTTGATTAGTCCATGTTTGTTGAGATAAACTATATCATTAAAGGTAAATTGATATGTGCAATGTCAAGAAGGTCATAGACGGATTCTTAAAAGGGAAGGAAGGAAACGGTCAAGTCTAGGAAGAGCCTGGAATGACCAAATTGTATTTACAAGGACTTCAGATTCCTGTTCTATACCCTTCTTTCAACTTCAGACCCTAAATATTCTTACGCTTTCTCTCCCTATTTACCTAACTTTCTCCCACCCAGCTCACTCTTTCTACCCTGTTCTCAACGCATTTTAATGAGCATTAAATTGTTAAATAAAATGGGACAAAAATGTATCATCGACACTTCAGAAAAATTTTACCTACGTCATGTCCCGAATTCACACCACAGATTATGTACCCATATATTACCTAGCTTTGCTCTCACTTTGCATACATTTGTGGGTGGGGTTTTTCTTCAAACAAATATAATATAACAAGCTAGATCGATATTTGAGTAACTTAGTTCTATGTTTTTAAATCAATAATAATGATAAGTAGTATGGTATTTTTAAAGTGCAACTTTGAAAGAAATGGCTAATAACTCATAAATAGGTAATAATTTCATAATTAGAGTTCAAATCACTTTTTCTTCTATTAATGTATGCTACTATTTTATGCTATTCTTATCTTTCACCTTCTATGATAAATTGTGCATGCAGGAGACTAGAAAGAAGAGGTAGGAATGAAGGAGTTTTGCAGTAAACTATTATTAGTTATCATTGTTATTTATTATATGCTATTCGTAGTTATTTATTAGTGTAACAGCATATCTAAAAGTGTTTCTTTTGAAAAAGACTTGCTATTTTAAGTCCCACATGACTTAACTGTTATCACCTAAAAAAAGTCGGCAAACAGATCTGTGTGAACTCCCTTAAACTTATTTTGGCTGTTAGCCTTTTCTTGACTTCTGCTATTTCAATCTGTTAAAACCTAACATGTTTTCTTAAATTAATTAATGCTCCAAAATCACTGTAAAATTATTAGAACTTAGCTTGAAAACATGACATTGATCAAACTTGATAAGAAATGTCTGCTTTTTTTTTGTTGATTTTTGGCTACAAGAATATAAGACTCCAAAGATTTTTTTATGTAACTTTTAAAGAAAGTCTGGAGTTCTGTACTTGTAGAGCGAAAAAATTGGAAATAGATCTCCGTCCTGCTTAGTAGGAAATTAATTGATAGGGGTGTAGGGAGCTATGCTGGATAGTGATGCTCTTTGAGGAAATGACTATCTGAGAGACTGCTACATCTGTACGATATTTGATGGTATTAGTAACATGAAGTCTAGATTTTTAGAAATTTCGAGATGTTAGTCATTGTGTAGGAAATAATCTAGATTTGAGAATGATTTTGATTTGTTTTTCTTTTATCTAAATGTATACTCTTGGGTATATATTGATCGTAATATTTCAGTCTGTTATAGTAAAAATGAATGAATGTGCCCAAACAGCTCCTTATTTTTTACCATTAAAAGTGACAGATTTAAATTGTTGTACTAAATAGGAACAATATTTAAAAACATAAATGTATAGTTATAGATATACATTTTATAACTCAGTGCATGTGTTCAATAGGAGAGTTACTATATCAGTCCCTGTTTTCAAGTTTTCCTAATAATCCACAGCTTTGCTTTCAACAGGTGCTGATCCTAGAAAACATAGAGGAAAACATATTTTGAAAATAAACTTTCATTTTCCAGAAAGTATGTGAGGATATCTATGAATCCAGGAATTTGGTGACATATTTAAAGATGTAAGGAACTTAAAAACATATAAATGTGTCCAATAAAAGGAAATTACTAAATATATATTCCTCGTTGAAATAAGAGTAAATGAAAAATGAATACTATAAGATTAGTTATTCCATGTGGAGATGCACATATTTCTTGTCACAGTCTGTTCCACAAGGTTCATCAGTGGTCACTGAGATTGCGAATCAGACCTACTTAGTCTTTTTTTTTTTTACATTTAATATTATTTTATCTCAATTTCAGCTATACAGCATAGTGGTTAGACATTTATGTAAATTAAGAAGTGATCCCCTGACTAATCTAGTACCCACCTGGAACTGTACATAGTTATTACCATAGTATTGGCTATATTCCCTATGCTGTACTTTACATCCCTGTGACTATTTTGTAACAACCAATTTGTACTTAATCTCTTCACTTTTTCCACCCTGCCGCCACAACCCCTCTCTTCTATCACCCCAATTAGTCTAGTACCCATCTGACAGCATACATAGTTATTACAATATTATTGACTATATTCCTTATGCTAGACCCTACATCCCCATGATTACTGTGTAACAACCAATTTGTACTTCTAATCCCTTCCCCTTTTTCACTCACCCCCAAGCCACCTCTCATCAGGCAACTATCAATATTTTCTCTGTATGTATAAGTTTGTTTCTGTTTTGTTTGCTTATTTTGTTCTTTAGATTCCACATATAAGTGAAATCACATTGCAACTGTCTTTCACTGTCTGACATACCTCACTCAGCACAATACCCTCCAGGCCCACCCATGCCACCACAGATGGCAAGAACCCATTCACTTCCCTAGCTGAGCAAAATTCTATTGTACGACGGACTCCCCAGCTGCCTCCACATCTTGGCCATTGTAAACAAAGCTTCAATGAACATATGGATGCACATATGGATGCTCAAAATAGTATTTTGGGTTTCTTTGGATAAATACCTAGAAGTGGGATTACTGGATCTTTCTTTGTCTCTTGTTATTGCCTTTGTTTTAAAGCCTATTTTGATGGTATAAGTATTGGTATACCAGGTTTTTTGAATTAGAATGGAAATTCTAATGAAATATTTGTTTCCACCCCTTTACACATGTATCTTTCACTCTGAAGTGAGTCTCTTGTAGGCAGCATATGTAAGGGTCTTGTTTTCTTATCCCTTCAGCCTTCCTAAGTCTTTTGATTGAAGCATTTAATCCATTTACATTGAAATTAATTGTTGATAGATATGTAGTTATTGCCATTTTATTATTCATAATTTTTATCTTTTTTTTTTTTTTGTCTTAAGGAAGCCAGTCTAACACTCCTTGTAATACTGGTTTGGTGATGATGAGTTCCTTTAGCTTTTTCTTGTCTGGGATGGTCTTTATCTGTCCTTCGATTTTAAATGGTAGCTTTGCTGGGTACAGTACCCTTGTTTGTAAGTCCTTGCTTTTCAATACGTTGAATATTTTGTGCCAATCCCTCTGGCCTGCCAGTTTCTATTGAGATATCAGCTGACAATCTTATGGGAGCTCCCTTATAAGTCTAGTTGACTTTCTCTTGCTGCTTTTAGGATTCTCTCTTTGTGTTTAACCTTTGCTATTCTAATTATAGTGTGTCTTGGTGTGGGCCTGTTTGGGTTCATCTTCTGTGGGACTCTGTGCTTCTTGGACTTGTATGTCTATTTCCTTTGCCAGGTTAGGAAAGTTTTCAGTCATTATTTCTTCAAATAAGTTCTCAATTCCTTGCTTTCTCTCTTCTTCTGATACCCCTATGATGCTAATGTTGTTATGCTTGGTGTTGTCCCTGAAGTCTCTTAAATGCTTCTCATTTTTTTTTGGATTCTTTTTTCTTTTTGTTTTTCTGATTAGGTGTTTTCTGCTACCTAGTCTTCCAAATTGCTGATTTGATCCTCTGCTTTATCTAGTCTGCTGGTGATTCCTTCTATTACATTCTTCATTTCAATTATTATATTCTTCATTTCTGACTGGTTCTTTTTTATGGCTTCTAAGTTCTATTTTATGCTTGCCATCTCTCTGTTAAAGTTCTCACTAAGTCCCTTGAGCATCCTTTTAACTATTGTTTTGAACTCTGTCTTTGGTAGTTTGCTTGCCTCCATTTTGTTTAGTTTTTTTCCTGCGGTTTTCTCCTATTCTTTCAT
The DNA here is from genome assembly GCF_036562045.2 of Rhinolophus sinicus. Taxonomy (NCBI): domain Eukaryota; kingdom Metazoa; phylum Chordata; class Mammalia; order Chiroptera; family Rhinolophidae; genus Rhinolophus; species Rhinolophus sinicus. Next base: position 76,926,271 of record NC_133760.1, read on the forward strand.
GTGGGATGTATTTCTTTGTTTTCTCATTTTGACTGCCTCTCTATTTGTTTCTTAGTATTAGGTAGATCAGCTACATCCTGCTGTCTTTGCCAGGTTGCCTTATGTAGTGGGCTCCCTGAAGGGCCCAGTGGCACAGTTTCCTTGGTCACCTAAGCCAGGTGCTCCAGGAGTGTCCCTTGTGTGTTTGTTGTGTGTGCCTTCCTGTTATAGTTGAGCCTTGATTGCTATTGGCACATCAGGGGGTGGGATTGACCCTCAGGCTGATTGGCTGTGGGGTTTGGCTACATCCACAGCTTACAGGCTGCTGTGTAGGGGAGGTTTACCTCACTGAGTGGGATTTGCCCCAGTGGGCTTCTGGTGCCTGTTGACACTGCCCTTTGTGTGTGCCACTGTGCCACATGTGGGGCTAATTGGATGGTGTTCTGCTGTGGTCTGAAGCCATCCTCCAATATGTTGGTTCTGAGGTCTCATGGGAGGGGCTCTCATGCAGGTCCAAGTCACCCACTGCCTGTGACTGGCTGGGGGCTACCTGGTAGGAGCTATCAAGTGATCCATGGTTGTTTGCTGCCTGTGCTAACCCTAGAGGCACATGGGAGAGGACACCCTGTGAACTGAGGATGTCTGTCACCAGTACTAGGCCTGGGGTATCTCCTCAAAAGCCAGGACACTGCAAGGCCTGCTGCCATCTTTTGGGTCCCTTAAGGTTCAACCACTGATACAGCCATGTGGTATGCAATTTGGGTGAGGTGGGGTATCATAAAGTCACTAGAGTGGGAAGAGTTGTGGTTATCAGATTAATGTAGACTCTGGTTTTGTGCCAGTACTGAGCTTGAAGCTACTCAGCAAAAGTCTCAGAGCACACCGGGCCTGTTGCTGCCAGCCTGGGGTCTGTGAGACGTTAATAGTTTTCCAAGAAAGAGTGCAATGTGGATAGGGCTGGCTGCTTGCAAGTAAATGCCTCCATTGTTGGGAGAGCTGGGTGGGATGGGTTCTCAGTGAGTCGTCGGAGTTGCTGAGCTCACCAGACCTATGAAATTCAGATTTGGCCTGTGGGGAAGGATCAACAGAGTAAAGATGGTGCCTGTCTGCTGGTTGCATGGGAGAAAGACTCCACACAGGGAAAATGCCCACTGTCATCCAGCCCTCCTCCCAGAGCCACACAACTCAGTCTGTCCCTTATATGTTCCCAGCAACCCCTGAGTACTGTCCCTCCACTGGAGCCCAAGGTGAGTGCCTGTAAGTAAAAGAGTCTGTGCGCAGGCCCTTAAGAAGACTCCTGGGATTTCTTTTGCCTTCTGTCCCACCCTGATTGTCAGAATTCCCACTGTTTCTCATAGCCAGATGTTGTGGGAGCTCCTCTTCCCAGCACCAGCACTTTGGCTTGGGTTGGCCGGTGTGGGGCTGGGGTCCGTCGCTCCTCTGGGGGAAACCTCCACAGCTGAGATATCCCTCCTAGTTTTCAACAACCACATGGAGGTTTGGGGACAGTTTTGTATCTCCACCCCTCCTACCACTCTTGATGTGGCTTCTTCTTTATATCCCTTGTTATAAAACTTCTGTTCAACCAGACTTCAGATGATTCTCCAGGTTGATTGTTTTATAATTTAGTTGTAATTTTAATGTGTTCATGGAAGGATGCAGGCACAGTATTTATCTACTCCTTCATTTTGGATCTCTTCCCACTTAGTCCTTCTTGACCATCTTAAAACTCTGAGGTTTTTAAGTACTCACTCAGACTTGGTACTATAATAATAAAATGATTTTGAATACTATGTAGGAAAAATTTCCTCATGCAGAAAAATATATTATTATAATAGGGTTGGCAATGCATTTGTGTGTTAATGTGCCATTAAGTATGGGAGTATGGTGGCAGTGTTCCTTTACACTGTGGAAAGAGCAGAAAGACATGGCATGTGCTTTCTGACTATCGGGCTCACCAAGAGTTGGAGGGGCTTTACGTTCTCACAGGAGCAGTGGGTAACTCTTACAAAGCAACACTGGCCATGGCACCAAATATATGGCACTGACTCTAGGGGCCATGGCAAGTTTGTGTCCGTGCAGCAGCCCTGGACTATGGAATTTTAGGAACGTGGAGAATGTTGTGGAATAGATGGGAACCTCTTTGGAAGAAGCCCATTGGCTGAGTGATGCTCTACAAGATTGAAATATTTTTTGTGTGTGGTTCATCATCACTTATGTACATGGCACTTATATGTTTTAAAAAATCCAATGTCCTGCTGTATCAAATATTTCTCATTGCTTATTGAAGCAGCATAGTTGTCAGTCAGGTAAACATATCATAGATGATGATGTCTCTTGTGAAAAGACTTTACGTAGTGATTTTAATTTTGAAAGTGTCTACTGAACTGCTCAATGAGAACTACATAATCACTAATAGTCTGATGGCTGACAAAATAAATACAGAAAGCCAGTAAGCAGGCGAAATTTTATTTGAAAATATACCCTACATTAGTGTTCACTTTTGAGCCAGATATTTTGGTCTTGTATAAGCACACCTAAATGTTCCCTGTGAGCTATAAACTTAGTTTATCATGTTAGTATTATGCAATATTTAGGCTAGGTACCTTTTTAGCTGCAATAAAACTTATTTTTACCTTACATTTGAAATATAATTTACAGTTTTATAAAAAGATTTTCAGATAAACAATGATTCTCAAAATAATCCTGGTCATGTGCAAAATAATGAGTCCCATTTTATGAACATGAAAATCAAAGCCCGGAGAGATGAAATAGCTTTCCCAAGACCAAATTGCTATTTGAAAAAACAGAACTAGGATTAGATATTTCAGTATCCTGGGCCAGTTTTCCTTTCTGTTGCCAATACTGCCTCTTCCATTAGAAGGTATATTTGAATTGCTTACCATAGCCTTCATTGAAATATACATATACTTAAAATTAAGTCATTAAAAATAATTGAACTCTGCACTTTTAGGGAAAGAGGGAATATGAAATGTGTTGGCTCCTAGCAGGAGGTAGTCCCAACTAAAAGAGCCAAGGGGCACTCTATCAGGAATGACAGAAAGTGTAAAATTTGTCACAGGGAAAACATCACTCGTTTCTTATACTGTCTACTTCACTTGTAGTCCAGAATTCACTCATAGGTAATAAAAGCTGAAGCAGAAGAATAAAAGGTATCTGCCTGAATGGCTGTAAACGAGGCTGTGTTACACTCAGAAATACACATTTGATCTCTTCGGAGAGATGCATTCGAAGTTTGCAAAATACACATTAGTTAATAATGGAACCATGTCGATAGTTGCCTTAATGCTCATTTAGAAATATTCACTGAAACACTTAAAATTTCAAAAATGACTTGATGAAAATATCAAAGTATTCTTAAGAACTTTAAATGAATGCTAAAAACTAAAGAATGCTACAACATAAAAATACGAAAACATACCCTAACGGTGATTACGCTTCAACATTGTTTTTAGAGATTTCTAGTTTCTATTATAGTATTTGCCTTGTCTAAAATATGTGGTGAGGTTTTTGGTTTCCATGGTGACACAACTCTTTTCATACATATTTATCATTGAAATGCCAGAAACCCACCCCTTTCTATCAAAGAATGCTACTTTAGCACTTAATAATTGAAGTTAAAGCTGATTTATTTTTTATGTCAGAGTGTTTTAAACAGATCCCTCTATCACTAAAAACTGAGGCAGCATTACAGTTCTTTTCTCATAAGCAGTTTATTTCATACATGACTCCTGAAAAATACTTCTGGTTTTTAAAAACTAGAGAAGACTTTGCGTCCTTTTTTCCTTCAGTCAGCACCACAGGGATTCCCAGCTAAGCTTTCAAAATGTTGCAGAATATACATTGAGTAAAGCACACAACCTTCAATTTCATTAATACGGTGTTCAGAAGGAAAGCACGCACATCTTGCCTTTGCCAATAAGCAGAGAGCAATGAAGTTATTACATATTACTAAATTAATATTTAGCAAAGTGAAATGCTTCATTTTCACTCCATTTACTGTCTTTTTCAAGTTGTCTAGTTTCCCTGGATGTCTGAAAAGAGATTCCGGTTTTTCATCTACCAATGTCCTTTGTCTTAAAAATAAAGCCAATAATGGGGCATATGCTTATGTCAACTTAAATAGTCCCCCTATTGTTACTATACCATTTGTATAGTCTAGTGAACAGTGCTCTCATTTTGAGTTTTAAGTATCATGGTTAGTTTATTATTTAACTCGTTTTGCATATTAAAACCACCAAAACAGTGAAGAAATGTAATTGAGGTAATTAATTGTTATTACCTGTCTTTGTTGAAACACAACTGCAGTAATGTATTTAAGAACTGAATGAAAACACAGTGAGTTTAAGAAGTTCAACCACAAATAAAACCTGTTTAAAAGCCCTGGGAGTACATCAAAATAATATAGGTACACGTAAAAAAGTGTTGGAACCTCAAAGAAAGAAGCTTGAATGTGAGGTAAAAGTCTAAAGTGTCACTCAAAAAAATAAATTGGACAGAGTGGTTTGAATACTTCTATCTCCTTTTAGGATATGATGTTCAGTTTGCATTTATTTATTTTTCTAGGAGGAAAAGCAAGGAAACCCCAGAGTATGGCACAATAAAGTAGTTGTCATCAGTTTCTGTAGCATCATCTTATGCATTTATCCACGGGAAGTCCAGCTCAACTGTCACAACAATTTAACATGTTTTGATTTATACAAATAAGCCTTCTTTGGGACTAGAAATTCAGGAATGAGAAGGGAAATTTTTCAAAATTGTACTTATATGAGAGTCTGCTTTATCCTAATTTAAATTGTTCTCCCATTTTCATATTCTTTGGAGAACATTTTCCTCTTGACAACCTGCAACAATTTTCTTTGAGGAAAGTGAATTATTCGACTGGAGTGATTATAAATAATGAAATTTTTGTTGTATCTTATACACATTCCACTATGGCTCAGAGATATCATAGCTTTTACCAATGTTCCCGAATTTAAGTGAGTAGAATGGGATATAAAAAAATATATAAGGGCATTTAAAAAAAATGCCCCCTTAGGCTCTGTATTTTACAGCACACCTATGTAATTCAAAATAGCATATATTAATATGATAAAAATTAGAATATATATTAAAGTATAAATAAAGATGATGAAAATAACGAAATTGATACAAATCAGAAATAATAATGATTGGCACATTTTCTTCCAAATTTTCTTATTTATAAGTACAAACTATGGTGTATTATATATATTGTGATAATTTCTCATTTAATAATGTATTAGGTCCACACACAAAAAAAGAGCACCAGTTAAGGTAAATATTTAGGTAATCAAAAAAAAGAAAACATTTTTTCTTTTAACTGTTTGAAAACTATGTAAAGCAATATTTATATATTTATATACATGTAATTTTGTTAGTGAACCTAAAACATACACAAATGCAACATATTTGACAATAGTAATGCAAAATAAGTTTGTGGGAGCAAAGCTGTATTGAAATAGGAAAATAATAACAAATGATAATTTGAATCTGCAGGAGCAAATGGAGAGAATCAGAAGGTTAATATACCAAACTCTACAAGTATATCTTGTACTCCATTCTTCTCTCAGTTTTTTAATAAAGATAAATTATATAAAGTAACAAATATCAATGTTTGTTGTGTTTGATATATATATATATATATATATATATATATATATATATATATGTAAAATGTATGACAGTAATAACACATCAAGGGTGAGAGGGAATAGAGTTATAGAGAAATAATACTTCTATATTACACTGGAATTAAGTTAGAATACATATGAAAAAGATTCTAAGTTAAGTGTGTGTTGGAAACCCTAGAGGAGCCACTACGAAAATAACTGAAAACATATAGTTTTAAAAATTGCTAAAGAAACTAAAATATTACACAGGAAAATCTTCAATTAATGCCAAAAAAAAAAAAAAGATTGAAAAGGATAAACAAAGGAACAAAAAAGACATGAGACAGAAAGGAAACAAATAGCAAAATGCCAGAAATAAATCCAACTATATTAAAGATAGCATTAAGTGAAATGGAGTAAACAATACAATCAAAAGGCAGAGATTATCAGACTGTATTAAAAGACAAGCAAGATTCAATGATATGCTGTCTACAGGAGACACATTTTACATTCACAAATGAAAATAGAATGAAGGTAAAAGGATAAACAAATATATAATATGCAAATAACAACTGTAATAGAGCTGGAGTGGCTACATTAATATCAGACAAAATAAATCTAACAAAAGTTGTTACTAGGGACAAAGAGGAATATCCTATAATAATAAAGCCTCAATTTATCAAGAATCTGTAACAGTTAATAGACATATATGCATCCTACATGTCCGAAAATACAGGAAGCAAAGACTGACAAAACGGAGGAAAAACAGACAACTCAACAATAATAGTTAGATATTTCAACACCCCCACTTTTAATTACATATAGAAGAAATAGATAGACGATCAACAAGAATATAGAATACATGACCTAACAGACATCTATTGAACATTTTCCACTCAAGCATAGTAAAATACACATTCTTCTCAAGTGCATATGAGACATTCTCCAGAATGTACCATACATTAGACTATATATAAGTCTCAATAAATTTAAAGGAATTAATACCATAAAAGGCATGTTCTTAGAACACAACAGAATTAAACCAGAAAACAATAACACAAGGAAAATGGGAATTTCACAAATATGTAGAAATTAAACAACATGCTCCTAAATCATCAGTAAGTCAAAGAAGGTGTTACAAGGGAAGCTAGAAAACACTTTAAGCTGAATGAAATGAAAACACATCATATCAAAATATATGGGATGCAGACAATGCAATGCTTAGAAGGAAATTTAAAACTATAAAAGTCTATATTAAAGAAGAAAGATCTCAAATCAAAAACCTTACCTTCTATCTTAAAAAAAAAAACAACCCAAAAAACAAAACAGAAAGAGAACTAAACTTGAAGCAATAACTATTAGAGCAGAAATAGATGAAATATATAATAATAATAATAATAATAATAATAATAAACAAAGATATCCAGAAGTTGGTTCTTTAAAAACAGTAACAAAATTGACAAATCTTCAGCTAGACTGACAAAGGAAAATACAGAGAAGACTCAACTTATTAAAATTAGAAGTGAAAGAGATAGGAATCATTGCTACTGACTTTACAGAAATAAAAAAAAATATATTTTAAGGGACTACAATAAAAAAGCATAGTTCTACAAATGAAGCAAATTAGATAAAATGGACAAATTCCTAAAAAGACACAAACTACCAAAAGTGACTCAAGGAAAAAAGAGGAAAATCTGAATTATTTAAAACAAGTAATTGAGATTGGATTAATAATTTTAACAGTTCTCACAAAGAAAACCCAGGTCCATAGGGCTTCCCTTCTGAATTCTACCAAATATTTAAGGAATTACACTAATCATTCTCAAATTCTGTTAAAAAATTAAACAGAAGGGACTTTCCAAATTATTCTATGGAGACAATAGTACTCTGATACCAAAACCATACAAGAACATCACGAGAAAAGAAAACTACAGAACAATATATAATATAATATAAATTTTAAAATTCTCAACAACATAGTAGCAAATTGAATCCAGCAATGTATAATTAGAAATTATATACCATGATTATATGGAATAAATCAATTTATGTAATGTACTATAGAATAAAGGGAAGAAATACATGATCCTCTCAATAGATGTAGAATAAAGTCTTTGACAAATGTCAACACCCTTTCGTGACAAAAACACTCAGCAAACTGGAAATGGAATGGATCCTCTTAAACTTGATAACAGCCATCTACAAAGCCCCACAGTTAATGGTGACTGACTGACTGCTGTCTACTCTCACCACTACTATACAACACGGTACTGATGTTTCTACCCCAGACAATTTGGCAAGAAAAAGAAAAAAGGCATTGAGATTGGAAAGGAAGAGGTCACACTATTTTAACAATTAGCAGAAGAAATGATCTTGAAAAATCCTAAGGAATCCACAAGAAAACTATTAAAACTTATGTCAAGTTGAGCAAGTTTGTGGAATATAAAATCAATATATCTAATCATTGGTACTTATAAAAACTAGCAATAAAAAATCCAAAAATGAAATTAAGAAAATTACATTTATAATAGTATCAACAAGACACAATATTTAGGAATTTAACAAAATATGTAACACATACACTGAAACCTACAAAATATTGTTGGAAGAAATTAAAGATCTAAATAATAATAATAATAATAATAATAATAATAGCCTATGTTCTTGGGACCAAAGATTTAAAATTGTTCAGATGGCAAATATCTCCCCAAATAGATCTACAAATTCAGCACAATCCCTGTCAAAATCCTATGTGACTTTATTTTGTGGAAATTCAGAAGCTAATCTTAAAATTCATATAGAAATGCAATGGACTTAGAAAAGCCATAAGGTTCTTGAAAAAGAATAAAATCAGATTTACACTTCCCAATTTCCAAAATTACTACAAAGCTACAATAATCAAGACAATATGGAACCAGTTCAAGGACTGACATGTAGATCAATAGAATGCAATTGAATCCAGAAGTAAACAGTGACTTTTATGGTCAATTGTATTTGACAAGGGTGCCAAGACAATAAAATGGGGGACAGAATAGTTTTTACAACAAATAGTGCTGGTACAACTGGATATTCACATGCAAAATAATTAAATTGAACCTATTCTTCACAGCATACATAAAATTCTTTAAAATAGATCATAGATCTAAGTGTAAGAGCTAAAATTATAAAACTCTTACCAAGAAAATACAGGACTAAATGTGTTTGACTTTAGGTTAGACAATGGTTTCTTAGATGTGATGCCTAAGCATAAGTGACAAAAGAAGAAAATAAATTATATCTTATCAAAATTAAGACCTGTTGTGCTGCAAATGATACCATCAAGAGAATGGGAAGACAACACACAGGATGAGAGAATATATTTGTAAATCATATATCTGAAAATAAATTTTATTGAAAAAAGCTGTTACAATTTACAATATTTTTTAGAATAATACAGTTCTGGAATTTGTTTTCAATCCCTGAAAATTACAGAATATTAGCCATACAATTTTATGTCAACATTTCTAGAGGTTTTTAATTTTTTAAAAATTTTCATAACTATTTATTTATTCAGATATACTTTTTATATTAATTTCTGAGGTTTCTTTTCATGGATGTTATTTATGTAGAAATTTCCACAATTGTTAGACTAGGATTATACTTTGTATTAACTTAGGTTTTTATTTTCCAATACCTAGATTTGTGGCTTAAATATTTCTGTTCTTCTATTGTGTCATCTTCTCCTTTGAATACAATAAACATATTTTATGCATGTGTATTATTTTTAGAGCCAACTTGTGAATATCAATTCTATTGTTGTTTTCATTTATGAATGTAAAATTTTTGCTTTTATACTTTGTAACTCAATTCTTCTGTTTCCTTTAGCTTTGACTTCATCTAACCTCTGGAAAACAAATGTTTAATTTATTTATTTTATTTCTCTTGCTAAATAATTAACAGTCTTAAAATGATGAATTTGCCTCTATTTATATTATTGGCCACATATGTTTTAATTTGCAGTGTTTTCATTTTTTGAGTATTATATAATTGAAGATTTAATTTTCTTTCTGTGTAAGAAGTTATTTAGGAATTTTTTCCCTTTTTCCACGTCAAAGTAGTTAGTTTTTCATTTATTTTAGTGTGGTCTAATAAAGGGTCTTTACTGAAACATACTGAACAAATCTTTATGTCCTAATATGTGAACCATTTAACAAATACTCTACGGACACATAAAAAACGAATTCATTAAAATTAAACTATAATTTTACATTACTAATTTTTACTTTGAAGAAGGCTTTACAGCTTTAATTTCTATTTTGTAACTAGGGTTTTGATGTTCACCACCCCATCCTTTAATGTTACACCTACCATGATTTTCATTTATTTGCTTCATCTTGGTTGACTGCTGTTGGCTTTTGAATAATTATTTCAGAAAGCGTGTGTTTGTGTGTGGCACACTTTCTGAGTTCTGAAATATCACGAGCTCCTTTTATTGACTTCACACAATTTGGCTAGGTTTAGAATTCTTAGCTCAAATGATTTTTCCTCCAAGTTTTGTACACATTATTTTTCCATGCATTGTTACGGAATGTTACAGAGCAAACGATTTTCTGTCTTCTTATGAAAACTGGCATTCATTCCTTTTGGAGTATTTGGAAGATTGTTTTTTTGTTGTTGTTGTTTTTTTGAGCGTGGGTGTTTGCATAATGTTTACCCATTGTTAAAATCAAACATGTCATCAGGAAATTTTACCTGAACTTCCGGAGAAGACCTTGGTGTTCTTTACACCCAGTACTGTAGTATAGAATTGTTTGCTTTTTTTGTTTGTCTGCCCCCCGCCCCCAGTTATAATACTGCCTCTTTGTAGTTCTGATTTCTCTTTATATAACACCTAATATCCACTTATTGACTATGTACTGACATGTGTGTCTACTACATTGTTCTATTGTTTTAATGACTTGGTCTTTTCCCTGTTTTCAAGACTTCTCAAGTTTGTCTGTCACATCTCTATTCAGTTTTCTTCAGTGTTTGTTCTAATCTTTACTACATTTAAAGACAATTTACATTTTTAAATTTCACTTTCAACCTTGCAATCCTAATTTCGTTCATATGTCTTTTTTCAGCCTGTTTTTATGCCTCCTTATATCTCATCTCAATCTCTGTGATCAAGCCTTTTGAATGTTTAGGCTGCTGATATAGAAAACAGAATTCGCTGTACCTAGCTTAAGTGGAAATGGAGGTATTTCAGGGTTCGTAGTTTACAGAATAGCCAGAATATCTAAGGAAACAAATTGTGGGTTGGGATTTCAGGACTGAGTCCAGGATTGAAGAACCTGGTCACCATGGGAGATGGTACTTCCTCTTTGATCAGAAAGCTATCTCTTAATGTGAAACATGGCTGCTGTAGGCTATAGAACCATACTGTCACTAACTGGCCACTGTGGTCAGTTAGTAAGGCACCACCATCAGGAAATCACCTTGTTACCAGTTCCAAACAGTGCTAAGCCTATTGCAATCTGTACAGCAAAACAGAAGCCACAAATCCTGCCTTGACATCCATGAATCTAGTGACCAGGCTCTGAGAAGAAATCAGGTGCAACAGAAAAGAAATCACATGCCTTTTTGACTATGATTGCCAGTAAATATAGAAAAAAACCTTTTGTTTCACTTCCACCTTCCAAATCTCATTAGATTGTATCTGACTGGTAGAAATTAATTCACATCTAGAACCTTAGCTGTAGTGGGATCTGGAGGAGAAAAAAAAAAAGTATTTATTTATTTTCTAGCATCTGGAATATTGGAAGTCACTTTGACAGGAATCTAGATGGATATTCAGTACCAAGCCAGCATATCTACCTCAATCTACTGCTCTGGATACTCAACTTCATTCAAGTTCTTCTTTCCAATCTTAACCTTTCAGATGATAGCAATAGAACAACAACAATGCAGCTTTCAATAATATCTGTAATGATGCAGCTTCCGATAATATCAGCAGTGATGCAGCTTCCAATAATATCTGCAATGATGCAGCTTTCAATGTATAAATGAGAATGCTTTCATCTTCTCTATAAAAATGGAGCCATTAGTTACTACCTCTACTAGTCAGTGATATGCATTTCTCCTTATGTTCAATGATATTGTTTAACTTGTGGGCAGAATTGCAAAGTAAATTAACACCAACATACCCTATGTAAAAATGACAGGATAAAATGATGAGTAAAATAAAATTGTTTAGTAAAAATGCAATAGATATAAGCACACAAGAAAGACAATATGAGAAGCTACCTTAGTCCTTATCTCTGTAATTTATCATGTGGCTGTAATTATTATGTATAACTTCCTGCAAAACCCTTCCCTTGGGCAACATATCCAGTGAGCTGTGATTTTCATCTGGCAGAGTGACCCAAAGCTTCACACGTTGGTGTGTGAGCCTTTATTAAGCCTGTGTGCTATCGCATTACTCCCATTATGCTGTTAGCTGGACATCGCAGGTGTGTTCTAGAGGACTGCCTGCCTAGTATTCTCTGTGCCCCACATGAAACAGCAACCTTATTTCCCCTTAGTTATCAGGATCAAGCACCCCAGCAAACAATCTCCTTTCAATATGTAGGTCCAATGGCATGAGTAGCTCAATAGTGAAAGGTGACGGTTTTAACTTTCAACTTAAAGAACCATTGATTTATTCCTGGTGGAAGCATTTATCTCTTGAGTACCAAGACCTAAACCAGTAGAAGCAAAGTCACAGAAATGAGAAACAAATATACTGTGAGTGGGTCATTCAATGTAGTAAAGCAGATGCTGTTCGGATTTCCACACTCAGTGCCTAGATCAGGGTGTTCCCATTATGAGAGGAAAACAACTGTATATCATTTGCTATCTGAAAGCATATACCATCCTGTAGGGAACATCCTATCCTGGCCAGGTACTGAGTTAACTGTGTTCAACAGTCCGTCCTATCTTTACAAAAGGCCCATTGTTTCTGCGTACATGCTAAGAATAGTGAATCCCTTGGAAGTCAGCCCACTTTCTCTCCTATTTCCTCTGTATAATGAATTTCACGGTCAGAGCTGAGTTGTGTGGTAATACCATGATAAAAAATGAAGTATTTAGTAACTCCCAAAATGTTGTCTTATGAAGTAGGCAGTGAAGGCAAATCTCCTACCCCAAACAAGTGCACTCACTAGTCAGTACTCACACGTCCTCCTCTATGTGGAGCTAAACCCCACAGACACCCGATGGAATCCAGCTGTCCCAGGTGCTGGCTGAGCCATGCGGTAATGGTGTGCAGGCTGGTGAGTGCCCACAACCAGCAGCAGAGATGCATGCTTTCCCTTGATGATGGTAATGAGTTGAGTGAGTCTTTATCACCATGCGTCCACCTTCTGAGGTGAACAAGATCATCGCTCTACTCAAATGCAACTAGTTCAGGAAACTGATGCCATATTCACATTTTCTGAGAGTGTTCCTGTGCAGTGACTGCATTCATCGTACAGTGTGGAGAATGGAAGAGCACTCCAGGTAGTTAAAGCCAAAGGGATTTGTTCTAGGGTCTCAGGTGGCTCAGAACGTTTGAAGGCCTGAAGAAAATAAATTCACCACACCCAGCCTCTCAGCACAGACAGGGATATCATCCAGAAACTGGGGTGCCCACTCATGCTGTGGCCAAAAACCAAATATCTCTGTTGTGGACTTGCCTGCAATATAATTGAAGCAACTGCCAAATTTTTTGCTTTTAAATCTTACCCAATGCCGTTCAGTGGATGAAGCCTAAATCATCTTAAGAATTTTTAAGCTGCAAAAATGTCTGGGAAATGTTGTTCTCAGCTTTCCAGGCACAGTAGAGGAGTGTGGAATGGATGTAGAATGCCAATTCATTCTTCCTATATAGTCACTCCTTTACCTTTCCTTTGCTTGTATTAGTTGACTCATTCATTCATTCATTCCACAATACTTGTCAGTACCTGACATTTCATTTATATTTCATTTATTTTACTGGAATTTATTTTAAAAAGCTTTTTTTTTTTTTTTTTTTTTTTTTTTTTTGATAGCAGGAACTGTGTTTCAGCTTATACGGTATCACCAGAACATGTCACACCTATAGTAGGAGACCAACTAATGCTTGGCTTTATTGAATTTTTAATAGTTCAGAGTAGACCTCTGTCAAATATTTACTTCTACTTTCTCTAGATTAAAAGAAATAAAGTAGACACTTCCTAATAGATGCTTTCTTTCATGCTGTAGAATCTCGTGACAATTTTCTGTTGGGTTTTTATTTATTAACCTATTCTTGAAAGAAGAGAGATAAATCCAGCTGGAAGTCTGCCCATAAACAGGGCTTCTCTTTTGGGTCCCGCATTACTTACTTCCTCAGTTGTTCTTAGATTTCTGCTTTGAAATATTCGGCTGGAGGGCTGGTAAATGCAAATACACATTAGCTGTGTAGAAACCTCGCTTCCTGAGAGCAGCGAAGGGCAGACTCAAATACAGAACTTCCCAGCAAAGGCAGTAATTCTTGTGCAATTTCTTCTTTCTTTGATGAAGCTAGTGCACCGGGATGAAGTGCTCTGGGCTTTCTGCCCAACCTCCAGGGCCAGCTACATTGTGAGGCTTCTGTGCCTCCTCCCGGCATGGCTGCCTCCTTGTCAGGCAGGGGCCACGCTTAGAGCTAACAGAAAAAAATACAGAAGGCTCAGTGAAATTTTAATTTCAGATAAACAACAAAAACATTTTTAGAATAAGTATGTTTCAAATTGCATGGGACAATGCAATTGCAGTAAAGAAATTTTTTTCATTGTTCATCTGAAATACAAATGTTTGTGGGTATCCCGTATTTTTGTTTGCTACATCTGGCAAACCTGGCCATACCACACCCCGTGGAATTGCCTTTGTATCATTGAGAAGCCAAGATAGCTGGTGGCGCTATTCACTCTGTAGGTGCCAGATAGAATCTTACCTAAGGGCATCTTCTCCAGTCAGATTGCCAGAGTGTAAATCTTTGCTTCTTCACTTATTATTATTTGACTGTACATAAGTTACTTAAGCTTTCTGTGCCTTAGTTTATTTACCTATGAAACTGATCTAATAACTACCTACTTTTAGGATCAATAGGAGTGTTAAGTGTGATAATTCATCGCAATCATTTAGACAAGCATGTAGCACATGATGAACTATAAATATTAAGTATTATAATTATTATTTGCATTTTTCCTATTATTATTATTTCTGTTGGGAAAACAAGGAAATGCTGGGGCTTCCCCCAAACAACTGGTTGGAAAAACTGTTCACCTGAAACAGTAAAAGTGATCCCAAATTTACAACCTCCTTCTGCCCCATCGATGTGCCTCACACCAACATTCATGGTTCCAATTAAGAAGGAGTTGGGGTCTGCCATCCCATCCTCGGACTGCGTCCTGAGAGTCGGGGCGGCTTTGTCCAGAGGGGAGTTTGGAGCCAGCTTGCAGGGCCTTGTCATTTCCACTGCACTCAATCCAGCAAAAATTCACAGCTATTTCTGACACTGGAAATGATAACCCATCTCGGGTTCTTTAACTGATACAGATTAGTGTCTATTTTTATATTCCTTTGGTCATTTTAGGAGACATGTAACAGAATGGCAATTAGACCCCTCGATTCAAGTCATCAGCTTTCTCAGTATTCCAGAGCAGAAGCAGAACCTTCATTTTGTTTTAATCACTTGACTATATTGATACTTAACAACTAGTA
Source organism: Rhinolophus sinicus (assembly GCF_036562045.2). Taxonomy (NCBI): domain Eukaryota; kingdom Metazoa; phylum Chordata; class Mammalia; order Chiroptera; family Rhinolophidae; genus Rhinolophus; species Rhinolophus sinicus. Next base: position 76,941,603 of record NC_133760.1, read on the forward strand.
TGATACCTGAAATTCAGCAAGACAATAGTGAAGAAAGATCTTTCAACATGAGCTTCATTGACTGGCTCACGTCTGTGTTTATAAGTTTTAGCTCAAATCTCCTCACCAGTTCTCTATATGTTAATATATGAAATTCCCTCTTTCTGTGGTTAATGTAATACAGACCTAATCCTTATGCAATGATTCTAGTCTAGGCTTCTTTCCAGTCCTCTGGAGTTATTCATATGCAATTTTCAAACAGAGATGATCTTTCCTAGATGCACTAATAATATTTACATTTTTAAATGGAACACAGACTCAAAGTTGAGGTAAAAGGTTATGAGGTCAAAGAAACATAGAGATTAAATCTTTAACCATGGCAGACTGTTACATGTTGAAAATAGCAATATCACATTTTTGCAAATTTCATACTCTCATTGGAGACATAGATGCCTAACACAGGGAAGGTTTCTTTTTAAAAGAACAACGGTGTTCCGCAATAGCTATTAAGCAGCCCACATAGAGATCAGTGATTATTAGGAAAAAATACATCTGAACAATTCCAAACAATGAAGTCCAAAACATTGCATGTAAAGGATTGGAAATGATGAGTGATTATATTTCAAATGATCAGTGATAGAGAAACAAATGTAAAATCATAATTAATGGATTTGGCTTTCTAAGAGGCGAAGTCACTATTTGCAGGAAAGCTAAATGCTAAAAGATTATTTTACTGGTGCTATGCACAACTCTTGATAAATGAAAAAACAAACATTATGGGGTGAATACCATACCAAGGCAAGATCTGAAAGCGAAAAGTAGGCCAATTGAAAAATGTCCTCACTTTTCCTCGGTTCTCTGGATGCATCCCTTCAGAGGACAACGGTTTCCTACAAGAGCAGTCTGTAGACCTCCCATTAGCTTGCACAGGTCTTGGTGCCTTTTTACATTATAATAAGGTTCTGGGTGTAATGGCTGACACTCTATGCTCTCTACTGTATGAAGTTAGATCTTTTGTAGGGGTGATGAATAGCTCCTTCAGTGTCTAATAGAAAGTTTCCTATAGTATATCTCCAGTGATGGTGGTTTATACTATGGCCATTGTGCGTTTTCAGATATAATATTCCTTTCTTTTACACATGGGCTCTAGTTTCTGCGTCTCATGCCTGGTTAGCTGTACATAAAATATATTTATAATTTAACCTTAGAAAATGTAACAGCCACCACGTTCAACCTCTAAATTTTGGGAATATTGGTTTACCAATATGTGTGCTAGATCAGAAGTCAGCAAAGCTTTTCTTTAAATGGCAAGATAATAAATGTTTTAGGGTTTGCAGGCCTTATGGTCTCTGTTGCAATTACTCAGTCTTGCCATTGTTGGGAATGCAGCCATAGAAGTACATAGATAAATGGTGTTTGCTGTGTTCCAATATACCTGCATTTACAAAAACAGGTAGCAAGCGTATGGGTCTTAATTTGCCAACTACTGTACTTCATTAACACCATTTTTGAGTAATACAGTACTAACTTGCTCTTTTGTCTTATGCATTAAAATGTTAAATAAGGGTGAATTATTTTGTTTCTTCTCTCGAGTAAGTTTATGATACATAATTCTTATACTTTTATTATGCATGTGTGTTGCTTATATGTAGATGAGGTGTGATCAAACCATATAGTGAATGTTTAAATTTAAAAAAATTATTACAGTAAAAAACACATTGCTATTAATCCCCCTCAAAATAATCCTCCTCGCTTCCAAACACACTTATGCCATCATTCTTGCCACTTTCTGAAGCAGTTCTGGAAGTCCTCTTTTAAGAGTGTCTTCAGTTGTGCTGTTGTGGCTGTCTCCATGTCCTGAATCATTTTGACTTTGGGGAGAGACAGAAGTCGCAAAGTGCCAGGTCTGGTGAATAAAGTGGATGAGGACACACCATAATGTTTGTATTTGACAGAAATTGTCGTACCAGGAGTGATGTGAGACATGGAGCATTGTCATGATGGAGGATGAAGTAAAGACACTTAAGAAAGGACTTCCAGAACTGCTTCAGAAAGTGGTGAGAACGATGGGATAAGTGTGTTTGAAGCGAGGAGGAGTATCTTGAGGGGTATTAATGGCAATGTGTTTTCTACTGTGATACTTTTTTTTTAAATTTAAACATTCACTCTATCTTTTGATCACACCTCACTGACTACAAATTACATTTAAACTTTTATAAATGAATTTTTCCAGAATCAAAAGAAATATTTTATAAATGTATGCCTTTTATCATAGCTATTTTATTTCAAGGAACTCATTGCTATCTCTTTTATTTTTATTGAATTTATATAAATAAACAGCACAAATGAAAAGGTAAAGCTCATTTTTTAACCTTAAAAGGCATGGCCTAAAATGAATACAGTAGCTCATCCTAAAACCAAACCCAATATGAGAAAGAAAACAAAGTTATGAATTAGAACTGATTAATCAGATACCACCCAATACAGCCTAAGCAATGTACTAGTTAAAGCACTCAGAAATATGGGCAGAAAAATAATGAAAACTACATAACTTTGAAAGCAATGGTAATCCAATCCCATACATCAGACATGTGACTAAATTCCATTTGAAACCTTCAATAGAAGTACTGTATATTAAAAGACAAAATAGGCAACTTCAGGTATATTAAGAAACAAAATAGGCAACTTCAGGTATGTTAAAGAACAAAATAGGCAACTTCAGGTTATTTTTCATAATTTTTCTAATTCATTGTTTTAATGGAATTAAAGAGTTCTGTAGGAGGGAAAAAAAAGAGAGAGGCAAGTCCTTACTTGTGAGCTCTGCAAATAGTACCTGCTACAAGATAAAGTAAAGAACTTTGAATGCTGGTGATATTGTCAATGATGATAATTATTATTGTATTAATAAGTATAACAAATATTTGACAAGAACTTGCAGTTCTCCTATGGAAATTAATAAACATCCTGATTTACAACTATAAGTAATACTTCTGAAATTGCAGCAATCTACAAAAAGGAAAAGTAGGGCGAGGTGGTGCCAGTAGTATTTCGTATACAGATATAAGGCCCGTCCACATTTCAAAAGGAGCTTCCCATTTGCAAAAATGGGTAGTTCTGAATTTGAAGAAATATAGTCTAGAAGATTACTTCTATAGCACAATCAGTTAAATCCAGTGAAGGACAGAAAAAGTTTGCGTTGTCCAATGGTATCTTTTGCCATAAAATACCAGACAGAAGCCTATGGACCTGGTGATGAGAGATTACTACACCACTTGATTTCTAAGCCACATGACCAGAACAAGGGAGTTACAATATAGAAAAGAGTAAAAGAAGACAAACAGAGCATTTCTATGGTGGGAGAAGGTGTGTTAACAAGAAGACCTTGAGCTTGAATTGTAGGCTCGGAAAAAGGAGAGGTGCAGTTGGATGTGTGAGCGTGTGGCCAGAGTTGTCCTTTTCCTTGCTGCCTGCGGCCCTGCCTTACACCTCTGGTGCTGCATCAGTTGTGCAGTGTTATTATCACACCCGAGCTCTGCATTCTAATAGTTACAGAGCCCAGAAAGCATTACTTATCCTGGATTCATTCAATTCTCTGTTATAAACATAGAGAGAGATATGCCTGGGTGGGGAGCTCAGTGTTTTTTGTGGTTTTTTTTCCTGATGAACTAGAAATCACAGTGGGGTTTCAATACTCAGTTTTAGCCCTAGGTTATGTCAGGGAGTGCAGTGTCTCAAAATTAGAATAAAATAAAAGAACTCATTAAGAACATGTTATAACCCGGAGCATTTAGTCTTACTTAGATAAGACTTTGAAAGAAGATGATAATAATAACTCTTCCATTGTATCAAGAAATCTATTAGGATTTCTGCCTAAGATACCATCATGTAAGTAAACCTGGTGACCATCTGTGTAGAGAAATTATAGTCACTTACCATCTAGCTATCTATCATGTTGGTGCAAAAGTAATTGTGGTTTAAAAGGTTAAAAATAATTTCAGAAATCGCAATTACTTTTGCACCAACCTAATACCTATCTGTCATCAAACTAGAAAGTTTGTTTCCTGATCAGGACTATCTTTAACTCGTGGTAACTAACTGCAACAGCACATGCCTTATAGATATTACAGACTCATGGTTGTTGAGATATTAGTTGATACATTTGGAAATTTTAGCTGCAAGGACGACAAGAAGCCAACTGCTTAACTATAAAGAAACTAAAATAACATTAGTAAATGTATTATCTTGTTATCACAGAAAGTTCTGAGTTGATAGAAATCAACTCTAGCTGACGTGAAATCTTAAATGGATGGCTCTCAGAATCGCTGGGACCATCAGAGAAATAGGTGTGGAGGTTATGTAGCCAAGGACAAATCTCATGAAGCCTGTCCCATGGAGAAACCATGTCATCACGCCTGGGCATGGGCAGTGTAGGTGAAAGCAGTACCAAAGCTGAACCTGAGATACTGCTGCTGGCAGTGCTCATTAGCTGCCTCTGGAAAGTAGATACATCCACTGCTGGTTCCACCATCCTCCCTCAAGTTGCTTCCTTGGGGTTCAACGCTCTCATGTCACTGGCACCTATTAAAATCGGGGACAGTGTCTAGCTTGTGTTTCCAAGCCTGTACTGCAAGGGAAAATTGGAAAGTAAGCATCCTACAACTTGAGTTTTATGATGTAGGACTGACTCTACCTAATAAGGATAAGGATGTCCTAGCATAGGAGGGGATTAAATTGTGGGTAGTCAAAACAGAAGACAAATGTCCATTGCACCCATAGAAACCAAAGTCCAGTGGTTGCGCAGTTCTGGGTTAATAATTTATTAGCCTAGTGCTGTCAGTAAGAACTTAGATTCTTCCCATTTCTTCCCTCTGCTGTCCTCAGGAAGTTGGCTTTTTGTCTTAACTTGGCTGTTTTATTGTCTTTCTGCATCTACCCATATGTATCCTAAAGCAGCTGCAGATTTTCTTGATCTCCCTGTGTTCCAGACTCAGGGAATATAGCCAGGAAGAAAATGGTCTGGGCTTTAGAGGCATGAAGTTTTCCAGATAATGGGTAGCCTGAAGCATCAAAAGAGACATTTGATATACTTGAAAGATATTCACTTAAAAATGTCAGCCCTGGGAGTGAGCGAGGCGGAAAGTCTCCAAGGATAAAACTGCTCCTTTTACTACCAGTTGAACCCTAGAGAGACACTAACAAGAAGTCTGCAGAAACCCCTAGGACTATGTGTTGATATGAAGAAATTCTTGAAAAGGATTCTGGCAAATGGAAGATGGAGAAAGGGGTCAATAATTTTATTATTATTGCTACCTCTGCAATTACCCTAAAAGGCTCCAACTTGCACCCCCCAAAAACTATCCAAACCCAAGACTAATACCAATAGTATAACTTCAGCCTTTTGAGTAAGTAAGTTAAATAAGTGTCTATTATAACATGTAGAAACTGTCTCAACTCTTTCAGTTGTAAGTGAAAGAAAGCTTAACTTAACTGGCTTAAGCATAAAGAAAACTGATGGATCATACAATGAAAACATATATGAGAGAACTGACTTGAAACACAGCTTCAGGCAGGGGCTTACATGATACCACCAGGACCCAGCTTATCTAGCTCTACTTCTGCATTGACTCTAATCTCAGAGAGACAGAGCTGTTGCAGATTTTACGTCCTCACAATTTCAAGGCCAAAACAAGAGAAAAACAAACTGATTTGTTTCCGGATGTTCCAGCACGATCTCACTGGCTGTGATTAGCTCACGTGACCATGCCTGACCTCTCACTGGCCCATGTCATGTGTCTGCTCCAACAAATCACACGGTCACCCCTATTCTGGATGGTAGTCAACCCAACTAGAGAAGCCCAGAAAACAAGAGAGGGTTAGAGGATATTCTCTCAGAAGGAAGTTTGGTCAAGGTTTCCAAAGAATGCTGGGGATAAAAATAGATATGCCCTAACAATTTATCAAAAATTATCTGATCTCTCGCCAAAGACAAAGATTGTAAAGAAGGTAAATGTTTAGGGGAGAAAGGAGCCAGGAAGGAGGAAGTGGATGGAGATGGGCAGGAGCATCAGAGTACTGTCTTCACAAATGGGCCCATAGTAAACGTTTACAGAAGAGAAGCCTCTGGACTTTTCCGCAGGACTCTTCTTCCTACAGAACTAGGCTATTGTTTAAGGCTAGGTATGACAGTAGTTTTCTTTACATCTAAAAGTTGGAAATTTTTCTTTAATTTGGGGAATTTATTATTTGTATATGTTAACATTCAGTATCACTTATTAAGAGCTGATTATGTGTTAGTTTCTATGCTAAATATTTTGCACATGTCTAGTAATGATTAGGAGCATAGGCTCTGAAATTAAACTACTTATAATTTAGTACTCATTTGATAATTTACTAGCTTACAACTTGTAGCAGATAACTTTAAACTCTCTATGCTTATGTCCTTATTTATAAAATGCAGATAGAAAGAGTACATAATTCATAGGATTGTTGCTAAGATTAAATAATTTCAAGTTAGAACATTATTTACCATATAGTAAATGCTGAGTAAACAAGAATTATAATATTAAGTATCATTGTTATTAAGTATTAATGTCTTTGAGTCTCACAACTTATGTGGTAGGTGCTATTATGACAAGGAAACTAGAGAAAAATAGATTAAATAATCTTTCAAGTAGCATAGATAGCAAACTAACTTGAATTGGGATCTGAACCCAGCTGTCTCTATTCTATAATCTTTGTTGTAAGCCATAAATTAAACAGCTTTTAGGACTATAGCTCTCCTGCTACAATTCAGGACTCCCTGGATCCCAGAAGAGATAGAGGGAAAAAACACAGTTGGGCTCTCTACCTTTTTTCCTTGTGTATTGCATGAGGCATGGTCTTCAAAGCAGTATAGACCATTGTATATTAAGTAATAGATTGTACTCTGTGGAGTATCTCATGTAGGCAAGAAACAATTCACTTTCCTATTTCTAATTCAAATTTGGTTACAGCCTGAAAACAATAGTAACTAGAAATTCGACTTGAAAATGTAATAGATCAATCAACCAAGTAGCCTGCATACCATTAAAAACTTAATTTGCTGGGACTAGGAGTCCACCTTTTACAGTTAAAATAAGACTAATGCTTAGCATATCAATATTTAAGCTGAATCTATTTTTATTAATTAGGATTTGAAGGTTGTCAGAAACTCAGTGCAAATCGTCAATTACGTTGTACCTATGATGTCCCTTATAAGACTATCACATTACACAGCCATTAAAAATTCAGAAATAAAGTAGAATGTGCAGGAAAATCTTCATTTAAAATTGAAAGAATGAATATTAACCCTTATTCTTTAAGAGGCCTTATATTTAACTTCGTGTCTTTCTAGGTTTTAAAACTATTAAAGAATACTGCAGATACCAGTACTTTTTTGTTCTGCCTAATCCAATTGAATCTACTTTAAATAGCCATAATTGGTGATTTTCCAGATCAAAGGTCTCCCTCAGATCAATGAGCAGAGCTTGTCTATATTGATTACTAGCCATGCCTATGAAAATATCACTCGTTGCCTCGGGAATGATAGTGGAATGAAGAGGCTAACACCAAATTGGAAGGAGATCAATGAGTTTCATGTAGGTAAAAATAAGCATGTTACCTGAGAAGAGAACATCAATTTTTTATGGACCCTGGACCAAACAGCAAAGGAAAAAATTATCTAGTAGGTCAGTCCCTTGAATGCTCAGAATGTCTTCTTATTCACAGTAGAACTCTAACCCAGCTGAATTTCATCAAAGAGAACAGGAAACACAAGGGTTTAGAATTCTTAATTTTGATTGATTGCAATAAAAACATCTCTACATTTTGTTTTTTAATGTGTAAGCTTCATATTCTCTACATATTTATGAAAAAATATTCCAAATATTTGATTTTTCTGCAGAACTTAGTCTCACATAACTAACTATTCCATACTGACAGTTATGACTTGTGCTGCATTCAAATAATATGATTGACTAAGAGAATTACTAATTTGGAACAATTTAAACTAAGGAATCTTCTGAACAAAATCGTAGTTTAAAAAAAATCTAAGATTTTGACATAATTTTAGTTTCCCTTCAATATTCTTATTGCCATCCAAATTAAATTACATCCAAATATAGACAGCCATGACTATTAAGACATCCCTACTACCCTGAATACCCAGAAAATTTTGGCCAACTCAGAACTTAGCCCTGCTGAATTGGAGGTGTTACAATTACACAATCAGGAGCAGTGGGTTAGGCTGAAACTTAGTCAGGCAACTGAGGTAGAAACTGCGATTTTAGTTGGATATGGTTAGGCAGAGGCTACTCACAAAAGAAAAGGTAGTAAGCAGAGTTTATATAAAAGAAGTAAAGCAGAAAATCAGAGATAGAACAAAGAGAGCAGGATGTTGGTCTGACTGAGGGTGGTACCTAAGAAGAAGAAAGGAATAAAGGTAAAGAATTGAGCTTAGATCAAAGGCTAAGAAAATTCCCAATGGGCTCTCTCTGCTCATAGCAGCTTTTTACATAATGTCATCTTCAGCAAGATGGTTGGTCGAGATACTCCTTTAGTAGCCCAGCAAGCATCCTTTCGCATTTGTCCATGCTGATCTCAGAGAAGTCTGTGATATGTGTTCTTCAGTCCAGGAGCTTTCTGCCTCTATACGCAGAGGTCATCTCACTTCCTCTGAAACTTCCTTTGGGGCTAAATTCTCAAACTCTGAAATTGTCCCTTGGGATATAGTCCCAGAAAGTGGACATTTGTACAATATAGGAACATTCCATAGGAACTCAGAAATTGGAGTTATTAGCTTCCAGCATTGACTGGGATGCATATATGCAATGATTACTTTCTAAGATAGATTGTCCTCCATGCCTGGTCCATGTGGGAGTCTACAGGCCGCTGCTGTAAATATTTAGGCAGGGAGCATGATGCTCACTAGTATTTTTAGCTGCTATGGCCATCAATCTTCTTAAAAGCTCCCATTCAAAGGGAAATTGCCTGAGACTCTTAAGACCAGGGATTGGGGAAATCCAACAGACACAAAGAGTTGGGACAGTTCAAACCACAAGACAAAATTAATGCAGAAGAATTCAAGTCCAAAGTGGACTGACATATAAAGGGTCTTGAAAACCCAAGGTTAGTTGGTGGGGCATGGCAGTTTCTAGGCACTGGCAAGAAGTCTCAGCATTAGGTGAGCAAATAAGTCACAGAACAGAGAAGTCCATCCAAGGTTATGTGAAGGATTTCAAAGATGGGTCCAGACTCAGAACTTCAAGGAGCTGGCAAGAGCCCAAGGGCCAGCTGAAGAAGTTCCCTTCCTCCCCAGAAGACAATTGGAATTGAGTCAAAACCAGAGATTAGGTCAGGAGGACCAGCCACCATTGGTCCCTGAACAGGAAGAAAGATTCAGCCCACAGCCCACTTAGTTCTGCACACAAATTTGGATGCCTTTCACTAGTTGGAACTTACCTCAAGGTTCAGAGTGGTTACCTGGGAGAGAAAGGACACAGTTTGAGTTTTTAGATAGCAAGTCTTTGTTGCTGAGAGCTAAGGCAGAGCCATGGCAGTTGGGAGTGAAAGCTCATGAGTTTGAGATTCCGTTGCGTTAGTCAGACTTTGATACAGCATTTACTTAGCGGACCAGGAGCAGGAGCAAAGCCTCTCTCAGCCCAGTAAACAGTGGAGGTCTAGAGATATAAGGTTGGACAATTAAGTTCATGAACTCATCCTAGAAAAAGTGCTACATACCTCATTGTTGAATATCACTACGGTCACCTTGAAAGTACTCCCTTTGGAAAGCTATGCACTGACACCAGTGCCTAGTCCACCCTTCAAAGCAATTTTGGAACTCTTTTTCTGGAATGGCCATCAGAGCTGTCATTGTATTATCCTTCATGTCCTGAATGTCATCAAAATGTCTTCTTTTCAATATTTCCTTTATCTTTGGGGAAAGACAGAAGTAATTGGGAGCCAGATCAGGTGAATAGGGAGGGTGTTCCTATACAGTTATTTGTTTACTGGCTAAAAGCTCCCTCACAGACAGTGCTGTGTGAGCTTGTGTATTGTCGTGATGCAAGAACTATGAATTGTTGGTGAAAAGTTAAGGTTGTCTCACTTTTTTACACAGCCTTTTCAGCACTTCCAAATAGGAAACTTGGTTAACTGTTTGTCCAGTTGGTACAAATTCATAATGAATAATCTCTCTGACATAAAAAAATGTTTAGCAACATCAATTCAACAAGTTTGTGGACTTAATTGTCAGACCTCGTATGAGCTGTGATATTAAACTATAATATTAGTAAAACCCAAAATACTTTTAAAAATTCAAACAGGTTACCTTTAGCAGCGGTAATTACAACAAACTAATGATATAAATAGTATTCTGATTAATGATGTTTCCAATTTTTTAATGTTTTTAGCCAGTTTGAATCTTTATTCGCTTAAATATTGCTTCGGTAAGCCCTTAAGAAATTATATCAATGATGAAACATGATGTGACCTATGGGAAAACTCTAAAATTGTACCTAGTGATTAAGTAAAATTTGAAGTTTGGACAGTGCTAGTTATGTATCCCTGGTATTTGAGTCACTTTCTGACTCCTATTTTCAAAGTATTATTCCTCCCGATATGTATACCAAATACCAAATGCCTATTGGCCAACGCTCACTGCATCTCTTGCCTATCACATTGCTGTCTTATCATTTCTAGCTATTTCTTAACTATTAAATATTCAGGGAAGTGGTGTCTTTTTCTGGTTACTTAAATCCAATTTCACCTCTGTGATTTAACCATATTTAGTTTTATTAATAACATAGCTGCTACCTTTTAATCCTTAAAAATATTTAACTACTATGGAGAAGGGAAAGGCTGAAACTGTAGATGGGAGCATTTATTGGGAAAAGTCTTTATTGAAAAGGAATTATGGTAATTTCTGTCAATTTTTTAAGTGTTCTTACCTTCCAGCACAGGTTTTCCTTCTCCAAGAACTTATGCTACAGGTAAACACACTTATCTAGAAAATGACATATTGGTTCATATATGCATAAAATATTTCTGGATGATACAAAAACATTGGCTCCTTTCAGGACAGGGGACTGGATAAGGGGCAGATGATGGGATAAGTGGGAGACTTTTCACCATATATATATCTTCAATACCTTGTGAATATTGAATATAAGAATGTGTTGCCTATTTAATTAATAAATATGGACTTAAAGTTTGACGTAATTCATTCTGGCAATAATTAGGAACCTAAAATAATCCTTAGATAATTAAATGATTTGGAGGAAGAATGCACTGTGCCTGCCTGAATATGAGAAGAGATTCCCATCTCCTCATTATCTTGTAAAAGGAGAGAATTAGTTGAATTACATTTGAACACTTACAAAATATCTCACATTATAGGTGCTTTCCCAGTTCTCTTATTTTGAACATCAGTGTTCTGTCTGGCATGTTGCTTTATTAGTTTCAGGATCAGTGCTAGCTTTGCATTACCTTAGAGGTTAACTAATGGATTATTATAAAAGAAGGAACAGAAATTTAAAAGTTTTATTTCTCATTAGGTGTTGGATTCAGTTAACAAATAATGTTGTACTTTATGGTTTAAAGATATGAAAAATATGTCCTAATGTTAAGCTCAGGGATTCTTGTCTATTGGGACATACTTTCCAGGGACAATTCACATATGAATAAAAAAAATGCTGTATTGCAAACAATCTCAGGTGAACATAAAAATTATATTTCCTGGAAAAATTTGCTCAAAAAACTTAAAAATTTTCCTTAGTGATGAACAAGAGACTGAGGTCAAAGATGTATGTGAAAAATTAAAAAATAAACATGAAATTAGAATGGGGTAAAGCAATATTCATAATTACTCCATTACTTTATATACTATAAATTTTAAAATATGTGCAAGTAAGGTAATTATTTTAAATATTAAGACATTTTTCTACCTCACCTGCAGCACTAAGTACCCTGCATGTTCAAATTCATTGACAAAAATATTTAATTGGGTCTTCTCATTGGAAAAGTGGGGAATTTGTTTCATGATCACATTATATATTTTTAAATTTTTAATTTTGTTTAATTTTTCAATTATAATTGGTATACAGTATTATATTAGTTTCAGGTGTACAACATAGTGATTCGACATTTATATAACTTACCAAAATGATCACCCTGATAAGTCTAGTACCCATCTAACACCATACATAATTATTACAATATTATTGACTATATTCCCTATGCTGTGCTTTATATTCCCATGACTGTTTTTATAACTGGCAATTTTTACTTCTTAACCCTTCCTCTTTTTCACGCATCCCCCCAATCCACCTCTTACCTGGTCACTATTGATTTGTTCTCCGTATCTATGAGTTTGTTTCTGTTTTGTTTGTTCTTTTATTCTGTTCTTTAGATTCCATATATAAGAGAAATCATGTGGTATTTGTCTTTCTCTGTCTGTCTTATTTCACTTAGCATAATACCCTTTATGTCCATCCATGTTGTCACAAATGGTAAGATTTCATTCTTTTTTATAGCCAAGTAATATCCCATTATATATGTACCACATCTTTATCAATTCTTTGTCTATTGATGGACACTTAGGTTGTTTTCATATCTTGGCTATTGTAAATAATGCTGCAATAAATATATGGATGCATATGTCTTTTTATATTAGTGTTTTAGGTTTCTTTAGGTAAATACCCAGAAGTAGAATTACTGGATCATAAGGTAGTTCTATTTTTAATTTTTTGAGGAAACTCTGTACTGTTTTCCACAGTGGTTGTACCAATCTGCAATCCCACCACATTGCATGAGGGTTCCCTTTATTCCACATCCTCGTCAACACTGGTTGTTTGCTGATTTATTGATGATAGTCATTCTGACATTAGTATTATAAGATGTTTTAAACTTTCACAAATAAATGTCAACATTTTCCAAAACTGAAAGCGAGATTACTTTTACTTTGTGCTTTTCTAATCATATCCTTTTTAAATGTATTGTTAGGAAGGCTTTCAGATTCATACTTTTATTCCACAGCACTGTAAAGTATCTTGTAACTGCAGAGATGGCATAAAAACAGGTAAAATTTCCTTTGAATCATATTATGTTAGATGCATTACAACCAAAGGAGTAGATATAATCCCAAACTAAAATCACTTTAATAAAAGCTTAGGTTTCTTTGAGATTTTATTTCCTGCCATGTCAGGGAGACTACAGAGTAAAAGGCTTTCTGTTTCATTAGTAAAGAGCACTATATTAACTTAGAGTTTGCAAATTATCCACAGCTACTTCAAATAAATACTTCTTCCCAGTGCAGCGCTCTGAAAATATTTTGGGTAGTTGAAACAAATCAAATGAACTCATGCACCCACGGACAAAAAAAATGTATGAAAGTTGAAAACACAAACACTACTGTGGCTTATGGAATTTGTAGTTTAATGTAAACAGGGTGGCTGAAATGCTAATCTTTTATTTATTTAAAACAACGAGGAAGGTCATGAAAATAATTCACCATACTGATTCTGGCATGCAAGGGAAAACTGAAAGCCCTGTCAGTAAAGAAAGGAACGTTAGTACAAAATTAGGGTGCGGGATCCGATGTGTGCTATTTACTGTAGTTTTGACTCTGAGATCACTCTTTTGCAGTAAGACTAAGAAGTGGTGTGTAAGCTTTGTTTTATGAGTGATACATATATGGAGGATAAGAATTTAATATAGTTTTAAGCCTAAAATTAAAATTCATGGAGAGCTAAAACCATAAATCTTAACGAATATATTTTAAAAGGACACTTTTTACCAGTATATTACAAGATAGTCATAGGTAAATAAAAATTAAAGTAAGCCATTGATTCATTTGATTAAAAATTTCCACATAACTTCTCTATTACTTGGGTGGAATTCCCATATTTAAGGCTTTCAGCTGAAGGTCACAGGATCAAATCTTGTTTTGTCAGGTGGATGGTCTACGGCACACAGAGCCTTGATAGAAACCAGCTGTAGTGGCCTGACATTGGTTAAGGCTGAAAACTCAGACAGTGCAAACAAATACTATATCTTGGCTCACAATACTTGCCACATCTGTCAACAATTAGCTCTATATCAGACCTAGAAAGGGGCACAGAAAAACAGGATCAGATTTCAGAGAAAGGAAATAAACAGGGGGCCCTGCATCATTAGTCATCAGGGGATGCAGAGGTGCCCAATTTCTAGACTGAAGCTCACGTTGTCAGTCCCACAGTTCAGCAGATAGTGTTAGTTAAAAAGGTTGCAAGGGGCCTTGCAAGTTGATAGTCTAATTGGGCCACTGACTTATAGGTGCCACCCAACAACTGTTTATTATTCCAGATAGCAGAGACCATCCAGAGAGGTTAGAGCACTAACCTTCAGAAATGGAAGATTTTAAAAGCATTCACATGTCATCTACTTACATTTCTGGTCAAGATTTATGACAGTTCAAGAAGGCAATAGATAAAAAAGAAAAAGACCAATCTTTTCTGCTGTACCTTCTGTCTCCCAGAAATTCACTTTTCTAACTCTCCTTTTAGTCTTCTTTTAACTTTCCTAAGATGCTGTGTCTATTCAGGATGGTTTTTAACTCCTTGTTCCTGAAATATGACTTCCTGGATGGGTAATTCCCAGTATCATGATTCATTGTTTGGCTTTTTGTGTTGACTTTCTAACCTTAGAATTGTCCGTTTGCTCTATCTCATGCATGGCTTCTTGGTCTCCCAGTCTGCTGAGGTGGCCCTAACATGTTATAAACCAATTTGGGTTGGAAATGTTATTACCATGGCCCAGAAATACTCCTTGCCTCTATCAAGTGGTGTCACTGTTAGCTCTCCAAGCCTTGGCACACTAACTGGCAGACTTTGCTCCAGATACTGAGTTTTTTAGGCTCTTTTTCCAACCAGAGTCAGTGACTTTCTCCCCACAATGGTGAATAGCCATCTAGAGAGTTGAACTGTTAGATGGAATGTGCCAGTCTTCCTACAGGAAAGAGTGGGTCTTTCGCCAGAGCTTCCTCCATCACTGTGTTCTTTCCAGTAAACCTGTTTCTAACTTTATCAGAGAGAGAGAGAGAGAGACAGAGAGAGAGGTTGTATTACATTATCTGCAGAATGTGGGCAATTGAATTGCGTGGGGGTGGGAGGAGAGATTTATTAAATAAATACTTCTTTTAGGTCCAAATAACATTTATTCAAGAACATTATTTTAAATATTCATTAGTAATAAAGCAGAAAAGTTTGGCTATCGAGTCTCTTCAATATAAAAGGAAGATGGACTTTTCTACTCCTATATTCCACTTGAAAGAATAATTTAATTAAAAGGCAAAGCCGGCAGGAACTTTATAATCTGCATGCAATGCAGGATATTATATAATGACCTTCATTTAAAACCCAAATCATTAAAACTAGTAAGTCTAACTGGTGACAAGGGAGATTTCAACATCAGGCCCAACAGCTTAAAAATATGAATAAAAATCATAGCTTAAATGAATCTGTCCATTGAGAACTTATCACAAAGTAAAATGAGAGAAGAAAAAAGTTACCTAGGCAATGAATCCTTCTGCTGCACTATTTTATCTTTTGACGTGTGCTTTTTTCTCCTCTTTTTTTTTCCTTCAGAATTTCCTCCTCTCTATAAAATAAACCCAAATCTATTTCCTAGAAAAAAATTATTTTAGACAATTTGGATGCACCAGAGAAAATAATCTTTAGAGATGGCTAAATCACTTCTCATCCACCCCAACCTCATATGTCACATAATCTCCAGAGAAGTGAGTATTTGAAATAAAGTGGGGGAGTTGTAGCCCCTTAGAGGAGCATAGAGAACTGACTACTCACTGAGAACAATTTCTGGGCCTATTTTTTCAGCAATAAAATACTAGCTGGAAGCTAGTTTCATTTATGCAATACATATCTTTGCTTTGTCATCAACTTCTTCATATAATAGCCACTCTTAACGTGGATAGATAAACATTTAAATGGGAACAAAATTCTCTTCTGGTTGTTTATATTGTTTCTAAGCTTTGGAGCAAAGCTATATAACTCTGTGAAATTTTTATTAAAATTATATAATGGTGATACTTCATATTCACCAAACTCTCTTTTCTTGCTTTTACTCTCACACTTTTTGTATCTGTTCTTTGTCTTTTTCATGTAAGCTATTCCCCCAGTTTCCACATCTCCTCTAGCCCCGAGTTCCCAGGTGGCAAACATAGCAACTTTTCTTCCTGGTGAGGACTTCTAGAAGTGAACAAAGGAAATACGTAACACACTGTCTTCTTTGGAAACATGATGCCAGAGTTACTAGGAGAAAGAGGAAAATTAAGTCAAAGTAGTCATTTGATGTCATGTAAAAAATCGTCTTGAGCTTATTCCAACACCCTTAACAATGATTGTGGCCTCATTCAGAAGCTGAATCTGCATCAAATCAATTCAATGAAGAATGAGATATCTCCTCAATCAGTGAATGTGTTTATTTCTAAGCAAAAACGGGTTTGATTAGTTTTTTAAACATGAATTTACTAGTCACTCTTGTTAACCAATTTAGTCACATATTAATCAAACTAATTGCTTAGGCAGATTTGTCTAAACAATAGCTACATGTATGGCATGTAGCATAGTAAAGGCTAGTCAGTAACCTTAGAAAGGAAAACAAGACTATAGATATTTTATCTAGGAGAGAGTGAATTGTCTTTATCAAAAATCATCGTTCTATTGTTTCATTATTGAAAGTAGTCAGGCTTCAATTGTAGTAGCAAAAATATTTACTGGATTAAGAGTATAAAGACTGAATTGTAGTCCCTGGCCATCCTCCAGGCTTGGTCATGTTGGACAAAGGATGAATGTACTTTCTGGTCCTCATTTTGCTGTCATAAAAGCATTAAGCTGGCAAGATGATTTTATTCTCATTATCTATAGCTGGATTTGAGTTAGCTATGGAATGTGTGTCCCAAAGGACAATACAAATATGAAGCTAGACAGGTCACTAAATTTCAATGAATATGTATTACTAATTAATGGTATTGTTATTAGCTGTTCATAATGCAGCTAAAAACGGAATATGTTTTTAACTAAGAGAAATATGAAATGATTACCAAAAACATATTTGATATTACATGGTGCACTAATGGTGTTTCTCTTGTTAAAAGTAAACCCCATAAAGTGTTTTTCGTGATTGCTTGGATTTTCAAAGACCCTGATTTGCAAAACAATAATTAAAATTTAAATTAAGCTTATAATAATAACCTTAAGAGACACATGGAACAACAACAAAAAACTTTTGCATTACTTGGCATTAATTTTTAAATTGGGTTATTTTACATTTAGATTCATAGTATATTAAAACTCATACATATGGAATGTGTGCTATTGAAGAAATGGTGAAATATGTTTTTTGGTCAATAGACTTCGGATGCTTTTAGAAAGTAATATCTGGGACATTATTTATTTAATTTGACCGAGTAAGGTATAATGGGCTTAATTAGATGTAATGGTGAATAAATGTTAAAATATCTCACATTTTAAAAAAGTATTATAATGCCTATATTGTAACAGTTTACTGTAAGAAAATTGGTAAAGATTTACCTGACATCTTATATTTTTATTAAATCATTCACTAATTCAACATTTATTGAATAAACTATAAGGTGTTTTATTTATTGCATAAATAAAAAAGCATGGAATTTGGAGTTTGATATCTCAGTTCTTCCCAATAACTTCACTAAACCTTATTTTTCTCTAATTAATAATTCGTAACTCATGCAATTATTATGAGGATTGAGAGGAGTAACACAGTAAAGTCAGGACAAAATAAAGTTTTGTTGAGTTAAATTATTATTACCTCTATTCTACCATACAACAGGTATTGTATTAGGCCTTTAAAATTCACATATGAAACACCCTTAATAAATCTCAAAATCTTGGGTGTGGAGGAAGTACAGTGATATAAATAAAATTTGGGAACCCAGAAACCTGGGCAAGTACATTAATTGTAGAGACAAGGAAGTCTTCATAAAGAGGTACATGTTGACCTAGATCTTAAAGAAAAAGAGACTATTCATATCAGAAAGCAGGGGTGGGGTGGAGGGAATTACATACCAGGGAAAATGAACAGCATATGAAAGTCAGAGTTGAAAAAGGAGCTGAAACAACCAGAGAAGGGATGAGAATGCAGAAAATGGGTTGTGTGCCTATTGTAAAGATCTTTGTATAGTGATTTAAAGAACTTGGAATTTATCCTATAGGTTAGCCCAAAACTGAAAGCGTTTTTCTTTGTTTGTTAGGCAGGATCAGTTTTGCCATGAGGAATATTATGTAGGTAATAGAATGTAGGATGAACGGGAGTGTGAGAATCCCATAACTAAGGTACGAAAAAAATGTTAGATGCACAGACATGGAGACATCAGCATACATCAGGAAGTAGTTTAAAATCCAGGTGGATAGCTAGGAGATTCTTGGGGAAATAGGCAGAATGAGATTAGAAAAGGAACAAGACAGAATCCTGTGGATGACCACTATTTTAGGAGTTCAAAGCAGTGACAGGTCAAACAAGATAAATTATTTAGGAAAGAAAATTTGGAAAGAGTCAAGGTGGATGGGATCAGGTACCTTGGTCCTCTGAGTCAAGAACAGAGAAAGTCAGGGGCACCATGAAGAAAACCACATTTCTGGCCAGTCACCATGCTTACTTACTGATTGTTAAATCCTGCTGGGCATAACAAGATAAATTATTTAGGAAAGAAAATTTGGAAAGAGTCAAGGTGGATGGGATCAGGTACCTTGGTCCTCTGAGTCAAGAACAGAGAAAGTCAGGGGCACCATGAAGAAAACCACATTTCTGGCCAGTCACCATGCTTACTTACTGATTGTTAAATCCTGCTGGGCATAGGCTTCCTAGAAAGTGCGAAAGCAACTTTTCCAGAGAAAGGAGGATGATTGCTGGGCCCTGTGGAGGTGGGAAACTATAAACTCAGCCGTAGTACCAATTTTCATAACTGTGGTTTTCGGCAGCAATGTTTGCCATTGTAGGAGCAAGGGCAGAGGATCTACTCATGAAGATTGTATTTTATCAGTTTTGTTCTGTTGGGGGATTTTGATGGATCTAGATTCTTTAGATCAACGTCACAACACAAAATGTTTACGGGAGTTTGTTAGGTAATAAAATTAGAGACACAGCCAATTGGCTACCTGGGAAGGATGGTCTTTGAAGAACTGGATATTTAAAGGGGCTTCAGATACTTGCATCCTGCAAATTATTGCCGTGAGGAAGTTGGGGTCCTGAGTTATCATATCCTCAGTAGTTTTTTTTTTTAATTAAAGTTTATTGGAATGACAATTGTTAGTAGAGTTACATAGATTTCAGGTGTACAATTCTGTAATACATCATCTATATATCACATTGTGTGTTCACCACACAGAGTCAGTTCTCTTTCCATCACCATATATTGGATCCCCTTTACCCTCATCTACTTTCACACGCAACTAGAGAGACTTTGCAATCTCACAAAGAGAATCACTGAGAGCTCAAGTCACAAACTAGATATGTAGTTTGTGTGTTTTTAAGTTCCATATAGTACATTCATATGATAGTCCTAACAGAATAAAGTTTACCCAAAATTTGGAGGCCATTCAGAAAATATTTAAAGAAGTTTGTCTGGTAACTTGGCTGTAACCAAACCTGAATCCAGAGGCCATTGGTGGGTTGGGATGTCATCATAGTTTCTGTTATGTTTCCTCTATTCTGGCAAATAACATTGAAATGGAAAAACGTAACTATCCAAAGCTTTTCCACACTCTGCACCGAGATAAATTCCTGGGATGCCTAGGAAGAAAAAAACATAGTTTACTATAGTTGATATGTTAGCTTGACGTTTCTCAAAACTTTTTCCTACACGGGTACTAAAAAGCTACCTTCTAAATATGGCAGATTAATAAAATGTTTTTCTCATCTTCTACATGCATACCCTGTGCTATAGGCTAGAAACACTGGGGTTCAAATCGCTGCCTTCCCCTGGTACTTAAAATAGTAGAAAAATCAAAGATCAGAAATGAACATTCTCTGAGTCTTGTCACTTGCATACAAATGTATTCAGATGACATAGCACTACTTACAGTAAATCCAGAGCAGAAATAACTCTGGCTTCTGACTGATTTCAGTTTCATTTGTTTCTGGTTTAGAGATAATAGATTAGTATTAGAAGGAAATAAGTCAAGGTCATGGTTTTTTGGTCATAAGTGAAATTCATCAACCTCAACCTTTTTTCCTATATCTTCTCTGACTTCTGCTGAAACTTTTCCTATTCATATGACTTATGTGGAGAATTTGAGTAGTATTTCTGTAGTATGCTTCAATATGATATTCACGGTTCTTAGTAAGAAAATTACAATACCTGTCAAATTGATGTTCAAATGCTACCTTGCCTTTATGGCACAGCCTTCCTCTCCTTTGATATTATATGTTTCCAATAGAGCAGACAGATTTGTTTCAAGTTGAGATGAGACATTCATTATTAACTCAAAAGGGTTTCATTGGCTGATTAGTTTGCTCTCCAGTCAAGTTCTGAACACTCACATTTCTTTTAACCATTTTTGATCCACTAATAATTTCTTTTCTAATAGCCTCAATTTTTCCATCGTCTTATGTCTAGAGAACATTTCTTATTTCCTTATTTAGCAGAGAACAATAGCATGCCCTGACCTTCATCTTCTCTTTCTATGTGGTGATAATACATATAGACGAGGGCATTTTATTTTTCTAGGAGACATAGGTTTCGGCCAAAGACACCATTTGTGCTCACAATAAAACATGACTATAGATTCCTTTCCCATAACCTGGAGAAAGACAATGACACAGATTGTGGGGGAGGGATGTTCTCAAAGTTGTCGAACAACACAATGCCCTAGCTGTTAGGAAGGGTCACTCAGGCATCCTTGAAGTATCTGGTAGCAGTGTGGTGATGACTCAATATGGCAGGCAGAGCTACAGCCATCTGAACTGATTGATATATGAGCTCTGGCAGAAGCAATGCCCCGGGACAGAGCACCCAGAAGAACTTCAAGAGATGTGTATGGACGTGAGGCAGTACTAGTAGGTGAGCTAAGAACACTGCCTGGCAGGGTGCTCTTTGCTGCCCCTTGATGGCTGTGTCACCTTGGAATGTTATTTATGACCTGTGACTCAGTTTCCTAATTTGTATAATGATAACAATATTTCTCCTACATAGTCCTTATTAGTGTAACAGGGAGAAACTAAATGCTATTTAAATTCACAAATACCTACAGAGGCTGCTATCTTCTAAGGGGATACATTGTTTTTTTCCTAAAAAAGTATTTTCTCTTTTGCCACTTTGTTGTAAAAAATGAGCCTCAGAATGTGTGAAAAAGCCAGGATTCTATAGAGTAGAGCCAAAAATGCTACACTGCTCTGCATGATAGAAGCAGGCCTAAGAGGACCTGAAGCATGAAAAATCCGGCAACTGGGGTGGGGGACAGGGGTGCAATCCGTGGGATCCTGGTCAGTGAAAATGACAGAGAGTAAAAAGCATGTGCTCAGACTCAGACTCTGACTGCAGACTGCCTATTTACTTTTTATTAGCTTTGTGACCTTTGGGCAAGTGGATTAGCTTTTTTGGACCTCAGTTTCCTCACCTGTAAAATGAAGAGTATAATAGAACCTACTTCATAAATGTACTATGAGAATGAAATGAATTGATAGTTGTAAAGGGTTAAGTCCTATACCTGGCACATGGTATTAGATGTGATGTGTAGTATATTTTCCCAAAGTCCAGATTAGTAAATTTAGAATGATAGCATGGTGATTGGGGGTGGGGAAAAGGACCGTGCGGTTTGGGATGCAAGGGACTGAGGGTTTCAGTAAGACAGTGCAGGGGAGAGTGGCCCACTCCTGGTCTGGGTAAACTCAAAGCCCTATGCTATTCCTACTCATCGAGCATGGAATGGTTGCACCAAACCGCATGTACACATGTCCCAGTGACAAAAAGTAATTGTCCGGGAAAATGAAGTCTGAATCTAGATCAGCAAAGTCCAATAGAAATATATACTCTGAACCACAAAAATAATTTTAACTTTTTGAGACCCACATTTAAAAATGCAAAAAGAAGCAAATGACATTTCATAATAAATTTTATTTAACCCAGTATATTTAAATTGTATGACTTTAACATGTGATCAATATAAAGATTATTAATGGTATAATTTATATTTTTTGATATACCAGGTTTTTAATATCTGGTATTTATTTTACATTTACAGCACATCTCAATGCAGGCTGGGCATGTTTCAAACGTTTAGCCACAAGTGGCTCTTGGCTTCTGTATTGGACAGCATAGAGCCAAATCAAGGAAGAGAAATATACACAGATGTCTTCAAGTACATAAAAGACCTACTGCTAAATTCTTTCTAGGTAACAGAGCTGTCAGCCCCTGCATGCTCATTATCTAGGTACAAGGAGATGCAATGGACACGGAAATGACTTCAGTCGTGCTCTACTTGATGACGGGGCTGCATTCTGAGAATGCATCGTTAGGCAACTCTGTCCTTGTAAGAACATCATGGAATGAACTTACACACACCTAGATGATACAGCCTCCTACACACCTGGGCTGCATGGTAAGTGTTGGCTCCCAGGCTACATTCCTGTACAGTAGGTTACTATACTGAATACTGTGGGCAATTGTCACACAATGGTAAATACTTGTGTATCTAAACATAGAAAACATACAGTAAAACTACAGTATGAAAAATAAAAAATGACACCCCTATATAAGGCACTGACCATGGATGCAGCTGGCAGGATTGGAAGTTACTCTGGGGAAGTCAGTGAGTGATTGGGGAGTGGATGTGAAGGCCCAGGACATTACTGCACACGACTAGAGACTTTATAAACACTACATACTTAGGCTGCACTACATTTATGGAACAACAAGGGATTAAATCCAGCACAAGTAAAAATGATGCAATCAAGAGATGTGGTAAACATGAGATGTATGAGGCTGTTGGCATATCATGGCATACTGTTTTACAGCAAACTCTTTTTATGCAGAAAGAGCGCACTGTAAAATAACGATAAAAAGTATAGCATAGTAAATACACAAACTGGTAGCATAGTCATTTATTATCATTATCAAGTATTATGTACTGTACATACTTGTGTGTGTTATACTCTTATACGACTGGCAATACAAAAGGTTCCTTTACACTAGCATCACCACAAATACGTGCGTAATGCGTTGTGCTACATTATGACAGCTACTATGTCACTAGGTGATTGAAATTTTTCAGCTCCATTGTAATCTTATTGGGCCACTGTCACATATTTGGTTCATCGTTGACCAAATGTCGTGATGTGGTATATGGCTTTATTTTTCTTTTCTGAGATAAATTCTGAGGTCAGCTCCCCACTCCATTCTCTTTTTCTTCCAGTTATTGAGCTTATTTGAGGCATTAAGACATGCACATGGTACACACAGGTAAAGATCTGATAACCATCTAATATGCCTTCACTAATCTAGAATTGTGCTCCAACAGTACTTAAGTAAAACTTTTGTAGATCAGCTTCCCTAAACTCTGGACATGCTGAAAAGCAATGAGACAAATGCAAGACTGTCCCTAGAAATTGTACACGTTGAAGAAGTAGATATTCAATAAAAGTCTGTCAATTACTACAAGTACAAAGTAAATACTAATTTTTTTTAATCCAAGTAAGAAAAAAATATTCTTGTGAAAATATTCAGGCTTACCAAAAATTATGTCTTGTTGAAGCAAGATAGTTCATGCCATGACCAACATTTTGTTATATGATTTCTGTGCAAATCTGTAAAATTGGACAAAGCCCCAGTCCTCAATTGTTCCTCTTTGTCCAGCTCAATTGGAAGAATCCATTTGAATTTGTTGTTTTGTATAAAAAAATATTAGAATATATTCCTAAATATCAATACATCTCTTAATTCACATGTGTGATGGTGTATATTTGCAAATTAATTTTAAGAAATGTTTGAAAACATTTTATTGTGTTCCTAGGATGTTTGCTTAAAAGAAATGAAATGTTGAAGTTGAAAAATTAGTCTTTATTGTTAGGATATTGCCTACGTTTGCTTGTAACTCTATACTTAGGGACTTGCTATTTCTGATTGCTCTTTTAGCCACAGCCAAGAGCAATCAAAGTGCCCTTACTTGAATTCGGCATTTGTGTAACAGTACATAACTCCTAAGTAATTGAATGATGAGTGGAATGTTTTTAAACAGTTTAGGCAGAAATTATATTTAAAGAGAACATTGAAATACAAGCACAGGTTATACTATAGAAGATTTGACAGCACCCCAAGTAGCTAATCAATCAAAATGAAAAAAATAGGAATACATAGTGAGTCACATTATTTTAGAACTGTGAGAGTCCTTTCAGGACAGCTGGTCTAAACCCAAAGGTTAAGTAACTGGATTAATGTCTCCCAATTATCACCAGCAACAAGAATGGCTCTAGATGTCCTATGTAGTCTCTGTAGTGATTCTCCAAGTACATTATTACTGCTCAAAGTAGAGTGAGTAATTTTTAGAAAAGGAACTGATCATCTGGAAAGTTAAGGAGAAACAGTTGTAAACAGTCTCAGTGCAAAACAAATGCAACTCTATAGACATTGTTTTTGTTTATTTCTGTTCTTATGAAAATTCCTGTTAAATGAGAGAATACATAAAGAGCACTTAGCAAAATGCCTGGTCCATAGTTCACACTTGATAAACTATTATTTTTATCATTGCTAGCCATGCACTGGATTTTTTCTACATTAGAGATGCATGAATCATAATACTCATATGCCTGGATCTTCAGTCTTGAAAGACAACAGCATATTTATTTTTGAAATAATCTAAAGAATTGTAATAGGTGTCATTAAATCTTGTCTACCGGAGGCAGGTAAATGAATGAATTAAAAACCAATTACCGGAGTGGCCAGATGGCTCAGTTGGTTAGAGCATGAGCTCTGAACAACAGAGTTGCCAGTTCGATTTCCACATGGGCTGGTGGGTTGTGCCCTCTGCGACGAAAGATTGAAAACAGCAACTGGACTTGGAGCTGAGCTGCGCCCTTCACAACTAGATTGAAGGACAACTACTTGGAGCTGATGGGCCCTGGAGAGGCATGCTGTCCCCTAATATTCCCCAATAAAATTTATTTAAAATAAAAATAAATAAATAAATAAATGAAAACCAATTACCAACATGACCTGACAGTGGAAGATTGAGGAATGGAAGGAAAGGCAGATGCGGCCTCCCTGAACCTGGTAGAAAGGCTAGCCTTGAGGTCCCAGGGAATGGATTTGACAAGATATTTAGACTGTGGCTGTTCTTTTCAGAGGCATTGACTCCTATATTTCTTGTAAAAGCAGATGCTTGCTGGCTAGATATTAAAATGAATTGCATTGAGCAAATGTTCATAGCATGATGGCTCTTTATTTGATATTTTATTTATTTGGTTTGAAATTTACTTGATATAAATTGTCTTCCTCTGAAAATTGTTTGGATTTGGGTCTGATGTGAGATCCTTCAAATAAATAGAAGCTATAGAAGCTCTGTTATTGAGGTGAGGAAATTTGGTTGAGTCAGATGGGCAGTCTTAATGGAAGCTAAAACCACCAATTCAGTGATAAATGTATTTGATATCATTTAGGGGAAGTTAAACAGACATTTTAGCGTGGTTGTTTTGCAATAGGACACTAATTCATTGATTCAAATGGATTTTTCTTTGTCCATGCACATGTTGGCTATTTGCTATTTCATAGAACACATTCTTCTACTTCCATTTTCTGGTCCTGTGATTTAAGCTGATGGTTTAAGTGAATAGATACAACTCCCAGGATGTGATATACCAAGGTTTTTTTTTATCCGTTTCTGATCCCACTTACAATACTTTATTTATGGGGAACTTAATGCCCCCTAACTGTAATTCTGCTCTACCCTCCCATTCATTCTTGCTCTGTGGTTTCCCAAGACTTGACATTTCTAATGAATGTAAAATTAGAAATGGGGATGGGACATACATAGGATGGTGATGTGACCATCCTCACTCTTGAAGAATTAAGTGGATAGAAAGCTTTTGGGTTGGTACAGACCATGAATTAAGGATTAGACAATGGGGAAGTACAAAACATATTCTTATCATCTAAATACATGGCTCCATTTCATAAGGTGGCTACGCCACAAAGTCTAGACAGGTATTTCTCAACATTTATGACAGTCATTTGTTAATCAGTCTGAGTTTTCGATGTTGTAAAGTGGTAATTGTTTTCTGGTATCCCTGGGAAAGAGCTGCCTTGGAGAGTGTTGGTCAAATGCCATTTTTATGTCAGAAATCTCTTGCAAGATGGTCAGATAGAAATTCAGGGGTAAGCAGAAAAGAAGGACAATAAAGACTTGTGTACTGATTCTGCATCTCCTGTGAAATTCTTCTAGAGTAATGTATATTTTAAAGTGTGATTTACATGGTTTTGGAATGTCAGAGTTAATTCAATTAAATATATTAAATCCAACACAGTGCTCATAGATTTGACTATGTATTGGTGACAGTGTTTTCTTTATAATGATCCCATATCCCTACTTAAGATCCTTTGACTAACTATTCCCTATTTTCCAATATATTCCACATTTTCCTTCTCAAAATTTTTATTAGCAATTTTCATTGTCTTCATTACTCCCCCCTTATTTAAATTTGTCTTCTTCACTCTTTTTTGAAGACATTTTTAAAATGAGCTCAATATATCAGCCTTCTTAATGTAATAATTAATTCCTTGCTTCCTCTCATTTATTAGTTGCTCTATTTTCTCTTCTGTTTCTGTCTTCCCTTTGATATATCTGTTACACATTTTTAATTTTCTTCTTCTTATACTGGATAGTGTATTAGTGTATTTTTTATTTGCTTGTATTTATTTGACTTGGTTTTCAGTTTTTTCCTTCTCTTTATAAATATCTATTCTTTTTTGAAAGGGGGATGAATGAAAATATGTGGTAAAACTGATTATGATAGTGTAATTTGGCTTATTTTTTGGCTTATTTTTCACAATGCTTAATCCCTTCTATTATGAGAGTGGTCTTCAGTTCCTTTTATTTTATGATTTTTCTCACAAGATGCCATTGGACACCAATTAATTATATCAATAAATGCAGAAGAGGGACTCATCGATATAGTGAGAAAGAGTATTAATTATAGTGTTTTTGTTCTTTTAATTATTTTTAACATGTGTCTGCCTCCTCATCTTCACCCCAATACAAAACTTGGTTCTTTACCTGTCAGGATCTTCATTTAATCTTTGAAAAGTTATTTTATAAGATAAGGCAAACATATGCTCAAGTGTGCACAGTAATATTAATAAATGGCAAAATGCTGTGAAATGGAGTTTTATATCAGATCTTCTTTGAATCATTTTAAATTAGCTCATGCATTCTTGGTTTGTAAATAAATCTTTAATTTTTTCTTATGAATGAAATCACTAATTCGTATGATCTGGATAGCACTACAGGACATCATGGCATCTAAAAAGAGGACCACCCTTAGCTTCAAGGACCCTGGGTTCTAATCCTGATTTGTTTACTGACAAAGAGAATAACCCTCTGAACCTTTTTTGGCTTTTTTTCTTTTTCATCTACAAAATGAGGAGTATGTACCATGTAATCCAAAAGGGCCATTCAAACTCCAAGCATCTATGTTTAATTTGCCTCTTTTAATAAATAGTTTATGCAGTGGTAAAAATTAAAGCCAAAGCCAAATTCATATCAGTAAGTTTTCAATTAAACCAATAAGTTCTTTCTATCAGTGAAGTTTTCATCCTTCATAATTTATGTGTGGTGGAAGGAGCAATATATCATAAAACCCTCCCCCTGAAAAGGGCATGTTGTATTTCGTGACAGTGAGCTGCCTGTGAACCAAGGAGGTTCAGAGAAATGGCTCAATTTCAATTGCAATATTAGATGGCTATAAAAAACTAACCTTGAAAAAGCTGTGCCTCAGCAGTGCCTCAGTTGTGAGTTATGCTGAGAGGGAGATTATGAGCTCTTCATTCTCCAAGGGGTTTGCGGGCTGTTGCTAAGGCACAAAGGCACTCTCAGAAGGAAAAAAAACATGAGAAACCCTATGATTGTTAGTCAGCACAGTCAACAGAAGCAACTGATGGTGCCGACAGAGAGCAATAAAAACCACTGTTGGGAATCACCAACTGGAACTTCCGTGGGAAACTCTCTTTAATTAGGATTTTTGGATTGAGTGTTGCACGATGAGCTGGAGGGTCTTTCAAACAAAGCCTCTGGTCTGGTCCACCATTCAAATACATCATCGTCATGTGGACAGTACTTTGCTGAGTAAAGAAACTCTACTTGATTTCTAACATCGAGGCAGAGATCACCATACTCTCTACCATATGAACTCACACCATAACTATAGCTGATTGGGTAAGGGTTTGACTATTTATTCAATGAGACCCATTTATAGGATGGCCAGAGGCTTACGGGGTGGTCTGAAAGTCAGTTATGTACATCCAAAAAGAGATATTATTAATTTGCCAAACCAATCAGTCTATTTATTTATAACTTGAACTAGAGATATGGGGAAAACATCATGTTAGTAGAAGAAATAGAAAGTAAAAGACCTACAAAAAAAAAAAAAAAAGGCAATGTGCAGATGCTAGAGAGAGAAGAAACTGTAGTTAAGAATAAATTCTAAATCAGAATATGCTGTGAAGTCAGAAAAATCATTACCAAGTAAAGGTAAGGTGCTTGGTTGGTAGGTGTAGAAGAAAAAATAGAGCTCACCTGGGAGACTACATTGTGAAAAATCATTAATTACCTCCATGGAGAAGGGGACATCAGGTAATACAGCCACTGGTTCAACTCTGAATTATTCTACTACCTGAGGTGTGCTCTGGTTTCAGAAACAACTAACTAACTACATGACTTTTTTCCTGTGCTCTTATGAAGAGTGCTCACATGAGTAAGATTCCTGTTCCTTTATTACTTATTCTCATGTCCTTTCTTGAAATAAACTCCCTGTTGAAGTAACAAAAACGGTACTATGCAGCAAGACTATAAGCTGATCTCATAAGGTTCCAATGCTAACTATAAAAAGCCTTGTGAAGTAACCCACATTTAATCAGGTAGCATTTTAAAGGCAGCTGGGACTGGGTGGTGCTGAGAATTTGAAATAGTGCCTAATTCTGTCAAGTTCAGAAGTCTTTAAGCTTTTCATTAGGCAGGTATAAAGAGCAAAAGAAATGCAGAATCCAATCAGCTGATTAACCTGGTTTGCCCGTAATCAATTATTTTCTTTCAGCTTCAAATCCATGTCTTTCCCATGCTTTAGTGATAATGAAACTGGACTCTGTTAACATGTTTACTTTGTCAACTGGCAAAAAATGTTAAGTATCCTCAATAGAGGGCCCTAAAGAGAGGCTAAGACTGTAACAGAGGAAGATACCTGCCTTTAGGCTTCTGGTCTTCCATGCTTCTTCTTCAATGAGAGCCCAGGGGCCTTCTGAAGATGCACTCCAGCTAAGCCCTGTGGTTCTGAGCTCCGTCCCAGTGGCCACTGCAGAGCAGCTCTGTCCTGGCCACACCCTCCAGTAACTTCAGGCCATTTCTCCAGGCTGACTCCCATTCACAGCCTCTAGGAAGTTTCTTTGCCACCAGCAATCTCCATGTTCACCCTATTGAAAGAAGTCTGAATCTCAACCTTGGGGACAGGGCTCTCCTAGTTCTTCCTTTTCCCAGCTTGTCTATTTTTGTTTTGTTTTTGTTTTATTGTCTGCACACCTGCAGCTTAGAGAAAGTAGTTGCTTTCTTGTATCTGCCACAAAAGAGTCCTCTTTTACCTCTTTTATTGTCCACCTTCTTTCTACTAGTTAACTATTTTTATATTAAATTCAAATAACCACTAAGGTTACTGTCTCCTGATTAGACTCTGAATGATGTACCTGTGTAGGTTTTGCAGACTTCTATGAATACTGAATCAAAGGATTTGGACGACATGATCATCTCTTTTGAGTAATGAAATTATCAACACTGCAAATATCAATAGGGTTTTGTATGTCAACGAGAATTCAGTCAGCCTACCGTTCAAAAGCTTAGACAGTTGTCTTCACTAGTGAGAGTGCATCTTTTAACTCTGGGAAGGTTTTAAATTAAATATACAAAAGCATCTTAGATGGGGTTCCAGGGAAAGAGAGTCTTAGAGACTTGGTATAGGAACACTTTGGGACAGCGCTCTCAGGGAGAGTGAAGGGGGTAGCATTGGGAAAGAGTGAAGATGAGGTGTGATGCATCCCAAAGAAGATCTCATAGGATCTCATAAAGAGCTCAGGAGCTAGGAGGGTAATTCAAGCTCTTCTACCTTGATGTGTTTAGGACAACGGGATATTAACACTCCCACATCAAGTCATTTGATGTGAGCCGACTCCAGGAGGGCAGCTTACCTGCGTGGCAAGTCTCT
Organism: Rhinolophus sinicus; assembly: GCF_036562045.2. Lineage (NCBI taxonomy): Eukaryota > Metazoa > Chordata > Mammalia > Chiroptera > Rhinolophidae > Rhinolophus > Rhinolophus sinicus. Next base: position 76,972,083 of record NC_133760.1, read on the forward strand.
TTAGCTGAGGGCAATTTCCAGAGTGTGATGCCGATGACAACCTTCCCATCAGCTGCCCATACTCTCACCATCCAGGAAAATGAGTGCCACGGTCCTAACAGGCTTTTCTGAGCAGCTGTATTAGGTATCTACTGCTGTTTAACAAATCTTCCTGTTTTAGTGGCTTAAAAGAATGACAACATGTATTTTGCTCATAAATTTGCAATTTGGGCAGGACTCAGTGGGGATAACTCCTTTCTGTTCCACTCAACATCACTTGCAATAGCTTAATGGCTGGGAACTGAAATTATCTGAAGACTCGCTCATTTGCATGTGTGGTAGTTGATGCTTGCTGTCAGAAAAAACCTGAGCTAGGGCTGTCAGCATCTATGTGTGGCCTGGGCTTCCTCCTAGTATAGTGGTGCTATCACTTCCTCTGCATTCTACTCTTGGAGGCAATGGCACAAATGTGCCCAGGTTTAGAAGCTGGAGAAATGGACTCTGCCACATGAGGAAGAGTGAGGTGTGACCAGAAATATTTCTGTGACCATTTTTGTAAAAATGTAATCAGTCACAGCAATATACACATAGTCTACTATAAAAGGAAATGGAAAACAGTATAAAAAAGAGGACTCAGAAGTAGCAGATCCAAGATAAAAACATCTTATCAGGAAGGCATGTGTGTATGACAGACATTTTATTTACTCTGATATTTCAGAGAATCTTGGCATTAAAAGCAAAGGCTTATAACTCCAATTTAAAATATATAACTGAGCAACTTATTTAAACATGATTTAAGTTGAAGTTATTGTGTTTCTTTATAAAAACAACTTCTAAGAAAATGTAAAGCTCGCTATATTTTTGTTTAATTTTTACAGTAATAAAAGCATATTTAGTATTTGGCAAGATCTGGTTTATTGAATTAATGTTATTAAAAATAAAAATGTGTAAATTTATAAATGCCATTTAAAATACATCAAAAGATATATATGTATAGAGATAAATATATGTACATGAGACCAAACATTATTCTTCCTAAAAATGTTTATTGAAATCTGCACTATCACAAATACAGTATTTAAATTTGCAAATTGAATTTCATGATTAGGGAAAAACTGGAGGTTTTTTTTTATTATTATTAGTTTCAGGTGCACAAAACAAAGTAATACTTAGATGTTTATCATTTATATCCCTCACACTGTGTCAACACCCCTCCCCCCCATCCACTATCCCTCTGACATCGCACACAGCCCTTACATTTCCACTGTCTCTATTCCTAATGCTGTACTCCGCTTCTTGTAAATATATATATATATATATATATATATATATATATATATATATATATAAACTTGTAGTTGACATTCATTATTTTTCAGCTTCAGCTTCAGGTGTACAGTGCAGTGATCAGGCATCTACATCATCCCTGAAGTGGTCTCCCTAATGAGACAAGTGTCCATCGGATACCCTACAAAATCTTTACAACATCATTGATTACATTACCCAAATTAACTTTAATAACCCCATGGCCATCTTGTGGTTACTGACTGCTTTCTAATCCCCTCACTTTCCCCCTTATTCCCCGCCCCCCATCTAGCAACCCTCAGTTTTTCCTCCATGTCTCCGAAACTGTTTCTGATTAGTTCATTCACTTATTCTTTTTTTTAGATTCCACATATAAGTGAGATCATATGGTATTTGTCTTTCTCTGTCTGACTTATTTCACTTAACGTAATGTTCTCTAGGTCCATCTATGTTGTTGCAAATGGTAAGATTTCTTTCTTCTTTATGGCTGCGTAATACTCCCTTGTATGAATGTACCACAGTTTCTTAATCCAGTCGTCTACCAATGGGCATTTGGGTTGTTTCCATGTTTTGGCTATTGTGTACAGTGCTGCAATAAACATAGGAGTGCATAAATTTTTTTGAATTAGAGTTTTGGATTTCTCCAGATAGATACCTAGGAGTGGAATTGCTGGATCATAAGGTAGTTCCATTTTCAGATTTTTGAGATACCGCCATACTGTTTTCCATAGTGGCCGCACCAATCTGCAATCCCACCAACAGTGCACAAGGGTTCCCTTTTCTCCAAATCCTCGCCAGCACTTGTTGTTTGTTGATTTATTGATGATAGCCATTTTGACTGGGGTGAGGTGGTATCTCATTGTGGTTTTTATTCGAACTTCTTTGATGGTTAGTGAGGTTGAGCATTTTTTCATATGTCTGAATAACTGGTATTTTGAATGTGTTATTAAATTGAATAACAGCTCTTAGTTCTCAAAATAAATTCTGAATAGACTTTTGTACATACAACACCCACCTCCAGATGCCTCTTTTTTCCCTCCATCAAAAATCCTCATTAGCGTAATCAAGACAGTCAGATGATACAGCGATATTGGCTGTAACTCTCAAATCTTTAATACAGGTTTTTCACCTTGGAGAATAGGTGTGTAGAAATTTACAGTATCAGCACAGATCAACTCAGCTGTATGGAAAGTGCAGCAGACTTAGGCACACAAGCTATGACTCCTTTGCTGCCCACAATAACCTGGCAAAGGTACTCTTTTCAGGAGCCTACAACATGAAGCTGACAGAAGTAGAATTGTTGTTTTTCTAAAGGCCAGGATAGAGCTGGGGGTGAATTTGGCCCAGGACAATATACTTTTACCTCCTCTTTACCACACATTTTGAAAACCATCGGTTGGTCTAACAAATAAAGAAATCCGATTTTACAGCTCACAGTATCATTAGCAATTTTACTGTCAATCATCGACTGATTAACTGGAAGTGAAATATTTTTCTGTTTATTTTGAACTGAGAGACTTTGCAAGGTCAACTGTATAGGATAGATCTCATGTAATATTCTTTTTTTGGGGAAACTTTTGAGTTTGAATTGTGTCTTGGAGTTATATCCACAGGTAATATAATTAAGCTTTCAATGACTGCCTTTTATTCTGTAAATATTTTTTTTGTGTCACATGAATTTTACAGCAGTTTAGTATTATGTTAAATAAATTGACTTATGATTAATTAAAGATTAGTAGTTTTTCATCTAGAAAAGATATGAAACATGTCAGGTTTGAGGATCCAGCTTCTAGAACTCTCTACAAGGGCCAGAGAGAGATTCTAGATTTGAGATTATGTGATTTTAAAATGGAAAAGTTTGACTAAATTCCAAATCTACATACTAGTATATTCTAGGTTATTTCTCAGCAATCAATGTGATAAAATATTTGAAAACTGACTGCTATAGTCCTAAACTGCATACAACCTATCCACTACTTTTCATCATTGTCTTTAGTCAGAATAAACTATCTACTCCTACCTCTGAAATACTACATATAATGTAATATTTCTGAGACAGAATACTAGTTAACACTTTATGGTGAGGCTGCATTACATTAATTTTATGTTTGATTGTATTACTTCTTTCAATTTCTTGTCTTATCTTTATTATGTTAAGGAAATAATAGTTATGTTGTTGCATATCTATTATTTTAAAACTTGCTTAAAAGATGAAAGACATTAGAGACCTATTGCAGTTGAACTCTTTAGGAAGCAACGTCTGAGATAGGGATTTCAGACTTTGGTTTTAGATATACCTATGTTTGCAAAAAGAAGGCATGTAGTATTTATAGCAAGGCACAGGAGGTGAATCACAATATAGACACCTTGACTTCTGGAGCAAAACCATAACATCTTTAGCGGAAAATACACACCACTCAAAGAACAGTATCTGGCATGCTCCTGGGCTCTAGCAGAAAATGAGCACCTGATCATGAGACATTAATGGACCATGGCCATCATGAACTGGGCTCTGGTAGGTTCCCCAAAGCATAGGGCTCAGTGGGCCCAGCAATTTATACTATGACAGAAGTGGTACAACTGGATCAGGCAAGATCAGGATCATAGGGTAGACTGTCATGTCATCCACCACTACTGTCCTTGGGCCTGTTGTTCATGACTATTGTTCATACCTGTGGCTGCAAGGGTTCCCTATGACCAGCTGATAGGAAAAAGTTCATGCTTAATTTATGTATAGACTGCTGCTCAACTCAGGGATGACCTTGAAATATAGTGGTGAGGGGAATTCCTCCCAACGGGCAGAGTTTTGGGGTTGATGTGTCTTGTCATCCACTTCATATGAAAAATGATATGACATACTGTTTCCCCGAAAATAAGACCTAGCTGGACCATCAGCACTAATGCATCTTTTAGAACAAAAATTAATATAAGACCAAATATTATTATATTATATTAAATTATATTATATTATATTATATTATATTATATTATATTATATTATATTATATTATATTATAAAAATAAGACCAGGTATATTTTGAGCTATATACTATGAGTATATAGACTCATAGGCGCTAGTCAATGTCTTGGCTGGTTTAGGGACCTGGAAGGAAAAAGAGTAGAAGACTAGGAACATGGGGGTGTAGAAAAAAGGCATGGAGATAAGCCCATGATAGTGTAAATGAAGTGTGAAGGTCTTTGCAGGGACAGTTGTAGTTGTGTATACTTCCTGTCTCCATTTCCTCGCCTCCCAAGTTTTCCTAAATCTACTGCTTTCCTAAATATAAGTCTTTCAACCTCACCACTTCACTGTCAAGGTCGCATGTGGTCCTCATTTTGCCAAATGCAAAGTCTATTCTTAGCCATTATTTACTTGATCTCAACAGCATTTGACATTAACGGTTCCTTTTTTGTTCTTGAAGCAAGTTTTTTCACATATCTTCTCGGGTATCTTAACTCTCTGGTTTTCCTCTTAGTACACTGAATATTAGTTTCCAGTCACTGTTTCAGGCTTCACATGTTTCTGTCCTTTAAATGAGGAAGTACCCCAATACTGTCTTACACCCTCTTCTCTTATCTATGTATAGTTTACTCATTAGTTGATTTTACATATTTCTAGGGTTTCAGGTGCCCTGAATCCTCCCTAAGAAGTCTCCAGGTTGGTCTATTTAACTGTCAACGTGCCATCTGCACTGGAATGAATAACAGGTATGCCTAACTTGAATGCCCAAACCAGAACTGCAGAATTCCCTCTGCAAACCTGCTTCTCCTGGAGCCATCCTGGAATCCTCTCCGTCATACATTTAGCCTGCTCCATCAGCCTCAGGTCTCACATCTGCACTCAAAATACAGCATTAACTCAACTCCTTCCCAAAATTGTTTGTTTTCTGCTTTCTCGGTAGAACATAATATAATGAGAAACACTGATTGTTTGGTTCACTACTTATCTTCAGTCCTAGAACTGTGCCTGAAATACTAAGCAATTTAGAAATATTTGTTGGATGAAAAATCAGTTTTGTAATTAATTCTCTTACTAACTTCAGAAGACATACAATATTTAAGTCAATTTGCAGCTGAGGGACATGAGGCAGGACGGTTAGGTGACTTGGTGAATGAATATCACATACTCGTACTTATATTATTCAATGTTCCTACATAATTGCTTCTATAGGAAGGGTCTTTCAGACTTGAACAACAAGAGAAAATTGCCCATTTGTAAAGTATAATGAAAGCGATTTTAAAAACAAGTTTATGTTTCCTTCTTGAACCTTGTTTCTAGGAACTTATAGCCAGGTTGCCACTTAAATCACTTCATTTTGTTTTTATTGGTCATCCTTATGCTTTGCCCATGTTATTTCAGTTTCATACTTTACCGTTAAAAAAAAGTATTATTATCTCATTCTGCTTATAGTCAAAATGTGCTTTATTTTAAGGTTTAAAATTCCAGTGAGTAAATTTGGGAAATTAGGTCTGCTTCAGGCCAGAATAACTGAGAATATATAAACTGTAAGATATGTATTGTAGTTTTAGGTTAAAAGGTTAGCAAGGTAAAGTGAGAGCCAATGATTTCTAACAGTCTTCCAGAGGCTTTACAGATTTATCAGAGAAAGAAGAGCTCAGGGGAAAAAAAAAAAAGACCAAATAATACATGAGGGTGTACGTATTATTAATAATTCCGTTAAAAAGGCTGATATATTGAACTCATTTAAAAAATCTCTCTTTAACAAGAAAAATGAAGACAGTAACGTGGGCAATTAGCTACTGACATACCACTGCACATCTAGATAATGATCAAAAGCGTGTGGGTGGTGTGACCAGCCCAAACTCACGAAAAAAGATGCACTCGCTACACGAGGCGCAAAGCTGGGCATTAGTAACTATTTAAAACTCACATGCCACGCAGGTAAATTATTAATTTACTTTAACATTTTATGTTCATTTTCCAATTAGTCATTTGGCTTTACAACACACTAATATGCTTTAAGTGTATTATGAACTATTTTAATTAATTCAATATGAAATATATTTACAAATGTCAGTTTTTTAAGAAGGAAGTAAATCATATAGAATCAGCAATGGGCATATACTTTTAGAATTTTCTTAGCCTTGGAAGGAATCTTTCCTATTAAAAAATAAATAATATCCCTATATCCTTAGGAACCAAATGAATCCATAGACACATTTAATTATACTATCTGACATTACGTTTTATGTTACATTACATCATGTCACACTGAACTACATATTTTATCATACTATAATGTATTCTGTTATATATTTGTTTTTATCTATATTCCATTAAAGAATATGAGTTCTATAAAGCTGGAGTTTGATCCCCCACTTTTTCATTGGTTATACTCGTATGTCTGGAATTTAATAGATAGTCAATAAATATTTATTGATGAATGAACAGTTTGTACTTTACAGTTTAATGAGAGAATTGCTTACCATACTTACTTAACTACTAAATGTTGAATGATTCTCTGTAGGTCTCACTTATCTTTGTATCTTGCAAGCAGAAGCACCAATAATCTTATTAAGGATGTTTGCAGCCTTGGAAGATAGAGATAATGCTTTCTTCTGGAGAAAATGGCAGGTTTGTTTACTGTCCAGCACATAAAATGTGTCCCTTCAGGGTAAACATCAGGCAAGCTTGTCGATGTCCTATGACAGGTCAGGCTAGCTAACTTCAGGGTCTCTTTGCTTTAACCGTCTCCCTGTGCAGGCATCCTCTGGCCTCATTGCATTGCCCTAAGGACATCTGGGCTTCTAAAACCAGAATTAAGAACATGATGGTAATCTGGTGCCTGCTATGGCTATGCAGCTATGCGTAATAAACTACCCTTTGTCTCTGACCATGTGTCTTGTTCTTTTGTCAGCACCTATGGAATTGTGGTAGGCTAACTTGTTCCTTGTAAGTAGAGTAAAAACTCAGAACTTCACAATTTTTAACAATTCATTTTCAGATGATTTTTAAAAATAGCATTGTATTGATGGATAGACACATAGTAAAAAACAACCAATTGTAAAAATGTTAATTCTGAAAATAAAATGAAAGCTCTAGACTCAGGTGAGAAGATAAATGTACAGGTTGTCTTGGCTCTTGGAATTGAAAAAAAAAAAATAGGAAAAGAAGAAAGACCATTATAAATACCTCACTTGAAAATTGGATAAATATTTTTTAAAAAACAGCAAAATATTTGTATTTCTGTTTTATAAGACTGTATTACTTTGAGGAAGAAAAGAATTAGTATGGAGGGAAATTTTCACTTTTCTTATTCTTATTGTTTTTTATTTCTCCAACAAATATTAAACATCAACTCTACTCCACATACTATGCTTGGGAGTAGGTTTGTAGTATAGAACATGGTGGATTAAGTTGTCACCCACCCCTTACAGTAGAATGTGGGAGACACATAATAAACAAGGAAACACTCAAAATAGTAAAAATGAAGGCAGTTAAAAACTTCTGAGAGAGAGAATAATGGAGTCACTCATTTAGTCAAAGTGGCTTGAGTATTCCTTGTCCTTGCAAAGAAAATGAAATTTTAGAGGAGACAAAAAATATATATAAGTGAACCAGCCATGGAAAAACCCAAGAGGGTATGTAAAAAAGACCCCAGGATGGAAGAGCTTGACCTGTTTTGAAACTGAAAGAAGTGTCTAGTTCTTGTAATGTAATAACCAAGAAGCAGATTAGCTTTAAGTAAGATAAGAGTAATAGGGAAAAATTCAAAAATTCACTATGGTACAGTTAAATTTAGGGATCTTAAAGAGACATGCAATTTGAGATACCTGGTGGACAATTAGGTAAACAAAACTATAGCTCCAATAGTGTATTGAGCTGGACATCTGGAATTGTGATTAATGGATGAGATTATCTGGAGAAGGAGAAGAAATGGTAGAATGAGATGGAGGCCTGTGAAACTTCCATTATTTAGTGATGAATAGAGGAAAATAAGAGCAATAGTGAAGAAAAGAATGTGTTTCAGGGGCGGGGGGGGTGAAGCCTGAAATGACAATATCACAGAGCTCAAGAACAGAAGTTTCAAGAAGGGGTGGCATTCAGTTCAAATTCTGAGGAAGACACAAAGGTGCTGTGACAAATATGCTCGATTGGCTCACTCAGCATCTACTGTGTCCTGTTCAGTAGAGACTGGAACAATAAATACACTGTTTCGCAGACTTCCATGCAGATCAGTTTTGGGATGTGATTTAGATTTTATAAATTATGTGCTTTCACACTGATGTGGATTTTATACTGAGATAAGGTAGCAGCAAAAGAGAAATGCTTTTTTCTTGTGTAAATGCAGCAAATGTGGTATAATTCTGGAGGGTAAAATTCTGGTAGCAACTTCATAATGAATTCTTTGATCACATGTAAGGTATTGTCCTCCCAGTAAAAACAGACTGAAGGCAGCTTTCTGTTTCATGGATTGCAACTAATGCAGTGACGACTTCAAACTAATAGCTGGTAGAGTAGACTGTTGATACCTCAACTTCCAGATTGTGCCACAGGTAAAAATGTCTTGGTTCGGACTATTCTGTGGGTTTTTTCAAGTAATAATTCCTGGAAATCTAGCCTAGAGCCTTCTCTTCGAACACTTTCATCAATTTTGTAAAGTCCCAATTTCTTATAAGTCCTTTAGAGTTAAAAAAAAAAAAGCTGGGTTATTTTCTGATTTTCGCAACTACGTTAGCGGCAAGAGACTTTTAAAAGGAGAAGCAATAGAATCTGGAATGGGTCATCTGAGCTAACTGGATCGAAAGGAATGAGGATGAGGTTATAAGTAAATGATAGCAGCAGTCTATCGGCTGGTGGCACAACACTTCCTGAAGAAGAAATGTCTGGCTGGAATAACGTGCCTGTTAAAGGCATGACTTTGGCAGACCACATGACAACTGCCACATCACAGAGTGATGCCCATAAAGAATAGAAAAATGTGGACAATCTGACTGTTTAACTGAACGTGAGAGCTAAAGGAAGAGCGTGACAAGCTCAGGCCTCTGCATTCGCAGCTCCAGGAGCATCAGAGGCAAAGAACCTCTCATCTCTTGTATCTCACATGTATACACAGAATCAGATTCTACAAGTTGGAGAATCAGCAATATAGATTGAATTACAGCTACATTTTTTAATGTAAAGTTTAGTGCTTCAATTTGGAAAATAAAAATAAAAATACGGTTCTCAGAATTGAAATAGTGACATTCAAATGACTCTTGAGTTTTCCAACCCCAAAGTACACTGAGCAGAATCAGCCCCACCTTCCAGTCTGACGAGGCTGGTTTGCCTTGTTTGGGGGTCGTAGAATAACTTCACTAAGAGTTATTGCTAGTTATCCTTAGGCTTCCCCACTACTATGCCCCACAACCCCCAATCTTCTAGCTGGAGCCAGATCTCAGCATGTCCAAGGGGGCCAATTACCAAGTAAAACCGAGAATAGAAAGAAAACTTACATGGCAAAATAATTCAAATTTGAGCAAATTTGTACTGGCAAAACCATGGGGAATATGTATGTGATTCTTCAGTGATAGATAAACCATGGAGAAAACAATTCTTAGATAAGGCAAAATTTATCAATAAGAGGCATTTACCAGAGATTCTGTATTCATCATCCTAACTTGAGCCGTTAAAAGTGGTTCCTTAGTCGGTTACCTAAAAGTAGAATTCAACTATGGTCTACACTGAACGAAATGAACACTCCCTAATATTAGGTACAAGAAGGAAACCAATAGGGAGATTGAGTGTTGGAATAAACGTATCATATACAATCTGCTCACGCACCCTCTAACTATCCTCACTTCCCTCATTTCAATGGAAGCTATGAAGTTCTCTTGGTAGTGTTACTGCCAGAGACAGTGGAGGCGGAGGTACTCTGACTGACACAATGCAAAAACAGGAGTGAGAGCTGTTTCATCGATGAAGACCTTTGCTAGTGGCTAATGGATCACGGGGTATCTGAAACCCAAATAGATGACAAGTACGCTAAGGCACTGCCTGGTCTTTCTAGTGAATATAACCTTAGGCTTGGTGAGAAAAACTTTACCTAAGTTCCATGAAAGAGAATTACATCCCCTATGCAATTCCCAGAATTGAATTCTTTGGAAAGTGGTTAATGTTGGGGGAAGACCCTGCAACCGTGTGTGTGTGTGTGTGTGTGTGTGTGTGTGTGTGTGTGTGTGTATAATCATATATATATATGTGTGTGTGTATATATATATATATATATATATATATATATATATATATAAACCAATATATATAAAACCATATATATATACACACACAAACACCAGGGTGCCAAAAAATGTAAATGTATACATATTTTAAGAGATGTTATCTATGCTCAAGCAGTAGTTCACTGTAATCACAAGTGTTTGGACGCTGATAGTAACCACTTTGAGCACCTCTTGTCATTGCAGAAGTCAAACATGACTTGTATTCATCTTTTGTTATCGGTATATATTGAGTATTACAATTAATACAGGTTTGTCCTTTCTTAAAATATGTATACTTTTTTTGGCACCCTCTGTGTATATAAAATCAGATGGTAATTCCAAATGTAGCTGCTGTTTCAGATGTGGGTTCTTTAGTGGTGAAAATCAATATTGCCCTTTGCCACTGGTGAGCATCTAATAATTTGACAGATAATGTATTTTCCTTTCTACCAATGAGTAGAAAACATCAGAAGCGGTTTGAATTCATATGACCGGCACGTCTTCCCTGGTTTACTGTATTGTGATGCTAGCTCTTCTACTCTCTTACATAAGTTACACGTAAGTTAATAGTACACAGGCTTTCTCATTTTACAACAAGGCATTATGCTTCCCTGTTACCTTGATGACACCATGGAAGTTCTGCAGGCTCAAGGAAAACACCGCCAGGCGTAAACCTTGGTCTATAAGAAAGAATGAGTGCCAGAAATATGTGAGTATATATGAAAGACTTTTTTCTTAATTTCTTTAAAAGGATAGTGACCCTGTAAAGTAGAATTGTATGGTGGGTTTTATACATAGGGAAAAGTAATTACATGACAAGAGTAGCAAAAATGATAGGGGGTACTGGAAGTTTCTTACATTGTATATGAATTACTATAAAAATAATTCAAGTAAGACTATAATACACTAAGCACGTACATATTATCCTCAAACACTAAAAATAATAAAACAGACTTATTGCTAAAAATCCCAAAAAAGAGATAAATGGAATACTAAAACATGCTCAATTAATGCAAAAGGAAAATAGGAAAAGAAACCAAAAAGATGAGAAAAATAATAAACAAAAACAAGATTGAAGCAAAAGTAAATCCAAAATCATAATTGGAAAACTTAACACTCCATTCTCAGTAATTTGTAGGATATGCAGGAAAACCAATGTCAGTAAAAGTACAGAAGATTCAAACAAGTGTATTTTCAAAACTTGCCCAAATGACAGAGAACACTATACACAACATCTTCAAAGTAAATATTTTTTTTCAACTGTATACAGAATAATCACCAAGGTATACTATGTACTGGCCATGAAACAAGTCTCAATAAATTTAAAAAACAAAACAAAACAAAAAAAACAAACTGAAATCAGAAACAAAAGAAGGCAGAAGAAATAAGTGCCACTACTTAGCCTATGTCATTCTTGTCACTCTGTTGAAATCAGTGGGTTCATTTCAATTGTTCTTTTTTTCATCAGTATTTCTCACCTACAGAGAACAATCATCTATGTATTTCTCAGACACATGTTCTCTGCCCACAATGGAATTAAGTTAGAAATCAATAACAAATAAGATACTGAAAATCTCTGAATATTTAGAAATTAAGGCATACATATCTAAATATTGAATTGATTTTTTTTTTTAAATCACTTAGGAAACTAATATAATTTGATGTAAATGAAAATAAAGACAACATACTAAAATTTGTGGTATACCCCTAAAACAGTGCTAAGAGGGAACATTGTAATTTTAAATACATAAAGTGAAAAGAATAAAGGTTTGAAATTAATTATCTAATATTCCAGCTCAAAACATCTACAAAAGAAGAGAAAATTAAATTTAAAAAGTAGAAGAAAGGAAATAAAAGAAAAAAATTAATGACACAGAAAACAGGAAAACAGTAGAGAAACTTGATAAAACTTGTTTTTTTGATAAAAGTTTGTTCTTTGAAAATATTTTTTTAACCAATAAAGCTTTAGAGAGGGGGGCAGTGAAGAGTCTGCGACAGTAAAAGGATAATAAAGAGAAATCATAAACTACTTTATGCCTGTACTCCATATGAAGCTCAAGAACATGAAAAGCTAATCAATGGTAATGAGGTTGGAATAGTCATTGCCTCTGGGTGGAGGAATTAACTGGAAAAGTATGAGAAAAAATTTGAAAATGCTAGATAAGGTCTACACCTTGATTTCAGTGGTGGTTACATAGTATATCTACGTCAAAATTCATATGAAGTATTCACTTAATATCAGAATGCACTAAGCATTTGCTGTGTGTATTGTCTGGAAAAAAATGACACATATTCATGGGTCCTGTCTACAGGACTACTTAAAACAATAGTTAAATATTATACCAAGTGTTTTCACAGAGTTCCTATATTTTCTCTGTCTATGTAATTATTTATATAGCTTCAGTGAGATTTTATACTTCTTTCCAGAAAAAGAAAATTAAAAAAAATTATAACCGTACCAAGACAAATATCTTGTTTAATTAGGTATGATAATCCCTCTATATGAAATTTGAACTATATTTCATGTGTCAAAAATTGTGCCTATAATATTCTGCCAGACAAATAACCTGATCTTGTTCTGTGACATAGACAATCCCATATTCACAGATAGTCAAGAATGTTACTTTGAAATGCAAATTAAAATGACAGTGAGCTACCACAACCTCACACCCATTAGAAAGGTTATTATCAACAAGATAAATAATAACAAGTGTTGGAGAGGTTGTGGAAAAAAAAAAGAAACCCTCATACAGTGCTGGTGGGAATGTAAATTGGTACAGCCACTATGGAAAACTGTATGTAGTTTCCTCAAAAAATTAAGAATAGAATTACCATACAACCCAGAAATTCCTCTTCTGGGTATCCACCCAAAAAATCTGAAAACATTTATCCATAAAGATATATGTACCCTTATGTTTAATGCAGCATTATTCACAGTGTCCAAGACATGAAAACAACTGAAGTGTCCCTCGATAGATGATCAGATAAAAAAGATGTGATTTATATACACAATGGAGTACTACTCAGCCATAAGAAAAGATGAAATACTGCCATTTGCGACAACATGGATCGATCTTGAGATTATCATACTAAGAGAAGTACGTCGGACAGAAAAAGTTGAGAACCATATAGCTTCACTCATATGTGGGATTTAAAACTGAAAGCAACAAACAAACAAGAGAAACAAAGAAACAAAATCTCATAGACACAGACAACAGTTTAGTTGTTACCAGAAGGTAAGGGGGAGGGGGTGATAGAAGAGGATAAAGGAGTCAAATATATGGTGATGGAAGGAGAACTGACTGAGTGGTGAATGCACAATGTGATATATAGATGATGTATTACAGAATTACACACTGGAAACCTGCATAATTTTATTAGCCAATGTCACCCCAATAAATTTAACAAAAATTTTTAAAAGAACCTGAAAAACAACAACAACAACAACAACAGAATGTTACTTTCTAACAGGTCAGGAATATGGGTGAACTTGGGAACCTTTGAGAAAGGATTTGTCATATATTTATAGATTATAGATTTTATAGACAAAACCTGGTAGTTGTAATTTTTATGATTCTTGTTTTCTAATTTCAGTAGGTAAGCTTATAAAAGCAGAAAAATATTTCTGACACATAAAAGTAAATCACAACCCTCCAGCTCTTACAAATTCTCCACATGGTTATTATCTCATAAGCCTTAGAATCTTGTGGTTCTGTTTTTAAAGCCAGATATAAGTGAGGTTTATATGTATTAATTAATACTTCTTTTAACTCTCATAAATATAACTGATCAAATAAAACATCAAATTAATGATATTAAGTTTTCTTTTAAATATGTGTGGTTAAATTCATGCCTTAGAAGAGATATTTGCCCACAACGAGAGACCTTTGAAGAAAACCTGACCCTTGGTCCTCCTGAAGTGTGCACACACACAATATGTCCCACAATCAGAAAAAACAACACGCACCTTGCACCTTTAGATAACAAGAAATGAAAGAATTGCCCTGTCTGGTTTCTAGTCTCCAAAGTAAGTGAAACCTTGGACATTTCCTGCAAGTTACTTACTGCTAGCGTAATGAAAACATTATCGGTAATTTGACTATTGTCAGGACATGTCATTATTTTTGTATACATGATAATAAGGAGAAACTTTGGCTCTTCTTGCACCATGAATTAATGTAAACTTGCTTACCTTGCTTTTCTGTTTCCTTTAAATGCCTGTGTTTTTTATTTGGCAAATTGGACCTTCTCAAGTCTGTACAAACCAACTCCTTTTCTTTTCAAGTCGAAAATGTTTCTAAATCTTCTTTCCACAAAAGTGAAGTATTCACACCATTGTTAGTGGCTTAGTCATCTTCAAAAGACTAGAAGGAGACAGCCTTTTGAAGGCAGTTCTGATTCATGTATAACAGAGAATGGGTTAATGTAGATAGACTCACAGGAGAGCTGAGATCCTCCAATGCCAGTAATTAAACACATTAGTTTCAGTAAAACATATTGTTTCAAAAAGCAAAAAGGCAGTTTTTCACAATCATTGTGATTGTATTTTAATAATTTTATGTTACATTATGATCCTAACTTAGTTGTCATACTGCATTCAATCAATGACAATGTAGTTTGGTTGGATCCTTTGTCAATGACATATAATTAAATCACATATTCTTATTACTGTAGTTTTTTGGAACTACATGGATTTTAAAGATGAATGCCTGTGTAAGTAGAGTATGACAAAAAACCCGCAAAATCTGCAATGAGTACAGTCATTTAGGAGTCAGACAATATTTAAAGACTCCTGGGAAATAATCTACTCTGTAACAGACCAAACCAGAACATGTAGAGCTTTATGGAACACAAAGTGATAAATTCAAATCTCTCAACCAAAGGACAAAAAACGTTAACTGTTAAACAGTATTACTGAAAGCTTTGAAACATGGTGCAATCATCTTAATTGGCATGGGCTGATAGAAATAGAAATGTGCCAATTAAAAAATAATAATGCTCATCGGTGGCTCAGAAAAACACTTAGTTCTTCAATAATCTTACTTTTTGCTACATTATTTTATGTGGGAGAAAATGCATTTAAAATTTTCCAACATTTTATAACCTATAGCAAGGTAAAGAACAAGAAGGGAAGTCATGGCCCCAAAGAAAGTCACTGAAACCAAGAGTAGCTGGCTGGGCAGAGGAGTAAAAGGCTTTCCCATCAGCCCTCTGGTGCGTCTACAATCTTCCTCTTTTATAGTTCAGGCGGCACGATCTAGCCTACACGAGTGTCAGGGTTTATGTGTAATCTTCAGGTGTCACTGAATATAAATCTCAGCGAAAATCATGGTGATAGTCAAGAAATGAGTCCTTTCTTCAATTCTGAGCAACATACTGAAAAAACATCATAAGAGTTTGGAGAGTTTTTTTCCCTCTGCTAGATGGAGACTGTTTTTTTCTTTCTTTCTTTCTTCTTACCAAACTGACAATGATATAAAATTTTCTAACTTAAAAGATTTTTCTTTCATTTGTAGGCAGCTTACTTGGTCCAGGGGTTAAGAATAGCTTCCTCTAATGGTGTCAATCCGGAAAAAGAGAAAGACTTTCTCAGAAGAAGTACTAGCTAGTCAGTTGCTGTCTGGATGGAGTATAATATAAAGAGAGTGGGACCATCCTGAAACCTCCTCCTCTGTCTCCTGTTCCTTCCACCATATCCGGCTCCTTTGTCCTCAGACTATGGCTTGAGAGTGAGAAAAAAATAAATGGACCGGGCAGAAGCATGTGACAAAAGCTCTATGGAAAAGTTCTTTTACTACAAGACGGACTCTGTAGCTTACAGCTAATTAATCCCACAATAGAATATGAGTTGGCTAGTTGTATTTTGAACGTCCTCATGTGGCCTCTCTTGACGGGACTTGCCACCAAGGGTTTGAAGCTTTCACCCTATTTAATATTCATGTCTAAAGAAGCAAGGTGCCTTGGGATATTAAGAATGTTTTTTTTCTTAAATTGGTCCTTTAGGTTTAGATTTTAATGGAAATTTCAACAGCTATAGCTGCTGGAGACAAAAAGGTGAACAATTCATATTCTGAAAGTAAACTATCAACTATATGCTGAATAGGAAAGGCCATAATTATCGGACAGTGAAGTGACAGTTTTTGCAGTTGAGTGGTTTAGTAAATGTACCCACAAGAAGTTAATATCCCACATGATGTGATTCCTGAGAGCAAAGTTCTTCACAGTAGAAATAATATTTCAATGAAAAATGTAGCTCGGAAGGAGGGAGTGGAACCAGATTTCAAAATGTATTTTTTGAATGTATGATACTCTATTTATTGAAGCACCAGTCCCTACGTGGAAGGCATTGCCTGTTAGTCTTCCAGGCCTTTGACACACATTGTGACTTGAACCATTTTTAGTCCATGGGAAGCAGACTCAAAGTTCATTAGGAATTTTCCTCACTGAAATTTCTCATTGCTGCCAATACTGCCCTGTCTCAGGGCACGCGCATACGGTGTGGAACAGGTGCCATGACGACAGGTGCACCGCAGCCTCTACTGACTTGATATTCACTGTGTGCCCAGGGCTGTTCCTCACCAGGATGCTTATTTCTCCTAAGTGATGCCGAGGAGCACATCTGGTTAAGAATTAGCGTGACGAGAAGTAAGCATGAGCATGTAGATGCTTCCCTACTCTTTTATTTTATAAAAAATAAATTAGGAAAACATTTTTTTTTACCTTTCTGTAGCATTTGTTTGTTTGTTTGACCATACTCTATGTTTCAATCCTCCAAATTTCTTCCCTTTAATATCTATTTATCCATTCCCATAAACTTTTTTATGATGTGCCAGATGATCATATTTGATTCACATAATAGGTCAAATGTTATTCCTTTCTAAATTTTACTGACAAGAGAATGGGAAAAAGAAAGGTTAGAACAAATAAGATTTAAGGCATGTTGAAAGTGAGTGGTGTTTGTTGATGTTTTTACAATCAACCCCTCCTTATCCATGGTTTTGCTTTCCATGGTTTCAGTTATCCGTGGTCAGACACAGTTTGAAAATATAAATGGAAAATTCTAGAAATAAACAATTCATAAGTTTTAAATTGTACACTTGAGTAGGTGATGAAATCTCACTTAGTTTTGTTCCATGTTGCCCGGGACGGAAATCATCCCCTTGTCCAGTCTCTACACTGTAGATGGTCTTGCAGGTTAGTTGTTAGATTGGTTATCAGATCGACTGTCACAGTATCACAGTGCTGTGTTCAAGTAATCCTTGTTTTCCTCAGTGGCCCCAAAGCCCCAGGGTGGTGATGCTGGCAATTCAGATATGCCAAAGAAAGGTTATGAAGTGCTTCATTTAAGTGAAAAGGTAAAAATTCTCTACTTAATGAGGAAAGGAAAAAAAACAACAACTATATACTGAGATTTCCAAGATCTGTGGTAGAAATGATTCTTCTATCCATGAAATTGTGAAGAAGGAAACATAAAGCTCGTTTTGCTGTCACATCTCAAACTGCAAAATTTACAGCCACACTGAGTAATAGGTGCTTAGTGAATATGGAAAAGGCATAAATTTGTGGGTGGAGATATGAACAGAAAACATGTTCTGATTGATGGTAACGTGTTGTGCCACAAAACATTGAGCCCGTACAAGGACATCTGCAAGGGTTCCCGATATGAGTGACACCAAGCCATTTACGAAAGTGCGGATGGTCACACAGATTTGGGATTAGGTTTGGACTGAACAAATTATAAAAATTACTGTCTCCAGTAATTTCCATCTGCTGATGAAGAAGCTGCTGCCATATCGCTGGCAAAGTTGAAGTTAAGGAGAAATGATGTTATCCAGAGAAAATCTTTAGTTGCAATGGAACCATACACTTCTGGGAGAAGGTATGCAATAAAACCGACATTAATAAAAGTGCAAAGGATGCAGCAGGGCATGGTACATGGAAGAACAGAATAACTCTGGTACTGGCACTATGTGGCAATGCCACGTGGAGTATACAGAGTACATAACCCATGAGCTTATGTACAAAATTTATCAAAAACAAAAATTATCTGCCCGTGTTCTGACAGCATAATCAAAAAGCATGGGTGACAGTCATCTTGTTTATGGAATGATTCCACTAATGTATCACAAGAAGAAGAAGGGTAAATATAGTACAATAGCATTTTGAGAGACAGAGACCACAATGACATAACTTTTGTTACAATATATTGTTATAGTTGTCCTTATGTATTATTAATTATTATTGTGAATCTCTTACTGTGCCAAATTTATAAATTAAATTTTATCACAGATAGATATGCATGTATGTATGTAGAGGGAAAAACATAGTATATATATATATATATATATATATATATATATATATATATATATATATATGGTTATGTACTATTCAGAGTTGCAGGCATTCATTGGGAGTCTTGGAACATATCTCTCATCAATATGGGGGGACTACTGTATTTTTCAAACTCCATGCTCCTTCCACTACAGCACATTACCTGGATTTGTTGCTGCCTATCATTAAATAGGACTCATTCTGCCTTTTAAAACGAATGCCAGTTCCTATCAGAGTCTGCATAGTGGGGGGAATGAGCATCTCAATATGACTCAATCCTGGGCATAACAACAGCTTCCGATTCATTAGGAAGGCCAAACTATCTTTTCTTAACCTTCCTATATTGGGAATTTTACAGAATTTCCTCTATGTTCAGATAAATGGTAATAATGGATAAAATGACTCAATCTTTGGATTTAGAAAGTGTATTTCTAAAAAGTCACTGTTAAAATAGGAATTCTGTTGGGAAGCATAATATATAAATTCCATATTAAGTACTAAAACCGACAACTAGACTAATTTTCCTCATAATCTTTCATCACTTTGGCAACTAGAAGACAAAATATTCAATGTGCAGGGAAATCTGGACTTTAATTTTTTAATAAGCAAATGAGTATGAGGAAAGTCCAGAAACTAGAATGGTCCAAAACTTGTACAGAGTTGGAGAAATACAGAGACTCCTAGACAGCATTTCTCCGAGGATCTCAGAGAAGGACAGGCTGGGTGTACCACACGTGGGACAGAAGAACAGGACAGGCAACAGGGGACTCAGTACAAACACCGAGGACTTTACATGCTTTGGTGGACTAATATGGCACAGTAGCTCAGACCACACAAGACCACAAAGAACCTTAGCTCTAGAAGAAGCACAACATCACTTTTTCTAATTATGAATTTTATAGATAAGAAAACTAAATCTCAGTGACACTGAATGAAGTACAAGGTAATAGCTTTCACAGTTGGTAAATGTTTTAGTCTACGGTTTTTGTCCAGCTCATTCATAGTGCCTACAACCTACTAGTTCTTGCTAAATATATATTGATTGAGTGCTCAGCTGTCAGACATTTATATTTTCATGTGAATGTGTTACTGTCAGTGCTTTAATTTTAGAGTCCTTTCTTGAAAAGTAGTATGTTTAAATATAATTTACCATTTTAGCTATGGTAAAAAAATAATATATATATATATATATATATATATATATATATATACACACACATGCATATACATATATACACACATATATGTGTATATATATACATATATACACATATATGTGTGTATATATATACATACATATATACACACACACATACATACATATATATGTGTGTGTGTGTGTGTGTGTGTGTCAGAAGCATGATGGTGTGAGAGTCCCCTTGGTTTCTCCCCTTGCAGTTACCACAAGTTGAAAAGCTTTGATTCAACAAAGTAGCCCCTGCTCAACATGCAAACACTTCTAAGATATCCATGCATTAAAATATCTGAAGGTGGGTGAATCAGAGCAAACAGAGGAGGAGTGAAAGGAGAAGAGCTGAGATGGGCACCATGGACGCAGCTGGAGCTCACTGGGGGTCTCAGGAGAGGGGAGCAATCAGGTTGCCACCTTCACTCTCTCCAGCCCTGGGGAGCAGAGAGGTGGAGTGAGGTCCCTGCCTTAGTGGTCAGCACGAACTCCAACTGAGTCAGTGACCAGGGAAAACATGCAATGCAGAGGTGGGGCAGCTGTGGTATGGTGGCCACCACTGCCTGGGAGAAAAACCAAGCCATGGAGGATGGCCACCTCCCATCACCCTCCCAGAGCTATCGTTGGGCCCCAGAAGAGTCTGTAGAAGTGGTGTAGGGAAGCAGAGGACATTATCTGTAGCACTGAGGACTTGGGAGGTAGAAGCATATCTTTCTGAGTGGCAGATGCATGCTTCGGCTGATCTCAGTGACAGGGGTGGAGATATACAGGTGTTGAAGCTGAGGTGTGGCAATCACCATTACTGGAAGGAAAACAAAGCCACAAAATGGCTTCTCCCAGCATGCCCCACCCCTACTCATTGTGGTTGATACCAACAGGAGCACCTGAGACACCTCAGGTTGTCCAGCACTGCTGGCAGTATTTGGTCCTATGGGGCAGCACTGAGATTTCATGGGCTTGGAAACTCATCGGTCACCACATTCCCCCACAGGGGTGGTGCCCTGAGACCGAGGTGACCTGGTCATAGAGGAGATTTCCACTTCCCCATGGAATACAGGGCATTTTCCACCATCCAGCAGAGATCCAAGAAGCCAGAGCAGTGCAAGAGAAAATAAAACATTTGCACTTCAGCACCACCTGCTGGAAAACAGAAGAAAGACCTCTTCTTACAAACCCACTGAATAGAGATATTACTCTTAAAAACATAAAGAAAAGCAGATTTTATTCCCACAAATACCTCAGCAAAGAAATAATCCGTCAAATACTGTTAATAACCAAGGTAACAAGGCAGCTCAGAAAGAAATGAAAAATCTCCAGAAAATACACAGACATGGAAATATGTTACTTAAATGACAAAGAATTCAAGGTTGCTGTTCTGAAAAACTCAATGAGATACAAGAAAACTCAGACAGCAGTTTAATAAACTCAGAAATAAAATCAACAAACAAGAGGAGTACTTTACCAAAAAGACTGAAACTTAAAAAGAAAAGGAAATTCTGGAACTGAAGAACTCAATAAAATAGTTGAAGAATTAACTAGCAAGCTTAGGAAATAGAGCTAACCAGATGGATGAAAGAATTAGTGACATGGAAGATAAAAATCTAGAAATGACACAGATGGGAGAAGTGAGAGACTTGAGATTAAAAAAATGAAAGAACTAAAGAACAACTATTTAACTCCATCAGAAAGAGCAATATAAGAATAATGGATATACCGGAAGGGAAGAGAGGGAGAAAGAAACAGAGAGCCTATTCAAATAGTCAATGAGAAGTTTCCAAACCTATGGAAGGAACTGGATCATCAAATCCAAGATGCAAAGAGAACACCTAATTATCTCAATCTGTTATAAAAAGGCCTTCTCCAAGGCATATTATATTAAAACTGTTAAAAATTAATAACAAAGAAATAATTCTCAGGGTAGCTAGGAAAAAGAAGACAGTAACCTACCTATATAGGAAAGCCCATTAGATCATCCTTGGATTTTTTTTTGTCAGAAATTCTTTAAGCTAAGAGAGAGTGGGATCAAATATTCAAGCTATTAAAGAGAAATTACCAGCCAAGAATAATGTATCCAGCAAAGTTATACTTTAGATATGAAGGAGAAATAAAGACTTTCCCAGTCATACAGAAACGGAGATAATTTGTCACCACAAGACCTGCATTACAGAAAACACTGAAGTGAGTTATTCTACCTTAAACAAAAAGACAAAAGGATACAAAACCATGAGTGAGATGACTAATAGACAAACAGGAGCAGGAAATCGCAACCCATATTCAGAATGGGATATTATAAACTTAAATATGAGATAAAGGATAAACAAGGTAAAAATATTTTTAAATAGCTTCTGAAATTTGGAAGTGAACTTAGTATAAGTAGGGATAATTTGTGACAACAAAAACATAAATGGGGAAGGAGTAAAAGTCTGAATTTGCAAAGGGAAATGAAAATAAGATGCATTCAGAAGAAAAAGGGCTACGTATACATGATTTTTTTTTTTCATAAACCTAATGGTAACCACACACAAAAAAAATCTAGAACTGAGACACATAACATAAAAAAAGAGGAAAACAATCATAGTATACCACAAAACTAAAATAACAGACAGAAACAAAAGGGCAAAGAAACAGTACATACACAGATCTACCAGAAAACAAACGGTAAATGGATACAAGAACTCTTTAATAACCACCCTAAATGTAAGTGGACTGAGCTCACCAATAAAAAGCTATAGAGTAGTGGATTGAATCCAAAAACAAAATCCAACCATACTATGGCTTCAGAACATACATCTTAGCAGCAAGGACAAACATAGACTCAAAGTGAAAGGGTGGAAAACATTATTCCAAAAAAATGACATTCAGAGAAAAGTGGGTGTGGCTGTTCTTCTATCTGACAAAATAGATTTCAAGGTAAAAGAGGTAACAAGAGACAAAATGGACATTTTATGATGATAAAGAAGACAATACATCAAGAAGACATAACATTTATCAATATAATACAGTATATACACTCACTCAGAGAGCACCAAAATATATAAAGCAACTATTAACATAACTAAAGGGAGAAACTAATGAAAACACAATTATAGTAGGGGACCAAATACCCCATTGCTGGTTATGGATATATCATCCAAACAGAAAATCAATAAGGAAATATCAACCTAAAATGACACATTAGACCAAGTGGACATAATCGACATTTGTAGAGCATTTTATCCCAGAACCCCAGATTACACATTCTTCTCCAGTGCACATGGAGTATTCTCAAGGATAGACCATATGTTGAGACAGAAAATTAGTCTTAATAAATTTAAGAACATTGAAATCATACCACACATATTCTCCATCCACAGTGCTTTTAAACTGGAAATCAACTGCCAAAAGAAAGCAGGAAAAGCTGCAAACCTGTGGAGATTAAACAGCATGCTAATTAGGAATGACTGGATCAAAGAAGAAATAAAAGGAGAGATAAAAAGATACATAGAGGCAAACGAGAATGAAAATATGACATATCAAAACTTTTGGTATGCATCAGGGTGGTAATAAGAAGAATGTTTAGATCATTATATTATAGTTCTATCTCAGAAAACAAGAAAAACCTGAAACATACTACCTAACATTGCATCTTAAAGAACTAGAGAAAGAAGAACAAATGGAGCCCAAAGTCAGCAGAAGGAAGGAAATAATAAACATGAGAGCAGAATTAAATGAAAAAGAGAACAAAAATACAGTAAAAAAATTAATGCAACAAAGAGCTGGTTCTTTGAAAAAAATTAATAAAATTGACAAACCTCTGGCTAGACTCACTAAGGAATATAGAGAAAAGACTCAAACAAAATTAGAAATGAAAGAGAAAAAGTTACAATGGACACCACAAAAATACACAGAATCATAAAGAATACTATGAAAGGCTATATGCCACCAAAATCAATAACCTAAAAGAAATGGACAAGTTCTTAGAACTATATAACCTTCCTAGTCTGAATCACGAATAACTGGAAAATCTAAATAGACTGATCAATAGTAAGGAAATTGAAACAATCACCAAAAACCTTCCAAAAAGTAAACCCAAACAGTGAAAATCCAGGACTAGATGGCTTCACTAGTAAATTCTACCAAACATTCAAAGATGATTTAACACCTTCTCAAAGTCCTCCAAAATATTGGAAAAGAGGCTGTACTTCATAATTCATTTTATGAGGCACATTACCCTAATACCAAAACCTGGCAATGGCAACACAAAAAAGGAAAACTACAGAACAATATCTCTGGTGAATACAGATGCAAAAAACCTAAACACGATACCAGCAAATCGAATACAACAATATATTAAAAAGATTATACATCACGATCAAGTGTGATTCATTCCAGGGACCCAAAGATGATTTAATGCACACAAATTGATCAGTGTGATACACCACATAAACAAAATAAAGGATACAAATCACATGATCCTATCAATAGATGCAGAAAAATCTTTTGATAACATACAGCATCCATTTATGATTGAAACGCTTAATAAAATGTGTATGGAAGGAAAATACCTCAACATAAAAAAGGCATATATGACAAATCCTCAGGTAATATCATACTTAATGGTGAAAAACTGAAAAATTTTCCTCTAACATCAGGAATAAAACAAGAATTCCCACTCTCCAAATTGTTATTCAACATAGTATTGGAAATCCTAGCCAGAGCAATCAGGCAAAAGAAAAAAAATAAAAGGCATCTGTATTGGAAAGGAAGAAGTCAAATTGTCACTTTTTGCAGACCACATGATTCTTTATGTGTAGAAAACCCTAAAGATTCCACCAAAAAAACTATTAGAAACAATAAACAAATACAGTAAAGTTGCAGGATACAAAATCAATGTACACAAATCTGTTGCATTACTATATAGTAACAATAAAATTCCAACCAAAATAAAAAAGGAAAAACAATAATTTATTTTGCAGTTGCAACAAAGAGAATAAAATACTTAGGAAAAAACACAACAAAGGATGTTCATTCATGAGCTATAAACTGAAAACTACAAGACATTGTTAAAAGAAATTGAAGAAAACACAAAGAAATGGAAAAATTTTCCATGCTCATCGATTGGAAGAATCAACATAATTAAAAAGGTGTATTACCCAAAGCAATATATGAATTTAATGCAATCCCCTTAAAACCCCACAGGCATTTTTTTTTTTTTTAAGAAAGAGAACAACAACAAAATAATCCTCAGATTTTACCCTGAATAGTGGAAGCAATCCTGAGAAAAAAGAATCAAGGTATCACACTCCCTGACATCAAATTATACTACAAAGTGACAATAATCAAAATAGCATGGTATTGGCAGAAAAACAGACATACATACCAATGGAACAAAATTGAGAGCCCAGAAATAAGCCCACATATATATGGGCAAATAATTTTCAACACAAGAACCAAAAACTTACAATAAAGAAAAAAAACAAAAAACAGTTCAATAAATGGAGCTAGGAAAATTGGAAAGCCACATGCAAAAAAATGAAACTAGACTATTATTTGTCACCTTGCACAAAAAATTAACTGAAAATGGGGCAAAGGTCTAAATTTAAGACCAGAAGCAATAAAATACATAGAAGGAAGCATAGGTACCAAATTTATGAACCACAGTCTCAGAGAAGATTTTATGAATTTGACCTCAAAAGCAAGGGAAGTAAAAGCAAAAATAAATGAACGGGACTATAACAAACTGAAAAGCTTCTGCACAGCAAAAGAAACTGTCAACAAAACAAAGAGGCAAACAACCTAATGGGAGGAGATATTTGTAAACAACACCTCTGATGAGAATTTAATAACCAAAGCATAAAGAACTCATACAGCTCAACAACAACAAAATCAAACAATCTAATTTAAAAAAGGGTACAGCATCTGAACAGATGCTCCTCCCAAGAATACATACAAACAGCCAACAGATCTATAAAAAGATGTTCAACTTTACTGTCTATAAGGAAAATGCAAATCAGAACCACAATGAGACGCTACCTTACATCTGTTAGAATGACTATCATTTAGAAGACAAGGAATAACAAGTGTTGGAGAGGCTGTGGAGAAACTGTATGGAAGTTCCTCAAAAAATTAAACATAGAATTACCATATGACCCAGCAATCCCTCGTCTTGTATCTACCCAAAAAATCTGAAAACATATATATATATATATATATATATATATATATATATATATATATATATATATATCCCTATGTTCATTGTAACATTATTCATGGTGACCAAGACATGGAAACAACAAAAGTGTCCTTTGATAGATGATTGGACAAAGAAGATGTGGTACCTATCAGTGGTGCCAAAAATATGTATACACATTTTAAAAAATGTTAACACTTTGATCAGCGTTGTTCAAGCAGTAGTTCACTGTAATCAGAAGTGTCTGGACACTGACAATAACAACTTTGAGCACCTCTTGTAATGGCAGAAGTCAAATGTGATTTATATTCATTTTTTGTTATCTGCATATTTTAATATACTTTTTTTCCTTTCTTAAAATGTGTATACTTTTTTTTTTTTTGGCAATCTCTGTATTTACAGTGGAATATTACTCAGCCATAAGAAAATAAGAAATACTGCCTTTTGTGACACATGGATGGATCTTGAAATTATCATGCTAAGTGAAATAAGTCAGACAGAAAAGATCAAGAACCATACGACTTAACACATATGAGGGATATAAAATTTAAAGCAACAAGTGAACAAGATAAACAAACAGAATTCATAGACACAGATAACAATTTTCTGGTTACCAGAAGAAAAGGAGGGTGGTGGGGAAGTAGAAAAGAATAAAGGGGGTCAAATACATGGTGATGAAAGGAGAACTGACTCTGGGTGGTGAGCACATAATGCAATATACAGATGATGTATTATAGAATTGTACCCTTGAAACCTATTAATTTTATAAAATTAAAAAGGAAAGAAATAAGACATCCAAATAGAAGCATGCAACATGTATAAATTTCTAAGTAATTCTAGTAAGCAATTGTGATTAAAAGGGCTGATTTGAGTAACACCGAATGTTCAACAGCCATCAACTTGTTTCCTGGAAATCACATGTAGAGGGGAAAATTCCATGAACTTTTTAAAAAAACAAATAGTCAAACTTAAAAAATATTTAGGTTTCAACAGATTTTGAAGAGTGGAAGCTCTTACTTTGGAAAATTGATAGATAATTAACACTATATATTAAATACAGCTTCCAGGGCATTCCTTTTTTCTGTATTGGTATCAAATACTTGGGTAATCTGAATTCATGTCAGTATGTGGGTGTCTAGCACAACAATTGGCATCACTGAGAAACGATCTTGCAAAAGGGTACCTGGAATTATTTCGAGTAAATATTGGTGAACATTTTGGTAAATATAATTTTATATTGATAGATTACATTGCCAATTTTAGGTGATAGAAAGAAAGGGGTTTCTAATACCCTAGTGACAAAGTGACATCATCTATGAAGAACAGTGACTACTGTTTTTTTGGTTGTTGCTGTAAATATTGTAATTTCTGTCCAATGAAAATTAACTAGGATTTTACGCAAGTCAATTTCCATGGCAAATTCTAGTCATTCAATGGACAAAATCTGTTTTTATTTGAATTATGTACATAAAACTTAAGTGTTTTGCCACCTGCATAACTATGTATTGGAAGTATTTTGCCTTAGAAAACTGTGAAATAAGCAACTTTGAAAGACAGTTTTTATGATTAAAGAAAACAATGAACTCATTCACCTTATCCAAGTACTTTTTTTTTTCCACTGTGTCCTCTTTTTCCCCATGAAGAAATTCTGACTTCTAAAACTTAGAACAATTTTTCAAAATCATTCTCATTTCATTAAAGTCATTTATAAATAGGACGACTATTTAATCTACTTTTAAAAATTATTTTTACAAACACTTCTCTTCCATTAAACATCCTAAGAGTGAGTTGGAAAATGCTCTAAATCAAGGTGCTGGGGCCCGTTAGTGTGGTCCATGTCCTTCTGTTAGATTATGACCTGTCACGTATCTGAGCTCTTTCATGCATAGATCCTGTTGGGGAGACAATTTTCCAGGGGTCTGTCATGTTTCTGCAGGACTCATAAGCAGAGTCACTGACAGCCTTTGTTCTAGAATATCTTGTCCAGGGTGTTCTTGTGATGAACAACCTTGGAAGAATAGAGATAGTGTTCATCAGAGTAAAAGGTAGATTTACTTACTGTCCAGTATGATAAAAATAATGCCACCCTCTGTGAGAAGGTCAGGCGTGTTTCCTTGAAGAGTGTTATAAAAGACTGTGATCCCCTAAACTCAAGATTTGGTCACCTACCCGAGTCTGGACCCAAACCGAGATCCTTCCACCCATTGTGGTTAGTGCCAATAAAACGAGGTTTCCATGTCTTTATTGACATTGCACTGCCCTGCTTATTCTCTACTTTTTGTTGTATGAATTAAACAAGGTGGTTTTTCTACATAAGGAAAACAGCCAACCAAGTAATTTCCTTGCTTTGTTTCCATCTTTTCTCTATAAAAGTCACACCCTGAGTTTGTGTTGGTGGAGCACTCCGAACCACTTCCAGTTTAGCAAATTGATTTCTGCTCAAATATACTCTTCAAAAAATTTTATTAAATTTTTGGGGTGACTATGGTTGGTAAAATTATATAGGTTTCAAGTACATATTATGCCTCAGTTTATCTTTTAATATTCCTTTAGATTCCTTAACATATTACTCATAATAATTTTAAAATTCTTCTCTGATTATTCTAACATCTGTGTCATGTCTTAGTATGGTTGTAAGGATTGTTTTGTCTCTTCAGCCTGTTTTTTCCCCTACCTTTTGGCATACCTTGTATTTTTGTTGTTGTTGTTGTTGTTGAAAGCAAAACATGTCGAATAGGGCAGTAAAAACTGAGCTAAATAGATGCTCAGTGTGAAGATTTATGTTAATCCCGCCACTAGTTGGGCTGCAGTTGAATTTGTTGTAACTATGGTCATCAGAGGCTCAAATTCCTTCCATCACTTTGTCCCACTATTTTTGGCTCCCTGCTTGGCTTTGGTGCTTTCTTTTGTGCTGACCCTCAGAAAAGTTCTGTCAGCTATATTCTGCCGTTATTGTCACTGGAGCCTTATTAGCTTGGTGGTCGAATATGGGGAGAAGGGGGCATCTTCTAATCTTCTAATGTAAGTCTCAGTCTTTGGACTGCACTGGGAGTCCGTGTCTCAGGAGTGTGCTTTTCCTCCTGTCCTCTCACCCCTTCCTCAGCATCAGCAGGCACCTTCCAGTGTTCTCCATCTATCATCTTAAAACCCTCTCCCATGTAGATTGTCAAGCAACACTTTATCTGCATTTTTTATGGTGCTGTAATATTCTCCCATCAAGCTCTCTCTTTGTTGTTATAAGGTATTGTAATGATTTTTCTTCCAAACTTGAAAATCCTTTAAAAAAGCGATGTTTCAGTCAGTTATTATTCAAGATAGTGTCACATGAAAAACACCAAAGTTACCTCCTGTTAGCTTAAAAATAATAAAATACATATTTTAAATAGATATCTAAGTGCATCTGGTTGTTTCGAATTTCTGTTATTTTTTATATTTTAATAAACTGGGCATCACATATATTCTGTTTTTATGAACTCATCTATGTTCACTGTTGGAAAATTAATTTAGACATATCACACCTTTATAAGGTAAGTAGAGACTGATATATTACATGTATAGAAACAGAATTATTGATAGTGTTAAAATTATGTGGAGCCTTAGATACTCTATTCCTATGTTTTCAGAACAATATTAATTAAACTAATTGGGGGGAGACAATGATTTTGTGTGTGTGTGTGTGTGAGTGCGTGCATGCACTCATGTGAGTAATCAAAACAAATGAATAAAATCACTGGTTTATTAAGTTACAAACTCAGTTATCACAAACCGGCTGCTAAGACTGGTCTGGCTTCCAGGTCTTTGATGAGGAAGATGTTGAGAAGTTGACATCCACCTGGTGGGATTTGCCTCCGTATTGATGCTTCCTTAGCTTTGCTATGACTACCACACTTGTATCATTGGTTTCCACCATGGCAAATTAGTTAATTCATACAGGATATTTTAGAATATTTAAGTTATTTTACTAAAATTCTTAAGGTAAGTCTATATCATTAGGATTCTGTAGATTTTGCTTTAGTGAAAATTTGATTACAGCTTTCAAAAACACACACGCAGATCCCTCCTGCTAAATCACTGAGAAAACTGATTCTTGAGAAAGGTTAGCTCACCCTGCATAAATATGGGTACAATTATTGAAAACATAAGTCTAGAGGATTTTTTAGGGGTTTACTGCCCAGGAGTCTAGGAAAATCGAATCCTGAAGTGAGAAACAGACCTAAAGTTTTCCCCAAATCCCTGGACCATGATAAGACTTGTCAAATAAAAAACAAATCCAGACTTAGTAAGGAAATACTTTATTCAAAACAATTATTACAAGAGGAGGGAATGGGACTATAGCATAGGGAAAAAAGAAAGCATTGCAATTGCAGGGGACAGTGGGCCCATAAGATCTGCAAGCATCTATGAACTTGGCAAAAACACTTTTCTTTTATATTGAGAGGGCTAAACAAGGCTGGAAAGAATTGGGTTTTGGAAAGTGGGATGAAAAAGTGGTACGGTCTGAGAGGAGATCAGAGAATGTTTTCCATGAGTGTAGCCTGTTCTCATAAGGAATTTTGTGCTGACTCCTCTCAGGGCCCTGAGAAGAGAGAAGCTTAACCAAATTTTGGTTAACCAGACTTTTTTCTGATTGTGATCCATGGGAACAAGCAGCTCAGCCAGTCATTTATTGGGGGGCTGGGGAGGCATTGAGAGGATCTGTGTCTGGAAATGAGGGGCCATGTGGCATCAGCAAATCTTACCTAAGTTATATGGGAAAGGATATTCTCCAGAGCACAAAAGAGTAAGGGGATTTCTTAACCTTCACTATTTTCCAGGGGTCCAGGGCTTGAGTCAGTTTCAACACTGTCAGGTAAGAAGTTTTCCTTAGCAGCACTTGTGCTTGTATCTCCTGCACCTCTTGGGCCTGTAGAACCCAGAGTGTTAGGTATCCCCGCCTTCAAATACAGGGGGCTGAAGAGAATATGACTTAGAAGTGAGGGAGATGGGAAAGGAACCCTTTTACTGGCCTTACTGCCACGTGGCAAATAGTGTGGGACTTGTTTAGTAATTGTCTTCCTGGGGGAGGGCTGCCCTGAATGTCAACTGCTTTGCCTCCAAGACTGTCCTCTGACACCTGGAGGTTTGAGATATTTGGACACAGAGAGTTTTCTGTTGTGTATAGAAAGAAGGCTTTCTTCTAATGTGGCAAATTGAATATTCAGTTTGAAGAGTTTTCTATTTTTATAACTGACTTTTAAATCCTTCTATAATTCTAATTAAGTTCATCTTCATCTCTGGAGCTTGGCTAGCTCCAAGGCAAGACATAAAGGAAGCCTCCTGGCCAGGCAAGCCTTTCTAAGCTTCTGCATCTCTACTTGGATTGATTTGCATTATAATGCACATGGGCAGGAAGATAGGTAAATTGAATGTGTGATTAACTGAGCAAAGAATAAAGCCCATATAGAGTTAACATTATTGCTAGGCTACTTGCAGGTCATTTTGAAGGATGGAAACAGGCACTGTCTAAGAATGAATGTATGAAATATGATGATTATCTTATTGAATATAAAACATTTATTACATCATCCAGTTCCTTTTTATTTAACATGAAATGTGTTAAACAATTTCTAAGATGAGAGCTAATCATGTTATGTGGAGATAGGCCAGTGCTGGCAAAATGGGAAACCCACTGGATCTGGAAACAATCCCTTTAGTACTAACTGGGAGATAGAGTAAATAATACAATCCTTGCCAGAATATTAAGCTTTTACATAGTTCTGCAACACTAATATATATATATTTGGTGAAAATATATCCTATCTTTAACTGGCTTTTAGAAAGTATTAGTGCAGACTGAAACATCTATCTTAAAAATAACGAATTCTCGATGACTTAAGAAGTAGCTTTGTAAAGATATGTTTTAAAATATAACCTCTACCAGGCAAGTTTGTTTCTTAGCATTGATAGCCATGTCACATGAACTAATACACCCAGAGTAAACAATATACCTTTCACATTTATTGAGTATTCTGGTTCTCACATTCTTGATGTTTTATATAATGCTTTGATAATTTAAGTATCACCTTTAGACTTTCATAATATAATTGCTCAAATCAAGTTTGTATTAATCATGACAATACATATATAAACACTTATATGTCATTTTCTCTTTCTATGTAAGAGCGTCCATGGACAGATTTGGCATAATCAAATTACAGTATTCTTAAATCTGCATGATACTTCTGATTTGCTCTTCTGTTTTGTATTTTAATCATAATAAGAAAATGTGTATTTCAAAGGAAAAAATCCTATTTGGAGTTATTGACATACCGTATAGCATGAGATTAAGCAGTGTTTTATAATTGAATTGTGTACAATAAAAATGTACTAGAAATAATGTTTCTGTCTGTTTAAAATGAAACCATATCTCTAAAAAAATGACTTGTATTTTTTTTAAAGAAGTAAATTAAGGTTTATCTTAAGTCATTTCTGAAAATCATTGTTGCTGATGTTATACATACCGAAGAAAAGGTAAGTCATTTATAGTAAAGAATGTTTTTTCTTGTCAATGAATTTCCAGATTACTGGCAGATATGATTATTTTTAATGAAAAAGCACAAGAATGGTCAATTCTGATACCTAATTCAGCATTTAGCTATGATTTAAGAGGCATATAATTAGCATGTGGAATTAAAAACTTTAAGGTTGGTATTACTCCTATCCTTTTGCAAAACTGATTTTTAATTACTTGTTACAGAGCTCAGAATATTAACTTTAATATGTAAATGAAAACTAACATAACTTTAATATGTGGGGTTTTAATTGGACTGTAAATCCACCTTTCTAAACAAGTGGTCCTAGCTGTCAAGGGTTGAACTAAATTTTCAGCCAATCAAAATATAGCCTGCGTAAATGGTGAAAGTTGTGTGGTAGAATAACACAATTCACAGATTCCATGAGGTTCCCATGTCAATGCCATAGATGCCCATATCTGTTAATAAGAGTTTATAGAACAAGAAATGGTACAAAGTAAATTCAATAATGTGGTAATAATTCCAACAAGAATTTGAAATTCTACAAATTTACCCAATATAGTTACTAAGCGAAGGCCCTAACAGGTTTTCTGGGGGTTTTTATTTGTCTGTTTTTTTATTTTTGTTTTGTTTTTGTTTGATTGGTTGGTTCAATTTAGAATCTCTATGTCCTCCTGCTTTACACTTGTAAAAACAGTATTAACCTTGGTCATCCTTTGTAATTGCAAAACCGATGAATGTATTCACCTTGTCAAAGAGAATTATTCAAAACTTTGGAAATAAAGCAAAAATAATTGCATTTCCTTAATGTCAGGCTAGAGGACTATCTAACAAGGTTGCCTGAGGCTGAGGATCATCTGATTTTCTCTGGGAATGTAACTGTTTTATTTAGAATTCACACTTGACTAGAGCCTAGGCATTTTACAATGCTGAAAAGTTAGACTAGATGCTAACTTTTAGGAAACTAGGGTATGGTAATTCTATGGTAAAACTAGGGTATGGTCTTTTCTGTCCAGTAGAAATTTTAATTCTAAGGGTTATTAATTCATTGAGCCATAGGATTAATCAATGCTGTATTTTCCTAATATTATTTCAGCGTTCTTGTACACAAACCCAGTTCCTCTCATTTTTTTTTTGAACTAGCTTTGCCATTCTGTTGGTTCCCTTATTAATAAGTTAAATAAAATATTGACAGGTGCTTGCTATTTATTGGTGAGAATTATGTTTCTTTTAATATTTTAGGAATTCTGTTTTAATAAACTAAAGGCTTTTTAAAAACAAAATAAAGAAATGAAATAAGTAGAAATATAAGCAGTGAAAAAAGAAGATGGGGGTAAGGGGAGAAGGAATTAGGTATTTATCTATGAGATTATTCTTGATGGTAAATATTTCATTTTTGATAAAATATTATAAATATTTTGAATCTTTTAATCAAACTGAAATTGTGTTATCCAGGAATAATTGCCCCTTTTTGAGAAAAATGTATAATTCACAATTAGAACACACAATTAAACATACAGAGAGTAGATTATGTTAAATCAAGTAATATTTGATATAAAATTGTAGGGAAGAGGTTTTTTATTCCTTATTCAATCTAGCTATTACTATATTGGACAGGTTCTTTTGAACACTTTCCTGTCGCAAATTCAGTGAGTTTTACCTGTTTATTTATGTTTGTACATACATATATACTTTGTTATTAAATTTAAGATATTGATTACCCGCATAAAGTCTTTATGGATAAGAAGCAAGTTTTTCTAATGTTTAAAAGTGCATTGCTCATCAAATTAAAAGACACCCAATGTTGGAGCTTAAAGACAGGAATATTTTGATATTAAACCTAGAGGGCTTTGCTTAAATTTTTCTACACTAGGTATGAATAATACCTGAAATTAGTATTGGGGGGAAAAAAGGACACACACACATGCCCCCCACAAACATATATATTTCCTCATTGAGGATCTCTTATATAAAAAGGTCTGCATATAAAAGACAGTCCAGAGACATCTTTGAAGGTTCTCTTTCAAAGCAGCTCCACTTTCCTGTGCGCCTGGGGATTTCTGTTATTAATTGAAGTTAATTTTCTCGGATATCAGTTTGCCATGCACGTGGGAAAGATTGATATCCTCTTCGATTCTCAAGAGTGTTGAAAATGACACTGTTCCATCACCGGGTGCCTTCACTTTTATCATCACAAATCAAATTATAAACATCGGGGCAACCTTGCTGGAATCTGGCTTCAGGAGATTTCCATAAGATTAATTAGGCGGCCAAAGCAAAGATGGTAAAATAGAAAGGGGGAGGGGTGGAGGGAGGAGGGAGAGGGGAACCATTCATTCCTCACAGAATGGAAAGTCAATTCAACAATGGGTAATTAGCGTGGGCCGTGGATTCTCAAAGGCACTGAGGACACTGGACTCTCTCCCGCACTCTGATGTTTAGTGCCGTATTGTGGACCCCTCATTTAATTAGTGCACTTTGATACCCACAGGAGTTTGAGGCTCCAGGGCATGCTAAACACAGACTGACACCAGCAAGCTTCTGCCTCCTTCCACTCTAATTAGAGACACAATGAGCTGCAAAGACAATGTTTTACTCCAAGATTTCTTCTGCAGATACCTCTGGCAGGAAACAATCGTTTTATTTTGTGTCTATATTGGTATTCAGATTAAATTGTTAGCATGCAAAAGATGAGCTAAGGGCACATATCTATTAAAAATGCTTAGCAGGGTTCAAAAATGATGGAAGCAATTTGTGTGAAAAAGATGTATTTTCCCATTTGGAAACTATTTATTTTGCTCTGGTCTAATTAGAAATAAACTTTAAACTGCAATACACCTTGCACTCTAAAGTAAATATCAGGATTTTCTTAAAATAGCCATAAGTTTTATGCCTTAAATAAATGGTTCTAAAATTATCTAAAAGGGAGAGGGAGAAAAAGAGGGGAAACCCCTCTCCTCTTCTGAATTCAACTGCGTTGAAATAACTAGCCAGCACTGGGGAAAATGACAGAGGTCATTTTTACAGGAAGATTGCTAATCTGTCTAGAGCTCTTTAAAGAAAGCCCTGAAACATTCGCAGTGCCAAGTTAAAAAAAAAAATTTATAATGTTAGTTTTGATGGACAGTTCCATGCTGATTGGAAGAATATAAATATCCCAAGGGAGACCGCATATTGAAAATTAATCTCAGCATCCACAAAATACTATTATGTGTTGCTTTAACTATACACTGTGAATCCTATGCCCCTAAAATTTAAACACAGAACAAATGTTTCTCTATGGTATTGTTGTCTATGTGTTTCTATAACACACAATCAGCTTGCAAAATCAAATGTCTCAAAGCATAGGCAACTGAAATGAATCAGTGTTATTATCTCCTTACGCATGATTTGTCCACCCAGCTACTTACCTGCCTCCCAATCTATATCTAACTTTTGAGAAAATGAAACCAAGAAGCCTCAACTGAAACAACAAAAATCCATTCTGAGATTATGTCTCCACAAAAAGAATGTGTCTTGGCTAACTTTCAACGCCCTTTGACATTGAAAATCTCCCCTCTCCCCTGCCCCACCCGGCACCATTTGTTATGCATTATTAAATAAATCAGAAAGGAAAGACACTGTTTTCTGTTTCATAAGAAAGTAGCTTTTCTGTTTCTCAAAGTTGCCCTGATAATTTCCATAGACATTCTTTTTCTGAGTCCCATTCTGAATTTACATCTGTGTATGGATCTGTGCAAGGGTTATTAAATAGGTTTCATCTCCAGTGCCAAACCCAATAGATTGTGAGGGTCTCCTGGGAGAACCGTTTTAAAAAAGATTGTTAATTCAGTGAAAAGAACACCGTGATTATTCAGGAATACCTTTTGTTGGCTTGGCTTTGGGTGATGCGAGGGAGAACAGCAGCAGTGACGATCAGCGTCATGATTTTGTCAATTCTGTCCTGCACTAAAGTGTTGCAGGTTTAGACCTAATTTACCCACTGTGCTAGTCACTGGTCACTCTTTGACAGTTTAGAAAATGTGTGCCCAAATCTAAGAATCTAGTGGAGCCTGTCCTACCAATTTATCTATCTACCTGTCTGGATAAACTCATTATGACATTTTGGATTCCATATCTTAAAAATATAATCTTCTTTGGATATTTTGGCAGATTATGATCTGTCATTAATTTACTTTACACCAACCTTGCCTGT
The DNA here is from genome assembly GCF_036562045.2 of Rhinolophus sinicus. Lineage (NCBI taxonomy): Eukaryota > Metazoa > Chordata > Mammalia > Chiroptera > Rhinolophidae > Rhinolophus > Rhinolophus sinicus. The sequence goes on from NC_133760.1 coordinate 77,008,985, forward strand.
GAATAATGGGCACGTCCCATGTCCGACTTGAATTTCAAAGTCAGACATTCAGGCCAACAAACTTTGATAATGCTCTTGATGTGTTATTGATGAACTTTCCATCTGGAAACAGCCCCATATAATTGGGCAGCTCCAAAGTATTGGTTAGTCATTAATCAACTATCGTTCTGCTCTGTGTCCTCTCATGTTTTTTGCTGGTATTCAGAAAATGATAAAAGAGTAAGATACTCCAGATGTCTAGAAAAGACTAAACCTAAGATAGGAATATTTAAAATTCACAGTTAAGCCTAAATTAAAGAAAACTCTCCTTTCTTGTCTGTTTTAACCAAGTAGATATTTTCTAAGGACTCGATGACTACCTATATGAAACACTTTATATTTTAGATCAGGAAGTTATGTGTCTGTACCTTTTGGGAAAGAGTTAGCAGTAACATGTACTATATAATTTCTAGTAATAATACTTTAGTTAGCACTTGAAGGTAGAATCCTGTATCCCAAAGGTAACCTATTCCCCATCTAAGTCACTGAAGTAACCGCTGAATAATTAGCTAGCAATACTTTACATATTAATGTTTCAAATCATCCATCGCTTGAAATCCTGTATTCAGCCTCAGCGCCCTTTCCTAAAAAAAGATTCATGCTTCCAGCTAAGAAGTCAGGGAGTTCTTTTGAGATTTAACAGAAGACAGTGTGCTCAAGGAGAGGCAATCAGTCCCATTACAAACAGTTTACAAGCGGTAAATATGCCTCCATGTTTTCTGCATGTCCTATTCAGAGCCAGCTCATCTGTTTTTAAGACACACACCAGATTATAGGTGCTTATGGACAATACTTAATCTATTTTTTAAAGCAAAAGACTAAGGGAAAATTTCTTGAATATTCAACATTCACAGGAAAGTTGAACTTCATCGATCATAAAGATGGGTTGTGTTCGCAAATGACCTATTTGCAGAGCAGAATGACATTACATGGACTTGTATTTAGACATCCCTGAAGATAGACGAGTGTTAAATGCCATGTAGCATTTGGTTAAATGTGACAGCATGGAGCACCACACTATGACATTATTTTAGATTACAGGCCATGCCAAAAGCCATTTACCAACACAATCAGAACAAGTGAAGGGATGCCGATGAAAGGCTTCTCTGCTCATCACAGCTGCTGTTTCAAGTTTCCCTTATTTCCATTAGCCTATTTTCTTCCTGTTCTTCTCTATCTGCCCTTTTCATTTCGAATTTCATTTCATTCCCTCCTGTATTCAATGATGCTCCTTGCTTCAGGGGCCCTTTATAGTAATTTATTCCATATGCTTATTATCCTTTGTGTAAAAGAGTTTTGACTTCTTTTTTTCCCCTTGTTCCCAACTTTCTAATTTTCAGATCATATCTACTCACTTCTCTGGTCTTGAAGCATAAAGAGTTTGCTTGGATCAATTTTATCAATCCACCTTATAATTTTTAAAACTTCAACTGGGTTACATAAAATCTTTTCCACTGAGAGTTTGCTCGACTTTTGTCGTCTTTTCACATAACTTAATCGTTGAGATCTGGTATCATTCACATAATTGCTCCACACGGTTCCCCTGAAGAGCAATTAAACCTTGCAGAGGTTTGGTGACCAGCATGGTTTAAATTATAGAAGGCAAGGTCTAGAAAAGTTCTATCAATAGCAATACTCTAATGCCTTCCGCTGGTAAAAGAACTGACTGTCTCAATTTATATTTACCATTACTAAATAAAATTGTACTACATACTTTAAGAAACACTTATTATCTATCATTTGACAATTAGAGGAGGTGTGTGTGTGTGTGTGCATGCATGTGTACGTGTGTGTTAATAATCCAGTTAAGCCAGGTAAACACATACCTTTTTTTTTTTTTTTTTTTTTTTTTTTTCCAAAACATACCGATGACCTGATTTCCATTAGGTTGATGTGCACACAATTTGGGGGGCTGGTTTAATAAAATCACACTGTCATTTACTAGCAGACTTCCCCGCCCCATTAAGTAGTAGTGGTACAATTTAAATAAATAGATTTGTTTCTCCACAAACCCCCCCCATCTATACTTATGAGTCTCTTTATTTCCAAGTTGTAAAAAGTGGGATATTTATGCACAAGGCAGACGAGTAAACAAGAAATATGTTCTTGAAAGCTGCAGTTTAGCTAAAGCATTCCTAATTTGTTTTATCATTTACAACTTACACATTTAGTTGACTACCAGTTTTGATTTATAATAAATATTGAAATGAAGTCCTAAAGGTATTCAATAATGGAAGCTTTAAAAGTATCTTTGTTAATGGTGGATTTTTTCTCAAAAAGAAGAATAATGCTTATTTTTAAAAGCCTTTCTATGACCTTTCTTTAGTATGAATTAGGTGACTTGGAAAAAAGTAGTTCTCTGTTAACTGTATTTACTTAAAAATTGTTCAAATGAAGTTAAATTATAAAATGCTTATTTTTAAAGACAATGAAAAAATCCTTTTAGAAGTTTTCCTACACCTGGAAAATTGCTGTGTGTAATACCCAGTTTAAAGCTCTGAATGACAATGGATGGAGGGCGGTATGCAAACGGCCCACAACCTCTTGGTACCCTAATGACTTGGAGCCGCGTCTCCAACTGACGCTCTGTCCTCTGTATGAAACAGCCCTCAGGATCACCAGCTCTTCACAGAAAGGAAAGGGCCCCTAAACAACAAGTATTAGCATAGACATTCTTTTGACTAATACTCACCACTGAAGTGCCATTATTTTTTACTTAAGAACAAAACGATGGGGAGTTTTGGCAATGGAGGGAAGGGAACACTTATTTTTCTTAAACTGGGAGTCTCAATTCGTGCTGCACATTTATGTCACCTGAGAAGCTTTAAGTGTGCCCCTACTTCAGTCTAACCCCAGGCCAATTAAATCAGTTTTTAGGGCTGGGCCTTGGGAATTGGTGTTTTTAAGCCTGGTAGTAATGTGCAATCAGAGTTGAGATGCACTTACTTAAACCTGTAGTTCTCACCTGGGGGGGAGGGGGGAGGGTGCATGTTGTGTTCACTAGAAGGTATCTTCCAGAATGTACAGAACATCAGGTGGGGTCCGGGGATAGTATTTTCAAATGTTCCTATGGATTATATTGACCTGCTTGTTTCTACAAAGAAGAATCTGAATGACATATCAATGTGTGTTTTTACAGAACTCACCACGGAGTCTGATACGCCCTTCCTTCACATGTGAGAGTCTCTTCCTTCAGTTATTTGTCCAAACACATATGTATAAATAGGGTTAAAGCAGGAAATTAACTGGTTCTAAGAGCTGTAGTTGTATCCTGCAGATGTATCCTGAACTAAACTGTTCTGAAAAGTGCCAGGGGATACCCGAAAATGTATTCAGAACTGGGGAAATATACTACACTCATATGTCTCTCAAAGTGTTTTGTTTAGAATAGAATCTTGTGGTATAATAATGATGTCTTTCCTCACCCCAAAAAGTACCTGTTTGGGGAAGCAGTTCTTTGATCTAATAAGATTGGTAAATGTAGTTTCAAGCAATGCTAAATGTATTTCTTTAATGTATAATTTAGCAGAGCTTTGAATGTGCTTACGTACACTGAGAATCTTCTGGAGCAGAGCTCCTCAAACTTTAATATTGAAATAAACCTATTTGGTGGCATAATAGAAAGAATACTAGCTAGGAATTATGCCACAGTTAATAATTAGTCAGAACAGGGAAGAAAAAGACATGGAAAAAAACTAATATTTATTGATTGACTACCATTAAATAATTTAATCAGGTTAATACACCTATGAGGTAGGTGATATTTCCCTATTTTACAGATGAGAAAATAGAGGTTGAAAGAGATTAAATGCATTGCTCAAAAATCATAGAATTATTAAATGAGAGCTACATTCTGAATCCAGGTCTGTCTACTTTCCAAACTTGTGCTCTTTTCACCATATCTTCTTTTACTCATTCCCTTTTCTTTTTAAATAAGGCATACTTTTCATATAGCAAAACGGCATAAATGTTAAGTATATCACTTGGAAAATTTTAATGTGTGTTTATGCTCAAGTAGCCATCATTCAGAGCAGGCCAGTGTGTTTCCATTCCCCAGAAAATTTCTTCATACTCCTTCCAGATAATAGTCCCTCTCCAAAGCTGTATGCTGATTTCTATTACCATTGATTAGTTTTTGCCTATTCCTGGACTTTATACTAATGGAAATATACATTACGTACTGTCGTGCGGGGTGACAGGTGGGGTCTCTGGTCCCGCTCCCCACATAAGAACACAGGATGTGGTGAGGCCAAAAAGGAACACCCACGGAGCCATAGGTAGGGGAGTCATACCACTGTGGTCTCACTGGAGGCTGGGCCCACTGGACACGTGACCTGCCGTCCGCTTTTCTGACAACTGACCGTCTCCCCTCACTAGCTGCAATCCGCTGTGCTAACTGCAATCCACGCTTGCTAGCTGAGCCACCATCTTATTGCTAGCCCCCATTTTCTGCTAGCTTAGCCACGGCACCTATATTAGTGGCCAATGGCTCACTGGTTACAGCTGACGGCCAAGTAGCCACAGCTGATGGCCATCCAATCACAGTTGATGACCATTTACTACCTGAGCCAGCACCTTTCCATGTGAGGCCGAGAGCCTGGAAACTGCACTCCTGGCTCTGTCCCCGCACGTACTCATTTATGTCTGGCTTCTTTCACTAAACACAATTGTTTTGAGATTCATCCATGTTGTATCGGTGGTTAGTTTATTCATTCTCCTATTGGGAGACATTTAGATGGTGCCAGTTTTTTTTTTGCCTGTGATGAATACAGCTTCTATGAATATTCTTTACAAATCTTGTTTTGTGGACATAAGTACTCATTCCTTTGGGAGATATACTTGGCAATGGAGTTGCTGTATCATGGAGAAGGCATATATTGAACTTCATTAAAACCTCTCGAGCACTTTTCCAAAGCAGTGGTACCATTTTACAAAGTCTTTGTGACATCAGCAATGAGTGGCAGCTCCAGTTATTCTACTTTTTACTTCCTTTTATTTCTTAACTGTCTTTTTGTTCATTTCTTCCTAGATATGCAAAATCAAGAAAGGGAAAGTATAACTCTTCTAAAAGACTACCTTGCAATAGTGTGCAATTTTATTGGAAAAAATTTTCCTAACAACTGGATGTGTACTCACCCTACCCAATTTTTTTTTAACCCTACCCAATTTTAATAGGGTGATTTTTCAAACCAAAGAAATAAACACACAGTGCAATGACCATTACAGAATCCAGAATAAGGCTGAACATAGCTATTAATAAGGAAAAGGTAAAAAAGAATATGAGTAGACAAGTTGCCTTAGAAAGAAAAGGAAAGATAACCACAAGGGAACAGGAGCATCAAAGACAAATATGGATGTCGATAGAACAATGAAAGGATGTCGCAAGGTGATGGAGATCCAGGATAAGTGAACACCCAGGAACTCTTGGTGGGCAGGGCAGACACTGACAAAGGAAGCAGGGAGGCATTGCCTACTCTGTAGGTTCTTGTTACAAATCAAGCATGGAAGCATAGTTTTACACAAATATTTTCTAAGCCGAATCATGTGTCTTCCCCTCACTTGCTATGATTAATGTGATTTTAGCCCGCACTTTGAGTCATCAGTCACTCTCATTCATCAACGTGCTTTTAGTTCAGGTTCATAATATACTTGGTCCTTTCCTCCCATATGTGCTAAGCTCCTCAGGTGCAGACTCATTTTGGTTTTGCCTCCTGCCATGCTACCTCAGTGCTCTGGACTCTCTATGTAACATGCTTGTTTCTAGGCCAAACATTCAATAACCGCCCTCAGCAACATCATCTAAATCTGGACCTCCAAATCAGTATCCCAAAAGCATTTTAAAGACACTAGCAGCAAGAACTTATAAGTAACTCTTTGAGCAACTAAAAAAATAAGTGACTTCCTGTTCTTGCCTATTGGCTCCCTTTGGTCACGGATGCTGTTTACGTCTGTGGAGTTTGCTATGTGTGGTGATACAGAATTCAGCCCCAGTTTGTTATGACCAGCTATCCCATTTGCCTAAAGAATTTCTTAAAACTCACTTACAAGACTAGAGTATAATGACCAGCAACTGTACTAAGCTTTTCTCTCGCCATTACACATTAGAAGTAAGGTGCGTAGACAGACAGTGGGCCTTGCCATTGGAATAGCCTACTTGGAGTGGTCACCATTTGGTGAGGCGTGACCAACACACACCGATGATCTGCAAACAGCAAGGTAATTTATTTAATTTGCTCATCTCTCTCATGTTTCATACATGCTGACTAGCAAATGTCAGATGGATAGATCAAATACAAGAGACTTCATAAACCAGTGGCCCAGATTACATCTCATTAGTTCTAGGTGGCTATCCAAGTCAGGTAATTGAAAAATTTTCAAAGGAATGATTTTTGAAAAGTATGTTTATTCCAGAAGACTATCTTGCTCAAAGTGGCTAAATTTTTGTCTTGTTTATTTTCATGAAAGGTTATACAGAGTTTGTATCATCTTAGATACTAGGTAATTGTTTAAAGTTAACCCAGTAAGAACAGAATGTAGTTCTTAGGGTTTACTGGTTCTATGGGAGATTACAATAAGAATTTTGCCACCTATGTTCTTTTTTTCTTTTTCAAATATCAACCAAGGGTAAATAAAACAAGAAGTAATTTAGGAAAGTTATATGTGGAATATAATTATATGACAAAGGATCGAAAGGAAATTATGGAAAAGACATGTAGATTTTTTTCTAAGTTTTAAAAAAATACCCAACTATTTCAAACAGAAAAATAAAAACATTATAAAGACAGTAAAGGAGAAAGCACCACATGCCTTTCACATATGAACTGTTTCCCACAGTCTCACAAAATATATATTGGAAGTCTCAGTTCCCACATAGTATTCATTTTAGTTTTATATTTCAAAACTCGCTTGCATAAGAACTAAGAAAAGATCAATTATCACCCACTGCATAATACCTTTAAATGTCCTCAGTACATCTTTACCTTTCCTCGTTTTCATTGTATGTCCATTTGTTACAATGTATGAGTGCCAATTAATATATGATGTGAGAAATGCACATACTGTCAAAAATCACTGACTTTAAAACTTTTTCTCCCCAATTTTCCCTTCGAAATAAGTGAATCAAAGACCTCTTTTTCACCCTATTGTTTTTACTCTAAAAGCCACTCAGCTCTTAATAAAAAGGGATAATAACTACTAGTTGTTAAATAATCTGTCAATCACTCAGGCACTTACACTTTGGGCAGACCACTCATGGAGCTTTAGAAAAGATATTTTAAAAACACAAATAAAGGAAAATCACAATTAAATTAAATGCAGATTGGAAAATTCCCTTTTATATTGATTTTATTACTAGAATTTGGAAAGTGATGGTATTAAGCTGATTGCTGAAATGGGTGCATTAAAAGAGAGGAATAGACTGTTGGTGAGTTGATCATGGAAAAAGTGTTCCCCTGAGTCCTCCATTCAAGCACATGGGAGGAGGAGAGCAGCCAGCCCCTTCTACTTATTTGATCCCAATAAATCTCTTGGTTAATTTTTGGCATTTTACTGTATTATCTGTAATGGAGAAGATGTGATGAGGGAGTCAAATCCCCAGGAATAAAATAGAAAATGATATGCCACTTGCCTTCTTTTATGAAGTGAATGGCAGATATAATGACTTGAGTGAATATTTGAGGTTATCTAATGTGTACTATAAACTATCTCTAAATTCTATCTTGCATTTTTTTTTTTTTTTTTTTTTTGAGATAAAAACATTGTGGATATAACTACACTTCCAGGTCTTCAAGCATTTTTTTTTTTTTTTTTTTTGAGGGAAATGGTACTCTAACCTTCTTCCATCATGGCCTCTAAAATTGTGTGCATCAAATAATATCCTCAAACACTGCATTTCTCTTTCTCTCTCTGTCTCTCTCTCTCTCTGTCTCTCTCTGTCTCTCTCCCTCTCTCTATATATATATATACACATACATACATATATAGCGATATATGTATATATGTACATATATCCACGTATATATATATACACACATATGTTTATATATACATATATGTGTATATATATACATATATACATATATCTCTCACTATCTCTCTAGAAAGAGAGAGAGAGAGAGAGAGAGAGAGAGAGAGAGAGAGATGGATATAGATAGATATAAATATTCTCACTTTATCTTTTGTGTCTCAACCTTGTTTAACATTTTCTACTTCTGTGTCTCTGTGTCATATTCTGGGTAATTTCTTTATCTGTATCATTATTTTTTTTCTTTTCTATCTATGCCTAAATTGATGTTAATCCTGCCCATTAGTTTCTAATTTAAATTATTCTATTTTTTTTCTCTAGAAGTTCTATTTTTTTTTGCCAGATAGCCTGATTTCTTGTCTCTTGATCTTTTTTCATATTTCCAATGCCTTTTATATATTTAAGCATATTAAACATGCTCATACTCTGTTTCTTGGTCACTCCAATACCTGAAGACTGGGAATTGCATTTAGTCCCCTCATTATTTCTGCTCTTTTTTGCTCATGGGGTCCTATTTCTGTGTTTGTTTTGTAGATTTCAACAGTGAGCTTATTATTCTTGAAACTTTATCTGTAGTAGTTAAATGAGAATGGAGATGGAAATGGCTTCCTCCAGAAAGATTTGAACTTGATTAATCATCAGGGATCACCTCAGTTTATGAACACCTTCTAATTCTGGAGTCCCTATTAGTTATTTATTCTGGAGTCCCTATAATTTATTTATTCTAGAGTCCTATTAGTTAGTTATTCTGGAGTACCTGTTAGTTAGTTATTGGAGGCTCTTGGTTTATATCCTCCATGTCTTGAAACACTTGTTTTCACTTCTTTTTAAAATATCTTTTTCTCTTTTCCTCCAGATGCTATATTATGAGTTAATTCTTCAGTAACCCTTGTTTCACCTCTTTTTTAGTCTGTTCAATCTGGTACTTATTCTATGTGTAGACCTTTGTATTTTATTAAGTCTATTTTTCATCTAAAATTTAGAATTTCTGTTCATGTCCTCATACTAACTACTTTTATATGTTTGTTGAGATGTTTAGCATTTGAACTTATTTTTTAAAATATGCTTTCACACTGTTTTATTATTTTAATCTCATTTGGAATGAATTTTTTCTAGTTGTAGATTTTAGCTATCTTTTTAATGTTTTTGTACCATCTTTCTTTTTTCCTCTCTCTACTCCTCCACCTCCTCTCTCTCTCTTTCTCTCTCTCTCTCTCTCTCTCTCTCTCTCTCTCTCTCTCTCTCTCTCTCACTTTTAATATCACTCTTTTTCTCCACATTATCCCTGTCTAATGGTTTTTCATTTACTGCACTTCCAAATCCATAACCAAATCCTAAAATGCCTTCTGCACCAAGGTACTATTGAGGCTTTTGCATAGCAAACCCAAACAATTTTTCTCAGTTTCCCTGTAAGTATTTTATCCACAGTTCCAGTCCCTGTTATTATCAGCATCTTGGAATCCACAATAACCTCTGATTTTAAGGACTCTTCTTATCATACGTGAAACATTTTAATCCCAGTTCTCTGCATGAACGAACCCCAGCTTCCTCTCTTTCTCTGGACTTTGACTTGATCAAGCTAATTGCTTCTGCCTGCTCTCAGCTTTGTTTGTTGTCTGGTTTATGGGGGAAGATTATCTTATTTTTATGACAGGTCTTTTTTTATATTCTTTTCCTCTCTCTCTCTCTCTCTCTCTCTCTCTGTTTCGCGTGCGCGCGAGCTTTAGATAACATCATTATGTGGTTGGAACCATAGCATGGACTCACAGAGTCATCTTAGCTGGAAGTCAAAATTGTTCCTTATATTGCTACTTCTTATTTTTCCAAAACACAATTTTGAGCATTTTACTCTCTTTTCTAAAATAATTATTGACCTCTCAAAGTGTTAACCTGACATCATAGTAAAGTCTCTGGTTCAAAAATCTTAAATTAAATGAATTTTAAAAATTTATTTAAAAATGTTGGGAGAGATCCGATCAAGATGGCAGAGTAGGTAAACACTGTGCTTACCTTCTCTCATGATGACATCAAAATTACAAATTAACTATAGAACAACCATCACTGAGAATTTCCTGAAGTCTATCTGAACTGAAGCCCTACAACTAAGGACATACTGAAGAAGTCACCTCCAAGATTGGTAGGAGGGGCTGAAATATGGAATGGGCTCATACCACACCCATGTGTGGCCATTAAAAATTGGGAGGGATATCTCGCCTGTGGAGGTTTCCCCCAGAAGAGCAAGGGGTCTCAGCCCCACACCAGGACCCCAGCCCAGGGTTCCAGAGCCAGGGAGAGAAGTCCCCATAACTTCTGGTTGTGAAAACGAGCGGAGATTGGGGCTGAGTGAGACGAGGGTAGCTGCAGTCTGAGGCGCTCCTCTTAAAGGATCCATGCACCAGTTTACTCGCTGACAAATTCACTTGCTCTGAGCTCACGCACTGAGCTCAAAAGACCCCAGGGACATACAAGAAGAAACTGAACTATCTGGCTTCAGGATGGAAACTGGAGGGGCAGTTTACTCGTGGATGAAGGAGCTGGTGGAATCCACTGTTCCTTTGCAGAAAACACTTAAACAGAACAGCAAAAAGAAAAAAGCATCTAAAAAAATGAAGATTAAGGGGCCTCTGGGAGGCATAACAACATTTGCAACATAAGGGTACCAGGAGAAGAGAGAGAGCAAGGTATTGAAATTTATTTGAACAAATAATGATGGAAAACTTCCCTAACCTGCTGAAAGAAATAAATATACAAGCCTAGGACATGCAGATGTGTCCCACAAGACACAGTGTAATTAAAATGCCAGCGATTAAAGACAAAGAAAGAATCTTAAAAGAAGGAAGAGAAAGGCAGTTACTTACAAGACAGTCCCTAAAAGACTATCAGCTGATTTCTCCACAGAAACTTGCAGGCCAGAAGGATTGGCAGGAAATGTTCAAAGTGACGAAAGGAAAGGATCTACAATCAAGAATATTCTACCCAAAATATATGATGATGGAAGGAGAACTGACTCTGGGTGGTGAACACACAATGGGATTTATAGATGATGTAATACAGAATTGTACACCTGAAATCTATGTAATTTTACTAACAATTGTCACCCCAATAAATTTAAAAAATAAATTACAAAAAAAAAAAAAAAAAAAAAAGAATATTCTACCCAGCAAAGCTATAATTTAGAATCAAAGGACAGGTAAAGAGTTTCCCTGAGAAGAAAAAGCTAAAGGAGTTCACCAATATCAAAACAGAATTACAAGGAATGTTACAGGGACTTCTTTAAGATGAAATGTATATTTATATATATTAAAATGGCAATAACTAGCTATCTATAAACAATTACTTTCAATGTAGATGGATTAAATGCTCCAATCAAAAGATAGGGTAGCTGAGTGGGTAAGAAAACAAAACTCTTACAAGTGCTTCTTACAAGAGACTCACTTCTGAGTGAAAGACACACAGAGACTGAAAGTAAAGGGATGGGAAAAAAATATTTCATGAAAATGGAATGAAAATAAAAGACTTGGTGTAACAGTACTTACGCCAGACCAAACAGACTTTAAAACAAAGGTTATAACAAGAGACAATTAAGGACCCAGTAATCCCACTTCAGGGTATTTATCTGAAGAAACCCAAAACACTGCTTTGAGGGGACGTTTGCATCCATATGTTCACTGCAGCACTGTTTACAATGGCCAAAACGTGGAGGCAGCCTGGGTGTCCATCAATGGATGAATGGATAAAGAGGATGTGGTACATATATACAGTGGAATATTGCTCGACCATGGAAGGGAATGGGTTCTAGCCATCTGTGGTGCTTTGGATGGGCCTGGAGGGAATTGTGCTAAGTGAAGTATGTCAGAAGTATGCTTTTCTGTATGCAATTTATTGTTTTATAAGTCTTTATTTATGTCTTTGATCCATTTTGAGTTAATTTTGGTATTTGGTGACAGAAGTCTAGTTTCATTCTTTTGCACTTGGCTTTCCAATTTTCCCAGCAGCATTTGTTGAAGGGCTTTCCTTTCTCCCATTGTATGTTTTTGGCTCCTTTATCAAAAAGAGGTTGTAGAAAAACAAGAGAAGCCCTCATACACTACTGGTGGGAATGTAAATTGGTGCAGTTACTATGGAAAACTATATGGAGTTTTCTCAAAAAATTACGAATAGAATTACCATACTACCCAGCAATTCCTCTTCTGGGTATCTATCCAAAAAATCTGAAAACATTTATCTGTAGAGATATATGTGTGCCGATATTCACTGCAATATTATTCACTGTGGCCAAGACATGGACACAACAAAAGTGTCCATTGATAGGTGCTCAGATAAAGATGTGATATATATACACAATGGAATATTACTCAGCCATAAGAAATACTGCCATTTGTGACACATGGATGGATCTTCAGATTATCATGCTAAGTGAAATAAATGAGAAAAAAAGTTGAGAACCATATGAGTTCACTCATATGTAGGATGTAAAATTGAAAGCAACAAATGAACAAGACAAATAAACAACCAAAAACTCATAGACACAGACAACAGTTTAGTGGTTACCAGAGGGAAAGATGGGAGGAGGAATGGTTGAAGAGAGTAAAGGGCGTCAAATATATGGTGATTGAAATGTTACCGAAAACCCCAGGTTTGTCTGTTTGCCCTATGAAAGCCAAAGCCTGAGAGACAAAGGTTGGTGGAAAGAAAAGGCAGTTTATCAAAATGCTGGCATTCTGGGAAGATGACAGACTCCTGTCTCAAAGGCCATCTTTCCCATTCCTAGAATGGTCAGAAGATTTTGTAGGCACATAAGAAGAGGCAGAACAAAGGAAAGGAAAGTTATTCAGGTGATTTCTGGATGCTAACGTAAGGGGGAAAACACAACTTAGGGTCTGGTTCATTCTGAGATAATGTTATCTTGGACCTGCTCATACATAGGGGTGATCATGGGTCGTCTGGTGGAAAATTGCAAGGTAGTTACAGACTGGTTATTGGTGTCTAGAGGTGTAAGGGCTAAAACGGTTTCTTTTAAGGCTGTGTTCTGGCAATTAATCAGATTAACAAGGTATGCATATAACCTTGGGAAAACAGAGTAATTGAGTTGAATCAGAGAGGATGGGAAGGGAACAACAAAAATAAAATAAGAAAGAAAAATAAACTAGATTGTTAAATCTTGCAAAATATTCCATCAACCTTACAGAAGGAGAACTGACTCTGGGTGGAGAGCAATATACAGATGATATATTATAGAATTGTACATGTGAAACCTATATAATTTTACTAGCCAATGCCACCCCAATAAATTTAATACAAATTAAAATTTAAAAACACATCTTACACAGAAAATAATTTAAACATTTTAAAGAATCTGCAACCACAAAATAAGAAATGTATAATCTAATTGCCATCCTTCTGAAAACAACCTAAAATACTAGATAAAAAAATAATTTGAAGAGTTGTCTTGGGTGTTTCAGTGTGCTGGCAAGGAAGAAAAGAAATATCAGGCCAAAAATTGAGGGAAGGCAGAAAGCTAGAAAGTTAAGCAGGGCACAGAAAATAGCTTTTGTGTGTACTAAAAAATATCTTAATAGCTGCAGCAGGAACTTGTCTGAGGAAGCCTTACTGAGCCCTGAGCAGACAATAGGGAGAACGGGTGGTTCGGTGGATGGCAGGGAGAAGGGCATTCTTTGACTCTTTTAAACTTGAACTGTTTTGTATTCAGTTATTTCTCAGTTGGCTGGAAACATACTTCCATCCTAAACTGAGAAGGGATATACTTTCTAAGTTTCTACAGATACACCCCGTATAACACGGTTGTTAGGTTCCTAAATGCCGTGTTATGCGAATCCTTGTTATACGAAACAAAGAACTAGTACAAAAAAGGGGGTTAGGTTCCAAAAATTTAAAAAAAGGTGCACTATAATATTTTTATAATTAAGAGAAATATCTTTATCAAAGTAATTTTCACCAAAAGTATAACATATTAATATGTATTAAATAGTGTTTCTTCTTCATCACTACTAAGCTTTTATTACGTTCTGTGTTGTTCAGGGATTTCCCTAATTTCGAATGAGATATTTTTTGCGCTTAAAAGCTCTTATTACGCTCTGTGTTTTGGGGGGATTTCGCTAATTCTCAAACCATGTTAGAATTAAACCGTGTTCTAGGGTGCCGTGTTGTATGAGGGTTTCCCCAATTCTTGAACCTGTGTTAGAGCGAAACCGTGTTATGGAAGTGCCATGTTATACGGGGGTACCTGTATTTGCTCACTTGATATGGCATTCTTAGATATTGGCCCATTTTTTTCTGCTTGTATATTGCAGATGCTAATCTCTATGAGTTTGCTTTTTATTTGCTTGTTTTCTTCCTAATTGTCTATAGAAAATGTTTTCATCTTTTAAACTTTTCACTTGGTACCCTAGTATAATCTTTCAATTTTTTTCATGTTTTAAAATTTTATGTTAAAAAATTATGTTACAAAATTTTAACCTACAGAAAAGTTGTTAAGAATGCTATGATAAGCAACCTTATACCTTCCACCTAAATTCGTAGACGTATTGCCACATTTAAACACGTGCTGTCTCTCAATTGGTTGTTTTTTGCTAAACCATTTGAAAGTTAAAGACATCATGACCTTTCACTCCTAAATGTCAGTAGTATATTCTTAGAACAAGGACTTCTCACATCTCCGTAATACAATTATCAAATGCAAATAATTTAATATTGACACAGTGATGTTATCTAATATTTAGTTCAAATGCTAATTTTACAAAAATTTCTTTAATAATGTTTTTTAAATCCAATATCAAATCTAGAATCATACCACATATGTAACTGCCATGTTTGATAAAGATTTTCCTGGTTCTCAGTGAGAGCTTTTGGTCCAGAGGAGTCTGTTTTGTTGGCTTATTCGTATCTAAGATTCCTACTCTATGAATATTGGGTCATCTCAATAGATCTTTTCTGTGACTGTAATATTTCTTTTCCTTTTTTTCTTTTTTCTTTCTCTCACTTCCCCTCCCTCCGTCTCTCTTTCTTTCTTCCTTTTTTTTTTTCTCACTTTAGGTACTCACTGAAGAGGTGGTTGAGGGCAAGAATGGTCTTATTCAGAACCGCAGTGAAACTCACAGGCTCCTGCAAACCTACCAGCCAAAGTGCCAGGAAATTGCCATTGTCCAAGGTAATACCCCCTTTCAGGGCCCCTGCTGTTAGTCTCCCAGGAACTCACAATTCAGTATACACAGTTGATTGCATCCTGTCCATGTTTAACATATATGTATTATATTGATGTTATAAATCCTACATTCAAGTGTTTTTTTTTAACATTGGACTACTCACTTATAATGTAAATGAAAATAGCAGGATCAAAGAGTGTGTATACAATATAATCCCACTTTGGTTTTATATATTTATGTGTGAGAGGGGAAAAAAGCTTGGAAGGAAATATATTAAAATATTAACATGGTTGCTTTAAATGCTTTCCTTCTGTTTTCCCCTATATTCAAAATTATCTACAAAACCAGGCATTAGTTTTATAATCAAATAGAAATAAGTATTATTTTAAATTAAATCTCATTATCTAAAATTGAATTCATCATTCTTCCCAAATGTTCTTCACTTACTGACATTTCTATCACTACAAACGGAATTATTTTTCTGGTTTCTCAGACTTACAACTCTAGATAGTAATTTTTTCCCCACTCCACTATATTTCACCTATAGAGCAGCACCTCAACTGCTACTGTAAAAGGCATATAATACTGTGTTTCCCAGAAAATAAGACCTAGACGGACCATCAGCTCTAATGCGTCTTTTGTAGCAAAAATTAATATAAGACTCGGTCTTATTTTACTATAATATAAGACCAGGCCTTAATATAATATAATGCAATGCAATGCAATGCAATGCAATGCAATGCAATGCAATGCAATGCAATGCAATGCAATATAATATAATATAATATAATATAATACCGGGTCTTATGTTAATTTTTGCTCCAAAAGACGCATTAGAGTTGATTGTCCGGCTAGGTCTTATTTTCGGGGAAACAGTATATACTGTTCTTGCAGGAGTTGGGAGTAGGATGGGGATGGCATAGCTGGAAATAATATTATAGTCTGTTATGCGTGCTCTGGTTGTCCAGGCCTGTACCTCAGTCTTCTACCCTGAAGCAATGGTATAGCTTAACTTGAACCACATGCATGGAAAATGGGGAAAGCCGGCACCTCAAAGGGTATTTGTGGTACTCTTAGCAGAAGGGAAACGTATGATGGAAAGTTAGAAAAAAAGCCCATTGTGAGGCTTCTACTTATTGCATAATTTTTGTTTGGTCCTACACATTTTGACATGAAACCTGGCTTACAGTTGATTTAGACTATGCTTCTTTTAGGCAAGGATTGTGCCACTCATATTTTTATGCCTAGTACATGGATAGTGCCTGGCTATGACATTGAACTGCTTCCATTTGTTAGTGAATCATGTCCCCATTCATATGTTATTTACTGTCTCTTTAAGCATTCATTTAAACATTGTATCTTGCCCAACCTGTCTACTTGATTCCTCATCTTACAGAATTATCATTCTCAGAATTCAAATGCTAATGCTCCTTTATTTTTCATACTTATAATCCAAATGCCAGGGTGCCAAAAAAAAGTATACACATGATGTGCATTCATCTTTTGTTATAGGTATATATTGAGTATTACTATTTTAATACAGTTTTTTCCTTTCTTAAAATGTGTATACACTTTTTGGTACCCTCTGTATATTTACTATACTGAAAAAAGATTATAAATAGGTTTAAGCCTTGTCCATTCAAAAAACTATTCCTCCTGTATCAGTGAGTTTGCAATAAGCAGGAAGTACTAGAAAACCCAGTGGGAATACATTTCCTTTGAGAATTTAATAAGCTTTCTGTCTATTTTTTTCTGGTCAATTCCATGTGCTAATAACTACACTCAAAAATTTTGTCTTAAAACATGTTTCTGAAATTTTAATGTGCTATGAATCCCTTGGGAATCTTATTAAAATGCAGATTCTTCTTAAGGAGAAGTGGGTGGGGCTTGAGTTTCTGTGATTCCAATAAACTCACAAATGATGCCAGTGTAGTAGTGGTGGCAGGGTCTGGAATTTCTCTTACATTGAGAATTCTCACCATTTAGACTTAGTGTTCTGCTCAACTCCATGTATGTTTTAAAGGCCTCTCTCTATGTGAGCTTGAGAAACAGACTTGGTGGAAGGAACCATCCATAATCCTACATTTGTCCCAGCTTGACTTTTTTATCTTTTGGAAAGCACTTAATGAGAGGCTCCAATTTTATTAATTTGATGTCTGAATCATCTTTCTCTTCCCTGGTTCTTCAAGGTTCCCAAACATTTAGATACGATGAGATCCTAAATGACCTTGTTCTACCTCTTTCATTCAGTCATTTCTACATTTTTGAATCAGTTACAATACTCCTCCCTTTTCTGTGGGATACATTCCAAGATCCCCAGTGGATGCCTGAATCTGCAAATAGTACCAAACCTATATATACTATGTTTTTTCCTATATGTACATACCTATGCTAAAGTTTAACTTATAAATTAGGCACAGTAAGAAACTAACAACAATAATTAATAATAAAATTTAATAATTATAACAGTAACACAGGGGTTACTTGCATAAAAGTAACTGTGGTACAATGACAGTTAATCTGATAAGTGAGACAGGTACTAAGTGACTAACGGGCAAGTAGCGTATACATCATGGATATGCTGGCCAAAGAGGTGATGCACGTACTGGGTGGGACGGAGAGGGACAGCAGGATGGCACGAGATTTCATCACGCTACTCAGAATGGAGCACAATTTAGAATTTATGAATTGTTTATTTCTGGAATTTTCCACTTAATATTTTTGGACCTTGGTTGACCATAGGAAACTGAAACCAGAGAAAGCAAAACTACAGATAAGGGAACTACTGTAGAAGTAGAAACAAGAAGTCCAGAGGCAAAGCAGTTCTAAGGATGGTTAACTCAGTGGCTCAACATTGTCTAGGAGCCAGGTTCTTTCCATATCTCCACTGTGCCAGCCTCAGTTTGTCAGCTTGTACTCTGAGACAAATGTCCTTTCCCACAAGATTTGTTCTAGGTTCAGATGTCACATGCACACGATATCCAGAGGCAGAAAAGCTCTGTTCCTTTTACAGATAACTTTTTAAGAAAAGGATTCATTTCCAAGAAGCCTGAAGCAGAATTCTCTTAAGTCTTAGTTAAAATTTCATTAATTATCATGGCAAGGAGAGCACAATTCCATGACTGGCTTAGAATATTCTAGTGTTTTAATATTTTATTTATAATTTTAATCTCTAGGGCAGCCCTGCTTGTTCTGATGTACAGGGACACCACTATTCAGAGCAAGCAAAACGGAAGGAAATGGACTGATACTGTATTATACTCCCACTCAAGGTGAAAACGTCCTCGTCTGCCCACCTAGTAGTCCACTGCATGTAGGAGAGATGATTCCTACATCATCTCAGGAGAGACTGAGATGATCAGGAGAGACTGATCATGCTGGTGGAGCCCAACAAGTTACTTTTCTTGTGAGGAACTTGGAAATAAGAAAATACATAAATGGAAAATAGAAAAATTAGACCTAGGGGATGGGTATGTGAAATGGCAATTCTAGAAATGTACAGAGCATGACAATGTTTGTATTTCACGTAATGCTCAGCAGGAGTAATCCAGCGCAGAAGGGGCTCTCAATAATTAGTTAGGTAATATGGCCTTCCAGTGGATAGCAGTCATCTTGCTTTAGACACTTTACTGCTTGCTCGGTGTATCATGTATAATGATTCTGGTGTCAGGGATAGAGGCCATGCCTGGGTTTTCTGCCAGGGCTGATTTGGCTACTGCTACTGCTAAGTGTCCAGCTTACTCCGGGTAGGAATTTACCTTCAATGCCTGCAGTGCTTCCTTAAACAGCATCATTCATGAATTTCTAGAGTGAGTTACCAATTGTCTGTTTTTCCCGTATACATCTTGTGTGACTAGGAGCACATTTCATAGCAAGGGGCCCACAACAGCAGAATCCACTAGTCTTTACCACATGCCTCATCCAGAAGCAGCTGGCTTTACAGGAATGTGAAATGGCCTGCTGAAACGTGTTATAGCACACAGAAGGAGAAAACCCCTTGTGAGAGGGTGACATTCCTACGGGATGAGATGTATACCTTAAACCAGAAGCCACTGCAATTTAGGCTCCCGGAGTGGGATGTGCAAACCTGAGAGTTAAGGCACAGAAGTTGGAGTGGCCCCTCTTATAATTACTCTTTATTATACTAGAATAAGAATTATACTTACAGAATTTTTGAGATGGACACTTGTCTTTAGGGAAACCACTTCATGGACAGTATAGATGCCTGACCACTGCAGTGTACACCAGAAGCTGAAGCTGAATAATAATGGATGTCAACTACAATTTAATATATATAGTCATAGGATGTGGAGTACAGCATAAGGAATAGAGTCAGTGGAACAGTAACAGCTGTATACGATGTCAGAGTGGTAGTAGATTGGGGGAGGAGATTATCACTTTGTGAGGGGTATAAATGTCTAACTATGACATTATTTGTACACCTGAAACTAATAACAACAAAAAAAAGAAATTTTGTTTCCTGCCTGCCTCCCCACCCCCCAAGAGTATGTATGGTTCAATGTATTTGAAGGTCATAGTACTTAAGAGAGGTATGTTCCATGAGAAAACATTGATATGTTTCCCATAAGTTGGAGACTGAGACTCTTCACTGGATATTCTGGGTTTCTCATGCTGCTCAACTATCAGGTAGAGAAGAATATAGAGAATCACCTGTACTGTGCCAGGTGATTTGTCACAATTACCAGGAAGGAATTAGGTTATAGTTACAGACTAGAGGAAAAGGGACTATTACTGGGGTACCAACTGATACTCTCTTCCCTAATGGCCCTTGGAA
The DNA here is from genome assembly GCF_036562045.2 of Rhinolophus sinicus. NCBI lineage: Eukaryota > Metazoa > Chordata > Mammalia > Chiroptera > Rhinolophidae > Rhinolophus > Rhinolophus sinicus. The sequence goes on from NC_133760.1 coordinate 77,029,005, forward strand.
AATTGTGCTCACCCAAGGGAGACAAGACCACCTATGACTCAGAATCTGTGGGAACAAAGGTAAAGACTACTCCACCAGATACAAACCCTGTGTAGCTAACGGAAACACAGGATCCTAGCAGAGGAGTTGTGATTATCAGCATAGGGCATGTGACGTGCTGCAGGGGTGAAGAGGGTATCAGCTCCAGTTTATGTTAATGGTTGATGTTTGTGCCTCCATTTTTGCACTCTATTATCTGAAGAATTACAGTTGTGGCTAACATTTTAGATTTTTCAATGAACAACTGGCCCGTTGACATCACAAGATGTTCTTGGATTCCTGTATAAATCCTGACAGATGTATCTGCCTTAGAGAATTTCACCTCTTCCCACGAGTTTATTTTTTACTTGCATGTGTGCAGGGTGGGGCTTTCTGGCTCTCTCTCTGCCATGATCTCCAAACATTGATATCACATTATCTAGTGTTGTCTTCAGCATTGGTTATTGTTTTTCTCCCCAACCCCTAGAGTTGTTGGCATTCTCACTGAACCAGTCAACTAAGCCTGGGAAACATTCAGAATATTTCTTCATTTTCTCCCTTCAATGTCCAAGGTGCGTGTCCTGTTGATTCTATATTCTAAATATTTCTTCATTCTGTCCCATTCTCAAAATCACCAAGTCCACAGCCTATTTTAGGCCCTTATTTTATCTTGTTTGGTTTAGCAAACGTGTAGACCCCTGAAATTGGGGCCTTAGCCCCCACATGGAAACATGTTTGAAGAAACAGCAGTCCACGGGGAAACTAGAATCAAAAGAAATTCTAATCTCCATTTAATTTGTGCCTCAGAAAATACCCCGAGGGAGGAAGTACATGGCTAATACACAGCAATTGCACTTTAAGCCTCCCCACCCCATCTCTGCCTCTGAGTCTCGCTCTCCATGTAGATGGCAGCTGCTTCTTTCAATCACTTCATCCCTTCACAAATCTCACTCTAGGAGATCCTTTTCTCTGCTTTTGATTTCTCCTTTTCCCAACATAAATCCTTAAAACATGAGCTTCTCTCATTGAGAAACTCCTTTTCCCAACTATCGTGATTGTCCTTCTGAAGGCTTTGGTGCTATGCAGGAAGACACAGCCTCTTCCTAAGAACTTGGAGAAAAGGAGAAATCAAGTAAGTGGAGCCGAGCATGGAAGGTTTTAGTGTGATAAGATACATACATTTTCCTCCAGAGAACTAATGAAGGGTGCACACCTATTCCTGCAATTTGGAAACTCCTGTCGTTCTCCACTCATGTCCCGCCTACTCCCTTCTATGGGCTGCAATGACATAATTTTGGTATCTGCGGAGGTAATGCTTGAATGTGCCTGGTTGTATTCTTCCACATTTCTGTAGGTACCCTCACTTAGCAGCTAACATGCCGTGTTTTGATTTAATAGGTCTCTGCTGGGGACAAGATGATGGCTCATTCATTAAGCTATTTCCTCTAAAGTTTCAGTTAGCTGTCCAATGGCCTCTGCCTCCATTGATGTAAATATGGGCCATCCCTATGGGCCTCCTGATGTCTGGCAGGGGCCAAAGTTAGCTTTATGGTCATTGCTGTCCTGCTTGGGACCTACCTGATGCACTGGAAAAAAATTCCTGGGCTCCTTCTCCAAACTTGGTGTAGGTTGTTTGGGGAGGTTATCCTGGAAGAGAAAGGAAAACATGATGCAGTGGACTGAATGTGTCCTGCCCAAATCTTAAGGTCCACTGATAGAATTAGGAGGTGGAGCCTTTGGGAGGTGATTAGGTCAGGAGGGCGGGTCCTCATGCATGGGATCCGTGCCCTTATCAAAGGACTCCAGAGAGCTCTCTTGCTCTCTTTCCACCATGTGAGGATACAAGAAGTCAGCAGACTGCAGTCTGGAGCAGGGTTCTGACAGCACCTGACGTGCTGGCACCCTGACCTCAGACTTTGAGCCTCTAGAACCCTGAGAGATACATTTTTGTTTTTTATGAGCTACTCAGTCCATAGTGTTTTGTTACAGCAGCCTGGAAGAACTAAGACACCTGCCTACCCATACCAACTCCAAACTCTCCTGCTGAGGGGCTTCTTTCAAGAGGCGAATCATAGCTGTAAGCACTTCATAGATTTTGTCTTCATTCTTGAGGGCAGCTATGGTTGTCTTTTTTCCTCCTTAATGCTGATGAATGCACTTCACCAATAGTGGAGAACTAAAATTGCTCAATTTTAAGATGAAAGACAAGACTGTTCAATTTTTTACGACAGATCCTCACAGAAGGACCTGCTCCAAAGTACTCTGATTCCCTGGTGTGTGCGCCACAATGGTCATCCTTTAAACTGATTTGTTTTTTTAAAGATGAAGCATGTTTCCTGTTCGTTGGTACATTGCTGGAATTTGACACAGGACTTTCAGACTTCCTCTACACTGATTTGTAATTACCACAGGACAGTCTACTATCATAATGGAGGTCCTGGTGGCTTTGGGTCCACGAATAATCTCCAGTGCTGGGTCCTTTGGATGTTTACTTCCGGTATTAACATTTCTGTGCCTCTGGTGCCTGTCATTCCTACAAAATTTCGGTGGTATGTTCTAATCATGAAGTAAATTGATTTTTCTCTGAGCTCTGGCAGGATAATCCCTATGACTTCTTGATCCCAATGTTTATGCTAACAATTAACTTATTCCAGTTATTCTGCAGCCTGCCCGACCCTCATGGGGTATCATGTTTCTGCCCCCATCTAAGGGTAACTCAAATTTCTTGATGAATTGATGTAGATTAAAAAATAGTTTTTAGGTTCCAATTTGCATATGAAGGAAAGCAGAAAATGTGGGTAGTGGCTGGAATGAGGAGATAGTATAAGGGAAAGATTTTAAGATTGGTGCAAATTCACCACTATTATGCTGTTAGGAAGATTTAATTAGAACAATAAACAGCTTAAGTTCCAGAAGTGACAATGGAATATTCTCGGAGCAAAGTCCAAGGGAAGATGAGAGTGGTGGCATCCAGGGTACATAGAAGTGGAAGAACTTTTCTTAGAATGGAGCTAAACCACTTTTATTGCCAGGATGTCAGCGGAGGAGCCTACACACATATTCAGTCATTACCACTTTTCCTGCCCTTCACTCAGTCATTCTCATCACAGCATTAAATGGGTTTTTATCAAAGTCACCAATTTCCTTCATCTTGCCAAATTAATGATAATATTTTTGTTTTTACTTGTATTGATCTCTTACCAGTATGTTAACTATTTACTACTCCTTTACTCTTAATACATTTTTTTATTCATGGTGGCTTTTCCTCATTTTCCTTCCTGTATTTCTCTTTCTAGACTGGACTTCTAAATGTGAGAATTGCCCAGGGTTTCATTCTTCACCTTCTCTTTCCTCTTTCTATAGTCTTGGCTTCAAATAACATCTCTGCTGCTGATGATCAAATGTATATGTCTCTTTTCCTTTTTTCCCTTAGTTGTGGTCTCCTCATGTAAGTGTCTAACGTCATACCAATTTATCACGGCTAACACAAAACTCTTCATTTCCTACCGCACACCTCCCCTTCCCCATCACACCCATGCTCCTCCCCTGGCCACCAGCAGTTTGCACTGCCCCAGTGGCCTCCTGGCAGTTTGCTCTGACTTCATAATCCCACCCCCACCTCAAACACCAATGCCAAAAGCATATCCACCTAGCAGACATTTACCTACACCATAAAATAGATGGCATTTCTCACCTAAAACCCTCCAATGATTTTACATTAAAACCCAAAGTTGGTTATGGTGACTCTAAGATTATATTGTCTGGCTGTTGGGTACAATTTGACCTCATTTCCTTTCATTTTCTCTCTTATTCAATACATTCTGGCCCCAAAGCCTTCCTTGTGTGTCTCAAATATTCTAACATCCCAAGTTTTCCTGTCTCAGCCTTGTACCCTCCTCTTCTGTGTGGGATGTTTACCTTTACGTTCACATTATTTTAACGCTCAATTCAAAAAGTATGTCTTTGGAGAGTTCTTCTCCAACTACATTAGCTAGAGGAGACTCCAAATTTTTCTGCTTTGTTTGCTTAATCGTACTTGAAAATATTTTACATTTCTATAAATGTGTTACATCTATGAGTCCTATTTAAACGCAGGCTCCTTGAGAGTAGGATCTGTTTTACTTCTCAACTACCTCAGTATTTGTTGACTGATGTAAAGTCCGCAGGATATTTTTAATGCTTCTTTTCATTGAGCAAACACACCTCTCTGGGTCTCAGCCTGAAACCCAATTCCTGAGCTGTAACTTCTCCCCTAAATCATAATTCCAACCTCAACATTGTCTCTACCATGTTCCTTGTTTCTTGGTTTTTCTGGTAAAATTTCAAGAATGTTCAGGGCTACTGTTTGCTTTTCTTTAGACCATTTAAATATTTCTTTTTCATCTCTTCTACTTTGTTTTTTACATGGATGACAGCTACTCATTCAAAATTTCTTCTTACCCAATATCGCAATTTCTAACTTAAACTTCTCAAAATGTGACCCCAGTAGTTCTTATATATTCTCAATATATTCTTATATTCTCACAGTATAACCCAGTGGTTCTCCTTTGCTTCTCACCTGTCTCCTGTAGAACTACCTAATAGTTCTACCCATTTCTAAAGTAAATTTTCTTTGTTGCTTTCATCACATCTACTGTGGTAGATTCGTTTTCTCATTATTCTTATTAACATAATGAAAGGCTTAGGAACCAAGTAGGAAGGGAGCCAGGAGGGACCCAAAGGTCGAGGAAAGAAAAGCCCATGCACTAACCTAAACCTCCATTTCTCATTCTCTGGAACCCTCCCCTTACACTGAAGGCAGAGTGGTCTCTATAAAATGTGAATTACACTTGCCAGTTTCCTGCCTAGTCAGGTGCAAGACCTCAAAGTCTAGACTATGAGTACAATGCAGTTAGGGCCTATCCTACAGGTGTTTCTAGTTCACCTGTTACTGACTGACTAGTATTGACTTACTGCTTCATGGCAGGCACTCAATAAATAAATAAATAAATAAATAAATAAATATATATATATATATATATACATATATATATATATATATATATATATATATATATATATATATATATATATTTGTACTCAGTAAATATTTTTTGAATGAACAAATGAATGACAACCATTTATGATTTTGCTTCACATACCATCATCCCAACCATATTTGTTACTATCTACTAATTGGTTCTCATATTGCAATGCTGGATTATTTGAAATTCCAGAAACACACTGTGTAGTTTCCTCCCCCCATTTCTTTCCTCAAATAGTTCTCTCTGAACCAAATGATTCTCTAGTCCCATCTCAATCCCATTTTCTACTTTATTCAAGTTCATTCTCTCAAATTTCCACACAGATAAGATTCATAACTTTCATATCCACTTCTCTCCCAAGCAGTGTGTATGAGAATTAATAGGTACTCAGTAGATGCTTGTTGAATTAAGTGGAACTGAATAATTTTCCCTTTCATTACAAAGATTTTCTTCTTTTTCTTTTATTTTCATTATTAGTTTTATGTGTACAAAACAACATAATGATTAAACATTTACATACCACAAAATGAAAACCCCAACAAGTTTACCACCCATATGAGACCAAACACAGCCATTGCAATACCACTGACTATATTCCATTTGCTATACTTCACATCACGACTATATATATTTTTAATTATAGTTGACATTCAATATTACTTTATATTAGTTTCAGGTATACAGCGTAGTTGTTAGGCATTTATGTAATTTATGAAATGATCCCCTCAAAAAGTCTAGTACTCATCTGATACGATACATAAATTTTATAATATTTTTTATTATATTCCCCATACTGTATTTCATATCCCCATGACTATTTGGTGACTACCAATTCGTACTTCCAATCCCTTCACCATTCTCACCCATCTCCCAACCCCTCTCCCATCTAGCAACCATCAGTTTGTTCTCTGCATCTATGAGAACATGTCTGTTTTGTTTGTTCCTTTATTCTTTTCTTTAGATTCCACATATAAGTGAGCTCATATAGTATTTTTCTTTCACAGTCTGACTTATTTCATTTAGCATAATATCCTCTGTGTCCATCCATGTTGCTGCAGATGTTAAGATTTCATTCTTTTTTATGGCAGAGTAGTACTCCATTGTATATATGTACCATTTATTCTTTATCCAATTGTCTATTGATGGGCATTTCGGTTGACTCCATATCTTGGCTATTGTGAATAGCACTACAGTAAGCATAGGGGTGCATATATCTATTCGAATTAGTGTTTTGGATTTCTTTGGATAAATACCCAGGAGTGGAATGGCTGGGTCATAAAGAGTTCTATGTTTAATTTTTTGAGGGACCTTCATACTGTTTTCCATAGTGGCTGCACCAATTTGCAAACCTACCAACAGTGCACAAGGATTCCCTTTTCTCCACATCCTCATCAACTCTTATTGTTGGTTGATTTATTGATGATAGCTATTCTGACAGATGTGAGGTGATATCTCTTCATGGTTTTAATTTGCATGTCTCTGATGATTATTGACAAGGGGCATCTTTTCCTATTACTATTGGCCATCTGTATGTCCTCTTTAGAGAAATATCTATTCGTGTCCTCTGTCCATTTTTTAATTGGATTTTTTTTGGTGTTGAGTTGTATGATTTTTTAATAAATTTTGAATATTACTACTAACCCCTTATCAGATGTATCATTGGCAAATATCTTTGCCCATTCAGTATGATGTCTTTTCATTTTGTTGATGCTTCCCTTTGCTGTGAAAAAATTGTTTAGTTTGATGTAGTTCCATTTATTTATTTTACATTTTGTTTCTATTTCCTGAGAAGATAGATCAGAAAAAATATTACTACAGGTAATGTCTGAGAGTTTACTTCCTATGTTTTCTTCTAGGAGTTTTATGGTTCTGGGTCTTACATTCAAGCCTTTATCCATTTTGAGTTTATTCTTGTATATGGCATAAGAAGGTGGTCCAGTTTCTTTCTTTCTTTCTTTTTTTTTATTTTTTATTTTTTTGCATGTATCTGTCCAGTTTTACCAGCACCATTTATTGAATAAACTGCCTTTATCCCTCTGTATGTTCTTGCCTCTTTTACCATAGATTAAAAGACTATATAGGTGTGGGTTTATTTCTGGGGTCTCTATTCTGTTCACTAATCTATGTGTCTGTTTTTATGCCAATACCATGCTGTTCATTACTATGGCCTTGTAATATAGTTTGGTATCAGGTAGCATGATACCTCCAGCTTTGTTCTTTCTCAGCATTGCCATGGCTATTTGGGGTCTTTTATGGCTCCATATAAATTTTAGGATTATATCTTCTACGTCTGTGAAAAATGCCATTGGTATTTTGATAGGGATTGGATTGATCTATAGATTTCTTTGGATAGTATGGCTATTTTAACTATATTAATTCTTCCTATCCATGAGCATTGTACACGTTTCCATGTATTTGTATCTTCTTTAATTTTTCTCTTCAATGTCTTACAATTTTCTGAGTACAGGTCTTTTGCTTCCTTGATTAAATTTATTCCTAGTTGTTGTTTTTTTTTGTTTTTTTTATGCAATTGTAAGTGGGATTGTTCTCTTAATTTCTATTTCTGATAGATCATTAATGATGTATAAAAATGCAACTGATATCTGAATACTAATTTTGTGTTATGTTACTTTACTAAACTTATTTTTCATTTCTAATAGTTGTTGTTGTTGTTTTTGGTGAGATCTTTGGGAATCTCTCTATATAAAATCATGTCATCTACACATAATGACAGCTTAACTACGTCCTCTTTTTTTTTTTTTTTTTTTTTTTTTTTTGTCTTATTGCTGTGGTTAGGACTTGCAGTACTATATTGAATAAAAGTAGTGAAAGTGGACATCCTTGTCCTTTTCCTGATCTTAAGGAGAATGCTTTTATCTTTTCCCCATTGAGTATGATGTTAGCTGTGGGTTTTTTATATATGGCCTTTATTGTGTTGAGAATTGTTCCCTCCATTCCTACTTTGCTGAGAGTTTTTTTTATCATAAATGGATGCTGGACTTTTTAAAACTCTTTTTTCTGCATCTATTTATATATCCGTATGATTTTTATTTTTCATTTTGTTTATGTGGTGTAACATGTTACTTGATTTGCAGATATTGAATCAACCTTGCATACCAGGACTGAATCCCACTTGATCATGGTATATGATCTTTTTAATATATTGCTGAATTTGGTTTGCTAATATTTTGTTGAGGATTTTTATGGTTTGGGAATCAGGGTAAAGTGGCCTTGTAAAATGAGCTTGAGAACCTTTCCTTCCTTTGAATTTTATGGAATAGTTTGAGAAGGATAGGTGTTAATTCTTTTTTGAATGTTTGATAATATTCACCTGTGAAACAATCTGGTGCAGAATTTTTTTTGGGAGCTTGTTGATTACTGATTTTATTTCATTAGTAATAATTGGTCAGTACAGATTTTCCGTTTCTTGATTCATCCTTAGAAGATTATATTCTCCTAGGAATTTATCCATTTCTTCCAGATTGTTTAATTTGTTGACATTATAGTTACTTGTATTACTTTTATTTTATTTATGTATTTATTTATTTTGTATTTCTTTGGTGTCTGTTGTCACTTCTATTCTTTCATTTCTTGTTTTATTTATTTGGGTGCTCTCTCCTTTTCCTCTTGATGGTTAAAACTTCATCAATTTTGTATATCTTTTCAGAAAAGAAAAACAGCTCTTGATTTCATTGATCTTTGGCATTTTTTAATCTTCTATTTTGTTTATTTTTACTATGATCTTTATTATTTTCTTCCTCATATTCACTTTGAGCATTGTTTGTTATTCTCTTTCTTGTTTCCTTAAGTATAAAATTACATTGTTTATTTGATATTTTTCTTGTTCCTCTAAGTAGGCCTGCATTGCTCAGAATTTCCCTCTTAGGAATGCTTTTTCTGTGTACCATATATTTTTGGGTTGTTGTGTTTTCATTTTTTTTTGTCTCAAAGTATCTTTTGATGTATTCCTTTATCTCATTGTTGATCCATTCATTATTGGTAGCATGTTATTTAGCTTACATGTGTTTTTCAGTTTTTTTTCTTGTACTTGATTTCTAGTTTTATAATATTATGATCAAAGAAGGCTCTTTATATGATTTCAATCTTCTTAAATTTATTGAGACCTGTTTTTTGGCCTAACATGTGGTCTACCTTGGAAAATATTCTATGTGCACTTGAAAAGAATGTATATTCTGCTGCATTGGGGTGAAATACTCTAAAAATATTAATTAAATCCATCTGGTCTGGTGTGTTATTTAAGGTCACTGTTTCCTTGTTGATTTTCTGTCTGGAAGATCTGTCCACTGATGTTAGTAGGGTGTTAAAGACCACTATTATGATTGTGTTACTGTCGATCTCTGCCTTGCCTTTATGTTGGTCAAAGTTTGTTTTGTATATTTATTGCTTCTATTTTGGGTGCATAGATGTTTACTAGGGTGATGTCCTCTTCTTGAGTTGATCTCTTTATCATTATATAATGTCCTTCTTATCTCTTATTATAGTCTTCATTTTAAATTCTATTTTGTTTGATGTAAGTATTGGTACCCCAGTTTTTTTTCCTCATTTCCATTTGTGTGAAATATCATTTTCTATCCCTTACTTTCACATTATGTGTTTTTGGATCTGAGGTGGATGTCTTATAGCCAGCATATGCATGGGTCTTATTTACTTATTCTTTCAGCTACTCTTGTCTTTTGATTACAGCATATAACCCATTTATATTTAAAGTGATTATTGATAGGTACATAGTTATTGCCATTTTATTATTCATATTTTTATCTTTGTTTGCTTGTTTTGCCCCTTCTTAAATAAGTCCTTTTAACATTTCTTGTAATACTGGCTTGGTGGTAATGCATTCCTTCAGTTTTTTCTTGTCTGGGAAAATCTTTATCTCTCCTTCAATTTTATATAATAGCCTTGCTGGGTAGTCTTGGTTGTAGGCTCTTACTTTTCATCACTTTGAATATTCCCTGCCACTCCCTTCTGGCCTGGAAAGTTTTGGTTGAGAAATCAGCTGTTAGTCTTATGGGAGCTCTCATGTGAGTAACTAGTTGTCTTTCTCTTACTACTTTTAGGATTCTCTGTTTGGCTTTAACTCTTGCCCTTTTAATTATAATGTGTCTTGGTGTAGTTCTGTTTGGGTTCATCTTGTTTAAGAATCTCGGGCCGGCCTGGTGGCTCAGGAGGTTAGAGCTCCATGCTCCTAACTCCGAAGGCTGCCGGTTCGATTCCCACATGGGCCAGTGGGCTCTCAACCACAAGGTTGCCAGTTCAACTCCTGGAGTTCCACAAGGGATGGTGGGCAGCGCCCCCTGCAACTAGAAAATGGCAACTGGACCTGGAGCTGAGCTGCGCCCTCCACAACTAAGATTGAAAGGACAACAACTGTCCTTGACTTGGGGAAAAAAAAAAAAAAAGGCCTGGAAGTACGCACAGTTCCCCAATAAAGTCCTGTTAAAAAAAAAAAAAAAGAATCTCTGTACTTCCTGGGCTTGCATATCTATTTCATTTACCAGGTTAGAGAAGTTTTCAGTCATTATTTCTTCAAATAGATTCTCGATCCCTTGTTCCCACTCTTTTCCTTCTGTTACTCCTATGATGCGAATGTTGTTATGCTTGATGTTGTCCCAAAGATTCCTAAACTATCTTTGTATTATTATTATTATTATTATTATTATTATTCTTTTTGTTGTTCTGATTAGGGTGTTTTGTACTACCTTGTCTTCTAAATTGCTGATCTGATCCTCTTCTTCATCTAATCTGCTGTTTCTTTTTAGTGTATTCTTCATTTCAGTTATTGTAATCTTTATTTCTGTTTTTTTGTTGTTGTTTGTTTATTTATTTATTTTTTATGATTTCTATGTCCTTTTTTTATGCGTAACATCTCTTTGTTGAAGTTCTCGCTAAGTTCCTTAAGCTTTCTTACAACCAGTGCTTCAAGTTTTGTCTCTGGTAGATTTGTTGCCTACATTAGTTCTTTTCCTGGAGGTTTCTCCTATTCTTTCACTTGGGACATGTTTCTGTGTTTCCTTATACTGGCTACCTCTCTATATTTGCTTCTATGTATTGAGTATCCTATGTCTCTTGGTCTTTGCTGGGTGGCGTTATGTAGTAGGTGTCTTGTGTGGTCCAGTGGAACAGACTCCCTCATCACCTGTGTGCGTATTCTGGGAGTGTCCCTTGTGTGAGTTGTGTGCATTCTCCTGTTGTGGTTGAGCCATGATTGCTTTTGGCACATCAGTGGGTGGGACTGACCCTTAGACTGACAGAGGATTAGCTACACCAATAGTGTATAAGCTTCTGTGTGGGTTGACCTTCAGAGGGACATTCACCCCAGTGGGCTTTTGTGCTTGTTGAGACCACCTTTTGGGTGTGCTGCTTGTGGGGGTACTGGGCAGTGTTCTGAAGCTGGTCTCTTGGTTTGTTGTTTCTGGTGTCTCTTGGGGGGGGGGGACTCCCGTGCAGTGACTAGCCTGGCCTACCGTGTATGAACTGCAAAGCTATGTATGGTTGGTTGCTGCCTGTGGTTGACCTGGAGGCATGTGGAGGTAGTTTTGCTATGAACTGAGGCCAGCTGCCACCAGTATTAGTCCTGGGGCAGATTAGCAAAAGGCCCAGGGTCCCCCAGGCCTTTTGTCAACCTGTCAGGTGCCCATAAGGCTCACCAGTGAAAGAGCTTCTTTTGGTGTGCAGGCCGGGCTGGTTGACCCAGTGTTGAGAGTGTCCCAGTGACATAGCACTAGCTGGGTGGGGCAGAGTCCTAGGGAGTCACAAGATGTGGCAGTGGTTTTTACAATGCAGATTTAGTTCTTGTTCTAGTGCTGGGCCTGTGACCACTTCAGCAAAGGCCGTGAGCACACCATGGCCACCTATCACTTGCCTTGAGCCTGCCGATCCCCAAGAGCTGCCCTAGAGAGGCTGCAGTGCAAGATGTGACTGACTGTCAGCCACCCAAAGTTCCTCAGACTGCGATGGGCCAGCCGTTGCTGTAAAAGTCTTCCACAACTTGTGTGGTGAGGCTACCACCAAGGAGCCCAGAATGTCCCCGGATATGCAGCACTAGCTAGGCAAGGTGGGGTCTCATAGAGTCACGGATTGTGGGCTGTGGTTTTTACAAAGTTAATGTAGATTTGGTTCTTGCACCAGAGCCAGGCTTGTGACCACTTTGCAACACACCCTGAGAACACTAGCCAGTTGCTGCTTGCCTCAGGCCCGAAGGTCCCTGAGAGCGTCTCAAAAGAGGCTGCAGCTCAAGTTGTGGCTGACTGCCTGACAATGAAAGTTCTGGCTACTGCAGGCCATCCGTTACTGTGAAAGGCTTCTGTGAGGCAAGGCTGACCACCTGGGAATGAAGAGAGCCCCTGGTGGACACCCACAGTGTCACCAATTTGGTGCGCATGGCTGGATTTTGCCAGATCAATGGGGTTTCAGATTTACCCTTTCGAGAAGGGTTCAACATACAAAATGTGGTGCCCTCCTGTAGGCTTCACATGAGGCAGGTTCCACACAGGGACAGTGGCGGTTTTACCTCCACCTCTTTTCCTGAAGCCACACAGCTCAGTCTTTCCTAGTATGTCTTAGGCACCTCTCGAGTTGCAGCCCCTCCACTGGAGCCCAGGTGAATGTTTGTAAGTGAGTGAGTCTGTGTGGGGGCCCTTTAAGAGGATGTCTGGGTTTCTAGCCACCTTCTATCTCACCAGGTGGATGGACAGTGTCGTTGCTGATTTTCACTGCTAGATGTGTTAGGGACTCCTCTTACCGGCACAGGACCCCTGGGCTGGGGAGCCCGGCATGGGGCTAGAACCCCTCCTTCTTCAGGAGGGACCTCCAGCACCAAGGTGTCCATCCAAGTGTTTAACCACTATCTGTGAATTTGGGGTTGGCTTGTGTCACGTCTCCACCCCTCCTACCAGTCTTGTTGTGCCCTCTTTATATCCCTAGTTATAGGGGTTCTGCTCAACTATTCTTCAAACAATTCTTGAGGTTGAATGTTTTATAACTTAGTTGTAATTTTGATGTGAGCCTGGGAGGCAGCAGGTATAGTGTTTGCCTAATCTGCCATCTTGGACCTTAGCACTTCCAAAGATTTTTTTATATACCATGTTTTATAGATTTTCCAAATAATCTTTCTACTTCGGCAAAGTAAATATTATTATTGCCATTTTGCAAATAAGTACTTTGAGGCTCAGAGAAAGTTGAGTGGTTTCCTGGATGCAACGCGATTTGTGACAGAGGTAGTATTAAATTTTTGTCTTCTGATATACACTTCCCAGTTCATGGTAGAGATCTTTGGTTATATTTTCACGGTTCTATGGGATCCAATTGGATTCAGCACCCTTCTAGAGTTGTCATGGCAGAAGACGCCAATTTTGGTTTTGTTTTGTTATTTTATGTTTTTTCAAACTTGGAAGTGCTGAAAGGCCCATTTATGTAGAGATTCTGAGGATGGATGAAGAGAAAATCTTTTCTCTCTTTGAGCTTCAGAAGTTCATTTAGAGACATAGGGGGAAAATGAAGTTTGTTTTGTTATAAGAATTTTTAGAAAATAATAAGAGCACTGTATTACATTGGCAATTTTATCCCACTTCACAGTATTAAGCACAATTTCTAAAAAACTTAAAACATGCCATTTTTATTAATGGTCCATTTAAAACCACCAAACATTTTGATGTCAATTACTAAAACAAGGTTTAACGCTGTCAAAAAGCATTAGTGCTAAAAACAGTCATCCTCTCTGTATTTTCATCTGCAAAGCATTACAGTTTATAAAACAATTTTAACTCTGAATACGTAAGGCCCTATATGAAGGTTTCCATATGTTAAGAATTTTATTTGTGTGTTTGATTTTAAATTGCTTTGAAAAACAGACAGTTGAGGTTTATAGAAAGGAATCTTTCTTTTAGGAAATAAATGTCTCAAAAGTGCAAGGCACCAGCAGTAAAAACATTCTGACCACAAATCAGAAACACATTGGGAAGTGTTTGTTGAGTACACCTTCTGAAACTAGTATTTTGTTTCTATTTGCCGGAAAATTGAAAGATCTGTTGTATCTTGGCATGGCTTAGCCCAGCCCCTGGCCCAGCCCCAGATTCCTGGTGCAGTAGATGGCATACACAATATACAGCTAGGCTGCCGGCCCCTCTTTTTTCATTACGCATAGTTCAAATATAAAATACACCTCCTAACAGGACCATTTTTTAGCTATAGTTGTTCTCAACATAATATTAGCTTGTATATTCTTTTTTCTTTCTTTCTTTTTTTTTTTTTTACCTTAAAAATGTGTCTAAGACAGAAGGAGAAGATGACAATTAATCAGAGTTTCAGCTGTTGAGTGGCATCTGGCCAAAAGCAACCAGGTTGACAACTGGAGTTTGGAGTGTGTTTTTGCAAGGCTAATTTACGGTGAACTTAGATGGATTCAAGATTTATAAGCCCTAAAATGTCCTGACTGGAGCAAAGTTCAAGTAAAGTAATTCACTGCTCACCACGCAGATGGGGCTGAGCCCACACTGCCTTGTGATTTAGTCTGTAGTCAAGGAGAATTTTAAAAACAGGCAGAAGGTCTGAGTTTCTGTGTTTCACTTCAAAGGTCTTTTAATAACTGAGAGGATTATACTCTTTTAACCAGCTAAGAAGGTTAGGGGGTTTTGAACGAGTGCTTTTATAGCTCTCAATAATTCTAAGTTTAAACTTTCAGGATTGCCTCTAGTGTATATCTCCTTTAGCACTTTAGTGACTGTGAGAAACTCTCAGTCCTACCTTAAGATTTCATACAGATTTCACGATAAATAGCAGACATTTTAAGGGATTGTAAATACCACTAGTATTACACAGAGTAGTGGAATTGGGGTTGAAAAACAAAATGGAGTATCATGTAATTAACCATATTGAGCCAACTGGAAATTATTTTTAACTGCCTTAATTCAGAGTAACTGCCACCAAAAATATGAAGAGGCTATTGCTAGCAGTACACCAGCATGTTATAGGTCAATGCTATCAAATTAGAAGGAAGTTCAAGTGCTTGCTCAGTAGTGACAAAAAAGAAAAGAAAAAAGAAAAGGAGAAAGAAAGAAAGAAAGAAAGAAAGAAAGAAAGAAAGAAAGAAAGAAAGAAAGGAAGGAAGAAGAAACATTTCTTCATATAAAATGCTAAAGATTGTTTAATTGAAATGAAGAGACAAATAGGAAATGGCTGTTATTTTTTTAACTAGGGAAGAAAACATGAATCATATGGGAAGGAATGCCCTTTATCAAAGGAGTCTCATTTTCTTTCTTATTCCTGTTTATCATTATTACTACAGAGTTAAAATATTCTACAGTGCATTTACTCTAATAGATGCTTAAAAGATAAACAATCAAAAGGTTAAAGTGTAGCATAGATTGGTTAAAAATAAATGAAATTGTCACATAAAAAAACACATTGTACTATTATTTCATGAATTTTTTTGAGGGACTCAGAAAGAGACACGTATGAATGGTACAGGGAATTGCAGATTGCCTCGTTTAAATATAATAGTATAACGTTTCCAAAGTAATAAGTTACATCTGGTAAATAATAGTTGATGTTTACAATGGCTCTGAGGGAAAGCAGGGAAGGAGCTTTTCAGATTTTAAGTAACATCGGCCTTTATAACTATAACAACCAAGATAACTAAATGGTTGCTGCTTCTTTCACTTTTAAATATTATTCATAAGATTCACTACGATGTGTTTTCCTAGCAGTAGCAGAGACAATAAGGTTTTTGCACTGCACATGGAAAATAATTGTGCAGGGCCTTGTAAACTGCCAGACGCCAAGCCAGGGGTCATCCATTCCCTCAGCACTCTTAACTTAAACAGGCTTGAATTTTGCCCCTAAACAGGCCTTTTATTTTCTATAGACATGCATATGTCGTGGGCGGAAGCTTGGCAAGTTCTTTGTCTGCTTCATTTATTTTAAGGTCTATTTTCCACCTGCATTGGAACAGGGGCAGCAAGACATAAAACAGTCTAGCCAGGCTGTGGGGACATGCCCTCCCTGGGAGAGAAGTCTGATCTATGTTTTCTTCTGTGAAATGAAAGAGGCTCTCATGACAGAGAATCACATCTTTTACCATGGAACTTATTTCTGAACAAATGCAACACCAACTTTTAAAATTGGTTTGCGCTGACTTTCATTTCATTGGTCAGGAGCTAAGAGCACCCGGATGTTCTATTAAGTTGCCTGCTGGCTTCCTCCTTATGTAAATCTGTTTGTTATGATTAGACTCATTTGATTAATTCTCAAATTCTCTGTCTTTACTCACACCACAAGACAGCCTTTTGCTCTGAGGATTCCTAAGCCCAGGAGCTAGAATGGATAGTCCTGGGGTCCTCAGCAAAGGGCGGATTTGTCTCCCAATTGGTGCAACTCATTGAGAAAGGAGGGGATACTGCAGTCCTGGAGAGCTGCACTCACACCCTCTGCTCATCAGAGGCTTTTTTCTGATATTTCATATATATTCTTAAGGATGGATTTTTTTTTCTTTTTCTTTTTTTTTTTCTGCAGCTGGGAAGTATTGGATTCCTGCTGGAAAACACCAGGTGTTTCATTAACTAATGCCTGACCAGAGAAAAGTGAGCATATTTCTCTAGCAAGAAGTACAAACAAGGGAGGCTGATTCTAAAGGCGATCTTAATCTTTCACTCTTCTTTCCAATCAGGCAGGGATTGGAGTCTGAACAACTCCAAGGCCACACCTTTAGTGTCACCTCTAGCCCATTAGAAATATAT
Source organism: Rhinolophus sinicus (assembly GCF_036562045.2). Lineage (NCBI taxonomy): Eukaryota > Metazoa > Chordata > Mammalia > Chiroptera > Rhinolophidae > Rhinolophus > Rhinolophus sinicus. Next base: position 77,045,797 of record NC_133760.1, read on the forward strand.
TTTAAGAGTGGACCCTCCATGGATGTAATAATCTTAAGCTTGGATTATTTTACTCAAAATCAGAAATTTTGATTTTAATCAAAAATGGGAAACAAGTAAATCTTCTCCACTTAGTGACTTCTAACGAATTAATGATGCTCAATTTCTTTGACACATCTTATTTTATTATCAGCTGCCATTTTTTCTGTATTCTTTAAAAATGTGTAGACGTTAACTTTAAAAATGTATATTTATCATTGATTTGTTAAAGATACTCAGTTAACCTTAATACAGTAACATTAAAATAAGTTTTCTGCTGAAGATATGCCATAGCAACCCTTCTGTTTGGAATAATTTTATGTTGACACTTCTCCTCTATGTACTTTTTTTACTGCATGCAGCAATTGCAGAACAACTTGTTCCACAATTTTGGCTACAATGGCAGTTATAATAAAAACAATCATGGAAGAAAAATGTAGTGCTTATCTTCAAAGAGAATCCTGAATCGTAAACTATTAACTTATGCTTCCTCTAGGAATGATATTTTTAAATGGAGTTGGGCATCCAAATATTACATTAATATTTTTGTCAACTCAACATTAGAAGCAAGGATGTAAAGTCATGTAGCCAATCAGCTCTGCATAGCACAATGTAACATGGAACACACATAACACAGACCAACTCCAAGGCTAGCAAAGCAGGTGACGGTGTCTTCAGCTACGTTTCTTACACTAGAAAATCAAAACAGAACTAGACCTAGCCAAACGAAACAAAAGTAGGCTTGTCTTGTTAGATGCTCTTGGTAAATTTATTTTCTGAAACAGAGGTCGGGAGAGTGATTCTGAATATGTTGCTTTTGATTATGTAGACTATGAAGTTGGCTTTCACTAAACTGATAATCTCCAGTAGGTTTGCTTATATTCCTAGAACCAGAGGGAGTTCTAGAACACAGTCAGAACTATTGTATACTCCAGCTTACCTTCTTGGTAGATATCTTCCTGGGGTATCATTTGGAGATATGGGACTGCTTAATAAGTAGACTAGTAACTATGACTCATTTCTAGATATACTGTAAGAGGCACATAAAGCCTGAGAGTATTTCTTGCCTCTAGCATTATGCGCTAATCTGAAAGCAATGGAAGTGTGTGTATACATATATTAATTTTGTTTGAAATTGTCTATGTTTTAGGTGATACAGACATTCATTTGAAATCTTTGTACACATTATCAAATCTTGTATGGCATTTCTTCCACTTTCAGCTACTGTTTGACCTTGTTTGTGCTTTTTCTCACTCAAGGTAAGTCTGAGAATACAGTGGAAGTCAAGTGATGCTCAGATTGGCAAACTATTGCATAGCTACCCATCTCTAAAAACAATCCATATAAATTTAAAACAGAAATGAAATGTATTGCTGCTGTGAAGCTAAAAGTCTATTCAGAATCCCTAGGTGGCATGAAAAGCATTTAGACTAATTTCATTCACATGTCAGGTAAAGACTTTCATTTAGCAGTGAGATGAATGCTGAATAATGGATCTTTTGAATAATGTAATTAAGAATTCATTAAGGAGGACTTAAAAAAAAACTCCAACAGAATGCAAGGTGTGTGTACTCCCTACACTGAACTCCCCAAATGTATCACAGCGTTCATGATTTTTTTTAAAAAATAGCTGAGAACCAATTAAAAATACACTGGCATTTGATTTACAAAATACTTACATTAAAATTCAATGAGGAACACATATATATTTGAATTTATTAGAAATTATGCTAAATCAGGATTAAAGATAATTTTTATTATTTTTAAATGTGCTCATAATATAACAAAGGAGTTAACCAACACTGTTTTCCTGAAAAGATCTAGTGTTCACCATATGAACTTTACAATGTTGAAGAAATGCACTGTGTTCTTGGATAGCTGATCAAGTGAGAAATGGCAAACTTTCTTCTTTGTCCTTTGATTTATGTGAATTGAAATGACAAAAAGTTTTAAAACAGATCCAAATGTGGCAACAGCAGGTCAGAGATTTGCCTATCACAAAAGCTAACAATGCCGTTATCTTCATATTGCTGTTATGTACACAAGAGGAAGAAGGTAAATAATTTCACCGTTTTCTCATTGATCAGCACCTATGAGTGCTCATACTGTCCTCTCCCCACAGCCTTGCTTGTATCCTGCTGCCTGCTTACAACAAAGAGAAAATACCTGCTGAGTAGAGGCAGATGTTTGGGGAGATCAGGGACTGAGGACTGAAGAGAATCTTCTACAGAGGCAAGGATAGAATTTTCACCATTTTCTCTTGAGTAAAGTAGACATTTTATTGACGCCTCAGGAATGTGCTCTTGTAGCATTTGCAGTGATCTGTTTTTGTCCTGGGAGAGCCACCAGATATTTAGTAAATTGTTCTTGCACATTTTTTTTTCATTGGCATGTTATGAGCCATGCCCATCTGTGGCATACAATTTGTTATTTTTCATCAGTTTTCCCTCCAACTATATGAAGGAAAAAGGTCAAGGAATTGATGGAGTAATGTCTAACCACTATGCTATACACCCAAAACTAATGCAAAACAATATTGAATGTCAACTATAATTGAAAAATAAAGTTAAAGATGAAAAATAAATTTCAAAAGAAATTGATGGAGTTGAATTAATTCATTTGCTTTTATTGTCAAACAAATTGAGTTAAATCGGATTAACTACAGATCAAATTGCATTAATATATAGCCTAATATTTATGTTTTCAACTTATTGAAACTAGATTGAAAACAAATAATGAATTAACTTGAAAGAGTTACTTCTAAGGCTTAAGCAACTTCATGGAACTGACTTGCAAACTGAGCTTGATTTCCCATTCTCTTGAGAATTCTGATCCAGGAGAGCTAGACTCCTTAATGCACAGTTACACAAAGGTAAGTGATCTAACGACCCACCCTGAAAATTTTAAAATGAAAAAAGCCCTACCTCTCCAGATGGAATTATTCATTTAGGTGGTACATTGGAAGCTTTTAGTGCTGACTGCATTCTTAAAGCTTTCATTTATATTTTGAAGATCATTTCTTCCTTTAAAGATTTCTCCGAGTTAATTGGAAACAGTACAACCTAATGGAATGAACAGAGGATAAAGGATTGCAAATGTTGAGATCTAATCTTACTCTGTCAGTGACTACTGCTTTGTGTTTCAGCCACATTACCTTGTCTCTCTGTCTCCATTTTGTCTTATGGATGATGTGGAATTTCTACATCCAAACTGGCAGTATGCTAGTGAGCATATGAAGGGAAGATCAAAACTGTTGCCCTCTCTGACAATATTATTATAGCAATATTATTATTTATAGGAGAAATAGACATTCATGTCCATGTCTTTGAACTGTGTATAGATTAGAGAGACCCAAAATCTCATAAACACACTTGTTACCATCCACTGACCAATGCAACTTGATACAGTTTGAACTTGGACATAATTATTGAAGTGACTAGAGCTGAGCTGGGTTGATGCAATAAGTTCTGAAGAAGGAAAGGCATATTTTAACTAGGTTTTTAAAAAAATTAACATTAATCCTAGTGTTTTGAAGCTGAAGAAAAACCTTTAGATTTTCTTGTAAAGAACGGTCTCTGTGGAAGACATACCCAAATGTGACCCCCAATGTGGCATTCTCTTGTATAAGTCCCTTCCTCTGTACCTTGTCCTAAAGTGGAATATGGCAAAGATGATGGGGTGTCATCCGTGTGATTATGTTTTGTTTTACAAGACTTTACCTTTGTAGACTCCTTTGGATTCTCCTTTTGGCTGTGAAGAAGCAAACAGCCATATTGTGAGCTACCCGTGGACCACATGGCAGGAAGGCTTCTAGGACTGAGGGCCTCAGTAATGGAAGTGCAAGGAAATAAATTTTTCCAACAGCCTTGAATGAGCTTGGAAGCAGACTTTTCTCTAGCTGAGGCTCCAGGGGAGAATCCAGCTAGCTATGCCAATACTCAGGACCCATGGACACTGTGTGATAACAAAGGTGTGTTGTTTTGAGTCATTTAGTTTAGTTTATGAAAATCTGTTACTCAGTAAAAGAAAATTAATACAGTTGAATCTGTTCTGATCCTGGAATGCTATCAGTGAAATAATTTTACCTTGCTCTCCAATATGTGAGTGTTTATTTATAAATTATATACAGTATTACTCTAAAATTATGGTTTAATTATCACTAAAGTTTCTTATTTTATTAGACAAAAATAAAAACACGTACAAGTTCTAATATTTTCTTCTTGTCTACCCAAAAGATTACCTACATCACCTTTAGGGATTCTGCACACATAAAGAGACCCATTGCTTTAATCTGAGGTTTATGAGGTTGTAGATCAGTATGAGTGCAAAATAAATTTAGTTTTATTTCAAAAAAGGTCTTGCTTATTAAAACCTCCATATTGTTAATATTTCTAGAAAGTTCCAGATGCCCAGCTGCTGCTGACTTTGCGTGGACCCCACTAAACACTCAAAGGGTGTGGATAAGGAGAGAACTGGGTGCTGGGGAAGGGGGCAGACCTAAAGAAAGCATTGCCCTGGATCTGGACGTATAATTTGGTTTAATCTTCAGGTCAGGCCATGGGAATCTGAAGTTTGCTTATTCAAATGATAGCAACGTATCATTGGTAGATTCTATCTATATATGGGTTATATAGGATATTTATATATGGGATATTCTTTCTGTACTCTATCTTGGTATATTCTATACCTGTACACCTAACATTTTGCCTTTTTTTTTCTTTTCAGAATTTTAGAAGGGAAATCAAATTGGCTACACAGCCAGGAATGGGAGAATACTATCTGTATGTTGTGGAAAACAACAGGTAGAGGCCTCATTTTACTCAAGTTTGGGGGACAGTCACATAATTTACCCTCTATTATGCCAAACACTAAGTAGATTGCAAGTTGGATATTTAAACAATCAATGACTATTGACAGATTTCATTTCCTATTAACCAACAATTGACGGATTGATGTGGAGAAAGTCCTGGAAATAAAAAGATATTTGTCATTTATTCAGTAATTACCATGTATCAAATGTTGTGATGGTAAATTGACCTAAATTATGTCTTTAATCAATCCTTACAATAGCTCTCAGGATCAGTAGAGCCGAGTGATTAAGAAAACTTATCTGGAATCAAACTGCTGGGTTCATATGGCCATTCTACCACTCGATGTGACCTTGATGTGACCACTTGATGCTCCTAAATCATTCATTCATTCATTCATTCATTCATTCATTTAACAAGTACATATTGCCACATTCTTTGAGTCATTCATTCTTCTCAGCACTGGGGATTCAGTAGTGAACAAAGTAGGCTAAATCCTTCATGGAGCTTAGGTTCTAACAGGAGAAAAAAGATGATAATAAAAAAAACAAAGCAAGAAAACAAATATATCAAATGTTAGTTGGTGGCAAGTGCTCTTAAGAAATTAAATCAGAATAATTTGGAGGTAGAAAAATGGAGGAAGGTGCTATTTGTGCAGAATGGTTAGGAAAGGTGTTTCTGAGAAGAAAGGTGTCCTTTGAGCAAAGATTGAAAGGAAGTATACATAAATTTTAGAGAGTGAAAATAAATTACCAAGGCTCTATGGAATGTAAGAAAAAGCAGTGTAAAGATGTGAAGAGTACATAAATAATTTTGTTTTGACCATGACAAAATTTGAGATGCTATCAAATATTCAAAGGGAAATACTGAGTGAGCAGTTAAATACACAGAGTTCAGAGTAGTGGTTGGGTTATTGCCAGCATTTAGCAGTATTTAAAACCATAGCACTGTAGGATGATGGTTATCAGGGGAATACTAGGTCCCCTCTTTCCCATCTCCTCCCCAGTCTTTTACATGTGTAGGGGTTCAGAATGAGCCACCCTAAGATATGCCTTAGTGGTATGTGGATTATTTTGAGCTAAAGACAACCAAGACCCTGCGGGCTCAAGAGAAACTTATGCCCCCCATCTTAATTACCTAGAAGAATTTAAATTAGGAGCCTGGCTCACAATAAGAGTTATTACCAGAAACGACTTTTTACCTATCTATATGGCAGGGCAAACTAATAATTACTAAACCTGTGCTCTCCCTGCAGTGACCAGCTGAAGCTCCAAGGTGCATTACCTCATCCTTGACTCAGTATGTCTTATAAACCCATGTTTCTTTTCTGTCTCTGAACCTTTTTGAACATGGGGTCTCTGAATCTCTCATGTATGTGAGGTTCCCATACATATGTATGTATTAAATTTGTCTATTTTCTCTTGCTAATCTGCCACATGTATACTTGATTATTAGATCAACCAGGAGAATCTTGAGGGCAAAGGGAAATTTGTTCTTCCCCTACACATGGTGGTACACATTTGTTCTTCCCCTACACTCTTTTAAAGTCTATATTAATGCTTTCTATTTTAATAAAAGTTCAGGAAATTTGTTAATAGGCTAAAAATAAAGATCTGTTTAAACATTATCCTCAGAAAGATATCAAATCACATATTACTCATCCATCATCCTATATTTCAATCAGATGGGTTGATTTAACTTAAAAATATTTAACTTACAGACCAAGAAAATAAATATTATCAACAAAATAGATGTATTCATTTGTAAGTATTTTTGACATGTATTTTGCTTATTGGTCTTACCATGAATTATTTCCTTTTCTTATATTTTTCAGTCATTCCCTTTTATTTTTTTCTAATGCTACTTAATTTTGCCCATGCCTAATTTATTTTGTATAAAACTTCGCTTTGCATTTTCTCTTCAACTTTCTTTAGAGTTCTACCCAAACCCCACTGAGGTTCTAAAATGTTTTCATGCTCCGAACACTTCCTTCTCTGTCTTACTTTTTGGGCAATTTTAACCTTCAGCAACTGGGACATTTAACTTGGAGAAGGACAGGACAAAGTTGTGACTTAAATGCTCTCAATTCTCTGTATAAGCGGTTGTGGGAAAAGGCTCTTAAGTGTAACATAAATTTAAGATAGATATTAATATCCTGTCTTTTTGAAGACTCAGTTCTAGCTGGCAAAACATAAAGTCTTGGATTTAAAAAATATCAGAGGAAAACTACAGGACAATAGAGAAAGTATGGCAAAATTTTGTAGTCAAAGCGATGCACACAAGTGGTGAGGTGCAATTGAGTAGTTGAGTACTGCAGTGGGGTATTGTTTATCTAATGAAGATTTATATTATTCCCCATTACCTTAAATTATGGGACGGCATAAAGGTCTGATATGAAAACTGTTTAACAACTGGTGAGTCAGGGGCACTGACCAATCAGACTTACATTCGATGTCAATTGTGAAATGCAAATTAAAACCATCATGAGATACCACTATATGCCTATTAGAATACCTATGATTATTTGTTCTTTTTCCAATTCTTTTAAGTGTAAGGTTAGATTGTTTATTTGAGATTTTTCTTATTTCTTGAAGTAGGCCTGTATTGCTCTGAATTTCCTTCTTATAACTGCTTTGGCTGTGTCCCATAGATTTCAGGTCATTGTGTTTTCATTTCCATTTGTCTCAAGGTATCTTTTGATTTCTTCTTTGATCTCATTGTTAACAAACCCATTCATTGTTTAGTAATGTGTTATTTAGCCTCCATGTGTTTGTATGTTTTCAGTTTTCTACTTGTCATTGATTTCTAGCTTCATATCACTGTAATTGGAAAAGATTTCAATTTTCTTGAATTTAATTGAGAATTGTTTTGTGGCCTACCATGTGGTCTGTCCTGGAAAATGTACTATGTGCACTTGAGGAAAATGCATATTCTGCTGTTTGGTGTTGAATTGTTCTAAAAATATCAACTAAATACAACTTGTTCTAATATGTCATTTAAGGCCACTGTTTCCTTGTCGATTTTCTGTCTGGAAGATCTATATATTGATGTTAATGGGGTGTTAAAGTCCACTAATATGACTACGAGGTTCGACAAGTTCGAGAACTTGCCACCATGCACTCACATTGGCAGCACTGTACAAACAGCTCGATAAAGTTTCATAAACTTGGTATATCAGTCACTCACAGCTGTGTTCATGTCAACATGTGGCAGTGTCTTGTTGAGTAGCGTTAATTATTGTTTTTGCGTGTTTTTGTGTGCTGTCACGAGAATGTCTGAGCTTGACTTAGAGCAATGAACAAACATTAAATTTCTTGTTAAACTTGGCAAGAGTGGAAGTGAAATCAGGGACATGTTAGTCTAAGTTTATAGGATAATACCATGAAGAAAACAGCAGTGTACAAATGGATTAAATGTTTTTCTGAGGGGAGAGAAAGCGTCACTGATGAAGAGGGGTCAGGGAGGCCAATAACAAGCAGAACTGATGAAAACATTGCAAAAATTCATGAAATTGCGCATCAAAAATCGTTGGCTGACTCTAAGAATAATAGCAGACCAAGTAAACATCACTAGAATAACAGTTAGGAAAACCTTAACTGAAAATCTTGGCATAAGAAAGGTGTGCGCAAAAATGGTCTTGAAGGAGCTCTTGCATCACAATGTACCAGCTCACAGGGCACTGTCTGTGAGGGAGTTTTTAGCCAGTAAATAAATAACTGTATTGGAACACCCTCCCTACTCACCTGACCTGGCCCCCAATTCTTTCCTTTCCTAAAGTTAAAGGAAATATTGAAAGGAAGACATTTTGATGACATATGACATTCAGGACGTCAAGGGTAATATGACAACAGCTCTGATGGCCATTCCAGAAAAAGAGTTCCAAAATTGCTTTGAAGGGCATTGGTGCATAGCTTCCCAAGGGGAATACTTCGAAGGTGACCATAGTGATATTCAGCAGTGAGGTATGTAACACTGTTTCTAGGATCAGTTCACGAACTTGTCAGGCCTTGTATTACTGTCAATCTCTCCCTTTATGACTGTCAGTATTTGTGTTATATGTTTGGGTGCTTCTACATTGGATGCATAGATGTTTATGAAAGTTACATATGTCCATATGTTGGAAAGATCCTTCATCATTATAAAATGCCTTTCTTTTTCTCTTGTTATAGTCCTTGTGTTAAAGTCTATTTTGTTCCTGATAAAAGTATTGTTACCTCTGCTTTTTGTTTGCTTCTATTTGCATAAAACACATTTTTATGTTCATTAACTTTCAGTCAGTTTATGTCTTTCAATATGAAGTGGGTCTCATGTGGGCAGCATATGTATGGTCTCATGTGGGCAGCATATATATATATATATATAAAACCACCTCATGTTTTTTGATTAGAACATTTAGTCCATTTACATTTGAAGTAATTATTGATAGACATGTAGTTATTGCCATTTTATTAATTGTTTTCTGATTATTTTTGTAGTTCTCTGTTTCTTTCTCATTCTCTTTCTGTCTTCTCTTGAATGTTGATGATTTTCTTTAGTGTTATGTTTGGATTCCTTTCTCTTTATTTCCTGTATATCTCTTATAGATTTTTGGATTATCATTACCATGTGCTTCCTATATACAAAGCTATGTTTATAGCAGTCTACTTTAAGTTGATGGTCATTTCAGTTTGAACACATTCTAAACTCACTTCAATTCACCACCTCACATTTATGTTTCTGTCACTATTTTTTACTTTTTTGTGTGTATCTCTTAATTTATTTTTATAATTACACATGATCTTCCTACTTTTGTCTTTTCATCTTTATACTAGCGTTATAGTTGGCTGATCCACTTTTTTTATTACGTGCTTACTTTTTAAAGCTAGAATGTTTTTCTTTTCCTACATGTTCTTATTCATATTTTGATATTTTATTTTTTTAAAGGGCCCTTTAACATTTCTTGTAATACTGTTTTAGTGGTGATGAAGTTCTTCAATTTTTCTTGTCTGGGAAACTCTATCTCATTCATTTCTAAATGATAGCATTGCAGGGTAGATTAATCTTGGTTGTAGGTCCTGGCTTTTCATCATTTTGAATATTTCATGACAATCCCTTCTGGCTTGCAAATTTTCTGTTGAGAAATCAGCTGACATTCTCATGGGAGCTCTCTTATAGGTAACTCCTTTTCTCTTGCTGCTTTTAAGAGTCTCTCTTTGTCTTTAACCTTTGGCATTTTAATTATGATGTGCCTTGATGTGACCTCTTTAGGTTCAACTTATTTGGGACTGTCTGTGCTTCCTGGGATTGCATGTCTTTTTCCTTCACCAGATTAGGGAAGTTTCCCATCATCATTTCTTCAAATAGGTTTTCAATCCCTCGTTGTCTCTCTTCTCCTCTGGTAGGTACCCCCATGTTATGAATGTTGGTATGCTTGATGCTATCCCAAATGCCCCTTAAACTATCTTCATTATTTTTTACTCTTTTTTTCTATTTGGATTGGGTGTTTTTTGCTACCTTACCTTCCAAATTGCTGATTCAATTATTGTAATCTTCATTTCTGACTGGTTCCCTTTGTGTAAGTTTTCACTGAATTCATCTGTTCTTTCCCTAAGTTCATTGAGCATCTTTATAATCAGTGTTTTGAACTCTGTATCTGGTAGATTGCTTGCTTCCATTTCATTTAGTTCTTCTCCTGGCATTTTGTCCTGTTCTTTCATTTGGGACATGTTTCTTTGTCTCCCAATTTTGGCTGCCTCCCTGTGTTTGTTTCTAAGTATCAGGGTGATCTGCTATGTATTGCAGTCTTAGCAGATTGGCCTTAGGTGGAAGGTGTCCTGCAGGGCCCAGTGTCACAGTCTCCCTAGCCACCTGAGCCAGGTAATGCATGGGTGTCTCTTGTGTGGGTTATGTGTGTCCTTTTGTTGTATATGAAATTTGGTTTCTGTTTGCATATCAGTGGGTGGAATTGACCCTCATGCTGATGGGTTTGGAGGACTGAACATAAGTACAGCTGATGAGGTGTTGTACAGGGTCTGACCTCCCACAAAGCAGGATTTTCTTTACTGAGACTCAGGTGACTGTCGAATGCACCCTTTGGGGGTCTTGCCTGTGGAACTAATTGAATGTGCTCTGATGTTGTCTAAAGTGGACCGTGGGTGTGTTGGTACTGGGACCTCTTGGGTGGGGCTCCAGTGTAGGCCCAGGTTAGCTGCTATTTCTGCCTGGCCCTGGCCACCTAGTAGAAGCTACAAAATGATCTGTTGTTTTTAGCTGCCTGTGCTGGGTTTGGAGGCACCTAAGAGAGGCAATGCTGCTAACTAAGGTTGGCTACCACTATTGCAAGGCTTGGGACTGCTTAGCAAGAGGTACAGGGCATACTCAGACCAGCTGCTGCTTGTTTGGGGTTTCTAGACCTTTGAAAGATTTTAGGAAAGTCTATAGTATGTGGTGAGGTCAGCTGGTTGTGTGGAACAGCCACAGAAAGAGGTTCGGGTAGGGCACATGAGTTATGTGGGGCAGTGTCTCATGAAATCATTAGGTTGGAACAAGCAGTGTTAGTAAAGTTAATGGAGACTCAGATTTGGCACCCACCTGTACCTGCTGGATGTGTTGGGGGAGGGCTCAATAAGGAACAATGATGCATGCCAGCATAAGAGTCCCAGACAGAGCTGTTCCTCCAGCCCTTGTCCTGAAGCCAGACAATTCAGTTCCTCCCAGTTTGTCCTTGGTGCTCTTTGAGCTGCTATCTCTTTGTTGGGACTTTGGGTGAGGTATTTATGAACAAGTGAGTTTGTGCTTGGGCCCCTAAAGAGGATGTTTGTGTCTACAGCAGCTCTCTGTCTCACCCAGACAGAGGTCCCACTGATTTTCACAACCAGATGTTGTGGGATCTCCTCTTCCCAACAATGATGCTCTGGGCTGGAAAGCTCATGGTGGAGCTGGAACCCTTCACTCCTCAGGGTGCATCTCTGCAGCTGAGATATTCCTCCCAATATTTAACAACCACACATGGGTGTTGGATCAGCCCATTTTGCACCTTCACCCCTCCTACCAGTCTCTACATAGCTTCTTCTTTATATCCTTAATTATAGGAGTTCTGTTCAGCTAGTCTTCATTTGGTTCTCAAGGGTGGTTGTTCTATAATTTAGTTTGAATTTTGATGTCATTGTGGGAGGAGGCAAGTCCAAGCAATGACCTATTTCATCATCTTGACTGGAAATATATAATGCCTATTTGATAAAAGTACTATTGAATATATGAAACAACTGAGATTCTCATATATTGGTGATACAAATGCAAAATGTACAACCATTATGGAAAGCAGTTTGATAGTTCTCATAAAAATAAACCTACATTTATATACAGTCTGACAATTCTAGTCCTAGATATTTACCTAAATAAATGAAAATTCGTATTTACACAAATATATGTGGGTGACAGTTTACAGTGGCTTTATTCATAATAACCCCAAACTTTAAAAATCAAAATGTCCTTCAACTTGACAAATTCTGGTGTATCCATACAATGAAATATCATAAAAAAGAAAAAAATAATTACTGATACAGGCAACTGCTTGGATGAATCTCAATACATCATGCTTAGTGAGAGACCAAATTTGAAAGACAAATTCATAATATCTGATGATTCTGTTGTGACATTATGAGAAGGCAAAATGATAGGCATCAAAAATATATAAGACTCACCAGGAGCTTTGGGTGCGATAATGGATCACACACAAATAGACATGAGGGAATTTAAGGGGTGATCAACTATTTGTATTTTGATGGTGGTGGTGGTTAGATGACTATACGTCAAGATGTCTATATTCATAGAAGTATACATTTAAAAAAGGTAAATTTTACTGTATGTTAAATTATACTTCAATAAACCTGATTTAACAAATAAAAACAAAACAACACCTATTTTCTAAATATGATAATCAGGTGTTTTGGAACTAAATTTGAGATTGAATAGTCTATCATGGGAGTATAATATCTCAGGTGCCCTAAAATTAATTCTATGTTATTTTTTATCATAAAAAAATTGCTTTCACTTGGCCAAGTATGTAGTTTTAGGAAGAATTCGCCTACAGTAAGGAGGAAAGACAAGAGCACCTACTTATATATACTGATATTCCTGATGCTAAAATGACATAAGGTTAAGAATGCCAAAAGCGATACCATGTACCAAGTATCTTCCTCATTTAAAGTGTTTTATATATAATTTTAATTATTTTACAAAATGATACAATTATCATTTCTAGTTTACTGACATGAGAACAATTCCACAGAATTTAAATATTTTTTCTAGAACATGGATTAGCCAGGATTCAAACAAAGAAAGTATATGTTTTTTCATTGACACCAGCCTATTTCTTAGATCATTTCCACTAATGTCTTCTCTACAATAAAATAGTCTAAGTTTGAATTATTTTGTATTTTTGCTACAGTTATTAAAGACTAAATTTCCCTTAAACACTGAGGCTGCTCCATAAAATATCGACCACCTGTCCAGACACTCAACAAAGCAAGCATAATTTGATTCTGGATTAATTTCTCACTACTCCCTCTTTGTACCTATGCTAGAATAAAACATTTGCGGGGGTTGGGGTCTTTGCTAACATTCCCATATTCCTTCCAAGATGTTAGTATCTGGAAAGTGAAAAAAATCAAATTATTATGCAACATACAATAATTATATAATTATTCAGATCTACTTCTTACATACTCAGATATAATTCTTCCATACTATGAGTTATTTAAAGACCTCTAAATAACTATAAATTCTTTAAAGACAGTAGTTATCTTTTATAGTTTCTGGGATATGTTATAACATCAACTCCAAAATCCTACATCTAGAAGATGTTCAATAAACATTTTTTGAAGGAACAAAGGAATGAATTAATGAAATGACAATAAAGAATAGAGATAAAAAGCTTTGAGATACATACAGACCTGTATCCAAGTCCTAGATATTGCATTAACTGTTTTGTTGACATTGGGTCAATTATTTAACCATGCAAAGATTCACTTTTCTCTATTATAAAATGAGGATAATAATAGCAGCTATCAATTGTTAATTGTGAGGATTAAATGACAAAAGGTATGTAATGTGATTAACACAGTTGCAAACATAATAAGAATTCAAGGTACAATGTTTATGAATAACATTAGTAACTTATATTCTATATTGCTTCATTTATAGTAAATTATAAATTAATAATAATATTCAGGTGCCTCCCTGAATTTTATTTAATTTTTAAATTCTCCTAAATCCTGACACTCTTGCAAAATTTAGTGGAAGTGATTTATGAGTGGAATGATTTTGTTCACTTCAAGTTGTTTTTCTTGAATTGAAAGGGAAGGTTGTTTTAAGGGACAGGATAATTTGGGGTGGCAGCTCTGGTTTTTTGTACATCTCCATACCCACATCTGTATCATGACTGTAGTAGGAGTCTTTTAAAGGATTATTTTATGTAAAAATAGTATTTAGAAACCTATAAAATAAGTCACAGGAAATGTATGTCCGTTATTCCTAAGGTTAATGATTGGTGGCTTTAAGTACAGTTTAAGCATAAGCTGAATTAAACTCTGGATTTATGCCTATTAAATTAGTGTTAGAAAAAAGCACACTGAAAAACACACAAATATAGGAAGGCTAAATAACATGCTACTAAACATGAATAGGTTTACAATGAGATCAAGGAAAAAATTCAAAAGATACCTTGAGAGAAATAAAAATGAAAACCCAGCACCCCCAAATCTATGGGACACAGTGAAAGCAGTCCTAAGAGGGAAATTCATAGCAATACAGGCCTACTTTGAGAAATAAGAGAAATCTCAAATGAGCAATCTAACCTTACACTTAAAGGCCTTAGAAGAAGAAGAGCAAACAAAGACCAAAGTAAGTATGCAAAGAAATAATAAAGATCTGAGAGGAAATAAATGAAATAGAGTCTAAAAAATACAGAAGATCAATGAAACCAAGAGGTGGCTCTTTGGAAAAATAAACAAAATTGATAAACCTTTAACCAAACTCATCAAGAAAAAGAGATGACCCAGACAGTAAAATCAAAAATGAAAGAGGAGAAGTGACAACTGACACCACAGAAATACAAAGGATTATAAGAAAATACTGTGAGCAATTATACACCAACAAATTGGACAATCTGGAAGGAATGGATTAGTTCCTAGAAACATAATCTTCCAAGACTGAGTTAAGAATAAAACAAAATATGAACAGACCAGTTACTACTAACAAAATCAAACCAGTAAAAACACACACACACAAAAAAAAACACACAAAACTCCTGGACCTGTGATGGCTTCACAGCTAAATTTTACCAAACATTCAAAGCGGAATTAGCACCTATTCTGCTCAAACTATTTTAAAAAATTCAAGAGATGGAAGGCTCCCAAGCATATTTTTGACGCCACCTTTACCCTGATTCCAAACCAGATAAAGACATTAACATAAAAGAAAACTGTAGGCTGCTATCCCTGATGAACATAGATGCAAAAATCTTCAAAAAACTGTTAACAAACTAAATTCAGCAATATGTTAAAAAGAGTATACACTATGATCAAGTGGGATTTATTCTTGGTGTGTAAGTTTGATTCACTATCCGTAAATCAATTAACATGATACATCATGTAAACAAAATGAAAAATAAAAATCATATATTGATATCATCATACCAATAAATGCAGAAAAAGCATTTGGCAAAATCCAGCATCCATTTATGATAAAAAAAAAGAAAAAGAAAAGAAACCTCTCAGCAAAATGGGAATAGAGGAAACATCTCAACATAATAAAGGCCATATATGACAAACTCACATCTCATATCACACTCAATGCTGAAAAGCCAAAAGTGCTTCTTTAAGAGTAGGAAAAAGACAAGAATGTCCTCTTCTACCACTTTTATTCAACATAGTACTAGATGTCCTAGCCACAGCAATCAGACAAGGGAAAGAAATGAAATGTATCCAAATTGGAAAGGAAGCAGTAAAGCTATCATTATTTGCAGATGACATGATCCTACATATAGAGAATCCCAAAAATTTCACCAAAAAACTATTAGAGCATATAAATAACTTCAATAAAGTAGCAGGATACACAATTAATAGTCAGAAATTGGTTGCATTTTTATACACCAATAATGAATTATCAGAAAGCATAATAAGAAAACAATCTCATTTATAATTACATAAAAAATACCTAGGAATAAATTTAACCTAGGAGACAAAATGCCTGTGTTTGGAAAATTATAAAACAATGCAGTACGAAATTGAGGAAGATGCACATAAATGGAAGCATATACCATGCTAATGGATAGGAAGAATTAACATGGTTTAAATGTCTGTGCTACCCAAGGAAATCTATAGATTCAATGCAATCCCTACCAAATACCAATGGCATTTTTCACAGAACTAGAACAAATCCTAAAAATTGTATGGAACCATAAAAGATGCTAAATAGCCACAGGAACCTTGAGAAAGAAAAACAAAGTTGGAGGTATCATGTACCTGATATCAAACTATACTACAAGGCCATAGTAATCAAAACAGCATGTTATTGGCATAAAAACAAGCATGTACATCAATGGAACAGAATAGAGAGCCCAGAAATAAACCCACACCTATATAGTCATTTAATCTATGACAAAGGTGACAAGAACATACAGTGGAGTAAAGACAGTCTATTCAATAAATAGTGTTGGGAAAACTGGGCAGATACATGCCAAATAATAATAATAATAATAATAATAATAGAAAAAGAAATGGACCACCTTCTTACACTATATCTAAGAATAAACTCAAAATGGATGACGCAAGACCCAAAACCATAAAACTCCTAGAAGAAAATATAGGGAGGAAACTTTATGACATTGTTGTTAGTACTATTTTTTCTGATCTATCTCCTTGGGCAAAGGAAACAAAAGAAAAAATAAACAAATGGTACTACATCAAACTAAGAAGTTTTTGCACAGCAAAGGAAACCATCAATAAAATGAAAAGACAACCTACCGAATGGGAGAAGATATTCACCAATGATACATCTGATAAGGGATTAACATCCAAAATCTCTAAGAAACTCATACAATCTAACACCAAAGAAACAGACAAACAAACAAACAAATGAACAAATAAAACCCCTCAAAAACAATCCAATTAAAAAATGGGCAGGGGACCTGAATAGACATTTCTCCAAAAAAGACATACTGATGGCCAACAGACATATGAAAACATGCTCAAATTCAACTAATCATCAGAGAAATGCAAATTAAAACCATGATGAGATAGCACCTCACACCTGTCAGAATGGCTATCATCAATAAATCAGCAAACAACAGGTGCTGAGAGAATGTGGAGAAAAGGGAACCCTAGTGCACTGTTGGTGGGATTGCAAATTGGTGCAGCCATTATGGAAAATGGTTTAAAGTTTCCTCAAAAAATTAAAACTAGAACAATATTATGACCCTGCATTTCCACTTCTGGGTCTTTATCTAAAGAAATCCAAAACACTTATTCGAAAAGATATATGCACCCCTTATGTTCACTGCAGAGGTATTTACAAGCAGCCAAAACATGGAAACAACAAAAATACCCATCAATAGATGATTGAATAAAGAAGATGTGGTACATATATACAATGGAATATTACTCGGGCATAAGAAAAAATGAAATCTTACCATTTGTGACAACATGGATAAATCTAGAGGATATTATGCTAAGTGAAATAAGTCAGACGGAGAAATACAAATACAGTATGATCTCACTTATATGTGGAATCTAAAGAACAGAATAAACAAACAAAACAGAAACAGACTCAGAGATATGGAGAACAAACTGATGGTTACTAGATGGGAGAGGAGTTGGAGAGCTGGGTGAAAAAAGTGAAGGGATTAAGAAATACAAATTGGTAGTTACAAAATAGTCATGGGGATGTAAAGTGCAGCATAGGAATATAGTCAATAATGTTTTAATAACTATGTATAGTGCCAGGTGGGTACTAGACTAACTGGGGGTGGGTCATTTTGTAAATTATATAAGTGTCGAATCACTATGCTGTACACCTGAAACTAATATAAAATAATATTGAATGTCACTGTAATGAAAATAAATAAATAAATAAATAATTGTTAGACAATTGGGTCTATAAGGACCAATTTAAGAGCTAGACTGAAGCGCCTCGCATGGACAGAACTTGTCCTGACGGAAGGGAAAGGAAACCAACAAGCTTTCCCTAGACACCAGGCCTTTGTGTGCAGTAGAGATTGTCTCTGAGTAAGCATTATAAATAACTTTTGGATTTACCTTTCAGCTTAATTAATAAGTCTGAGTCCTTCTTAAGAAGCAGGGATGGAGGCAGAGTGCCTGGAATTAACAATGGAAAGAATTGTTTCATTCAAAGTGAAAACACCACCAAGCTTCATTGCATTGAAAACTTGATAAAATTCAGTTTCTTTTTGTGTCCTCAAAATTTTTAGCAAATCAGCAGCAGTTGGGCTGCTAGATCAAAGTGGCAGGCTGAGGCAGATGGAGACTAGACGATGAGAGAAGCAAAGTGCTGACTGTGTTGCATGCTAAATGGGAGTGCATGCTCTGGGAAACACAGGACAGGTTCTCAAGGTACTCCCACCATAAGGAAAGGGCCACTTTCTCAAGGGACTGAGAGAGAAAGCATAAACAAAACATTTGTCTGCACATTACATTACGAGTGCTATTGAAAATGATGGCATTATGCTACCAGTGAGCTGCCTTTATCTGCAAAAATGACACTAAGTCTTAGTCTTTGGGTGAACACGTCTTCTGAGGTGCCCTGGTTTTAATCTTCCTTTTAATCAGTGAGTGTTTTCCTCATTCTCAGTGTTATTTCCATTTCCATGGAACCAAGAATAATTTAGCCCATACAAATTGTGACTTCCTCCATTTTGCACTTCAACCAACTCTGCCAACCAGTCAGAGCCAAGGCAACAACCAAGTCCATGAAATACAGACAATGCTTGAAAGTTGTGGTAAGAAACTGTAGTGATCATATATAGTTGGGTCTCCAGTCTGTACAAGAAAGACGAGGAGACAAAATATTGGTGAAAAAAGCCTAAAGCGAGTAATTAATAGCAGAGGAAAGCCATGGCACATTTAGATCATTATACTTCACTCTGTATTGGTATCAGCTTCTGAATATTTCAGCAGCGTTCATTTACATACCCACTGAGGATTGCTGAACAGAAATTCCCCTTTGTTCTCAGACATAGAATTCAGTAGGGTTACAAGTTATATGTAGACTTTGGCCCCTTCAAATGCAAAGAGCTTTGTGATGATATGTTGAATGATATGTAATGTTCACTTTTTAAAAGTAAAACCACAGGATTTTCTTCCAGAATCATTCGTAAGTGTCCACATTATGAGAATCGAAGATTTGTCTGTTGTGAAGATGCTCTTTGGTGAGAACATTTTAAAAGTCGTTGTGAGATGTAACTCATGGCACCTGTATTTTAACAATTGTCACACCCATTTCCCCCAGTCTTTTTCCAGTACCACCACTTGAGTCAGAGAGTTGTCCTTTTCAAGGTCACACATTAAGCTGAGGAGCAGCAACCCAGGTCTGCCTGAGCCCACTACGCTGTGTCACGCCACAGGCTGGTCAGACAATGGATCACTAAGGACCACCAAAGGGAGTTCAGGTGTCTGAGACAAGTTCTTTGGCGATGAAAGGAGTGTTACATGAAAAGTGTGTTATCCACCACTAAGAAGCATCTAGGGCTTGCGCACAGTTATTTGGATAGAAGAAAAGCTAGGAAGCAAATTTTAAACTTCATACGTAGATACTAAATAAAACTGAGTTGGTAAAGAATGAAAAAGACTGACTGGAAAGGGAAAATATCCCCCCAAAGAAATTTCTAAATCACTAAAATGTCTTTTTCAAGTCACCTTCTTTTCTCTTTCCACCGTTGCTCCACAATCTCCTCAAAGACCCTCTGCCAGGCCATTTAGGATGTATTGTAAACATACTGCGGTGAACAAGAGCGGTAATTCTCCTGACACAGGGCCCTGCTGCTGATGACAATCAGCCCCAGGTAGCCTTTCACTTACCAATCACTGTTGGCTCCAAAATAAGTTTTGAAAAAAGTGAATCGGAGCTTAGGATCCAAATAATAAGTAAAATGAAGGGATGCTTGTGTTTTCTTTCACAGCTTGTGGTTCTGAGGTGGTCAAAAGTCACTGAGCTGACCCACCCCCGAGAACCCCCATCATGGCATTCATCTATTAACAGCCATTCCTGTGTGAGTTCAGGCTGCTGACCTTTTCTCTAAGTCACGTTTGAAGATTAGCCTTGTAGTCTGGTTAATAGCAATTCCTCCAAAATAAACCACAACCTACATTTCCCTGTTATTTTCTTTTTAAGTGTTGGCGAGTTTATTAAAGTTTTGATGTTTGGAAGCAGCGCATACCTTAAACCTCACATCAGAACCACCTATTAAATGAACACAATAGGGCTATTATGACTTTTTTAGAGAAGATGCGATTTGGAAACATTTTGAGGTGGATGAAGGATGTTTTGATATTGATGTACTTATCTGGTCACTAGTAATCACGGATAATAAAGACTTCAGGCTGACACCAGAATTAAGTTGTTGTTTGTTGTTGTTTTTTTTAAATAAAGCTGTCTATTATCAAGCCAGGATGGCTAGAATGTACTCAAGAAATTTTGGTTGACTCTCTACTCAATGCACTGAAACCATCACTACAACAATACACTAGACCCTGGGCCGTGCTAGACTCTTCTTGCCTTTCAGAAATTTTCATTCTTGTTAATAGAAAATACGAGGGCATAGAGAATTCTAATACAGAACATTGCCTACGACAAATGAGACACATAACAAAGAACTCAGAAAAGAAAGAAGCCATTAGGCTTGGGTGATAAAGGAAGTTTCATAGATGGGTGGCATAGAATGGAATTTAGATTTTAGTGGGTTAGATTTTCATTTTAAGACAAGTAAATAATTTTATTTTGTGTGCCCAATATGTTCAAAAATATATACTGGGTTCTGTGCATGAAAACAAGATTAAATATTAATGTCTAGGAAACACTGCTCTGAACAGAATTGTAGAGGAATACATAACCACTTGTTGAAGTCAGTGAAAGTTGCTAAGTAAAATGTTGTTTGTGCTTTTTTCATACGTGGATTGGGAAAAAATCAAGCCATTATCAGCCATAAATTGGTGAACTAAACATATGCCCAGGAGAAACTTAGATATTAGATAATCCATTCACTTTAGGGAAACAGGTTAAAATAATCTCATATGTAGGTTTTCTTTGAAGGAGATTTTGTAAGTGCCCACCCACCCATTCCCATATTTCTCTGGAATACATGCTTTTTGTTGGAACATTCACATTTTGGTACAAGTCTAAAGTTGAATATGCATTTTCCTTTTAGATTGATTACTTGTGCTAGTAAGTAGTTAAGGTGGGGAATAAAAGACCTTCAAAGGAATTTTTATTTTGGTTTGAAATACAATCTGAGCATTTCTAAAGCAGACAAAATGGGCTAGAAATCCATTTCAGATATCACTGTGAACATGAGTCTGTGTATCTAGAGTTCCTGCTCAGCGATAGCCACTGAAGAGTGGCTATGTACAAGAGAACCATCCGTCTGTCCTAATGTTGAACTGGGTATAACACAGGAAGTAAGCCCACAAATGCATTCAAACTTTCAAGTGTGTTTTCAACGTTCAAAACAAACATAACTAGCTGGATGTGAATATAAGGAACACTTGGTATATGTGTTTTTGTACTAACCAACAATCCCAAAAGTCTGTGTGCTTATAGTAGTATACCGGGATACTTACTCGTTATTAGGTTGGTGCAAAGGTAATTGCGGTTTTTGCAATTATTTTAAATCGCAATTACTTTTGCACCACCCTAATATTACATACGAGTATTCAGGTGTGACAAGCTTTTTGCTGCGGATTGAGAGTGTTTTACTGAAACCTTGTACTCTACAGAAGGTCAGTGCTGGGGTACATTTCTGGCAGATTATTTAAACTTCTGAGAGGGTTAATGCCAGTTAGAAATAATGGGGTTTTTATTAAATAAGTTTGTCTACTAATATCAAGGTGTTATTTCAATGTAAAGAACAGACAAAGCCAATCTTAGGTACTAAGAGATGGGGTTAGAAGGTTGGGGTCATAGTGGGAGGCAGTCAGGCGTCAGCTAAGGCTGACGGTGAGGACAGGAAAAAACAAAACTAAAACTCCCTTTTATTTCCGTACTGGAGGGTGGTTTATTTTTGTTTAAATTCCCCTTTGCTTTCCTGAATTCTTAATCAAGTGAGGTATAGAATTTGAATATATTTCTAATACGGAATGGAAACAATAGATGGTCCTTAGACAGATGTGAAAATAAGCCCTTTTGTTTTTAATAATTCAGTGAAGATTGATAATAAAGCTATAAAAGGTAAAACCATGGGACACTGTTATTATGATTTGATATGTCACTAAATTCTAATGTAGATTTTTAAATGTTAAGTATTTTCTTAAATTATCATAAGTGAACAAATCGCTATCTTTTTAATGGATCTACAATTCACAAACCTGGAGAATCCAACTAAAGCCTAGAAATTTTGTGTGTTTGATAAAATAAAGTTCTTTATCCCAAGAGAAAGTATGTAACATATTTTCAACAGCACCTTTTTATATTCAGTAGCTCTAAATTAATAATAGTTTCATAATTTAGCTTTAAATACACAATTAATTGAATGCTGTTGTACAAAAAAATGTTTGGGGTATGTTTAATTGAAACCAAAACTCTTAACAGGTTTTGAGAGCCTTGCAAACTGAAACTACATGAGATTGATATTTATATCCCAAAATGCGTTGAAGTCTTAACACAAGAACTATGAGTATACCTTTTCGGTATTTGTCGTAGGTATGGTTTTGGTGGCTAGAGGGAGTGTGTTCACTTTTTGGAGACGAGATAGACAGCAAAGCCAAGGGACATCTAGTAAGACAAAATCTCATAACAAATAAAGAAAAACAATAAATACCCGGGGTGCCAAAAAAAAGGTACACATTTTAAGAGATGTTATCTATGTATTACTTTTCGAAGTTGAATTGAATAATGGTAACAATGTGTAGTATGATGTTCACTCAAAAGATGGTGTTAATTAACTGAATGCCAGCATCATTCATTGTATTACAATTTTAACACAGTTTTTTTTCCTTTCTTAAAATGTGCATACACTTTTTTGGGACCCTGTGTAGTAAGAACCTTTACCTTGGCAGTGCAAAGCAGATTGAAAACCTGTTATGGAATGATAAAATAACACAGGTGGAAAATTTGATGTTAGAAGCAACATGTTGTTCTCTTATTAATAGAATATTTTTCTTTTCAATTAGTCTTGGAGGAAGGTAGAAAAGAAGGAATTAAAAAAGAAAGAAATGCATTGATTAATGTAGGATTTCTTGCATTGAATGTTTATAATTTCTAAAAGTCTTGAAAAATATGTTGTGATATTCTGAGGAAGGTAACAGTGGGATTTGGCCTTGGATGGTGAGCAATTGACTGGTACTTCCACGCATAACAATAACTGCACTTTCATCTTTTTTGCCCAGGTTATCCCCATTTTATTTCTATAGTTTCCTCACCATTTCTCATGGTACCTAACTTCTTCTGAGCTCAAAAAGAGAAATAATATTTTTGTTGTCTTCTTTTAAATCCTGACATGATTTTTTTCCTTTATGTGATATAAACCCCCACCTCACCCCACCCTGGAATGATCCTTGATGTGCTTGGTACACCACTTTACAGGTAACTCACATCTCTTTGAGTCTTTGCGACATGCTACACATTTTATAGTAGTAGTGTTTTCCATTCAAATATTTAGAATATTTTCAACTCACATTATTTATTATTTATTTTTTGTTTGCTCCTTTGGGAGACAGTGAAAGAAATCAAAACATTTTAGCTTTGTTAATTTAATGCTTTCTTAACCTTGTGCTTCATTTCTTTAATTTTTTTAGTATCTTTTCCTTTAAAAAGTAATTTAAAAAATGAAAAATAAAACCCTGACTCTTACTTATGGGTTTCCTTTCTTCAAAAGTGGAGCCACAATTCTCAGGTAGATTGGATTTCCCTTTAGGCGATTCCCTAAATTCCCTAAATAAGGTGCCTTATTTTTTCTTCACTCCTCCTCCAGTCCACCTTCAATCAGTCAACAAGAACTCTGCTGTTTCATCAGTAGAGTCTTATATCTGCCTTGTTCTTTTTCACTATCACTTACCTAGATGATGTCCTCATTAATTCTCCTAGAGATTCTTGAAATGTTTCCTAATGGGTCTTTATATGTAACTAAAAAAAAAAAAAATCTAGTCAATTAAGTTTCAGAATTTGCTATTGAATCGTTCATTGCTTCATTGTATATTTTCTATTCCAATGATTTCTAAATGTTAAACAAAAAGCAGTAAGATTTTTTAATCATGATTTGGTGTAGCTATAAATATGGATTTAAGGTATACATGTAGATCAATATCTATATTATCTATGACAAACATTTCATGAATTAATATTTATCTTTTCTTCCTGGAATGGGCTCTAATATTTTTTCCTTCATTCTCATTCAATATCCCGTCAGTCTTTGTTACTCTACTTGCAAATTTGCCTAAATTCTAAAATTTGTCTGTAAGCCCCAAATCAATAGTCATAGCACTTTTGTGGACATGTGTGTGGCAGCATGGTGAAACACTGAGTCATCAGGGAGGCACATAGCTGCTGAGGTCGAACACGAGATACACACTGCCTGCTCTGACACTGTAAAGATTTTCACACTTTCGTGTTTTTTGTCAGTGATCCTGCTCGTTTAAGTGGCACAGTGCTGAAGCCCTGTCTAGTGTTCCAATGCACAGGAAGGCTGTGATGTGCTTTAGATATGTGTGTTAGATAAACTTTGTTCAGGCATGAGTTCCAGTGCTGTTAGCTATGAGTTAAATGCATAAGGTTATGTATTGATAGTTTTATGAGGATGTGTGCATGGGCTCCCAGGTCCCTCACCTGGTGTTTCCCCTAGGGGCAGTGACTCAGGATTTGCCGGGAATCTATGGAACATAACTATTGCGTATAGCAAAAATTGACTGTATTCTATTTCAATTTTTAAAAATTATGGTCACAACCAGGTGAAATTATTTCATGGACTAACCTACAATTTGCAAAACATTGCCTCATATGAATCACTTTTCTCAAAGCTTACTAATAGTAAAGGCTTTGTTTTTCAAGAAACGTTTATAGCTATGTTTTCTTTTCTCTGAGAGATTTGTAACTTGGTGTTTTGTACTTTTTCCCTTGTCTACCAGGAAACTTAATGCAGGTTTTATGCTCAATGACAGCAACAGTCAATCCTTGATGTTGGAATGCTCACTTTCCTGTTTTTAGCCTTAGATTCCTCCTTTTATTTCTACTGTATTATTTT
This sequence comes from Rhinolophus sinicus, assembly GCF_036562045.2. NCBI lineage: Eukaryota > Metazoa > Chordata > Mammalia > Chiroptera > Rhinolophidae > Rhinolophus > Rhinolophus sinicus. The sequence continues at coordinate 77,071,069 of NC_133760.1, forward strand.
TGTTTGATTTATTCTTTTTGTAAAGAGTCTTGAAACCTCTTGAGGAAAAATGGAAATGAATAAAAGAATTAATGAGTAAGTAAATAATTTAAATGAGTAACTCTAGAGGAAAGATCTAGAGATAAGACCCAGCAATTCCTTTTCTGAGTATTTATCAGAAGAAACTGTTATTTAGTAGAGATTTTAAAAATACAACATCATTGTCAAATGCTTTGATAGTATGTTTTTAAGTATGTTAAAAGAGACTTTAAGTATGTTAACTTAAAAATATTCTTTGTGAGATGAAGTAGAAAGGTTTTCTGAAATGTCAGAATAATAAGTAAGGCTTAACAACTTATAACAGTGTAAGAAAATTACAAAATGTATGTTAACATGCTCTCTTCTAAGATCATCAATCTCTTCATCATTATGTGGATAGTCACCAATATAGACGATGTCAGAAAAACTCTTGCTATTCCTTAGTAATAGCAAAGCAAGAATAGTATGGATAATTAAATCATCAACAGTGAACATCTAGTATTAACCAATATTTCTACTTAACTTACTCATTGGAGTTGTTCAATCTTCCTTCCCACATCTGTATTTCCATTAATGAAGATAATTCTAAATAGTGTCACTATATCAAATTTCAAACTAAGTAAATGTTTATTTCCTTTCCTCAACCAAACTCAATGAACTTCATGGATTAAATGTTTCATTGAAAAAAATTAATGGATAATACATTCATTAATCTTAAAATTCTAAGATTGTATTTTGCCATAATTTGTCAAAAAAGTTACAATTCATGAGAAAATTGGTAGAGGACAGTTGAGGAAATCTCTATTTTAAAAAATAATTGGCAATGTTCAGTAGCTGCGAAAGGATACTATATCTCTTAGGAGATCTTAAAATAAGCTTTCTATAATTTATCTTTAGTTTTTCGTAAAAAACAATAAATTAGATGTTTTTATATTTTTATTTATTGAGAGTGTTAAAAGTCAAGATTTTTTTAAGTGCTATACCAAAATTCCCAAAAATATCATCTTCAACATTATCAGAAAACTTGGTAAACATCAGTTTCATGAGTACCTTACATTTTTTGTATCAGTCCATTAGTTAAAAAAAAAAAAAAAACACGTCAGACAAAATACATATTTTACGAGTAAGAGAATGGGTGATCAATTTTTTCTGTTCACTTACTTCTGTATTTATATTTGTATATAAAAAACCACTTATAAACCTTAAGCATATGTTATAAAATGCCTTAGAAGTCAAATGTGGTGAATTTTGAATTGAAAAGTTGGAATGGGAATGAATAAACATTACTTATTACCAGTGAACCTCATTATCTGTGCTAATGGAAACTGTCTTTTGGGTTAATTACTAAGAATAGTTTGTGGTTGTTAACAGCAGCTTCTAATCCATGCTTAAAGTAGAAATCGATAAAAGTGACCCATATAAATAATATGAATATTTGAAGATTTATGTTAATCTGACCATTAGAGCATCAAACCATAACAATGATTATGTTCCTGGAGTTGACAGTTCTACAAAGGCCTTGTCACATTATTTTATGTTGGAAAAGTCAAATTTTACCATTGTTGGAAAAAGATAAAATCTCTTTTTTTAATCATTAAAGATTTGCTAAAGTATTTTAATCAGCAATGAACATTTGTACCACTAATATATCACTAATATATCTGAAATATATGAGAGAGAGAGAGCAATATAGGGATTAAGCACATGAATTTCATAGCTAGCGGCCTGGTTCAAGCCCCAGTTCCACCCGTTACTATCCCTGTTGACCTTGGAAAGGTAACTTAACCTTTCTGTGCCTTAGTTTTCCTCATTTGAAAAAAGGTATCATTATATGATATCTGCCTCACAAAGTTGTTATGAAGAGCAAATGAGTTAATATTTATAAAGTAGTCAAAACAGAATCAGGCACAGTGGAATCACCATAAAAGTATTTAAGTAAATAAATAACTAGGTAATGGGATTTATTATTCTTCAGGTAAGAGATAGTTATTCCATTGTTAAAAATATATATGGTATTTTAAAACTGTAGATGAAAGTCAGATATCATGTAGAAAGAGTGCTTTTGATTTTATAAACAGCATTACCACTTCCCTACTTTTTTCTTTTTTTTTCAAGTGAAATCATCTGGGGAATCTCAAAACAGCAAACAAATTGATGTTACTGAAATGGAGCAGAAAGCCTAGATCTTTGCCCATGCTACCTTTGGTTACTTTTCTCAGAGGACTCTGAGTTATGCCATAGACTCCTGAGTTTCAAAAGGTAAAAGTTTAAAACTCCCTGATTCTGATTATAGCCTTGTTTTACAGAGGAGGTAACTGAGGCTTAGAGTTGGAACATGGTTCACTTTCAAGATACCACAGCTTGTTAGTCTTCAGCTAACACTAAAAACCACGGATCCTTGTCCACAGCACACTTACACTCTCCTATGGCTCTCTCAAAGTCCCAACTGGTTTGGCTTTTACTGGGCAAAATGAAAACACATTTTAGTGTTTAATTTCCAGATGATCCCAATATCTCACTTTAGAGACACCTCTGATAATAGTCCCACAGTTAAATGGCTCTGCCTTCCAATCTATCATTATGGCCCTTAAGAAAGGAAAAATAATATTTAACTTCCTTATTTGCTTGTCAATTGAGTAAAGCTCGCCACATGCAAACTAAGACTAAGTCAATGCACTCTTAAAAATGTATTTGACAGCGAATTTCACCAGTTATAGAGGATGATACTAGCATAAAGCATTAAGCTCATATCTACACAGCATTTTATGCTGTACAAAATGTCTGCACAAGCACAATAATAGGACTCAACACATTCTAGTGAAGGGAACAGAGGGGTCAAAAGATTGTGGGAATTAATACAGGTAACAAAGAAGAACTGGGCTCAAATCCAGTTGGGCTGAATTCTCATATCCTTTTTAAAGACTTCAACAATTGATGTGTAGATGTCTATTTTTGATCGCTAATTGCTAATTATATAAAAATTAACTTGTACAAATGATTGGGTTTAAGGTAAAAAGTTACATAGCACAGGCCAATATTACAGGTTTAGAGAAGAACCTAAACTTTTGTCGTGCGGGGCAGCCTGCAGGGTCTCTGCTCCCGCTCCCCACATAAGAACGCAGGATATGGTGAGGCCAAAAGGGAACACCCACGGAACCATAGGTGGGAGAGTCATACCACTATATTCTCACTGGCGACTGGGTTGGAGAAACAGGAAACAGGAACCAAACAATTCTCAACCCTCACTGCGCCGCTTGCAGGCTCAGCCACCATCTTCTTGCTAGCCCCATTTTTCTCTGCTAGCGTAGCCACAGCAGTTATATTAGTAGCCAATGACTCACTGGTTATAGCTGACCACCAACTGTCCACAGCTGATAGCCATCCAATCATAGTTGATGGCCATTTACTACCTGAGCCAGCACCTTTCTATGTGAGGCCGAGAGCCTGGAAACTGCTCTTTGGGGCTCTGTCCCCACAACTTTATACTACGGAGGAAGTGTTTTTGAATGCAAACAGACTGTTAAATTTTTCCTGTTCCTGATATGCACAAATATGATTATTTTATAATTGATTTCCCTTCTTTGGGCTTTGAGGAACATACAACTTAATGTATCACAAAACAATTTACTATTTCAGGGTCAAACATAAATGGTAGCCATTAATAGCTATTTTACACATTTGATATTAAGTGGAATATTTAACGGTATGATTGTTTATTGCTTATTAAAATTTCTGAAGTTTAAGAAAAGCAAAACAATACTAATTGGACTATTGAATCATTAATTACATCATATTGGAATAAACCTTAATCTTAGAATGTGGATGAGATTGGAGATTGTAGTATCATATCTATAAGCTACTAGCCTCTGTGTGGTCATAAAAATTTGGCTGAACACTGCTTTTTAAATAGAATAAAATGACATGATAAAAAAGTGGGTACCATCAGCGGCTCTTCCCTTAATAGGATTCTTTAGTGTGCAAATCACTACAGTGGAATGATGCAATGGGGCATAAGGACAATGAATCAGGTAATAAATTGAGTGTAACACTAATTATATTCACTATGAACCGAAATATATACATTTGATGGCCACGATGGCACACCAATGTTCAAAGCCCAAGGTGAAAAATGCATTTCAACTTCTCCCTTTATAAAAACTCCACGGCCTGCTACAGTCTATGTCTGGAATCAAACTCTATATATCTACCTGTGTTTTCAGCATGGAAACCCAATTCCTAAAAGAAAGGTCATTATCATTATTAAGTTTTATAAGAAAATCAGTACATACCAGTATCTATTTAATAATGGAGACATCATGAATGTCAAACTTAACACACTTTGCAGAGTGCTAATAACTCCTAAAGTGTATCTTTGTCTCAAGTTGAAGTCAGTATTGGAAATTTTATATTACCTGCTCTGCCTGAAAGCATTGAAAAGTATTTTTGTAATAGCTAGGCTAAAAAAAAAAATAGTGACTTTTTACAACTTTGCCTAATTTTTGGTTTGATTTCAAAGCTGATAATAGTTAAGTCTTATGATATTGGCCCTGATATCAAGGGGATCATTTTAACCACATTGTTTTGTTGCCTTCAGGATGAAATAAAGCATTCATGTGCATCTCTCTTTGCAAGTTTATAAGGTATATGTGTTTTAGATACATTACTATCTACATTAAAAAAATGTGTTAGTTTCCTATTTCTTTTAGCTCTGGAATTGCATGAACATAAAATATGCATTTATTCAGAAACTAAACAAAATACTTTAGTAATTTCTGCATTACAATGACCTTAATTCAAGTCCAGTGATAGATTGAAAGAGGTTGTTTCTTTTTCTATTATATATTTAAATTAAAAATAGGAAGATACTAATGAGTTTTGTAGGCCTGTTTTAATATGATGTCCCTTAGGAGATTTCCTCACTCCGTGTGAAGGCCCCTAAGAGGTGCTCGTGCACCTGATTAATTCATAAATGGTACTGAGGGCTGCACGTTTGCCCCATCCTAGTTAAATCATGGTAGGCAGCTAGTCCTCTGTAGGACATGCTGCAAACCGTGATGCTCTTATTATACACCTAATTACAGCATTCTTCACCAGTATGATTCTTTCCATAAATTCTTATAACTGTGATGTCCATTTTAGAAGTTAGAAATTGAGGTTCATTAAAATGACTTCAATCAAGATGATTGTGATGGAACAATGACTTGTGACTCAACAGAAAATTGTTCTGAAATTCTAAGAAGAATATATATATATATATATATATATATATATATATATATATATGAAGAAGTTAAAATATAATGATTTGAAAAATTTATTTTGAATTATAGATAATAATTAAGCAGCTACTATTGGGATACAAGTGGAAAATAATGAAGACATCTGAAAGGATAGACGTAGTTTGGGGGTGAATAGCCAATAAATAAAATTATGTGTTTTGGAGCACACTGCTTAATTCTTCTGTGCCTCATGGGGGTAGTAGCCAATCTATCTTATTGAGTGTGAGAATTAATTGAAGATAGGTAGATAGATAGATAGATAGATAGATAGATAGATAGATAGATAGATAGATATGGTGCTTAGAACAGTGCCTGACACATAGTAAGTTCTATGTAAGCTCTTATATAGAGCTTTATTTTTCTTAGTTTAACTCGCACCTAAGTAAGATGTCCTGTGTTCCACTATTTTGCTTCAGCCCAAACTAGTTTCCACTGCTATTTCTCCTCCAATCCTTTGATATTGCTTCTTTTTGATGTTATCCTAGTCAGGAGGAGAGGGGTTTCCCCTTTAAAATTAGAGAGACAAGATGGATTAGAGTTGCATCAAACAGAAATTTGGATGGATAATACATTGTTTTCTAGATTCATAGTTGGAAACATTGGCCCAGTGTATACACAGCATGTAATTCAAGCTATTTGACTTCAAATATGCCTCTGATAATTTCTCCCTGTTATATGAAGCTGCAGTGTTTATCAAGGTATAGCATTGATTGCTGTTTCTAAGATAAATGTTGAAGTACCTTCTGAATCCCCATTTCTGGGGATACGCAAGTTCTGTCATTGTACGAGAAGTTGGAAACAATTCCACTGAGCTGAATCCATCATTTAACTCATTCCACTAACAAATCAGTTTATAATTATTATTATTTAACTGCTCTTGTGATGTAGGTAGCATGTCCAGGAGCTATCTGAACATTCATTTAAACCTGGAGGCTCCTCCTTCAATATGGTGCTTTCCTTCTATTCAGGAGCCCAAAGGTGTCAAGTATATTAAATTTTATTAATGTTTTAAATGAAACACAAAGGAAAATAAAGCTCAAAGAAGTTAATAAGCTGATCACAAATTTGACAACTAGTTAATGGTGTGGGTAGAACACATGGCTTGTCTATTCATAGACAATTTTGCTTCCATTCTTTATTTTATTGTAAAACACAAGAGACAGAAAAAAGGAAGTATGAAAAGGAAAAACTATAAATGTGAAAACATATTGTGAATGTCAGTCTAACACTTTTTTCTTTTAATGCACCAATCACACTGTCACCCAGAATTTAAAACTCTTATGACCTTTCCATCTTACATAGCTGAATTGTTTAAAATCTGCTTTAAAAAATTTAGACATATTGTGCTGACTTATATGGTCTAATGGGTATAACAGAAAATATTTTCCCTAGATAAAGATGTTCTAAGTTTTAATAATACAGAGCCTTTTACTTATAAAATTATCCAGTTTATGAAGCACAATTACCAACATTTTAAAGTGCTTTGGATATGTGCTATTTGACCATTTAAAAAAATTCTTTACGTTTTAGACCAAAGAATAAGGAAACTTCATCACTTAGTAAAGTTGTTCTGATCCCAGTCAAAATAAGGTAAAGAATTAAGTGGTTACATGTGTTAGTAGGATAAAAATTCCATTAAGATTGAATCAGCAGGATGATGCTCTAATCTTTTATTGGACAAAGAAGTACATTGTCTGTAGGATAAACAGCATACCTGAGATCCTGACCCCTTAACTTGGGTGGTTCACTGTGTATATAGTACCAGTGGGGATCATATTGGTGGGAAGGTAGATTGAGGATGAATCTCACTACAACTTGTAAAAGGGAAAAGAGAGGTTGCTTCTGTTAGTGTTCTATCCATAGCATTAACTAGTTATAAAAGAGTGACATCTTGTTCAACATTAGCTTGCTATCTAGCACTAACCTGAGAATGGACCGATACTCAGATTAAGCGTAAATAGAATAAATAGAATTATAAAGATGTTAACTTACCAAGCGAGCCCGAACAAATACAATTATAAAACAAAAATTCCATATTTACTTCTCAAGTAGTTTAAGGTGGTAGGATATACTGGACATTAGTCAAACATTACAGAGCAAGGTACCATAATCCTTATAAATATTACTCTGAATTTTATCCCTAACAGCCATTGCTTTATAAAGACCTCAGGATGTGAGCTCTTGAGATTTTAACTGTATGCATATATGACTAGCCCACACCACTTCAATGAAAACATTACAGGATTTTTTTCATTTTTTTACTGGGTGGTAGATAGAAGGAGTGATTGAGATTCTAATAAATCACCAAAGTATTAATTTTTCTGAAAAGTCTGTCAAGCTATATAAAAGTCATTCTTAAAGCTGGAATAAAAATATAGTAAAAACAAAATTTCTTTGCTATTTTATAAAGTTTATATTGGATCTGGAATTTTTCCCCAAAATTAAACTAAATTAGTACTTGAATATGTGGGTTAAATAAAATATATTATCAATTAACTTTATCTGTTCCTTTTTACGTCTTTTTTTTTTTCTTTTACAATCAATTAAGATTGGCATTAGGAGGCCAGACAAAATCCCTTGGATTCAATGTGGTACATAAAAGATTATATTAAAGGTTCTAGGTCTCTCATAAGATGGGGAAGGACCATAGAAATAGCTGAGCATTAGCCAATGAACCTGAAGGGGTTTTGGATTGGGATTTAAAGAACAGAGAGTTCACGACCTTGGTGACTGGAGGGTATGGATGCAGTAGGATTGGGGAGCAAAAATGATTGCCTCAGTGGGAATTACACAAGTTAGAGGAAGTGGGAGGATGCTGGTGGACAAATGAGCAACCCCTACCTCCCTGAATTTGGATCACTCATGGAGAGATGGGATGAAACATGGGAAAGGCAATGCAATCTTAAAATGGCAAATTTAAACAAAATGGCTGAGTGTAATTTAAAATGACAGAATTATTCAAAATGGAGGGCCATGAGCTAAGTTAAGTTATAGAGAAATAATAAATAATATAATTTTGCACATCTGAGTGATTATAAAATCATACCTCATCTCTGATATAAAAATTTAGGACAATTATTAAAGAATGCTTTAATTCTCAAAATGCCTTGGCTTACTTTCTGGATTCAATGTAGGAGAAGAATATTATCCTGTCTGAAACTGTTATTTGTGCTAGTAAATAAAAACAAATTATTTTTTTGTCCAGCTCCAGGTTTTTAATTCAAATAATACTTCTTAAGAATAAGTCAAGAGACAAAGATTCAGATAAATCCTGGCAATCTGAAATCACACGAATTATTCACAGCAAGGGATTGTGAACATTGAACTTATCAGTGTCTGGCAACAGTAAGCTGGGGATAAATGTTATGATTGTCCTTATCATTGTTACTACCTTCTCCTTCTAACCAGTTTAGGAGAGAAGCAGAGATTCAGAGGGTCTCCTTGGTCTCACCCATATCCCCCTCCATGATAATGTTGTAGGAGTTGGAGGCAGGCTTTGAGAGAGACACATGAACTTGCCAAATGATCTCTTATAGTAGAGCTTTTTATTCCCTTGTTGAATGTTTTATTCCCTTGTTAAATATTTTATTCCCTTGTTGAATGTTGCTCTGACTGCCACAGCACAATCTCTACACATTAGTGGTGAAGTAGGGAAGGGAAAAAACATAGCAAGTCAGTCTTTAGTTTTATTACTCCTAAAGTACCTTGAACTCATCCGGGGATCAAGCCAACGCTTTGCTTATATTTACAATCATGATTAAAAACTGTTAGCATAAAAGTAAATTTCATGGATAGGAAGATTGTAGTAATATCTCCATTATTTCATAAAACAACTAAGTTTCTTTCTATTACAATTGGTGTTTATACAACTCTGTCTGTGACAATTTAACATCCTAAATATGATCTGATAGTCCTACTGAATTTTGGACTGAATGCTACCATAAAGATCTCCACATTAAAAATATTTGCATATGACAGTTCCTATTCTGAAAATTTATGAATTTTAATAAAGTTGCTTAGATTTTATAATCCATAGTTATAATTGTTTATAATGCAGTGATATTATTTAAAGGGAATTGAAATTATATGAAAACACTTAAGAGCAGAATTGTGTTTTCATCTTTCCTATTACTTTTTATACCATAACAATAATGAAAAAATACTTAATTGCTTAAGATGAAAACTATACTTAGTTTTATAAATTAGCATGTACACAAGTGTATCCTCATGATAACATACGATTTTTCAAAAAATAAACTATCGCATAATATGTACATTGGTCTAGCACTATAACTATTAAATAGTTGTTTTTATAAGGCAAAACCACAAAAAAGAATACTACATATTTGTAGTGAATGGATAATGATGGTGATAATAATTAGGCTCCAAATCAACAAAATACATCCAGTTCCATGTAACAGAAAGTAACAACTTTATACATTTAAAAATGTAAAATGGAAAATAAAGTTTCAGAAATTATTTTACAGCATTTTCTAAATTGGATAATTCCATCAGTCTTCCCTCACTGTCCTTCTCCTACAATACACACATTACCAACTGTTCTTTTTAATTTTTTTGTTTGTTTTTTTCAATTATGTTGAACCTAGCTTTATTGCTGGGTATACAAAAGCCAACAAGAGGCATTAGCTGCTCTGAAGAGTTTCACAATTAGTAAGGAATATTACTTTTTTGCTCATTTATACTTGCTCCAAAATGTACTAAAAATAATTTAAGGCAGCTTTCAAAAATACATTATAATAGCACAACATGAATGAAAAGCAGGTAATAATGATGAACGGGAGGATAAACCTGGGTACAGAAATAAAATGTAGTTAGAAATAAGATTTGTGCATTATACACATTCAATGAAATCTTAAATACTTTTGGTGAGATGTGTAAACTGATAAAATACAATGTAAAATACAATGATTAAGTATAACAATAAAAAAAAGTGCAAAGTAGAGCTTTGACTGAAAGAGGATGGAATGTATAACTCTGTAGCTAATTTTTTTGAGGTTTTTATAAATGAAAGACTTTCTAGTACAAGAAGTGACAGCTGACCTCACTTTTGAAGGAGCAAGAGGAAGAGCAGATACATGGTGCAGGGGGTGGAATAAATCATTCAAAGTTTTGTCATCATGAAATAATGTGGTATAGAACAGAGTAGTATATTTGGGAAACAAAATGTTGCATCATAAAGTAGAGGAAAGACAAGTAGGTCATTGGTGAGTGTGGAACTGACCAGCTCTACAGTGTATAACTTTTTGTATTAGAAAAGTATGGATAAAGAGAAACCTCAAAGACTCAGTTTGAAATGGTGGTTTAGTTGAAGAGAAGGTGTGAATTGCTGTTATTTACAAGTTTTTACTGGAAAAAAAGAAAATGTATAAAAAGTAAAAAGAATAGTATAATGAACCTCCAGGTATTACCCTCTAGATTATTGAAGACAATGTTGGTATATTTTTACCAATCATTCTTTGTCCCACCCTTACACTACCACTGGAATATTTTGAATCAAATTCCAGATATTATAATTTCATCAGGAAACAATTCAGCGTGTATCTCTATAAGATAAGGACTTATCAGAAACATAACTGGAACACACAGAAAACAATGGCAGTAATCCCTTCAAATTCTCCAATACCTAGTCGATACTAAAATGTTCCCAATTATTCTTCTAAAAATTCTTAAGGGACCATTTTTGCCCTGGTTTTATCTGCATATTTCACATAGAAGTACATTTTTTGGGTAAGCTAATCAATGCTATTAACACCAATGGATGTTTCAAATAATAGTGGCTTCTAATGAAACTCTAAGATTGTTTAAATTCTAGGACACAGGATTCAGTTATCAACAATTAGCATGAGAAGAATTACTACAGAGTCAAGTATCATCTACAGTTTTATAAATGAAGAAAAAGTGGCAGAATATAGCATCATTTGATTTTCAAAGATGCATTAGTGAAAGTTCATTTCATAAATGATTTCTCTATTGTATGGAGGGATGAAAACTATTCGAATATCCCCTATATCTCTTTAAGAAAATAATTTGGGTAGCTATAGGAAATTGATGAAGTAGTTACTAACATCAGTAAATGCTAGGACGGCAAAGGAAAACATGAACTAGACAAAAATACATTTCCCGGACCAAATTTTTAAGTATTCTGTCATTTGCTCAACCATGAATAGACGTGCACAGAGCCACAGTTCAATGTGCTTTTGTTGCTAACATAAATAAAGTTTGGGGCACTGCTCTGCAAACCAACCAGACTGGGCCGTGAATTACAAATTACACATATATAAAAGGAGTGTTAGAGACAAATTGGAAAGTTATAGTTGGGTATGAACAAATGTTGGAAACAAATTACAGATGGGTAAGAAGACTTCAGATAGAAAGAACAGACGCATTCTTTATAGGTAATGCACAGTTCTATATGATAAAATTGAATTCAGCGTAAATATTTCAGGAAACTTACTATTTGTAGTATTTATGCCAGAATTCATAGGCATTCTTATTTGAGCTTCAGTAAGTCTACAAGTGGGTCCCTAACTTACAGGTGAAAGTGCCTAGTAAGCAACAATAAATGAAAAAATAGAACCAAACTGCACATGGCATAAAATGAGAGTAAACATACAGTTTATTTGCAAAGGAAAATTTGATTCAACTAAAATTGTTGCACCTACTAATTCACCAATAATTTTTTCCTGAACTAATGGTAAAAATTATTTTTAAAGTGTTCATTTCAAAGAGGGATTTTTCAGCTTAAACAGGTTTATTGGGCAAGAAATTCACTTAATCAAACATGACGAATAATTTTTTGAATCATTCTTCAAAACACACACACATACAGTTCTTTATGAAAGACAGACTAAAAAGAAATTTTAGTTCATCAGTAACTCAACGTGTGCACGTCCTTTGTGGCTATAAATTCCTTCATTTTACTCTGCAATGGCTAGCAACGCAAAACTCAAGGTAAACAATTGTTCCCAACTTCAGAAGCCTGCAGAGGTCAGTATAGCGACACAACAAGACATCAAATAGGTGAGTTGATCAATACTGAAAGTGGCCCATTCGATCACATGTTTTCTGTTTACACATACCAGCATCTTGAACATTAAAATTAAAATTGTAATAATTAGGATAGACTGCCCTATGAGTAATTTGTCTTTAAAAAAATATCAGCATTTGGAAAATCATTCTCCTTAAAAAGGTGAGGAAGTAAAATAAAAAATGAAATTTAAAATTAAAGTAACAATCACTTCATAAAAAATAAATGTCCTTTGTGTATGCTGAAGGCTTTCAAAAATGTTCTTTTCCTTTGAACTTGGGATTATATTCCACATACTTGCTTGATTCACCAGCTTCTGGCACCTGTCAAGAAAGCTCACTATAAACCTGGGCAAATTATGATTTTTTAAGATTGATATATACATGAAGTTTTCTTATTTTTAGTAGTATTCCTTACAGTTCAATGTAAATATTACTTCCAAATATAATAGTTCTCAGGTATCATTTGTAATTTTCTATACACACATTGAAGATAAGTATTTTAAACATGAACTTGTAAATGTGCACAAACGTATGTGTGTTTCTTTTCCTACGAAAACATTTTTACAGTTTGTTTTTTGTAAAGATGAAGACTTGACAGATTTTCGAAACTGCACTCTGATATCCAGAAGCTGTCTTCTCCACGATGACCTGTCAGTGACCTTTGTCATGACATTGAAGGACTACCCTCTCCAGGGGTGAGAAGTAATTCAACGTCCATAGTTCCTCTGCTTCAGACATACATAAAACAGAGACTATAAACATATACTGTAGGCTTATTTTGGCTCCAGCTAAGCTGACACCATCAAACTCATTTAGTTTAGAATTTGCAGACATGGTTTCAGTATCAAATCTCTGCTGCAATCCAGAAGGTGAAAGAAAAGCTAGCTAAAACCAACATGGGCTTTTGCTGGCACAGCAGTTATCTATTGTAAAGTAAGTTCCTCCTATTTATATAATACTTAATGCCATAAGTGCCGCGTTTGGTGTTTCTAACACCATTATGGATGGGCAACGTTAAAAGCTTTTCAAAAGATCGAAAGATAGATAGATAGAAAGCAAGATAGATTAAATAGGTATATTTTAAAAAAGAATATCTATTTATTCACTCTTTTAATTTAAGCTTTACTTTTCTCTTTCCCTAAATATTTAGATTTGGTAGACACACGTACTAAAGAAGCCAATGAGGTACACAAGCAAGCAATGCATTTTAATGTCAACAGATAAAGGTACACTTTATTTTTATCTAAAATTTTAAAAGCTTCTCTGAGAACAACGCCTCAGTGTTTTTATAGTACAGCCACATTTCTTAATCCATAACAGTATAATGGACTTTTAAAAGCATATAAATTAGGCAAAAATCAATAACCCTATAGTGAATATAAAATAAAATTAATAATGCAAATTAAAGACCAGATATCACATTCTATATCCTACCAAACAGTAACTGTGGAATTTACATAAACTGCTTACTTACTAACCACAAATAAAACCTACAAAAATTCAAAATGCATAAAGTACTTGGGATGTTATCTTAACACAGTGTAATAAAACCAGAAATTAGTAGCAGTAGAATTAGCAGAGTTAGACTCAGAGAGACGCAAGGACTGAAACAGAGATTAAAGAGGAGAAAAGAGGTTACACTGCTAACTTTGACGATGGAGAAAGGGGCCATGGGCTAAGGAATAGGACCAGTGTCATGTAGTGGGAAAAGCATGGATCTCGCTAGAACCTGTGAAAAGAGTGCAGTCCCATGGACACAATTAAGACTTCTCATACAACTATACCTCATACATATGAATATATATATATATATATATATATATATATATATATATATATATATATAATAGATAGAATATATGATATCTGTATTTAATAAAACATTTATAAGATCATGTTTTGGTATATAAAATTGTTATAAAATAAAATTATGTTGCTTTTAAGGCACTAACAGTGGTAATAGGAAACGAATAAAGATAATAAAGAAAAGGAAAAACTCCTAAGAAGAATTAAAGTCAGATAATGTATGGCTGAGATTAAAATTAGTGGATCACTAATTCAATCTAATTCAATATAGTGGATCACTATAATTCAATACTAGAAACAAAATGTAAGCCACAAATTGGAAATATATTTTAACATATTTGATCAATGACTGATGTAATTATATAAATTGTACACATTAATTATAATAAGTTAAGACATATTTAAAAAATCAAATCACTAAACAGATGATTAAAATAAATGCAAATGTCTAATAAACTATTATAAACTTAATCAGCCTCACTTTTAATCAGTGAAAACTAAATTGATCATACAGCATTCACTCCCCCTCAAAACAATGTTGATTCAATGCTTAATTTCTGATTACTAACGAAAAGCCTGTTAAGTTACTTTTTTAAGTAACAGCTATATGAGACATGATTCACTTACCATAAAATCCCTACATATCATAAAGTACACTTGTTTTTTTCATTTAGAATTTTTAAAATTATTTCTTTTTGTATTAATCATGTTTATTATTTCCTATATTTTATGATGTTTTGGCATCTGGTGTCTCACTGTCCAGGGAGAGACTGCCCCTCCCAGGGTTAACTATATTTTAAAATTAAATTTATGGGGCTGACATTGATTAATAAAATTATATAGGTATCAAGTGTACAATTTTATTAGGTTGGTGCAATAGTAATTGCGGTTTAAAACGTTAGAAATACTTGCAAAAACCACAATTACTTTTGCACCAACCTAATATAATACATCTGTATATTGCATTGTGTGTCACTACCCAAAGTCAAATCTCCTTCCGTCACCAGAAACAGACGGTGCTAAAAAACGTATATGCATTTTAAGAAAGGAAAACTATTAAAATTGTAATACTCAATATATACTGATAATGAGAGATGAATGCAAGTCACGTTTGCCTTCTGCAATCACAAGAGGTGCTCAAAGTGGTTACCATCAGCGTCCTGACACTTCTGATTACGGTGAACTACTGCTTGAGCAATGTTGACCAAAGAGTCCACTTCTATACATGTTTTTGGCACCCTGATATTTGACCCCCTTTACTCTCTTCTACCTCTCCACCCCCCCATTTCCCTCTGCTAACCACTCAACTGTTGTCTGAGTCTACAAGTTTTTGTTTGTTTGTTTGTTTTGTGTGTTGCTTTCAGTTTTATATCCCACATGTGAGTGAAATCATATGGTTCTCAACTTTTTCTGTATGACTTATTTTGCTTAGTGTTATATTCTCAAGATCCATCCATGTTGTCACAATTGGCACTATTTCAACTTTTTTTATGGCTGAGTAGTAGTCCATCGTGTATACGTAGCACACCTTCTATATGTAACCATCTAACAAAGGACACTTGGGTTTCCATGTCTTGGCCACCGTGAATAATGCTTCAATGAACGTAGAGGTGCATATATCTTTATGGATAAATGTTTTCAAATTTGGTGGTAGATACCCCAAAGAGAAATTGCTGGGTCATAGGAAATTCTATTCTTAATTTTTTGAGGAATTTCCATACTGTTTTCCATAGGGGCTGCACCAATTTATATTCCCACCACCGGCAGTGTATGAAGGTTCCTTTTTTCCACAATCATTCCAACGCTTGTTATTATTTGTCTTATTAATAATAGCCATTCTAATTGGTGTGAGGTGGTATTTCATTGTGGTTTTGGTTTGCGTTTTCCTAATAGCTAGTGAGGTTGAGCATCTATTCATATATCTGTTGCTCATTTGATGTCTTTTTGGGAGAAGTGTCTGTTCAGGTCCTCTGCCCATTTTTTAATTGAATTGCTTTTTATTATTGAGTGGTATGAGTTCTTTACATATTTTGGAGATTAACGCCTTATTGGAGTTTTTGTTTTCAAATATCTTCTCCCATTCAGTTGGTTAACTCTTTGTTTTGTTGATGGTTTCTTTTGCTGTGCAGAAGCTTTTTAGTTTGATATACTCCCATTCATTTATTTTTGTTTTCACTTCCCTTGCTTTTGAGGTCAAATTAATAAAATCCTCTCTAAGAATAAGGTCCATAAGTTTAGTATCTATGTTTTCTTCCATGTATTTCATTGTTTCCAGTTTTATATTTAGGCCTTTGATCCATTTTGAGTTAATTTTTGTATATGGTGACAGATAGCAATCTAGTTTCATTGTTTTGCATGTTGCCTTCCAATTTTCCCAGCACCATTTATTGAAGAGGCTTTATTTTCTCCATTGTGTGCTTTTCACTCCTTTGTCTAAAATTATCTGCCTATATGCATGTGGATTTATATCTGGGCTCTCAATTCTGTTCCATTGGTCTCTGAGTCTTTATTTACCAATATCATGCTATTTTGATTATTGTCTCTTTGTAGTATACTTTGAAGCCAGGAAGTGTGATACCTCTGGCCTTATCTTTTTCTCTCAGGATTACTTTGGCTATTCAGGGTTTTCTGTGTTCCCATACAAAACTGATGATTTTTTTTCTCCTTTAAAAAATGTCATTGGGATTTTAATGGGGATTGCATTAAATCTGTATATTGCTTTTGGATAATATTAACTATGTTGATTCTTTCAATCCGTGAACACAGAATATCTTTCCATTTCTCTGTGTAGTCTTCAATTACTTTTAATAATGTTTGTAGCTTTCACCGTGAAGGTCCTTCACATCCTTTGTTAAGTTTATTCCTAGGTTTTTAATCCTTTTGTTGCAATTGCGAAAGGAATTATTTTTTTCATTTCTCTTTCTGAAATATCATTGTTAGTACAGAGGAACACAATGGATTGTTGTACATTGATTTTTTTTTTTATCCTGCAACTTTACTGTATTTGTTTATTGTTCTAATAGTTTTTTGTGTGTGTGCGTGGGTGTGTGGTTTTTTTGTTTGTTTATTTGTTTCGTTTTGTTTTGGTGGAGTCTGTAGGGTTTTCTATATAAAGAATCATGTTGTCAGCAACAAGTGACAATTTGACTGCCTCATTCCAATTTTAGATGCCTTTTATTTCTTTCTCTTGCCTAATTGCTCTGATTAGAACTTCCAACACTATGTTGAATAACAGTGATGAGAGGGCGCATCCCTATCATGTTCCTGATCTTAAAGGAAAAGCTTCCATTTTTTCACCATTAAGTATGATATCAGCAGAGGGTTTTTGTATATGGCCTTTATTGTGTTGAGGTACTTTCCTTCTATTCCCATTTTATTAAGTGTTTTAATCATAAATGGATGTTATCTTTGCCAAATGCTTTTTCTGCATCTATTGATATGATCATGTGATTTTCATCCTTTATTTTGTTAATGTGATATATCACATTTTTTGATTTGCATATGTTGAACCATCCTTGTGCCCCTGGAATGAACCCCATTTGATTGTGATGTATAATCTTTTTAATGTATTGTTGTGTGCAGTAGTATTTTGTTTTGGAGCTCTACATCTGTATTCATCAGAGACGTTGCTCCGTAGTTTTCCTTTATTGTGTTATCATTGCCAGGTTTTGGTATTGGGGAAATGTTGACCTCATAAAATGAGTTACAAAGTATAGCCACTTCTTCAGTTTTTTTGGAAGAGTTTGAGAAGGATAGGTATTACATCTTCTTTGAATGTTTGGTAGCATTCACTAGGGAGCCATCTAGTCCTAGACTTACACTTTTAGGGAGATTTTTGATGATTGTTTCAATTTCCTTACTGTTGATTGGTCCAGTCCCTTCTAAGAAGGTTATATATTTCTAAGAACTTGTCCATTTCTTCCAGGTTATTGATTTTGGTGGCATATAATCTTTCATAATATTTTTGCATGATCCTTTGTAGTTCTGTGATGGCGTTGTACTGCTCTTTCATTTTTGATTTTGTGTATTTGAATCATTTTCCTCCTTGGTGAGTCTAGCCAAGGTTCTGTCAATTTTATTAATCTTTTCAAAGAACCAGATCCTTGTTGCATTAATTTTTTCTATTGTCTTTTTGCTTTATATTTCATGTAATTCTACTTTAATATTTATCATTTTCTTCCTTCTGCTGACTTTGGGCTTCATTTGTTCTTCTTTTTTTCTAGTTCTTTAAGATGCAATATAAGGTTGTTTATTTGGGGTTTTTCTTGTTCCTTGACATAGGCTTGTGATGATATAAACTTCCTTTTTATTACGGCTATTGCTGTATACCAAAAGTTTTGATATGTAGTGTTTTCATTCTCATTGGTCTCTATGTATCTTTTGTTCTCTCCTTCCTTCCTTCCTTCCTTCCTTCCTTCCTTCCTTCCTTCCTTCCTTCCTTCCTTCCTTCCTTCCTTCCTTCCTTCCTTCCTTCTTTCTTTCTTTCTTTCTTTCTTTCTTTCTTTCTTTCTTTCTTTCTTTCTTTCTTTCTTTCTTTCTTTCTTTCTTTCTTTCTTTCTTTCTTTCTTTCTTTCTTTCTTTCATTATTTTATTGTGACCCAGTCATTCCTTAGTAGCATGTTGTTTAATCTCCATGTATGTGTGGTCTTTCCTACATTTTTTCTGCAGGTGATTTCCAATTTCAAAGTGTTGTTGTTGGAGAACATGCCTGGTATGTCTTCAACCTTCTTAAATTTATTGAGGCTAGTTTTGTTTCCCAATATATGGTCTATCTTTGAGAATGTTCCATGTGCACTGGAGAAGAATAGATAATCTGGTGTTCTGGGATGAAAGGCTCTGTAAATATCTGTTATGTCCATTGGTCTAATATGTCATTTAAGGCCGATTTTTCCTTATTGATTTTCTGTTTGGATGATTTAGCTATAACTGACAATGAGGTATTTAGCTTTTCTACTATAATTGTGCTTTTGTCAGTTTCTTCCTTTAGTTTTGTTAATAGTTGCTTTATGTATTTTGGTGCTTTCTGATTGTGTTATGTCTTCTTGATGTATTATTCCCTTTATCATTATGAAATGTCCATCTTTGTCAGTTGTTACCTTTTTTATCTTGAGGTCTATTTTGTCAGATATAAATACAGCTACACCCAGTGCTTGTGTTTCTTTCTGTTATATTAGTTTGTTGGTATTCTATGATTTTTCCCTTTGTTTCTTCTTTTTTTATATTGTGTGTCTCAGTTCTGGATTTTTTTGTGTGTGGTTAACATTAAGTTTATGCAAAAGAAAGTTATGTGTATATATATATATTTCCTTTTCCTTCTGAATACATCTCCAGTCCTCTTCACAAATTCAGAGTTTTACACCCTCCCTTTTTATGCTTTTTTTTTGTGTGTCACAAATTATCCCTATTTGTGTTGCAAGTTTACTTCTGAATTACAGTAGCTGTTGTTTTCTTCTTCTTCTTCTTCTTCTTCTTCTTCTTCTTCTTCTTCTTCTTCTTCTTCTTCTTCTTTTTTAAAGATTTTATTGGGGAAGAGGAACAGGACTTTATTGGGGAACAGTGTGTATTTCCAGAATTTTTTCCAAGTCAAGTTGTTCTCCTTTCAGTCTTAGTTGTGGAGGGCGCAGCTCAGCTCCAGGTCCAGTTGTCATTGTTAGTTGCAGGGGGCGCAGCCCACCATTCCTTGCAGGAGTCAAACAAACAACCTTGTGGTTGAGAGGATGCAATTCAACCAACTGAGCCATCTGGGAGCTCAGTGGCAGCTCAGCTCAAGGTGCTGTGTTCAATCTTAGTTGCAGGGGGCAGAGCCCACCATCCCTTGTGGGAGTCAAGGAATTGAGCCAGCAACCTTGTGGTTGAGAGCCCGCACTCCAACCAACTGAGCCATCTGGGAGTTCAGTGGCAGCTCAGCTCCAGGTGCTGTGTTCAATCTTAGTTGCAGGGGGCGGAGCCCACTATCGCTTGTGGGAGTCAAGTAATTGAACCGGCAACCTTGTGGTTGAGAGCCCACTGGCCCATGTGGGAATCGAGCTGGCAGCCTTTAGAGTTAGGAGCACGGAGTTCCAGCCACCTGAGCCACCAGGCTGGGCCTGTATTCTTCTTTTTTAAAAATGTTTTTGCCTCCTTTAACCTTTATCTCATATTTCAGTATATAATACCCTATTCTGAATAAGGGTTGCAATTTCCTACTTCTGTCTGTTAGTCAAGTTACTCATCATTTTGTATAATTTTGTCTTTTTGTTTCAGGTAAATGAACCCACTTCAGTATTTTCTGTAATGTAGGTCTTATGCTGGAAAATTCCCTCAGCTTCTGTATGTCTGGGAAGTTCTTTATTTCTCCTTCATCTCTAAAGGATAACTTTGCTAGATATATTATTCTTGGCTTTCAATTTCTGTCTTTCATTAGTTTGAATATTTGACTCCATTCCTGCTACCTTGTAGAATTTCTGCTGAAAAATCCACTGATAATATAATGGGCTTTCCTTTATAGAGTACCATCTTCTTTTGCCTGGCTTCCTTGAGAATTCTTTCTTTGTTATTAATTTTTGACAGTTTTAATATCAGGTGCCTTGGAGAAGGCCTTTTGGGGTTGAGATAATTACGTGTTGCTTCTTAGATTCGACAATCCAATTCTTTCCATATCTTTGGGAAGTTCTTATTGACTATTTCTTTGAATAGGTCCTGTTTACTTCTCCCTCTCTTCTCCTTCTGTCATACCCATTATTCCTATATTGCTTTTTCTGATAGAGTCAAATAGTTCTCATGCAGTTCTTTCCTTCTTCTTTCCTCCCCCTCCTCCCTCCCTCCCTCCCTCCCTCCCTCCCTCCCTCCCTCCCTCCCTCCCTTCCTTCCTTTCTTTCTTTTAATACTCTTAAGTCTTTCTCTTCTTCCATCTGCATCATTTCTAGATTTCTATCTTCAAATCTCTAATTCTTTTCTCCATCTTGTCAGCTCTATTCGAGCTTGCTAGCTCATCCTTCATCTATTTTATTGGTTTCAATCTCTTTGATGAAGTACTCCTTTTGTTTGTTGGTATTACTTCTGAGTTCATTAAGCTGTCTACCTGAGTTTGCTTGTATCTTGTTGAGTTTTATCAGAACTGCAGTCTTGAATTCTCTGTAATTTAAATTGCACATTTCTATGTCTTTAAGTTTATTTTCTGGAGATTTTTTCATTTTCTTTCTGAATTGCCTTGTACATTGGTTATTCATTATCTTTAGTGGATTATTTCTCTGCCTGGGCATTTACAGGAATGAACTGTTTTTTGTTTTGTTTTGTTTTTTGTTTTGTTTTGTTTTTAGAGTGATACCTCTTTAGCAGGTTGGTAAAAAAGAGGTCGTTTTTTGTTTTCCAGTAGGTGATGCTGAAGTGCGTGTTTGTTTGTTTTTAATTATTTTTTATTTTTTCTTGTACTGCTCTGACTTCTTGGTTCTCTGTTAGACAGTGGAAAATGTCCTGAATTCCCTGGCAAGGTGAGCATCTCTCTAACCAGGTTGCCTCCAGTCTCAGGGCACCATCCCAGTTGGGGAGTGTGGTGGGCAATGGGGTTCCAGTCCTATGAAATTCCAGAATTGCCCTTGCAACCAGAGGCAGTGCTGGACTGTCTGATGTGAGCTAGGTGCCCCTGCTGGGATCAGCTGCGAAGGGTGAAGGGTGAGGGCGAGGTGGACTGGGAATGGTCACTGGTGTGTTTGGGCTTTGTTCTCCTCCCAGTAATGGCAAATGCCAGAACTCAGTTCCCTAGCCTCTGTGTCTCCACCCCATCACTGGGATTAGCCACAGCATGCATCTGTCGCTCAGAAACTGCCTTTCTAGTTCTCAGGGCTACAGATAGTGTTCTCTGTAATCTGGCACTTGCTACTACAGCTTCTTCTGGAGCCATCTGCTAGCTCAGGGAAGGTGAGATGAGGTGAGCTCTGGGAGAGTAGGGGGAGGCAGTCATGCTCCGCAACTTGGTTTTCTGCCTGCAATCACGGCTGTCGCACCTCTATATTCCATCTCTGCCTTGGTCACTGGGTCCATCCAAAGTATATGCTGATCACTCAGTCAGGAATACTTAGGACTCCAGAGAGTGCACTCTGCAATCTAATTGTTCTCCTCTCCGAAGACCCACAGTGAGCTCTGGGCTGCATCCATGGCATGCATCTCAGCGTTTCTCCTCATTCACTCTGATTTGCCCACCTTCAAATGTTTCAATGCGTGGATCTCTTAGACATGTTTGTGTGTTGAGTAGGGAATCCTTTGTTGAATTATAGTTTTTCAACTTGTTGTAACTTCAAGGGGAGAGATCAGGGGACCTTTCATGCCACCATGATTCTACAATTCAGTTTGTAGCATATTCACAGTATTATGCAACCATAATCACTATCTTTTTTTTTTTAATATATTTTTTTCTCCTCCTAAGAAATAATAACTATGAGATCACTGGTTTTGATGTAGTTTATCTGAGTTTTTAAAATTCTAAAAAAAAATTTCAATTATAGTTGACATTCAATATTGTGTCAATTTCAGGTGTACAACACAGAACCACTATCTGATTTTAGGACATTTTCATTACCTCAAAGAGAAAACATGCACCCATTAATATCATTCCCCATTTTCTTCTCCCCCTTGTAACAACTAATCTACTTTGTATGTCTTCAGATTTGTCTATACTGGATACTTCATATAAATGAAGTCATACATTTGTGGTCTTTGTGATGGCTTTTTTATTTGGCATGATGTTTACAAAGTTCATCCATGTTGCAGCAATAACCAGAGCTTTATTTCTATATATGGCCAAATAATATTCCATTTTAAGGATTTCCACATATTCGTTATCTGTTAATCTGTTGATGGACATTTGTTCTGTTTCCACTTTTTGGACTATTTTTAATAATGCTATTATGAACATTTTATGGACAAGTTTTGTGTGGACATTTTTTAAAAATTCTCTTGGGTATATATCTAGGAGTAGAATTGCTGAGTTATACAATAATTATATGTTTAATATTTTGAGGAACTGCTGAAATGTTTTCTGAAGAGATTGCTTCTTTGACCATCCCATAAGCACTGTAGGAAGTGCCAATTTCTTCACATCCTTGCCAAAAGTTATTAATGTCCCTCTTTTTCATTTTAGTTATCTTAATGGGTATAAAGTGATATTTCATTATGATTTGATTTTCATTTTCCTAATGATTAATGATACTGAGTATGTTTTCATGTATTTATTGGCCACTCTTTAGAGAACTGTCTATTTAAATCCTGTGCCAAGTTTTTAATTGTGTTATTTGTCTTATTGTTGACTTGCAAGAATTCTTTATGTGTTCTGGGTACAAGTTCCATATTAGATATGCAATCTGTTTATATGTTTTCCCATTCTGTGGGTTGATTTTTTATTTCCTTGATAATGTCTTATGAAGCACAAAAGGTTTAATTTTAATGAAATCTAATTTTCTTTTGTTTTTTGTCACTTGCGCTTTTGGTATCACATCTAAGAAGAATATATTGCAAACCCAACATCATAAAAGTTTATTCTTAAGTTTTCTTCTAAGGATGTTAGAGTTCTAGTTCTTACATTTAGGTCTATGATATAGTTTGAGTTAATTTTTGTATGTTGCGTGATTTGGCAGTATAGTGTTATTTTTTTGCTTGTGGATATCCAGTTACTCTGTGCCAATTGCTTAAAACACTATTCTTTCCTCATTGAATTTGGCACATTTGTTGGTTTGTAGTTTTTGTTTAGTGACTTGACTAAGTTTTAAAGTCTGTATTTTTTGTTGTGTGCAGGCACTAAAATGTTTGCTTGGTGAACTTAATGGACAGTTAATGACAGGACAGAGATTACCTTACATGTCTGGAATTAATAAATCTCCCATCCTTTGCCAAGTGGTTCTCTGTGTGTTTGAAGGCCTGCTTCAATGCTCTAACAGGCAGTCCACAACTCTGCCTTAGTCTTCTTTTCCTGCTTGTGGAGAGTCTCAAGGTCAGCTACACGTGAGTGATTAGGGTATTCTCAGCTTTTACTTGAGATGTGCACAGCTCTGCACATGTCATTGGCATTCTAGATTCTCAGGAATATATTAAGGCTTTACAGAGCCCTTTATGAAAATATGATTCCCCAAATTTTCTTTTAAGATTTTTTTTGTTAGCCTCTTATTAGCACTAACTAGTATTTCACATTAGGCAGCTTTGATATTAAATAATCGCCACTGATCATTTTCAACAAATGCTCTAGGAAAATGGCTGCTCATACAGAGCAAACTCTGAGTGACATTAAATAAAGGCAAACCCTGAGAATGAAGCTTTTCAAGGAGCATCCAAACTTTGATACTTCTCTGGGAATAAGGTTTTTAGGTATCTCTAAACCCATCTGTCCCTTCCAGTGGTTACTAGGTGGCTAATTTTTACAGACACCATAGTTGTGATGCTCTTGGTTTTTAAGAGTGCTATGCACCTGGGAGAGAGGAATGGAAATAGGAAAATTAAAATGACACAAAGCTCACTGTTCCTACCAAGATTCAGCCATTTTTTTTGATAAATGCTCCTTAGATTTTGCAAACCTTTGGTCAAATTTCCAAGATTCTGGAAAAAAATTTATTTTGATAATTTCTTCAAGTGTTCTCATTGCTTCTATGGAGGAGCAGATTTTCAGACATCCTTTTTCCATCATTCCAAATGTGTTTCTCTTAATTTACTTTTAATATAAATTAGTCTGTTTTAAATTCAAATTTATTTAAGCTATATTTAAAATGTGATATTTAGAATAGGCTATAACTTGCATAATTTACAATTGCTTAAGCTTAGGAAAATTATGAAAAGTTGCAGATAAAAACAAAAATTTCAAAGGTGGTACATTGTTTTTTGCAATTTTGGATGGGTAAATCATTAAAACATATTTGAAGACTATCTTAATACAAAATGAGTTTGAAGAATTCATTTAAAAAGGAATCAGAAGAACTTCAGTAGTCATTATCTAGATTGAGACAGCAAAACACAGAGTTCTTTTAACTTCTCTGGTTAAGACTATGGTAGTGTCTTGAAGGATATATACATAAGACAAGATAGGAAAAAATGTGTAGAAAGCAAAGAAGAGAGTGAGGAGGGAAGCATCGTGGTTGGAGATTAAAACCTGTGGAAAGAAGCAAGCAGGAAATTCCTCACGGCAGATGGTCAAATATCTTTCAAGAAAAGGGATTTCTAAAAATCAAATTTAAATTGGTTGTATATGAATACCCAAGCTCTTAATTAGGTCATTACCAAAAAAACACCAGTTATGTAAAACAAACAAAATAAAAATAAAAATGGAAAAGTGAGATCCAGTACATACAAACTTCTAATATTCTCCAGACGGTATTTTCAATGCTATATCCCTGGTGGGGCCTTTCTTTCAGTCTTACCATGCAACCAAATCATCAAATCAGATTGACAGCTTGTACCTTCTCTTGGAAAGACGTGATGTTGCTACCATGTATTTTGGAAGCCTAACACTAGAGCCTTCTGATTCATCGAGAATTTCAAAAAATGCCATCTTGAAACCTAAGAAAAATGATGATGAATTTGAGGAACTTCAGTATTAATTTAGCATTGAGTTCCATGAGGTAGATGCTACTTATTCAAAAAACTTTGGCACAGAGTAGAAACTTCTCAACAAAACAACACACACAGATGAAAGAAATGCTTTGATAGACTAGCTGAGACACATTCTGTTCCATTTTCATCTATGACTGCATGTCCAAGGTCATAAAAACAAAGACTTCACAATTTAGCTAATGTTGCAAGATTGAAATTAGTTGCCTTAGTGCTCCACATTGAATCCCAGCTGGTGGGCTGAGTCCAGTAAGCACTGTGCTTCGCACTGCCAAGTTTTAGCATGTCCTGCACTATGGTCCCAGAGTACCAGCAGAGCCCCAGAGAATCAGAAAACACTTTGGGAATAGTAATTGAGAACCCTTAATGATTCCTCTTCAAAGTTCTTGGTCATGGAAAGTTCATTTTCTGGTCTTTACTGTTAAAAAGAATAATGGGTAATGCACCTATACCTGTATTTGATGGAATAATATTTTTCTCCCTTCTCTTTAGGTATAAAGCAACTAAGTTTTAATGCAGGTACTTTTCTATAGCTATGGTATTTCTTAAATTCATTTTATCATAACGTGTCAGATAAGTTTGACTTCTCAATGAGCGATTTACAACACAGAAGTACTTCACTATACCTGAGAGTGAAATGGAATTGACTAGCCACACACTACTAGCTTTACACTTGGAATTTTTGTTGAAAATAAAAGATTATAAAATATCTTGCTTCAGAGCCTATGGTAAACAAGTTCAGCCATAATTATTTTATGCATCGTCTCACTTGAGGCT
Organism: Rhinolophus sinicus; assembly: GCF_036562045.2. Classification (NCBI taxonomy): domain Eukaryota; kingdom Metazoa; phylum Chordata; class Mammalia; order Chiroptera; family Rhinolophidae; genus Rhinolophus; species Rhinolophus sinicus. The sequence continues at coordinate 77,097,564 of NC_133760.1, forward strand.
CTGAAATATACACTATGTTCCTCCATGCAAAGTATACTAGGACACAACCTCACTGACTCACTTGCTCATGTAAGTTAATATTTTACTCATCTTGTTGCTTTAGTCTAAATGCCATTCCCCTAAATTTTAAATGTCATCCCTTAAATGTGGTCTCTAGTGCTTATTCTTCCACCATCTCTTTCCTCATTCTTCTTGTATTATTTCTCAAAATGTTGCTTGTACCTCTGAATTAATTTCCTTCAACATAGTATTTGTTATAGTCTGTTGGAGGTAATCTCCCCTCACTGATACAAAGCCCCTTGAAAGCAGGATTGTTTCTCATTTATTTAAATTTCTCAGAAATCACCTCCTCAATGTTTGGTGATTTTCGTAGAAAAAAGACCCCCAAATCTAGACCTCCATAGAAAACTAGTGGACAAAAATATCCAATTACTCTGCAGTTTTGTATTGTGTACTAGGATTTTATGGCAGAAACTCCTAAGAAAATAATGGACAGATGAACACTGGCCTGAGGCTTATGTAGTACTGGACTTACATTTCAGGCAGAGGCCCTAACTGTGTGTAAATTTGCTGCAGTCTCTGAGTAGCAAAGACTAACACTGTGCACAAGGTTTTGACTAGCTGGACTAAATTGACAGGTTACTTTAATTGAACAAATTGGTATACCGTTTTGAGTGTCTAGAAAACCAATAACAAAAGGAATTAACTGAACATTTCAACTTTTCACTGTTTATTTAGACATAGCCAAAAGGAAATCTCTCCAAAAATATCTCAAAGAAATTTTTCTTCAACTGTGTAAGATCATGAGAAAATAAAACCCCTCTGCTCTCAAATGACACTGTAAAATTATAGGAGTGTAGTGTGGGGAAATCAGTTTGGCCATAGACTATCAAAACAACAGAAATATGAGCCAGGTATCAATTTATTATACTTGCTGAAACAAACTGACTGTGATTGAAACTGTCAGCTAGTTTCTTTGACACTGAAAATAAAATACCAAACATACTAATGTGGAAAACTTTAAAAACATAAAGCATGATCCTCCCTTTTATAATAGTATCTTACTATGAATTGAACTGATTAATAAATGAAGTTCAGATTGTCTCTTTTTGCATGAATTCAATCCTGAATCAAAAGTGTTTTCAAAGTTTTCACACACCTATTCTACTGGCACACACATTTTATTCTTTGTGGAAACCATTTTGCAGTCATTCTTAATTAATTGTATCAAGCTCCATAACACTGGATTTCTTTCTCTGTTCTCATGGAAGAGAGTGATTCATTTGACATGATCTGGATCTTGGATGAGGTGAGACATTTCTGTTTAGTTTGTGAGCACTAAAAAGTCTCATTTGTATGGCTAGGTTAGTATTAAAATCAAAGACATATAGTAAATAAACTGGAAGAGGTTCAGGTGCAATTTTTTTTTTTTTTTTTTAGTAGGCTTTAAGAGTTTATGCAAGATAGAATGCTGTGCCAGGATAGGGGTGTGTTACACAATGACTGGCATCAGAAAGGGCCTATCCCCTCAATTCTGTGTCTGCCTAAGTTGTGCGGAGGTGCTTTCAGCTGGAGTGTTCCACCCAGGATGGTCACCTGTGGTCTTCCAGGTCCTAAGTTGTCCTATGGCTAGAAATCCATTTCCTATTTCCTGTATGCTCCATCTTTCCACCCATTATGTCAGGGATTGGTTTGAAAGAATGAAGCAGAGACCTTACATATGCCTAAAGACCAGAAATTCTGTCAAGGGGAAAAAGAAATGGAAAAGAAAAAAAGACAATAAATCCCCAAATCCCTGCACATGCAAAAGCTTTCTTATTTTTTCCCCACTTCTAAAGAAGATGAGTCAAATAAGAGCTCATTCAAAACCACATGAGTAAAAATGAAGTTGTGTGTTTTTCACATCCTTGAGAACAGGCTAAAGGATGAAAATGAGGGCGAGTTCCCTATAGTCAAACATGCCCAGAAGTAGCAAACTCTGACTTAGCCATGAGCCAAATAAGCTGCTCCTGAATAACCGGGTCGTGGTTTAAATCCGTAGAGATGTCCTTTTTATGTATGTGAGGTGGACTTTTGATTCCAGCTCAGACAAAATTTGAAGTTATTTTGTGACTCTGGCACAGAAAACGAAAGAAACCCTTGTAATGGACAGCTCACATAGGCTTATTATGAGTGTGTGTTTAACTCCTCCATGTAAATTATATTTTGAATCATTACCACTTGAGAGTAACAAGGTTTCATCTACTTAAGCTCAAGATATCCATGTGGAAAAGCATTCGAAAGTGAACTCACCAAGCAAATATCACTTTAATACTTAAGTACTTAAATAGAAATATTATACCAGAAAATAGCACTTTCTGGTCTTCTTTCTCTTGATTCTATATCACTTTAAATTAACAGACATAGTAACAGACTTACATTGCATGTCAAAAGGTTTTTTTTTAATTCATACAAAAGGAAAAGAGCCAAAATTCAGCTCTTATGTCCTTTTGCATAAATAAATATCCATGAAACAGAGGGATATGATCTGCTCTTAGGTCAGCATATGGTGGAAAATCAGAGGCAGCAAAAATGAATGCTCAGTGAACACTGAAAGCAATAATAACACCAGGATTCTGAGGCCTATTCATCCCTTCCCTTTACCAGATTTGCCACATTGGATTGATGACCTTACATGATTTTTTTAGAAGTCTTCCTTTAAGATGGATCATTCTCCACAGATAATTCCATCCAAAGTGCTCACCTTTCCAAATGGATCCCAAGCATTTAAGCTTCCACTGTGCCCTGAAGTGTTTTCAGTCCTACTTTTGTCAGTGATAAATCTTTCTGGATATGTTCTAAAGGAAACCAGGGAACTTCAGAATTGACTGAAGTTTAAGATTAAACCCTCATGCTCTGTGATAAGGTTCTGAAAGGAGAATACCAATATACTAGGTCAATTTAGGAAGGACAATTAGAAAACGAACAAAAACAAAACAAAACAAAAACAAATCTTCGCCTGCGTGTTCATAGTGAACACTTGAGTGCCCAAACCAGACCACATTCTTTTTCAAGCCCAAACAAGTTCCAGTAATTAGACTATATCTTAAACTATAGAAAAAAAGAAAAAAAAAAGACTTGGTTATGGAAGGATAATGGCTCTGGAAGTTCATTATTCTGAAGAATTTTATCTCCAATAGTATTTGTCTATATTTGGCCATGTGAGCATTCAAACTTGACCACTTGCTAAAAAGAGTGAAGATTGTCTAATGTGGGGCAAAAGTAAATGTAGCAGTAATATTATTAACAAGGAGATTTTATTATGCAAAGTATATTTTGCAAAATACATGGTTAACTTCTAAGGCCAGAACTCATAAGTTCCAATCCAAACTGTGCATGGCAGTGTCTTTTGCATGAGTGTGTGATGCTCTTAATTTACTAGCTTGACCTCAGCAATGGGAAAAATAATGCTTATTCTGCCTGACAACAATATTGTAAAGCCTAACTGTAGAGGCAGTCATCACAGTTTTCGAAAGGATAAAATAACAGATCAACACTAATTTTGTCTCTTTAGTGACAGGGATTCTACTTCTGATAAAAAACAAAATAGCTCTCACATTTCAGAAGCTAATCCCTTAATAATTCATTGATAAAACAAATATGTATATACACTGACATATATATTAAAAGTATTGTAATAGTGGAATACATTCTTAAAGAGTCTTCCCCCTTCTTTATTGCTTTGTCAGATAAAAGGAGTATCCTTTTCAGTATGTCACTATTAGTTCTAGAAGTGACAGCACTGTTCTTATTCACTATAGTATGATCTTGTGTTTACAGTGCTAGTCTTAACCACTGCCCAATACGAGAATGCCACTCTCTGTTTAGGAACATACTTTCTATTCAAGTATACATAAGATCAAACAAAACAAAAACCAACAAAAGATCAAAGTAATTATGACTCAAGGTGAAGTTCTATGGCAGAATCATTTTTTTTGTAACTTTAAAAGTACAATTATTCTTTTGGTTAAAATTATGCAGCCCTTAAATAACTCTGAGTAAATGAATTATGTGCCATTAAGAGATTACTTGAAAGTTTTCATTAGCTGTAAAATAAAATAGCTTTAAGCTTTACAATGTTCTACTCAGTTGGAGACTCTCATGTCTTTGTGATATTCTGGTGACAATTTCTATTCTAAGTGTCAAAAACAACTCTGCTATCTGGAACACTTCGCATAGTATTCTCTCCTTTTAATATTCTAATTGTGAGGTGTGAAGTGAAATGGTTGCACAGTGTAATGGTGGTAAAGAAGTGGAGTGTCAATGAGACAGGGAAGGTGACAGACTCGGAATAGGTCCCCGAGGTGCTCTCCAAGTGCACCGGATAAAGATTCTCCTGGGAAAATGTTCTCATTAGTTCTCAGACACAGTTCAGTAATTCAATAGCACCAGGTTACCATTAGTCACAAGACCAAAATAAGTTACTTTCCATGCTTTAGTTCATTTATTTGTATGTGTCATTTTCAGATTGAAAATTATGAGCTCTACTCTCATGCAAAACTAGTCAGTAAGTTGTTTACATACTGAAGTATGATACTTGACAAGCAGATTCTGTAGGTTTTTTTTTCAATTGCTGATGTATGAAGCAAATTCAAAGAGAAATAGACACTTGAAATGATTCTAATGATACTTCTCTAAAAAACTGTCAATTCCTTTATGTCAGAATTAACACACACACACACACACACATGCACACAGTTTCATAAGAAAAAATCAAACATAGTTGTTAAAGAAAGATCACATTCTCAAAATGCTCTCTCACCCTTGTTTATGCTACTTGTAAAGTAAACTTTTGTCACTGCTTATAGGGAGTGTACTTTTAAAATCATTTACCCTCTAGTGATTGTATTTCCTGTTTCAGTAATTATAAAGTTCTTCTTTCTACAAATCAGAAAATACTGAGTGGTGTATTACACATGTAAATATAAGATACTCACATTTCATACTACTTTAAGAGGGAGAAACGCTTAAAGACCCTGGTTGTTAGTAAATTTTCTGTGTAACTACTGAGTAAAGATTTTAAAATATATGGATTAAAATTGTACGTGTTGTATTTTTCACTGTTATAAATGATATGTAGCTTTTTCTGGGCTATGAAAGGTACTGTACTCCCACTCCACTATTGAGGCATAATGGGTTGGGGGTTGTCTACCTTATTACCCACTTGGTCTGAATGAAAGGAGTGTTGTTTATTTAAATTCTCCTGGCCCCATTAGGGAGGCAAAAAATGAAATCTGTGAACATGAAAATTAGATGCTACACTAACAGATTGTTGTAGATTTTTGTATTTCACAGGACCTTTCCCAGTATTTCACTTGAAGATTTTGCAATGATGGTCATTCTTATATGTTTAAAAGGTAGCTAACACATGGCATCGTGCAAAAAAATACTCAATTAACTTTGTAAAATATATTTTAGTGGAAATATACTTTAAATGCATCCATTTAAACATCATAACAAAATGAAAGAGGAAATTAATCTTTTGTCATGCAAACTGTATATTTCTTATAAAAATGCAATGTGATAAGTAAACTGCAAGAGGAAGTTATCTGTTAGAAATAATGATGAGACGTAGAAAAGAATAGACTTTTCCAAATGAATTGGTTAAACACACTTCCTACTAGAAACACACTCCTAGTAAAACAGTAATGATAGGATTCCCAACAAACCACCGAATGCTTCTGTATATGTCCCGCCCATAGAGTTATTGTTGCGTTATGAATTGTAAATATTTATAAGTGATTCATATTAAAGAAGTTGTCAGCTGCAGCTACAGTCCTTCCCCTTCTGCCTCCCAACTATCTAGGGGGCTGACTCAATCGCTTCTTGTCAGGCTACCTTCCTTCTCCAGAACACTCAATTCCCGAGACACAACAAACATAAATGAATGGAAAGTGCTAATGACGCCTGATTGCCAAGAGGTATTAAGTTTTTAAAGATCCTTTGCTCATGAAATTTTAAATGAACAAAATCATGAAATTCATTTCCCAAGGCAGTAATCTTTATATTCTTAATAGATGTCCACTGAAAAGAAATACATATTATTGTCTTCTGGTTTGCTTACTTTCCTATGGTAGGAATCTTATCAGCCTTTAAAGTCTCAAGTATATGTAGTTTATTCCATGTTTACTTATAAGATGTATGCTAATAAGAGCTAGACTAATGAAAAGAGCCTATATTTTCATTAAAGGGAAATGGCTTGAAATGATCAGATTTGGCAACTAATTGGTATTATTTAGAACTTTACAGGTATATTTTAAATCTTTATGATCACGTTGATGTCATTTTCAAACATTAAGTGAAAATCTTTATGTTCAGCAAATAATACAGAACAGTTCCCAGATCTTATAATTTCAGTCCATTTCCCCTTTAAAGTGCCTTAAAAATACCTCTGTGATGACAAAAGCCCTCATTTCTAATTACTTTGATACAATCTAAACTTGCAATTTCTTTTTTACATTTCACTGTTTTCGACTTGGGTTGGCTATGCCATGGTTCTGCTGACATTGTGTTTTGTGGTATGGTTCACATCTGAGAAAAATATTTTCTAAGCAAGAGAAGTGAATAGTCCCAGAAATCACAGCTTATGGGTTTAAATATTTAGAACAAGTGAAAAAAGTTTCATGTGTTTCATTTAATCATTATTTTAGAAAAATAAAGCTCTTAAAGATTATGTTGTGAAAAATTACTTATATCTATATGTAATTTAGTATACACAAAAATTAATAATGGAAACTTAGCAAAATAGCTGAGGAGTACTTCCTGATCAAATAATTGCATCTTCTTCATTGAAAGGGGGGTCCCTATAAGTAAGAAATCAGTGGTTTTCCCAGATTCTGGTATAAATAAGCTAACGGCAATGTGTTACCCTTTCTGTAAGTTTGTCTCTTCTTCAAATTTCTATATGAAATACCTCTTAAGAATCTTCTAGCAAATTCCTGTGATGTCTTTTATCATCCCGGTAGCACTGTGACTCACATATGCTCTCACTGACACTCACAAGCAAGCAGACTCTGTACACACATACACACACGTAAAGTCAGGGCTCGCTTCGCAGATGTGCTCTTGTGTGGGAACCACATCACTTTTTCTGATACACCGAAGGCACGACTTTAAAGTAGTTTTAAATTTCAAATCAGCTTAGTCCATATTTAATTTGGACATGTTGGTTTAACACCAAGCCACACCAGACCTTTTAAAGTTCAGTGGCTGTGATATAAAATTCTTCACTGTGTTGCACCAATAAATTGAGAAGTACAGTATAATTCTCCACTAGCCTTGGAACCATTGTGAAATGAAATAAAGACCTTGCTATTGATCCTCACTCAGGTGCACACTCCTTCACAGTTATATTCAAAGTGTGTCTTCACAAAATTTAATAAAAACCCACATAGATGGTGCACAGTTTATGGAAGTGAGTGGCAAAGAAAAAAATCAACTCCACCATTTTTTCCCCTGTTGGTCACTATACACGGCAATAGATTAAAAAAACGCTAAACTTTTTTTCTCTGAGGACCACCTTTATAACTGAGTTATTTAGCTTTTTTTTTTTTTTTTTAAACTAAGCAGCCAACAGAAAGAGGCACTTGACACCTCCAGCAAGTATCTCAGTTCTTTTCATATTGTCAATAGCTCCACTGATAGCACTGTTCTTTTGACAGCTGAAAGCAGATGTGGGGGTTAAGTATGGGAGCAATTCAAATGTCCATAGTAAACTGCAGGGGGGCAGAGAGAGCTCAGAGAGCAGCAGCTTTAAAGTAATTGACTAATACAGTAAGGATATTAAAGTCATTTAGTGCCAAAAGGGAACACACTGATCCCTGACCCTCAGCCACTTTGGAGTAATCTAGTATTCAATCCAGCGTGTAATGACTGCCAGGCCTGTCAATCCTCCAGGCTCTCCAGTCAAATGCCTGTGGCTACTATTGGCTTATTTTAAAAGGACAGAAATGCCAGGAAATGCCTCTCAATCAGCCCAGATGTGATAATGTTATTGCTCCAACGGATTCTGTACTGTCCCTGCATAGTTTAATCTGTTGAGACCCATGTCAAAAATTGCCCTTGTTCCCCAGAGGTATTTACTCAACCTTTTAGTAATACAAATGGATTTGAAAGGAAAGGGGGTAACCTACTTTGATGAATTGTTTCCAGCATATATATATATATATATATATATATATATATATATATACATATATATAATATATACACATATATATGTATATATATACATATATATGTATATATATATATATATCTATATATCTATATATATCATCACATGTATGTATATATATATATATATGGTTATATATATATATATATATATATATATATATATATATGAGATATATAAGGTCAGCTGTGGCTTAAAGGCTAGCCATGCAAGGTGTAAATTAGAAGTATACTAGTTATCTGATTTGTAAACCCTTGTTCTTTTTTTTATCCCAATGGGCAAAATATTTTACAATAAAAAGTATTGACATAGAAATTTATTTACATGGTGGCTAATCCATAGTCAGTGAATGTGCCGAAAGGAGTTTTAACAGGGGGAGATGTAGAAAAATAGATTTACTTGTTTCTGCTACTTTGAGCACATAGGAGTTGGCTAATTCCTGGGAAGTTTGCATTTTAAATGAGGCATTTTGTATTGGAAAATGTAATTATTGCTACAGGCTGAAATGGGGGAAAAAACATAAGAGACAGTGCAGGAAATTGCCATTTTTTTGTTATTTCGATTTTGCTAGTTAAGGCACTAAAAATTGACCCATATAGAGATTTTACAGTTGAAAAATCAAAATAGAATATAATTATTCAAATCTTATTTTATTACTTTAAAAAGAGTCGTTGTATTTCTTAGTCATTCTCCCATTCACTTCTCCAGACCTACTACATAGAATCTTTAGAAAGAGAAAGCTCCAGTGATGATAATACATTATTAGTTTTAGAGAAGAATAAGGTTACATGGGGGAGGCATGTAGGAATCCATGCAATCAAGTTGCTATACAAAACAAAAAACACAAGTAAACTTCTTTTTGCTTGCAAGTTTGAAATGACTTTCATGTCAAAAACAAATGACTTTCGCCCTCCATCAACCTGTCCTCTATAGCTATGTGTGGCTATATTCTAAAAACCACTCTGCACATGTTACCTACTCGTCCCTCTTGAGATGTTCTGAATTTGTATACAATTTTTTTCAGAATATAGGAGATAGAGAAAAATCTTACTGTTTTGTTCAGTGAATTCCCAGGTCTCAGGGACAGAAAAATGCAGGATGAATACCATCAGGATATTTCAGGCAATTTTTCATTATTATCCATGACAAGCTGTTTCACCACAGGTTACTGTTTTCATGGAAAGTTCACGTAGACTAGGATGGTATGCTAATAACACATAATGGTATGATTATTACCTATCATATATAGATAGATATAGATAAATAGAGATAGAGGTACACATATATACATACATACATATATATGACCTTTCTCATCTAGATCATTGATACTCTTTATTATGGTGTACCATTCTGAAGTAAGAGAAATGGTTGGACAGCTTTAGAGTTCTTTCTCTAGTTGTCTAATTATCTGTTTAAAGTTTTCAAAACTTTCTTAGGATGTAAAATAGAAGCAAAAACCAAATAAATCAAAGAAGCATAGGTCTTCAATGGACCTTGGCATTAATTTGTCTACTTCTTGTATATCTAGGCGTCAAATAGCTAAGCTATTTCAATAAGGGTATTTTTTATACAAATTCCAAAATTCAACACATGTGTATATGCAAAAAGCAGTAGGACTTTAAATTAATAACTTCATTCTATAAGCAAAACAAAAATGTCGCTCTTTATAGCTGCATGTATTACAAGCTTCTTCAATGTGTTGAAACACATCATCTTACGGAATCAGTGAGTCACTTTTCCCTTTTTATGTAATGACCTCATGTTCCTAACAACAGTTGTTAAAAACATGTTTAATTTGCTCTAGAATGAATGTGAGTAAAGCATCATTCAGTTTGGGTTGAGTAGATTCTCCTTTAGCTTCAACAGAGTTAAGGACACATATCTTCATTTTTCACAGTCAATGTGTGGTTGAAAAACTTTACTCCTTCAGCAAGTATGGAATTTCAGCTCTGCACATGGCATTATGCCAAGCTCTGTAAAGGGTGTAAAGAAGAATAAGATGTGATCCCTAATTTCAAAAACTTACAGACCAATATGGGAGATGAGACACTAGACAGATAACTATAGCACACAATCAAAAAGGGAGAGAAGGTATCTAAGTTTATTTAGCACCTACAGCTAGCCAGTCAGTCTATATAACTCCGATTAATGGACATAGGATTGTGAGATACTCATTTTCATTTGGTAAACTGTCCTTCCTGAGGCTCAGAAAACTCACCTTGTTAAAAAGCCAGTAGTGCACTTGAAAGAAGTTCTTTCTGGCTCAGATGCCCATCCTCTCCCAACAACACTGTATCTTTTCCATTACTGGAGCAATGATGCCATAATTCATCCATGTGAGGAAAGCCACCCTTACCCGCTTCCAAATTGAAATCACATTTTTCATTGTAAGTAAAGATAAGACTCAAGGTGAACCATGTGATGTGGTACAAGCAAAGTGATGTTTATGTGAGCTCCTCTCTTATTGAATTGGTCTCTAAGGCGATGGGATAAAAGACTATGTCTTGTTTAATATTGTGATCAGAATATACTAGGAACTTAATAAACATTGGATTGGTTAAATGGGTCTTTATTCTCCTTAGGCCTGAAATTTCTTCAGGGCTAATTTCTTCAGGGGTTAACACTCAGAACAATTCTCAGAGAATGAAAGTATTCCCATCAAGATACAAAGTTGTAAAAAACCAGTGAGCTTATTAGCCATCAAAATGTTTAGTCTATTTATATTTACCAAGGTTTCTTCTGTATTTTTAATTAAAATATGATGATAAAAAAGCAGAAAACTGTGTGTATGAAAAAGTAAATATTATTTTCTTGAATTTTATAATTGCATTTTTAATGGCAGAATTGTACCAAAAGGTTAAAATAAGTGCATGATTAGTCTACTAACCAGTTATATGTGTATTTACATTTCTATTTCTAATCTACTGGCTTAGAAGCGAATCTTCTTATTAAGGGCCATTATGACAACCTGTAAAGTTTCTTTTTAGTATTAAAAAATTATGAACAGTATCACTTTATTTTCTCTTTTCTTTAACCTACCCTTTCTTGTTTTTTTAAAAAAAAATTATTAAAAGTATAACATACATTCAGATCATTTGCACAAAACATAAAAATTAAACTCAAAGAATGATCACAAGTGAGCAAGCATATAAGTAACTACCAGGCAGGTCAAGAAATACGAATTGGCAGTGATCCAAAAGCATTCTTGGGACCACTGCCAGTTACCATTCCCATCTTTCCCCTTTCTCTCTCCCAAAGGTAACCACTATTCTGACTTCTAACATTAAATCAAATTGTGTTTGGTCCCTATACTTTGTATACATTAAATCAGTTTTGTATCTGGCTTCTTTCACTTAACATTATCTTTGACATAGTCTTCATTTTAGTTGTGTATATCAGTAGCTGAGTCATTTTCATTGTACAGTGTTCACTTTACGAATACCACTTGATTAGTTTATCCGTTCTATGGCAGATAAACATTTAGGTTTCCATTTTGGGGAGATTAGAAATAATGCTGTTCTAAACACCGTGTACATATGCAAATTTTTGGTTGTGTATATATGTAGGAGTTGAATTGCTGATCATAAATTATGCATATATTCTAATTGAGAAAATGGTGCCAGTTTTCCAAATTGATTGTACAAATTTATTAAAAGTATAACAGAACTTCTGCTGTTTTATAACTTATTAGTAGTTGGTATTGTTAAATGTTTTATTGATGTTAGGCATTTTTAATGCATATAACAGTATCTCATTGCTTTAATTTGTATTTCCATGATTACTAATGAAGATGAACACATTTTTGTGTTTATTGGATAATATTGGTAGATTTTGTAAATTGCCTTTAAAAATTGCACTGATATCATCAACAGTATAGAATACATGTTTACTCACATCCTATCAGCTTTTTATTTTTTAATTAAAGTTTATTAGACTGACAATGGTTAGTAAAGTTACATGGGTTTCAGGTGTACAATTCTGTAATACATCTATATGTTACATCGTGTGTTCACCACCCAGAGTCAGAACTATCCACTTCAAGTAAAAAAAAAAATAAAAAAAAATCAACTTATTGCTCTAGTGCATTTCTTTTATTATCACTGACTTTGAGCATAGTTTGATGTTTGTTTTTTACCATTTTTATCATTTTTTGGTGACATATAGTCCTGTACTCTGATCATTATCTTTCTATTGAGTTGATTGTTTTATTGATTTCTAAAAAAATTGTTACACATTTACTAAAATTTTTGTCTATTTGGCAAGTATTTCCTGTAGCTTGCCCTTTGATGTGGTTGATACTTTTTTAGCAATACAAAAGTTTTTCATTTTTATATTGCCAAATCTATCAGTCCTTTTTTATTTATGGCTTCAGGGTTTTGACTATATTTATGATGTTTTCCTCTACTCAAATCACCAATTATTTTTTAATTAGCTGATGATCTTCTCTAGATTTCTTATGGTTTCAATTTTTACAATTAAGTCTTTGATCTACTGTGGATTTTTTTGGACTAAAAAATGCTGAAATAATTTATTGCTCCATTCCCCTCCTCACCCCCCCCCCCCAAATTGCTAACTAGTTGTTCAAATACCATTTCTCAATGAATACATCTAGTGCCTACGACTTTGAATTGTCGCCTTTGTCATTCACTAAATTCCAATGAGCGCTTGTACTTATTTCTGGACTTTCCACTTGGTTGTCTTTCTGTCTATACCAATGCTAATTATGAGCTCTTGTAATTAAATTTGTTTTCAGTGTGGATTAATAATAGTTATTTTGTGCTTTTAAAATACTCCTAGATATTTTTTTTTTTTTTACATTAACTTTTCTGGATGAACTTTAGTATTATTTTGTTGACTCCTCATAAAAATTCGTGTAATTTTAAATTTATATTATACATTAATTTGGGGGAAAATTGGCATCTTTGCAATATTGAGTGTTCCCAGACAAGAATAGAATGTCTTTTCATTTATTCAAATTTTCTTTTCATCTTCTTTTTCTGTTTACTTTAAAAAAATTTTTCCAACTCTGGCAAGAGAGCTTAAGATGGCCAATTTGATATATTAACCATCATGTTTCTATTGAAAAGTTTTAGATAAGCCCAATTTAATATTTAGCTCATTACTGAATGTCATACACTTACAAATGTTATGGCTTAAAAATGCCCTTACGTTAATACATATAGTTGTATAAATATGTGGCCCTATATGTACTAAATGGAAATGCACTCTTTCTCTTACAGCTAATGCCCCTGAGCCACAACAAGTAACCCTTTATGCATAGCACACACACACACAGGTACATATGATGCGTGTGTGCATAGCTAGTGATCTTTATATGGGTGGAGGGAGAGATACAAAGTAAAAATTATACATGCATTCTAATGTATATGCGGCTATGTTTAAGCTACAATGCCAACAGTGACATAAGGACAATTAAGTACCTTAAGTAAGAATTAAAAGTAATATTTTTTCTACGTTTACAAGTTTGTAATAAATTAACTATAGAGTTTGGGACTATATTTCCTCTAAGAACAAAGCTCCTGGCATGATCAAGTTATTTGTTTGTTGAAGTAATCCAATGTCTGAAGGCCTCATACCCGACCAATATAATATGGCAGTCTCCTTTTCCACACAGTGGCATTGTCTGGTTGGATAGCAGCAAAATTGGGTGAAGTTGTATGTAATATCATCAATCTATCAAATAAAAAGAAAGTATGTGTTGAATGCTTATTATGTGTCTACTTAAAATATACTTATGAAACAGAAAATGACTGAACTGGATATTAACGGTCTATAAAAGGTAATCAGAGAAATGAAAATTGCTGGGGGGCTGGAAAGGAAGAAGATTTCATAAATTAAGTGGGATTCATAGAAAGTCTTTTAAATTCCTTAAGAAATAAATGCTACCTGAAAATGGGGGAAGCAGGACATTCTAAAGAAAGAAAAAACTGAACAGATATTAAGAAGTAGTAATCAAAACATTTGAGAGGTTGAACACGAAGGCACTTGAAAACCCTCCCTCTCTCCCCTTCATCTGCAGCTCTCCAGTACTACAACTTTAAACAAATAATAGACCTAAATTTTATACAATTGTCTACCTGCTCTTTGAGTTCAAAATATGCCTCGTGCTCAAAGATCATGCATCGCTATGATGCTTACAAGTAGCTGCGTAACTTCCGCTCTTCTGAATAATTCCATCTATTCTCTTTTCACTCAGAAATCTCAGAGCTCATATGACAGCTACCCAAGGGGTGTGGTTTTTGTTATTATTTTTTAGTGAGCTAGTACTAAAGCCTTAGAGCCTTTTGCTTCACAATTCAAACTAGATAATTTTATCTTATATGATAAAGCTATGATTTCCTCTCTAATATTCCTTCAGGTGCATTCTAACCTAATAGAACCATTTTGTAAACATATAAAATAACAGTGCAATCTTCTTCAAGTTGGATTTGGAACAAATTTATATCTATAGCTATACGATACGTAAATACAGACACAAATGTACACACATGCACACTTTTTATTATCTCCGAATAAAAATGCAAATGAATTTATTAGCCTAAGAGTGGCACCAAATGGAAATTTATGCACATTTAAAAAACAGAACCCTTGAAAATAAAGCAGTTGCAACCTATTAATTTTCCTCTTTGACAGTTTTTTAAATTCCCCTAAAAAAATGAAACAGCATGAATACTGTCAATATATCACAACAGCCACATTAGGTTTTGTGATATACATCATAATATAAAGAGCACTATTAGAGCACAGCCTGGGAACCATTAAATCATTCTAAATCACTGTTACATTCCATTAGTGTCAACGGTGAAACCACATAATAGGCTTTATTACAAACTTCACCTTGGTAGGCCATTGTCTCTAATAACCACTTCTCTATGATGTGGTATCATACCCAGAAATCCAGGGAGATAATAAAGGCTCCCTTATTTCTTTTTTATTGGATGGGTAAAGTTAAATTTAGCTGTAAGTAAAAAAAAAAAAAAAAAAAAAAAAAAAAGAAAGAAAGAAAGAATAAAAAGAAAGAAATCCTGACGCTTTGTTCACCAACTGCGAGTTGCTGCTATTTGGACAAAAAAAAAAAAAGAAAAAGAAAAATTTAGGCAGACTTGGGAACAGTTTGAAATAAATTTAAAACCTGGCAATGTTGAGGCCAGTGTAGGCTGGGCAGTGCCAGCAATTACAATGTCATTTTTGAAATGTGGTGTAGTACATTTGTGCGCCTCTTTACACTTTTGTTCAGGAGCAGAGTATTGATTATAGAAACACTGGAAGTTTCCAACCTGCCCTTTCCCTCATTCTCCTCTGGTTTGAGCTGTACCCTTTTAAAAAGTCATTTGGGCACTTTGTTGAGGTGAAGCTGGTGAGGACTGCAGCACAAACTGAGATCAATTTTCAGCTGTTTCAGGGAGAATTGTCTGCAGTGCTCTGTGCCCCTCTTCTTTACAAATAGAACCATTTATTCCCCTCCCCCTACTCTGAATTTAGTCACAATCCCTTCACTCTATTTCTTAGATACACTAGGAAATATAGCGCTAACCACAAAGATATCTACTATACAATAGACACCTTTGTTATTGGCTGAGGACATTTTAGGATGGAATAAAAGAAGTGAAAATCAGATGTAATTGTACAGGTGAACAATAATCTCAGAAACGATTGACATAATTTGTAATTTAATAAACTACCATATCAGAGTCAAAATGCTTTATACTCTCTCTCTGTTAGTCTTGATTAGTCGTAAAATATTTAAACAATTATTGATTATAAATACATACATTTATTTCTGTAAAATAAAAATCTACCCATTGAGAGTCAGCTTTGAATAAGGTTAACTCAGGGAATTAAAATAGGTGATTACCCTAATTGACCACACTTTGCCTTTGGTCCATTCTTTAAGACCAGATTTTTTAAAAAAGATAATATTACCACATGCATCTCTATGATAAGATGATGTCTTAACTTAGAAAGAGAAAGGGACAAAGAGGAACAAATAAAAAATACATTATGGAAAGTGGAAATAAATCACCAGTAGCTGAATACTTCAGAAGGATAAACAAACAACAAATTAGTAGTGAGCAATCTGGGAGATGTACTCTTATAAGAGTTATCTAATATTATAAAAGGGGAAAAGAATAATAAATATGGGAATCATCAAGTAGATGAAGGATAGGAAATAAAGAAATCTGGTCTCATACCTGGTAAAATTTAATAATTCATGCTGTGAAACTATTTTCGACTTCTCCATTAATAGTGAGCCGTCTTACCCAAATCAGCTTTATCAGATTGACATGAATACATGTCTCTCCCTCCTACCACTTTTTCTCCCCTTCCCTTCCTTTTCCTTTTCTTCTTTCTCACTGTGTGTCTTATCTCTATCTTTCTACCCTCTTCCCTTCCTCTCCTTTTCCCCTCTGTCTCCCTCCCTTTTCCTTTTCTGTCCTCTCTCCCTCCTGTTAGCCTTCTTGCCCTCTCTTCTTCTTTATGTCCTTCCTTTTCAAAATTAATAGTCTTTTTCAATGATGGTTTATGCATAATGTTTGGAAATAACAATGTAAGAAGGTGTTAATATAGCACTCCATGAAAGGAAAATTAAAAATAAAAACCTGAAGTATTAGGCTTTTTATGAGGATTCGAACAGAAAAAGAAAAAAAGCATAAGCTTGATTTGCTGTCTCTGTTGCCTAAAAAAAGTCTTTTAGCTAACGCTGCACCTCTGACCTTGTTTTCTCCTTTCAGGGTATATTGTATTTCCCTTTTTTGTTACATGTCTGGTTTGCAATGCCATTGATGTTCATAGGGAAGTGAGAGAATTGCTGTTTGAAAAGTCCATGCTCCACTTTATGAAGGCTTGCTTTATTTTCTATTTTTGAGATATTTTCTCTTTTGCTCTTGAAAAAAATCATGATAGAGGTCAACTCTTAAATACATTGGAAAACTTACCTGAGTAAAAATTACACCGTTTAAAAATAATAGATGTTCACCAGCTTTTGGTTTTAATCTTTTGCTGATGTCCAATTGGCACATCAGACATTCTCACTTCAGAGTTAAATCTCAGTATCATGAATAAACCGGCATTAGAATTAGAAGGAAGACATTGTTAATGTTTGTCTGCTTGTTTTAAAGCACTGACTAGGTTTCAAATGGTGAACACAGTAGGCGTAGTTTGTTTCACAGTTACCACACAGAGTAGCTGTGTCTTCCATATCAAAGATAAAAACAAAACAAGAAAAAGCAAGTCAAACCATATATTATTGCTTCTTAACTTTACTTCTCTTTCTGAAACCAGATTATGCTGAAATCCTAATAGGGTTTGAACATCTATAGAGAATGTGTCACATATGGCTTTGCCTTGTTCATCATTCCCTCTAGGTCAAAAAGGTGAAGATTGGAAGGTGTGGGGAAATCTTTGCCAAAGAATTACCTTTTGGTTAATCTGACAGGATCAAATAACCAACTAATTTCTGAATATGCTAATCCAGTGTCCATATTCTGTATATCCATTCTAATGTTAAGAAACAGTGCCTAAGGAATCTGGATTAATATGTGATTTTTCATCCTGTATGGCAAGCCAAGAAATGCAATGCCATCAAATACACTTTCATAGACTTGTTTGTATTTTATATATATATATATATATATATATATATATATATATATATGTTTTGTTGTTGTTGTTAAATTCATGGATACATTAAGGTTCTATAGCACCACAAATCCTGAAACATTTTGCAAGATGTATAAAGATTCAGAAAAGCAGACTTTCCAGATTGGGCAATGGTTAATCAAATAATTATAATTTTAATGGTGACTAATTTTTAAAGTATAGTTTTGATATCAATGCATTTCTAGAGATGGTATAATATCACTTATTTATGAAAATAATTCCCTTCTTTATTTGCCCAAATAAAATGTAGGGTCATTTCCTTTAAACTATCAGATAAATATAAATGAATTTTCTTTATGGGAATGATTAGTTCACATGATTTCCCTTATTAAACCTTTATACATTAACATGTCATATATTTATAAGCATGTAACTTTTTGGAAATTATAACTACAAGCTGAAAGATTTTTTTTTTTAACAGATAGCCAGGAGTGTTTCATTAGGTTCTTTTATGACAGTATGTTAGAAAGCTGCCTGCTAAACCACAAATCTCATCCCTTTATCTCAGAGTCCTATAACCATGAGCTGTTCAGATGAATTTCAAATGGCCAAGTGAAATCCCCTACCTTTCACTTATTATTAAATACTAAGGCATTTAAAAAAACAGTCAGCATTGTTTGAGTGTTATGATTATTGTAAACATGAGGACAACTGAGACGTACCAGTATTTGATTTAAAGTATATAAGATTAGAAGAAAATCACAACTATTTCATATGTAGACTAAAGACTAAATATATTTGTCTCCTATCCTTTGCTCTCTTCCCAAAGATCATCTTATGAGAGGTTCCATTCCTCTTTAAAAGATTAATTGAAAATGTCTTAAATAGAGGAGTTCAGTTAAAAAATGGAAAAGAAAACAACATGAAATGAACATTTATTGAAGGCTTGCTAAGCAGGAGGCATTTTATTTTCTGTAAATATTTATCCACCCAATAACTTTATGAGGAATGTGATGCAAATGGTGTTTCCCCAATTTCTAAGAATCAAAGTTCTTTTCTCAAGGTGATATAACTAGGTCTTGAATTTAGATGTTATAATTATACTTAATTAAATGTCATACAATGGCTCTTGCCTCAGGAAATGTTTCATTCATTCATTCATGTTTAATTCATTCATTCATTCACTCAGCCAAGGTTCTTAAGGGTCTACAATGTATAATACTCTTGTCAGTCTCAGTGCCCATCCTCAAGATTAGCATATCCAGTTGGGGAGGGGAAACCCAGGTAGAAAATTTCAGTTTATTGTAATAGGTGCTATGATAGAGGCACGCATAAGACACTGTGTTACCAATATATTAGGAGGGAGTTACATACATCGGTGGAAAGGGAGTAAAATCTTTCTCAGAAGAAGAAATACTAACACTGAGCCCTAAACAGTAAGTTACTTTGGTGCAACCATGGATCAGACCCAAAAAAACAACCATGTAATAGTAAGGAGTCAAAAAGACTAGGGACTATCAAGAATTTCAGTGTGATTAGATTTTTCTACTGTGAGCATCCAGTCACTTAGGATCTTTGGCTGTATTTGAACACAAATATAATGGGACCAACTGAAAAGATCATGGCTGATTTTTATTTTAAGATCCCTCTGCTGTATGTGGTGAATAAATTGTAGAAGATGAAACGGTGAATGCAAGGAGACTGGTTAGAGAGGTTTGCAGTGATCTAGGTGATAGAGGGAGAAATATTCCAGGATAGATTTTGGAAGTAACATAGAAAAAACTGCTGATAAATTACATGTGTACAATAAAGGATAGGGGAAAAAATTCAAAGATGAGTATATCAGTGTACATTTGGAGGCATAAACACTAAAATGACTTTTTAAGTTGCATTAGTCTTTTAAAAATAGTTTTCAAGAGCACCCTAATTTTTACTGCCTGAAAGAGTGAGAGAATGTAGAAACTTCTGTGATAGCAATTTGAAGAGTGGAATTATACGAGTTTCATTTCTAAGGCTATCATGTTGATTTGTTTTCTATGGATTGAGACCTGATTCAAAAAGGCCCATACTAACCTTTTGAAGATATGTGAAGAATGAATAGTCTTTTCAACAAATGGTGCTGAAGAACTGGATGGCTACATGCAAAAAAAATGAAATTGGACCTTTATCTTACTTATACCATATAAAAATTAACTCAAAATGGATTAAAGATTTAAATGTAAGACCTGAAACTGTAAAATTCTGGGAGGAAAACAGGGAAAACCTTCCTGACATTGGTTTTGGAAAAGATTTCTTGGATATGACACCGAAAGCACAGTCAACAAAAGCAAAAGTAAACAGTGGGACGACATCAGGCAAGTTATTAATCAATTATTCAATCAATCAATCAAATCAAAATTTGCTTTTGTCTCTGCTGATTAGAAAAGCAAAGTTCCAAGCCAGTTCACATATAACAGGAATTGTACGTACCCTTATGACGTAGCCATAGATCTGGTTATGAGGGAAGGCAACACATGCAGAAATGAAATAGTCAAGCAAGTTCATACGCAATAATAGCTTCAAATTATTAAACATCTACTACCAAAAAGTTTCTGTACAGCAAAAGAAGCAATCAACAAAATGACAAGGCAACCTTATGGAATGGGAGAAAATATTTGCAAACTATCTGATAAGAGGTTAATATCCAAAATATATAAAAAACTAATACAACTCAATAGCAAGAACAAACAAACAACAACAAAAATAACCTGATTTTAAATGGATGAAGGAACTCCATAGACATTTATTCGAAGAAGATATGCTGATGGCCAACAGGTACATGGAAAGATGCTCAACATCACTAATCATCTGAGGAATGTAAATCAGAATTACGATGCAATATCACCTCACACCTGTTAGAATGGCTATTTAAAAAAAAAAAAAGACAAGAATTGTCAAGGATGTGGAAAAATTAGAACCCTTGTACCCTGCTGCTGGGAATACAAAATGGTACAGTGCTATGGAAAGCAATATGCAGATTGCTAAAAAAAAATAAAAAAATAGAACAACCATATGATCTAACAATTCCATTTTTAGGTATTTATACAAAATCTTGGTCTCGGAGGGAAGTTAGCACTCCTATGTTCATTGCAGCATTTTTCACAATAGCCAAGATAAGAAAATAGCCTAAATGTCATTTGAAGTATGGATGAATAAAAAATGTGGCATATAAAAACTCATAGACACAGGCAATAGTTCACTGGTTACCAGAGGGTAAGGTGGGTGGGGGATGGTAGAGGAGGGTAAAGGGGATCAAATATATGGTGATGGAAGGAGAACTGACTCTGGGTGGTGAACATACAATGGGATTTATAGATGATGTAATCCAGAATTGTACACCTGAAATCTATGTAACTTTACTAACAATTGTCACCCCAATAAACTTTAATTTTTAAAAATGTGGCATGTATACATACAATGTAATATCATTCACACTTAGAAAAGAAAGAAATCCTGCAATATACAACAACATGAATGAACCTGGAGCTCATTATGCTAAGTGAAGTAAGCCTGTCACAGGACAAATACTATATGATTCCACTTATGTAAGGTACCTAAAATAATCAAACTCATAGAAGCAAAAAAATAGAATGATTGTTGCCAGCAGCTGGGGGCAGAGGGTAAAGGGGAGTTGCTCATCAGTGAGTATAAAATTTTAGTTATGCAAGATGAATAAGTTCTAGATATCTGTTGTACAACATTGTGCTAGAGATGATAATGCTATTTTGTATGCGTAAAAAATCCTGTAAGAGAGTAAATCTCATATTAAGTATTACCACAATAAAATAAAATAAAATAAAATGACTTCTAATGAAGTAATGAGTTTTAATGTTCAATTTCGGGGCATGGTGGGAGTTGTAGTTTTCAGTTATTCACATGTGGTTTGTGTAGTGCTTTCTAGCCTTGAAAAATTCCACTCACCTGTCAAAAATATCATTTGCTCCAGGCAAATGGTTGAATGCAATTCTGCCAGACTGATCTATATAGAGCAGTAGGTGACAACCAGTTGCAACTTATAATTTCTAGGAAACAGTGCTACAACTACAAGTCTCCTCCCGTCTCCCTACACAAAATTTCCATGCATATCCATAGGGTTTTCAGAAATATAGTGAAGCTACCATCAGGTAAATAATCCCACACACTGAGCATCGTTGTAGATATTAACAGGGGTTGTCAGGGCACTTACGGTGTGCACAAAATATACCTAGAGAAATTAATACACAGGCTATGCTCTGAATCAAATTCAGAAGTAGATAGTGCTAGATATATGGATATTTAGGGAGATTTTAAAAATATTTAGGATGACAGAATTTCACTACTGGACCATGGTTTAGCATTTCATTCTTTCTGAGAATAAGCAACAATAAATGAAAGCATGCCAGGCCTAAGCAAGCTCATATCTAAATGATGAAGTCAAAAGAACAATGATGACCAAAAGCCTTGGTGACCACTAAACAAGTTATAGTTTGTCCCCTGGAGAGAAGCTGTGATGGGTTCTTCTTGCCATTAGGGGGAAGTGTAAGTGTCAGTGTTTCAGATTTGTTTAATTATACACCCAAATCCTTTCAGTAGATCACAGAAGCCGGGTTTTTGCCTTTCAATATCAGTATTGTGACTCTTTGGATCGCTTATTGGTTATTTCTCTTGACAACTCAAACCTGAACATTAAATCCCATTGGCAACAACTACCTGTCAAGAGAAAAGAAAAAAAAAAAGATTTGTGTATTTAGTTTTCATTATAGAAGTGCTTGTAGTTGAAAAAATATGTACCTGTCAAGTTTTCAACATCTCGCTGGGGATGCAATGCTGTTGTGATTTCAGAACCTGGCTGACAAATTCACGTTTCAGTAGTAAAGACAAATCAAGGTGGTTTTTTTTTTGCCCCCCCACCCCTTTTTTAATTCTTTTTTTTTTCTTACCGCTTTGACAGTCATACATAACAATTTGAGACCTAAGTGCCACTTTGATGCACTGTTCCATTATTAAGTGGCACAGTCACTATAGAATAGATGACGGGCCTGTACTCAGGCACTGTGTGAATTAAACAGCTTTCTGCAACGGGGAAGTGGAAAGGTCCAAAGAATTCTGAAATATTTTCAAAAATAATTAAAAACTGTTTCAGAAACAGCAAAATATACAATTTTAAATAATCTCAGGTTGTAAATGGTAAATTATGGAAAACAAAATTTTTTTAGCAGAATCATTAAAGTATAGAGGAAACATTAAATACATTAGCAAGCATTCAAAAACATGTAATTACTAACTTCAAATATGAATGCTTCATGGGTCTTGGGGGGAAAATGTCTGAACCTATGCAGACTTTAAGATAGGAAGAAAGGAACGTTTATTATGCAACAGTAATTTTATACCATGTTAACACAAGTGTGTTCTAAGAGTATTTCTTTATACCTAAAAGGTAGTTTCCACTAAAGTAATATTGACTTAAAGTACTTAAATTAATTCTTTTGTCAATGTCGCTACAGTAAATCAATACACCTAGAATTAACACTTTTTGCCAGAGGCAGAGTAATCTTGGTAATTTTTAGTTACAATTCATTAATCAATTGGTCACTATTAGGAAAAACATCAGCAAGAATTTGATGATAATGCCAAATAATAGAAGTTTAATATTTCTTCAGTGGTTCTTTTAATTCAGGGAATGAAAAAATCAAAAGCGACTCTGTTACAACTCCCTTTTACATTTTAGCTAACAAAATTAAGTAATAATTTTTCCTAGAAATATATACAAAATAAAAATTTAATGCTTATTGTACTCCAGAATATAATAGGTCACAAAATATATTTTTTTCATAAAGTTATTAAAAGCAAAGGAATTATTTTACAAACATTGATCCTGTGATATATTCCAGGGGGGAAAGACAACAAGTTTTGAAAATTCTATTAGTATATATAGTTCTGAAATATTTGCTACGATGCTTATCCCTTTACAGTTCCGACAGCTCAATCAAACTGATGAGTATCAAGGATGTGATTATAATTTCAGTGCTCAGTACTCCAACTCTGTTTTTTCTTTCTTATGCTCCTACACTAGAGGGACAAAATTGAATTATTCCTTTATCCTCTTTAACTAGTAATCCCACAAAGCAAGAATACATCAAGGATAAAGGGGTGTTTTTATACTTTATATAGGGTGATGGTAGAGAGCTATGGCTCTGTGAAACAGCAGTTAAAAGTAAATATATTGTTTCTGATGTACTTGAGACTGAGTCGTTTAAGAAAGAAAAAAAATTAATTTCATTAGTTTCTCACTTTACACTTTTGAAGTGCTAAAGGAGTTTAAAAGAGAGAGACAGAGAAAGTAATTATGGGAAATAAAATAAGAATTTTGTTAGTTACAATTCCTGGCCCTTTGCTGATTGCAGTAAATTATAAATTATGCAGTCAATGTAGGCCAACAAAAGAAGACATCTTCAAATCTCAGTCAAAGGTAATTACTTAAGTCGGCTGAATGTTCCCTTTTCATAGAGTGTGATCTCTGTCTGACAGCTCACACTGACAGATGACCTTCTCCGCAACGTTCTTATCCTTCGGATCATGAGCAGTGTGCCTCTCTCGCTGAATATCTCTATATATTTGTGACACTAAGCTTTCAAATACAGCTATTGACAAATCAGAACATCAGTCTAAGTGCCGGTCTTCCTATCACTCACGATAAAGTAGCTATCACTTGTGCTGGTGTACAGCAAGCACATCTCTGAAAAATGAGTTCTCACCAAGCGCTAATTTGACACAGCTCGCTTGCCTTCCCATAATTGCTCTGTCATTGTCAGTTGGCAGTTCGGGCTCATTCCTGGAAGCTGTGCCGTACAATTGGATACAATTACTCCCATTTACCACCACTATTATGCCACTGATGTTGCCCAGTCCGCATATTGACATGCCTCATTAAACCTGGATGCGGGCCATTAATGAACATTGTTAGCATTTCTCTTAAACTTTTTTGCCTCTAATAAACAGTCAGTGTTCCATGAAGGAGCACTGCCATCCTTGTGATATGATATTTATTATCTTATGGGGGGGAAGGGGACTCTGCAAATGGAAACTATCCAGATGCAGAGAGAGAGAGATATACAGTTACATCAGTAGAGAAGAGTGCTGATGAGCGGGACCTCTCTTCCTCAGGAGCATCCCCACCATTAACCGAGTGACCTCTTCTATCCAAAAGAAGACAAGCAACATAAATATGAACATCCCAGAAGTCCACACACCACAGCAGGCTTCTCAAGGTTGCATCATTGCCAACGTCTCTCTCTAGCCCTCTCCTACCCCCAGGTGGTGCTATGTGCCATGATAAAGATAATTTTGCCCTGGGTCTTCAATCCATTATGTCCAGCTAACTTCAACATGCATTTTTATTCAGAGATAATTATGTGTTGATCAGAAAAGTCAGCGGCTGTCACCCATACAGCAGGCACACCTGCGGTGTGACATAGGAGGTAACGATGGAATGCTCTTGAGCTGTCATGACACGGACAGAGACTTTATTATGTATATGTCATCATTTCTCTTAAGAAAATTATACTTTCCCACACAATGATAATAATGAACCTTTACAACACTCCCATAAACCTCATTTGCAGTTTCATTCCTGACCTTCATTAAATATATAGAAACATCTATAAATATACAGAACGCTTTGTGTATCTATAAATAAGTTTATATCTGCAGCCAGGTAGGAGATACCAAATTGGAAATATAGAGCTTTTGATTAAAAACTTAAAATATCTTAAAATGAAAAAGCATTTAGCCACTTTGGCATTGTTAACTTTTCTACAATTATGATAAAAAAATAAATATTTATACAATTGAAGGTATTTGTTGAACAGTTACATGAGTGCTACTACAATGGACTTTACTGGATTAACTAATGTCAAGTTGTCATGTATATTCTATAATTAAATTTATGTAATAAAACTAAAGAGAAAATCTTATGCAGATAATGTTGACATCTAAATCTTTATGCATATGTTTTAAATAAAATTTCCTATCAAATTCGTTAGTGTATAGTAATTGAGTTCACATTTATACGACTGCAAGGCATATAGAAATAGGCAATTTTCTTATTTTAGTTGAAAATCTTACTCATAATATGTACAATATGTTTTTTAAAGATATTGTGAAATTGACCTGAGCTAAAGGTTTGGAAAAGGTGATAAACTTGTAAAGTAATGGTTATGAGATAACTTTTTAAATTGTTTTTTGTAATTTTAATTTTTTCTTTTTGTATTAGTTTCAGGTGTACAAAACATAGTGATTAGATGTTTATACAAATTACAAAGTGATAACCCCACCGAATCTACTACCCCTTTGACATTATACATAGCTATTACAATAGCATTGGCCGTATTCCCTATGCTGTACTTTATATTCTGTGACCATATATTTTTAAAAATTATAGTTGACATTCAGTATCATTTTATATTAGTTTCAGGTGTACAGCGTCATGGTGAGGCACTTAATTTAACTTCGTAATCCCTAACTCTTACAGACCTGTGGAGTTTGAAGGAGGACATTGCATAGAGCTTCCATGATCCTGGGTAATTTGAAGTCTTTAATTCTTAACACCTGGCCTAAGATCACATCTGTATTTATTTCTTAATTAGATTCTTTTAATGAAAACAGGGGTTTTTGTCCTCTTCTTTTAGCAAGGAAATGTAAACTGTAACAAGTCCATATATTCTGAGCCCTGCCCTTCTGCCCCCTATTTCGTCTTGCTAAAACAAAAATGTATTTATTGAACAGTTACTATTTCCCAAATACCATGACATTATTTGCATTATTTCATTTAAACCTCAATCAGCTCTATGAATTAGATACTATTGTTATCTTCATCAGAAAGAGCATCCTGAGGAACAGAGATGTTATATAACTCTCCCAAGTTCTCTGAACTCTCAGCAGAGGAGGTTTAAACCCAGAGAAAATGGCTCCAATGATCATAATCTTAAACAGTATCCAACACTGCCTCTCAAATGACGGACACTTCTGTCTCTAAAATACAAAGCCATTTACTTCTACAGGATTAATTTTAAAGTTCACTGGGATAGTGAAAGCATTATGAAAGCATATACTTAGACTAATTCTCTATAACTTTTTAAATATTTTTATTTAAAATATAGCTAACATATACTATTATATCGGTTTCAGGTATATACCATACTTATTCAACATTTATATACCTAAAGAAGTGATCACCATGATACATCCAGCAACCATCTGACAACGCGCCACACTATCACAATATTATTGACTCTATTTCCTATGTTGTACATTACATCCCCATGACTTATTTGTTTTCTACCTGGAAATTTGAACCTCTTATTCCCCTTCACTCCCCACCTCTTTTTAATGTTTCAATGACAATTGACATTCAATATTAGTTTATATTAATTTCAGGTGTACAGCATAGTGGTTAGACATTTATATAATTTAAGAAGTGATCTCCCTGACTAGTCTAGTACCCACTTGACATACATATTTATTACCATCTTATTGACTATATTCCCAATTCTTTACATTATATCTCCATGACTATTTTGTAACTACCAATTTGTTCTTCTTAATCCCTTTACCTTTTTCACCCTACCCCCCAACCCCCTCTCACCTATCACCCCAACAAATCTAGTACCCCCTGACACCATACAAAGTTATCATAATATTGTTGACTATATTCCTTATGCAATACCTTACATTCTGATAACTATTTTTTAACAACTAATTTCTACTTCTTAATCCCTTCCTCATTTTTAACCTACACCCACAATCCCCTTCCTATCTGGCAACCATCAAAATGTTTTCTGTATCTATGAGTTTGTTTCTATTCTTTTTGTTTATTCTGTTCTTTAGGTTCCATATACAAGCAAAATCACATTGCATCTGTCTTTCTCTGTCTGACACTCCACTCAGTACAGTATCTTCCAGCCCATCCATTCTGGTGCAAATGGCAAGAACCCATCCCCTTCCATGGCTGAGCAATAATTCATTGTATATGTGAGTGTGTATATATATATATATATACATATATAATCATCACTTCTTTATCCAGTCATCCATCAATGGACATCCAGGTTGCCTCCACATATTGGCCATTGTAAACAATGCTGCCATGAACATATGGATGCATAAGTCCCCTTGAAGTAGCATTTTGGGTTTCTTTGGATAAATACCCAGAAGTTGCCTTATTAGGTCCTTCTTTGTCTCTTGTTACAGCTTTTGTTTTAAAGTCTATTTTGTTTGGTATAAGTATTGCTACCTCAGCTTTGTTTGTTTCCATTTTCATAAAGTAACTTTTTCCATCCCTTTACTTTTCATCTGTGTGTGTCTTTCAGTTTGAAGAGTCTGTTGTAAGCAGCATATGTAAAGGTTTTGTATTCTTATCCATTCAGCCCTCCTATGTCTTTTGATTGGAGAATTTAATCCATTTACATTGAAAGTAACTGTTGATAGATATGTAGCTATGTCCATTTTATTGTTCATAATTTTGATCTTTTTTATCATCTTAAAGAAATCCCTCTAACGTTCCTTGTAATACTGGTTTGGTGGTGATGAACTCTTTTAGTTTTTTTCTTGTCTGGGAAGCTCTTTATCTGTTGTTCAATTCTAAATGATAGCTTTGCTGGGTACAGTACCCTTGGTTGTAGGTCCTAACTTTTTGACACATTGAATATTTTGTGCCAATCCCTTCTGGTCTGCAAAGTTTCCTTTGAGAATTCAGCTGACAATCTTATGGGTGCTCCCTTATAAGTTATTAGTTGCCTTTCTCTTGCTGCTTTTAGGATTCTCTCTTTGTCTTTAACATTTGCCATATTAATGATAGTTTCTTGTTGGGGTAGGCCTTTTGGGGTCCATCTTGTTTGGGACTCTCTGTGCTTCCTGGACTTGTATGTCTATTTCCTTCACGAAGTTAGGAAAGTTTTCAATAATTATTTCTTCAAATAAGTTCTCAATTCCTTGCTTTCTCCCTTCTCCTTCTGGTATCCCTATGATGTGACTGTTGTTATACATGAGGTTGTCACAGAGGTCTCTTAAACTATCCTCACTTTTCTGGATTCGTTTTTTCTTTTGCTCTTGAAAAAATCATGATAGAGGTCAACTCTTAAATACATTGGAAAACTTACCTGAGTAAAAATTACACCGTTTAAAAATAATAGATGTTCACCAGCTTTTGGTTTTAATCTTTTGCTGATGTCCAATTGGCACATCAGACATTCTCACTTCAGAGTTAAATCTCAGTATCATGAATAAACCGGCATTAGAATTAGAAGGAAGACATTGTTAATGTTTGTCTGCTTGTTTTAAAGCACTGACTAGGTTTCAAATGGTGAACACAGTAGGCGTAGTTTGTTTCACAGTTACCACACAGAGTAGCTGTGTCTTCCATATCAAAGATAAAAACAAAACAAGAAAAAGCAAGTCAAACCATATATTATTGCTTCTTAACTTTACTTCTCTTTCTGAAACCAGATTATGCTGAAATCCTAATAGGGTTTGAACATCTATAGAGAATGTGTCACATATGGCTTTGCCTTGTTCATCATTCCCTCTAGGTCAAAAAGGTGAAGATTGGAAGGTGTGGGGAAATCTTTGCCAAAGAATTACCTTTTGGTTAATCTGACAGGATCAAATAACCAACTAATTTCTGAATATGCTAATCCAGTGTCCATATTCTGTATATCCATTCTAATGTTAAGAAACAGTGCCTAAGGAATCTGGATTAATATGTGATTTTTCATCCTGTATGGCAAGCCAAGAAATGCAATGCCATCAAATACACTTTCATAGACTTGTTTGTATTTTATATATATATATATATGGTTATATATATATATATATATATATATATATATATATATATATATATACATATATAATCATCACTTCTTTATCCAGTCATCCATCAATGGACATCCAGGTTGCCTCCACATATTGGCCATTGTAAACAATGCTGCCATGAACATATGGATGCATAAGTCCCCTTGAAGTAGCATTTTGGGTTTCTTTGGATAAATACCCAGAAGTTGCCTTATTAGGTCCTTCTTTGTCTCTTGTTACAGCTTTTGTTTTAAAGTCTATTTTGTTTGGTATAAGTATTGCTACCTCAGCTTTGTTTGTTTCCATTTTCATAAAGTAACTTTTTCCATCCCTTTACTTTTCATCTGTGTGTGTCTTTCAGTTTGAAGAGTCTGTTGTAAGCAGCATATGTAAAGGTTTTGTATTCTTATCCATTCAGCCCTCCTATGTCTTTTGATTGGAGAATTTAATCCATTTACATTGAAAGTAACTGTTGATAGATATGTAGCTATGTCCATTTTATTGTTCATAATTTTGATCTTTTTTATCATCTTAAAGAAATCCCTCTAACGTTCCTTGTAATACTGGTTTGGTGGTGATGAACTCTTTTAGTTTTTTTCTTGTCTGGGAAGCTCTTTATCTGTTGTTCAATTCTAAATGATAGCTTTGCTGGGTACAGTACCCTTGGTTGTAGGTCCTAACTTTTTGACACATTGAATATTTTGTGCCAATCCCTTCTGGTCTGCAAAGTTTCCTTTGAGAATTCAGCTGACAATCTTATGGGTGCTCCCTTATAAGTTATTAGTTGCCTTTCTCTTGCTGCTTTTAGGATTCTCTTTGTCTTTAACATTTGCCATATTAATGATAGTTTCTTGTTGGGGTAGGCCTTTTGGGGTCCATCTTGTTTGGGACTCTCTGTGCTTCCTGGACTTGTATGTCTATTTCCTTCACGAAGTTAGGAAAGTTTTCAATAATTATTTCTTCAAATAAGTTCTCAATTCCTTGCTTTCTCCTTCTCCTTCTGGTATCCCTATGATGTGACTGTTGTTATACATGAGGTTGTCACAGAGGTCTCTTAAACTATCCTCACTTTTCTGGATTCGTTTTTTCTTTTGCTCTTGAAAAAAATCATGATAGAGGTCAACTCTTAAATACATTGGAAAACTTACCTGAGTAAAAATTACACCGTTTAAAAATAATAGATGTTCACCAGCTTTTGGTTTTAATCTTTTGCTGATGTCCAATTGGCACATCAGACATTCTCACTTCAGAGTTAAATCTCAGTATCATGAATAAACCGGCATTAGAATTAGAAGGAAGACATTGTTAATGTTTGTCTGCTTGTTTTAAAGCACTGACTAGGTTTCAAATGGTGAACACAGTAGGCGTAGTTTGTTTCACAGTTACCACACAGAGTAGCTGTGTCTTCCATATCAAAGATAAAAACAAAACAAGAAAAAGCAAGTCAAACCATATATTATTGCTTCTTAACTTTACTTCTTTCTGAAACCAGATTATGCTGAAATCCTAATAGGGTTTGAACATCTATAGAGAATGTGTCACATATGGCTTTGCCTTGTTCATCATTCCCTCTAGGTCAAAAAGGTGAAGATTGGAAGGTGTGGGGAAATCTTTGCCAAAGAATTACCTTTTGGTTAATCTGACAGGATCAAATAACCAACTAATTTCTGAATATGCTAATCCAGTGTCCATATTCTGTATATCCATTCTAATGTTAAGAAACAGTGCCTAAGGAATCTGGATTAATATGTGATTTTTCATCCTGTATGGCAAGCCAAGAAATGCAATGCCATCAAATACACTTTCATAGACTTGTTTGTATTTTATATATATATATATATACATATATATAATATAAATATATATATGAGATATATAAGGTCAGCTGTGGCTTAAAGGCTAGCCATGCAAGGTGTAAATTAGAAGTATACTAGTTATCTGATTTGTAAACCCTTGTTCTTTTTTTTATCCCAATGGGCAAAATATTTTACAATAAAAAGTATTGACATAGAAATTTATTTACATGGTGGCTAATCCATAGTCAGTGAATGTGCCGAAAGGAGTTTTAACAGGGGGAGATGTAGAAAAATAGATTTACTTGTTTCTGCTACTTTGAGCACATAGGAGTTGGCTAATTCCTGGGAAGTTTGCATTTTAAATGAGGCATTTTGTATTGGAAAATGTAATTATTGCTACAGGCTGAAATGGGGGAAAAAACATAAGAGACAGTGCAGGAAATTGCCATTTTTTTGTTATTTCGATTTTGCTAGTTAAGGCACTAAAAATTGACCCATATAGAGATTTTACAGTTGAAAAATCAAAATAGAATATAATTATTCAAATCTTATTTTATTACTTTAAAAAGAGTCGTTGTATTTCTTAGTCATTCTCCCATTCACTTCTCCAGACCTACTACATAGAATCTTTAGAAAGAGAAAGCTCCAGTGATGATAATACATTATTAGTTTTAGAGAAGAATAAGGTTACATGGGGGAGGCATGTAGGAATCCATGCAATCAAGTTGCTATACAAAACAAAAAACACAAGTAAACTTCTTTTGCTTGCAAGTTTGAAATGACTTTCATGTCAAAAACAAATGACTTTCGCCCTCCATCAACCTGTCCTCTATAGCTATGTGTGGCTATATTCTAAAAACCACTCTGCACATGTTACCTACTCGTCCCTCTTGAGATGTTCTGAATTTGTATACAATTTTTTTCAGAATATAGGAGATAGAGAAAAATCTTACTGTTTTGTTCAGTGAATTCCCAGGTCTCAGGGACAGAAAAATGCAGGATGAATACCATCAGGATATTTCAGGCAATTTTTCATTATTATCCATGACAAGCTGTTTCACCACAGGTTACTGTTTTCATGGAAAGTTCACGAGACTAGGATGGTATGCTAATAACACATAATGGTATGATTATTACCTATCATATATAGATAGATATAGATAAATAGAGATAGAGGTACACATATATACATACATACATATATATGACCTTTCTCATCTAGATCATTGATACTCTTTATTATGGTGTACCATTCTGAAGTAAGAGAAATGGTTGGACAGCTTTAGAGTTCTTTCTCTAGTTGTCTAATTATCTGTTTAAAGTTTTCAAAACTTTCTTAGGATGTAAAATAGAAGCAAAAACCAAATAAATCAAAGAAGCATAGGTCTTCAATGGACCTTGGCATTAATTTGTCTACTTCTTGTATATCTAGGCGTCAAATAGCTAAGCTATTTCAATAAGGGTATTTTTTATACAAATTCCAAAATTCAACACATGTGTATATGCAAAAAGCAGTAGGACTTTAAATTAATAACTTCATTCTATAAGCAAAACAAAAATGTCGCTCTTTATAGCTGCATGTATTACAAGCTTCTTCAATGTGTTGAAACACATCATCTTACGGAATCAGTGAGTCACTTTTCCTTTTTATGTAATGACCTCATGTTCCTAACAACAGTTGTTAAAAACATGTTTAATTTGCTCTAGAATGAATGTGAGTAAAGCATCATTCAGTTTGGGTTGAGTAGATTCTCCTTTAGCTTCAACAGAGTTAAGGACACATATCTTCATTTTTCACAGTCAATGTGTGGTTGAAAAACTTTACTCCTTCAGCAAGTATGGAATTTCAGCTCTGCACATGGCATTATGCCAAGCTCTGTAAAGGGTGTAAAGAAGAATAAGATGTGATCCCTAATTTCAAAAACTTACAGACCAATATGGAGATGAGACACTAGACAGATAACTATAGCACACAATCAAAAAGGGAGAGAAGGTATCTAAGTTTATTTAGCACCTACAGCTAGCCAGTCAGTCTATATAACTCCGATTAATGGACATAGGATTGTGAGATACTCATTTTCATTTGGTAAACTGTCCTTCCTGAGGCTCAGAAAACTCACCTTGTTAAAAAGCCAGTAGTGCACTTGAAAGAAGTTCTTTCTGGCTCAGATGCCCATCCTCTCCCAACAACACTGTATCTTTTCCATTACTGGAGCAATGATGCCATAATTCATCCATGTGAGGAAAGCCACCCTTACCCGCTTCCAAATTGAAATCACATTTTTCATTGTAAGTAAAGATAAGACTCCGAAGGTGAACCATGTGATGTGGTACAAGCAAAGTGATGTTTATGTGAGCTCCTCTCTTATTGAATTGGTCTCTAAGGCGATGGGATAAAAGACTATGTCTTGTTTAATATTGTGATCAGAATATACTAGGAACTTAATAAACATTGGATTGGTTAAATGGGTCTTTATTCTCCTTAGGCCTGAAATTTCTTCAGAGCTAATTTCTTCAGGGGTTAACACTCAGAACAATTCTCAGAGAATGAAAGTATTCCCATCAAGATACAAAGTTGTAAAAAACCAGTGAGCTTATTAGCCATCAAAATGTTTAGTCTATTTATATTTACCAAGGTTTCTTCTGTATTTTTAATTAAAATATGATGATAAAAAAGCAGAAAACTGTGTGTATGAAAAAGTAAATATTATTTTCTTGAATTTTATAATTGCATTTTTAATGGCAGAATTGTACCAAAAGGTTAAAATAAGTGCATGATTAGTCTACTAACCAGTTATATGTGTATTTACATTTCTATTTCTAATCTACTGGCTTAGAAGCGAATCTTCTTATTAAGGGCCATTATGACAACCTGTAAAGTTTCTTTTTAGTATTAAAAAATTATGAACAGTATCACTTTATTTTCTCTTTTCTTTAACCTACCCTTTCTTGTTTTTTTAAAAAAAAATTATTAAAAGTATAACATACATTCAGATCATTTGCACAAAACATAAAAATTAAACTCAAAGAATGATCACAAGTGAGCAAGCATATAAGTAACTACCAGGCAGGTCAAGAAATACGAATTGGCAGTGATCCAAAAGCATTCTTGGGACCACTGCCAGTTACCATTCCCATCTTTCCCCTTTCTCTCTCCCAAAGGTAACCACTATTCTGACTTCTAACATTAAATCAAATTGTGTTTGGTCCCTATACTTTGTATACATTAAATCAGTTTTGTATCTGGCTTCTTTCACTTAACATTATCTTTGACATAGTCTTCATTTTAGTTGTGTATATCAGTAGTTGAGTCATTTTCATTGTACAGTGTTCACTTTACGAATACCACTTGATTAGTTTATCCGTTCTATGGCAGATAAACATTTAGGTTTCCATTTTGGGGAGATTAGAAATAATGCTGTTCTAAACACTGTGTACATATGCAAATTTTTGGTTGTGTATATATGTAGGAGTTGAATTGCTGATCATAAATTATGCATATATTCTAATTGAGAAAATGGTGCCAGTTTTCCAAATTGATTGTACAAATTTATTAAAAGTATAACATACATTCAGATCATTTGCACAAAACATAAAAATTAAACTCAAAGAATGATCACAAGTGAGCAAGCATATAAGTAACTACCAGGCAGGTCAAGAAATACGAATTGGCAGTGATCCAAAAGCATTCTTGGGACCACTGCCAGTTACCATTCCCATCTTTCCCCTTTCTCTCTCCCAAAGGTAACCACTATTCTGACTTCTAACATTAAATCAAATTGTGTTTGGTCCCTATACTTTGTATACATTAAATCAGTTTTGTATCTGGCTTCTTTCACTTAACATTATCTTTGACATAGTCTTCATTTTAGTTGTGTATATCAGTAGCTGAGTCATTTTCATTGTACAGTGTTCACTTTATTTAATACCACTTGATTAGTTTATCCGTTCTATGGCAGATAAACATTTAGGTTTCCATTTTGGGGAGATTAGAAATAATGCTGTTCTAAACACTGTACATATGCAAATTTTTGGTTGTGTATATATGTAGGAGTTGAATTGTTGATCATAAATTATGCATATATTCTAATTGAGAAAATGGTGCCAGTTTTCCAAATTGATTGTACAAATTTATTAAAAGTATAACATACATTCAGATCATTTGCACAAAACATAAAAATTAAACTCAAAGAATGATCACAAGTGAGCAAGCATATAAGTAACTACCAGGCAGGTCAAGAAATACGAATTGGCAGTGATCCAAAAGCATTCTTGGGACCACTGCCAGTTACCATTCCCATCTTTCCCCTTTCTCTCTCCCAAAGGTAACCACTATTCTGACTTCTAACATTAAATCAAATTGTGTTTGGTCCCTATACTTTGTATACATTAAATCAGTTTTGTATCTGGCTTCTTTCACTTAACATTATCTTTGACATAGTCTTCATTTTAGTTGTGTATATCAGTAGTTGAGTCATTTTCATTGTACAGTGTTCACTTTACGAATACCACTTGATTAGTTTATCCGTTCTATGGCAGATAAACATTTAGGTTTCCATTTTGGGGAGATTAGAAATAATGCTGTTCTAAACACCGTGTACATATGCAAATTTTTGGTTGTGTATATATGTAGGAGTTGAATTGCTGATCATAAATTATGCATATATTCTAATTGAGAAAATGGTGCCAGTTTTCCAAATTGATTGTACAAATTTATTAAAAGTATAACATACATTCAGATCATTTGCACAAAACATAAAAATTAAACTCAAAGAATGATCACAAGTGAGCAAGCATATAAGTAACTACCAGGCAGGTCAAGAAATACGAATTGGCAGTGATCCAAAAGCATTCTTGGGACCACTGCCAGTTACCATTCCCATCTTTCCCCTTTCTCTCTCCCAAAGGTAACCACTATTCTGACTTCTAACATTAAATCAAATTGTGTTTGGTCCCTATACTTTGTATACATTAAATCAGTTTTGTATCTGGCTTCTTTCACTTAACATTATCTTTGACATAGTCTTCATTTTAGTTGTGTATATCAGTAGCTGAGTCATTTTCATTGTACAGTGTTCACTTTACGAATACCACTTGATTAGTTTATCCGTTCTATGGCAGATAAACATTTAGGTTTCCATTTTGGGGAGATTAGAAATAATGCTGTTCTAAACACCGTGTACATATGCAAATTTTTGGTTGTGTATATATGTAGGAGTTGAATTGCTGATCATAAATTATGCATATATTCTAATTGAGAAAATGGTGCCAGTTTTCCAAATTGATTGTACAAATTTATTAAAAGTATAACAGAACTTCTGCTGTTTTATAACTTATTAGTAGTTGGTATTGTTAAATGTTTTATTGATGTTAGGCATTTTTAATGCATATAACAGTATCTCATTGCTTTAATTTGTATTTCCATGATTACTAATGAAGATGAACACATTTTTGTGTTTATTGGATAATATTGGTAGATTTTGTAAATTGCCTTTAAAAATTGCACTGATATCATCAACAGTATAGAATACATGTTTACTCACATCCTATCAGCTTTTTATTTTTTAATTAAAGTTTATTAGACTGACAATGGTTAGTAAAGTTACATAGGTTTCAGGTGTACAAAACATAGTGAT
This sequence comes from Rhinolophus sinicus, assembly GCF_036562045.2. Classification (NCBI taxonomy): domain Eukaryota; kingdom Metazoa; phylum Chordata; class Mammalia; order Chiroptera; family Rhinolophidae; genus Rhinolophus; species Rhinolophus sinicus. The sequence goes on from NC_133760.1 coordinate 77,134,703, forward strand.
TAGACATTTATATACCTCACAAAGTAAAAATCACAAGTCTGCTATCTATCTGACACCATATATAGCTATTATAATTCTATTCACTATATTCCCTATGCTGTACTCTATATTCTGTGACTATATATTTTTAATTATAGTTGACATTCAGTATCATTTTATATTAGTTTCAGGTGTACAAAACATAGTGATTAGACATTTATATACCTCACAAAGTAAAAATCACAAGTCTGCTATCTATCTGACACCATATATAGCTATTATAATTCTATTCACTATATTCCCTATGCTGTACTTTATATTCTGTGACCATATATTTTAAAAATTATAGTTGACATTCAGTATCATTTTATATTAGTTTCAGGTGTACAAAACATAGTGATTAGATGTTTATACAAATTACAAAGTGATAACCCCACCGAATCTACTACCCTTTGACATTATACATAGCTATTACAATAGCATTGGCCGTATTCCCTATGCTGTACTTTATATTCTGTGACCATATATTTTAAAAATTATAGTTGACATTCAATATTAGTTTATATTAATTTCAGGTGTACAGCGTCATGGTGAGGCACTTAATTTAACTTCGTAATCCCTAACTCTTACAGACCTGTGGAGTTTGAAGGAGGACATTGCATAGAGCTTCCATGATCCTGGGTAATTTGAAGTCTTTAATTCTTAACACCTGGCCTAAGATCACATCTGTATTTATTTCTTAATTAGATTCTTTTAATGAAAACAGGGGTTTTTGTCCTCTTCTTTTAGCAAGGAAATGTAAACTGTAACAAGTCCATATATTCTGAGCCCTGCCCTTCTGCCCCCTATTTCGTCTTGCTAAAACAAAAATGTATTTATTGAACAGTTACTATTTCCCAAATACCATGACATTATTTGCATTATTTCATTTAAACCTCAATCAGCTCTATGAATTAGATACTATTGTTATCTTCATCAGAAAGAGCATCCTGAGGAACAGAGATGTTATATAACTCTCCCAAGTTCTCTGAACTCTCAGCAGAGGAGGTTTAAACCCAGAGAAAATGGCTCCAATGATCATAATCTTAAACAGTATCCAACACTGCCTCTCAAATGACGGACACTTCTGTCTCTAAAATACAAAGCCATTTACTTCTACAGGATTAATTTTAAAGTTCACTGGGATAGTGAAAGCATTATGAAAGCATATACTTAGACTAATTCTCTATAACTTTTTAAATATTTTTATTTAAAATATAGCTAACATATACTATTATATCGGTTTCAGGTATATACCATACTTATTCAACATTTATATACCTAAAGAAGTGATCACCATGATACATCCAGCAACCATCTGACAACGCGCCACACTATCACAATATTATTGACTCTATTTCCTATGTTGTACATTACATCCCCATGACTTATTTGTTTTCTACCTGGAAATTTGAACCTCTTATTCCCCTTCACTCCCCACTTTTTTAATGTTTCAATGACAATTGACATTCAATATTGTGTCAATTTCAGGTGTACAGCATAGTGGTTAGACATTTATATACCTCACAAAGTAAAAATCACAAGTCTGCTATCTATCTGACACCATATATAGCTATTATAATTCTATTCACTATATTCCCTATGCTGTACTTTATATTCTGTGACCATATATTTTAAAAATTATAGTTGACATTCAGTATCATTTTATATTAGTTTCAGGTGTACAAAACATAGTGATTAGACATTTATATACCTCACAAAGTAAAAATCACAAGTCTGCTATCTATCTGACACCATATATAGCTATTATAATTCTATTCACTATATTCCCTATGCTGTACTCTATATTCTGTGACTATATATTTTTAATTATAGTTGACATTCAGTATCATTTTATATTAGTTTCAGGTGTACAATTCTGTAATACATCTATATGTTACATCGTGTGTTCACCACCCAGAGTCAGAACTATCCACTTCAAGTAAAAAAAAAAATAAAAAAAAATCAACTTATTGCTCTAGTGCATTTCTTTTATTATCACTGACTTTGAGCATAGTTTGATGTTTGTTTTTTACCATTTTTATCATTTTTTGGTGACATATAGTCCTGTACTCTGATCATTATCTTTCTATTGAGTTGATTGTTTTATTGATTTCTAAAAAAATTGTTACACATTTACTAAAATTTTTGTCTATTTGGCAAGTATTTCCTGTAGCTTGCCCTTTGATGTGGTTGATACTTTTTTAGCAATACAAAAGTTTTTCATTTTTATATTGCCAAATCTATCAGTCCTTTTTTATTTATGGCTTCAGGGTTTTGACTATATTTATGATGTTTTCCTCTACTCAAATCACCAATTATTTTTTAATTAGCTGATGATCTTCTCTAGATTTCTTATGGTTTCAATTTTTACAATTAAGTCTTTGATCTACTGTGGATTTTTTTGGACTAAAAAATGCTGAAATAATTTATTGCTCCATTCCCCTCCTCACCCCCCCCCCCAAATTGCTAACTAGTTGTTCAAATACCATTTCTCAATGAATACATCTAGTGCCTACGACTTTGAATTGTCGCCTTTGTCATTCACTAAATTCCAATGAGCGCTTGTACTTATTTCTGGGAAAACAGCATATCTTGAGGAAGTGTGTTCCAGACAAAAGAAACAGCAAGTGCAAATGTCCTGACGTAGAAGCATGCTTAAAGTATTGAAGGAAGCCAGTGCAGCACCAGCAGAATGCTTAAAGAGAGCAGAAGGAGATAATATCAGAGGAAAATGGCAAGGCATATCACAGAGGGCCTTGAAAGTTATTTGAGGACTTCGGCTTTTATGTTGATTAAGATGAGAAATCATTGAAGGATTTTGAGCAGAGGAGTGATGTGGTCAGGTCTATACTTTAAAAATAACACTCATAGGTGCTATGTTGAGAATATCCTGTTTTCTGCTGGGGCAGAAATGGGAGACTAGGTAGGAGGCCATTGCAATAAGGTAAGAAGTGAGTGTCTTGAAGCAAGCTGACAGCAATAGAAGTGGAGAGCAATAATCGGAAATCTGGATTATTCTGGAACTAGAGCTGAATGGATTAATTGGGAGAACAGAAAAAATACATGAGCCCAGAATGACACTAAGATTTTTGCCTTGAAAAATTGTAAGGTTGTACTTGCCATTTTGCTGAAACGAAGGCACTCGGGGGAGCTGTTAGGGTAGGTGGAAGACTAGGAGTTTGGTTTTGAGTGTGCTGATTTTTGCTCATATTGAGCTTGAGATTTGTGGTGTGTGGCTAAGTGAAAAATCAACAACCTTAGGGATTTGAAATAAATTGACTTCATGTCAGTTTTGGCCAAAACACCTATAAGAAGCTTTAATTTTTTGATATGAAAAAATGTAACAAAGGAATTAGTAAACATTTCCTTATAATATTTGGTGTTCACACATTAATTGAGAGATTTGTATTTTATGCAAATCCAAGTCCTCTTTTTCACCCAAAATGCCAAGAAAATTTTTATTTATTTGTTTATTTATTTATTTATATTGGTTTCAGGTTTACAAAACAACATAGTGATTAGACATTTATATACCTCACAAAGTAAAAATCACAAGTCTGCTATCTATCTGACACCATATATAGCTATTATAATTCTATTCACTATATTCCCTATGCTGTACTCTATATTCTGTGACTATATATTTTTTAATTATAGTTGACATTCAGTATTATTTTGTATTAGCTTCAGGTGTACAACATAGTGGTTAGGCACTTGTATAATTTATGAAGTGATCCCTCCAATAAGTCTAGTACACATCTGACACTATACATAGTTTTTACATTGTTTACTATATTTTCCATGCTGCACTTCACATCCCTGTGACTACCAATTTGTACTTCCTAATCCCTTCTAGTAACCATCAGTTTGTTCTCTATATTGATGAGTCTATTTCTGTTTTGTTTGTTCCTTTATTCTGTTCTTTAGATTCCACATGAAAGTGAAATCATATAGTATTTGCTTTCTCTGTCTGACTTATGTCACTTAGCATAATACCTTCTGGTCTATCCATGTTGTTGCAAATGGTAAAATTTCATTCTTTTTTATGGCAGACTAATACTACATTGTGTAAATATACCACAATTTCTTTATCCCGGTGTCTATTGACGGGCATTTTGGTTGTTTCCATATCTTGGCTAGTGTGAATAGTGCTGCAGTGAACATTTTTTCTTTTTTAATATATTGGGTGCATATATTTTTTCAAATTAGTGTTTTGGTTTCTTCAGAAAGTAGCAGTGGGTCATAAGATAGTTCTATTTCTAATATTTTGAGGAATCTCCATACTGTTTTCCATAGTGGCTGCACCAATTTGCAATCCCACCAACAGTGTGTAAGGGTTCCCTTTGCTCCACATCCATGCCAACTCTGTTGTTTGTTGATTTATTGATGATAGCCATTTTTACAGGTGTGAGGTCATATCTCATTGTGGTTTCTATATGCATCTCTGTGATTACTAGTGATGTTGGGCATCCTTTCACATGTCTTTTGGCCAACTGTATGTCCTATTTGGAGATGTATATTCAGGTCTTCTGACCATTTTTTAATTGAATTGTTTGTTTTCTTGGTGTTGACTGATATGAGTTCTTTGTAAATTTTGATATTAACCCCTTATCAGACGTATCATTGGCAAACATTCTTCCATTCAATAAGATGCATTTTGTTTCATTGATGGTTTCCTTTGCTGTGAAAAAAATTTTTAGATTGATGTAGTCCTTTTGTTTATTTTTTCTTTCATTTCCCTTTCCAGAGGATATATATCAATAAAAATATTACTAAGGATAATGCCTGAGAGTTTACTTTCTATATTTTCTTCTAGGAGTTTTATGGTTTCTGGTCTTATAATTAAGTCTTTAATTCATTTTGAATTTATTCTTGTATATGGTGTAAGAAGGTGGTCCAATTTCATTTTTTTGCATGTATCTGTTCAGTTTTCCCAGCACCATTTATTAAATAGACTGTCTTTACTCCAATGTAAATTCTTGCTTCCTTGGTCATATAGTAAATGATCATATAGGCATGGGTATATTTCTGGGCTCTCTATTCTGTTCCATTGACACATGTCTTTTTGTGCCAATACCATGATTTAAAAAAAAAAAAAAATTATTAGGGAATATTGGGGGACAGCGTGTTTCTCCAGGGCCCATCAGCTCTCAGTAGTTGTCCTTCAATCTAGTTGTGGAGGGCACAGCTCAGCTCCAAGTCCAGTTCCCATTTTCAATCTTTAGTTGCAGGGGGCGCAGCCCACCATCCCATGCGGGAATTGAACCGGCAACCCTGTTGTTAAAAGCTTGCGCTTTAACCAACTGAGCCATTTGGCCGCCCAATACCATGCTGTTTTGACTAAGATGGATTTGTAGTATAATTTGATATCAGGTAGTGTGATACCTTCAGCTTTGTTCTTTCTCTAGATTGCCAAGGATATTTGGGGTCTTTTATGGTCCCATAGAAATTTTAGGATTATTTCTTCTAGTTCTGTGAAAAATGCCATTGGTGTTTTGATAGGTATTGCACTGAATCTATAAATTGCTTTGGGTAGTATGGGTATTTTAACTATATTAATTCTTCCTATCAATAAGCATGGTATAAGTTTTCATTTATTTTTATCTTCTTTAATTTCTCTCTTCAATGTCTTATAATTTTCCGAGTAGTTTTTTTCTTTCTTTTTTGTTACTTCTTTGGTTAACTTTATTCCTACGTTGTTGTTTTCTAATGAAATTGTAAATAGGTTTGTTTTCTTAATCTCTATTTCTCATAGCTTGTTATTGGTGTATAAAATTGCAACTGATTTCATATCCTGCTACTTTATTAAGTTAATTTATAAGTTCTAATAGGTTTTTGGTGGAATCTTTGGGATTCTCTATATATAGGATCATGTAATCTGCATAATGACAACTTCACTTCTTCCTTTCCGATCTGAATGCCTCTTATTTCGTTTTCCTTGTCTGATTGCTGTGGCTTAGACTTCCAGTACTGCGTTGAAAAAAGTGCTGAAAGTGAGCATCCTTGTCCTGTTCCTGGTCTTAAGGAAAATGCTTTTAGATTTTCCCCTTTGAGTATGATATTAATTGTGGTTTTGTCGTATATGGCCTTTATTGTGATGAGATATATTCCGTCTATTACTACTTTGCTGAGAGTTTTTATCAGAAATGGATGCAGGATTTGTCAAATGCTTTTTCTGTATCAATTGGTATGATCATATAATTTTTCTTTTTCATTTTGTTTATGTGGTGTATCACGTTCATTGATTTGCAGATATTGAAACAACCTTGCATACCAGGAATGAATTGACTTGATCATGTTGTATGATCTTTTTAATGTATTGCTGAATTCACTTTGCTAATATTTTGTTGAAGAGTTTTGCATCTATGTTCATCAGGGATATCAGCCTATAATTTTCTCTTTTTGTAATGTCTGTTTCTGGTTTAGGGATAAGGGTAATGGTGGTCTCATGCAATGTGCTTGGAAGCCTCCCCTTCTCTTGAATTTTTTTGGAATAGTTTGAGAAGAGTAGGCATTAATACTTTCTTGAAAGGTTAGTAAAATTCACCAGTGAAGCAATCTGGTCCAGAACTTTTGTTTGTTGGGAGTTATGGATTACTGATTTGATTTCATTAGTAGTAACTGGTTGGTTCAATTTTCTGTTTCGTCTTTATTCCACCTCAGATTATATTCTTCTAGGAATTAATTCATTTCTTCCAGATTGTCAAATTGGTTGGTGTATTTTGTTGGCTCATAGTATTTTCTGAAAATTTTTTGTATGTCTGTGGTGTCCATTATCACTTCCTCTTTTTCATTCCTGATTTTATTTTTTTTGGGTCATCTTTTCTTTCTTGATGACTCTGGTTAAAGATTTGTCAATTTTATTTCTGTTTTCAAAAAACCAGCTCTTGGTTTTATTGATTTTTTTTCTTTTTGCCTCTATTTTGTTTATTTTTTTCCTCTAATCTTTATCATTTCCTTCCTTGTACTCACTTTGGACTTTGTTTGCTGTTCTTATTCCAGTTCCATTAAGTATAAAGTTAGACTGTTTATTTGAGATCTTTCTTCTTTAGATAGACCTGCATTGCTATGAATTTCCCTCTTAGGACTGCTTTCACTGTCTTCCATAGATTTTGGGTTGTTGTGTTTTCATTTTGTTTCTCTCCAGGTGTGTTTTGACCTTTTCCTTGATCTCATTGTTGACTCATTCATTATTTAGTAGCATATTATTTATCCTGCATGTATGTGTGTGTTTTCCAGTTTTGTTTTGTTTTTCTTGTAGTTGATTTCTAGTTTCATAATATTGTGGTCAGAGAAGATGCCGGATATGATTTCAATCTTCTTAAATTTATTGAGACTTGTTTTGTGGCCTAACATGTGGTCAATCTGGAAAATGTTCCATGTACACTTGAAAATAATTTATATTCTGCTGCTTTGAAGTGAAATGTTCTAAAAAATATCAATTAAATTAATCTTGTCTAATGTGTTATTTAAGGCTGCTGTTTTCTTGTTCATTTTATGTCTGGAAGATATGTCCACTGGTGTCAGAGTGGTGTTAAAGTCCTCTATTATAATTGTGTTACTGACAATCTCTGCCTTTATGTCAGTTAATATTTATTTTATATATTTAGGTGTTTCTTTGTTGGATGCATAGATGTTTACTAGGGTTATGTCCTCTTGTTAGGTTGATCTTATTATGTAATGCCCTTCTAGTCTCTTATTGTCATCTTCCTTTTAAATCTATTTTCCTGATATAAGTATTGCTACTTCAGCTTTTTTCTCATTTCCATTTCTGTTTAATTTTTTTTTTTTTCTATCCCTTTACTTTTAATCTATGTATGTCGTTTGATCTTAGGTGGGTCTCTTATTGACAGCATAGGCTTGAGTCTTGTTTTCTCATCAATTCAGCTACCTTATGTCATTTGATTGCAATGATTTATCCATTTACATTTAAAGTGATTATTGATAGGTACATTATTCACATTTTTATCTTATTTTGTTCCTTGTTTTTCCCCTTCTTCTTCTTAAAGAATTTCTTTTAACATTTCCTGTAATACAGGTTTGGTGGTAATGGATTTCTTTAGTTTTTTTTCTTGTCTGGGAAGCTCTTTATCTCTACTTCAATTTTAAATGATAGCCTTGTTGGGTAGAGTAGTCTTGGTTTTAGACTCTATTTTCCATAACATTGAATATTTCAAGCCAATCCTTTCAGGCCTGGAAAGTTTCTGTTGGGAAAGCAGCTGACAATCTTATGGGGGCTTCCTTATAAGTTACTAGTTACCTTTCTCTTGCTGCTTTTAGGATTCTCTCTTTGTCTTTAACCTTTGCCATTTTAATTATAATGTGTCTTGATATGGCACTGTTTGGGTTTATCTTGTTTGGGCTTCTGTACTTCTTGGGCCTGTATGTCAATTTCCTTCACCAGGTTAAAGAAGTTTTCAGTCATTATTTCTTCAAATAGGTTCTCAATCCCTTACTCCCTCTCTTTTCCTTCTGATACTCTTACGATATGAATGTTATAATGTTTGATGTTGTCCCAGAGGTCCTTTAAACTACCTTTTTTTAAACATTCTTTTTATTGTTCTGATTGGGTGTTTTCTGTTACCTTGTCTTCTAAATTGCTGATTTGATCCTCTGCTTCATCTAATCTGTTGTTGATTCCTTCTAGTATATTCTTCATTTTAGTTATTGTATTCTTTATTTCTGAGTGGTTCTTTTTTGTGCCTTCTATGTCCTTCTTTATATTTACTATCTCTTTGATGAAGTTCTCACTAACTTACTTAAATATTCTTATAATCAGTGTTTTAAGCTCTGTCTCTGGTAGATTGGTTGTCTCCATTTCATTTAGCTCCTTTTGTTGAGTTTTCTCCTGTTTTTTTTATTTGAGACAGTTTCCTTGTTTCCTCATTCTGGCTGCCTCTCTGTGTTTGCTTCTATATATTAGGCAGATCTCCTATGTCTCTCAGTCTTTCCTGGGTGGTTTTATATAGTTGGTGACCTGTGTGGTCCAGTGGTGCAGTCTCCCTGATTGAATGTGCATGTGTTCCAGGAGTGTCCCTTGAGTGTATTGTGTGCATTCTCCTGTTGTAATTGAGCCTCAATTGCTTTTGGTGCATTAGTGGGTGGGATTGATTCCCATGCTGACTGACTATGAGGGTTGTCTATGCCCATGTATATAAACTCCTGTGTGTGTGTGGGGGGGGTGACCCCTCAGAGGGGGATTTACCCCACTGGGCTCTTGTTCCCATTATGACCGCCCTTTTCATCTGCTGCTGTGGAACTAAGTGGGTAGTGCTCTGGTGTGGTCTGAAGCTGGCCTCTGAGTATGTTGTTTCTGATATCTCTTGGGAGGGTCTCCCATGCAGGCTAATTTCTGCCTTGCCTGTGACTATCCCAGGGCTATCTTGTAGGAGCTACAAAGCAAATGTTGTTCATTACTGCCTGTGCTGGACCTGGAGATATGTGTGGGTGGCCTTGCTGTGAACTGAAGCTGGCTGCCAGCAGTATTTGGCCTATCGCAGTTTAGCAAAAGTCCCAGGGCCCTCTTGGCATGCTGCTACCCACTAGCTGTCCATAAGTCTCAGCCATTAAAACAGCCTCCTTAGGTGTGCAGACTGGGTTGGTTGATTTGGTGATGAAAATATTCTCAGTGATGCAGCACTAGCTGGGTGGAGCAGGATCCCAGGGAGTCCTGAGTCATGGCCAGTGGTTTTTACAACGTTAATACAGATTTGATCCTTGAACCAGTGCTGGGCTATGAGCACTTCGTCAACCCCCCTGAGAACACCATGGCCAGCCACTGCTTGCCTTAGGCCCACAGGTCTCTGAGAGCCACCCATGAGAGACTGCAGTGCAGGATGTAGCTGACTGTCCCCACCAAAAATTCTCCAGACAACGCTGGGTTCTCTGCTACTGTAAAAGTCTTCCACAGCTTGTGGGACATGGCTGGCCACGCAGGAGCCAAGAGTGCCCTGGCGATGCAGCACTAGTTGGGTGGGGCAGGGACCCAGGTTGTCACCAAGCTGGTGTGCATGCATATATTTTATCAGACCAATGCTGTCTCAGATTTTGCCCTTTGCTGGAGGTTTCACCATGGAAAAGATAATGTTCTCCTGTAGTCTACACATGAGCCAGTCTCCATACAGGGACAATGGCAGCTGTCCCTTCATCCCTCAGTCCATAGCCACACAACTCAGTCTTTCCCTGAATGTCTCTGGTGCCTCTTAAGTTTCTGCCCCTCCTCTGGAGCCCAGGTGAGTGTTTGCAAGTGAGTGATTCTGTACACAGGCCCTTTAAGAGGACATCTGGGTTTCCAGGTGCTTTCTTTCTCACCATGTCAGACGGAAAGAGTTCTTGCTGATTATCACAGCCAAATGTTATGAGGACTCCTCTTCCTGGCACAGGACTCTTTGGCTTGGGAGTCCATTGTGGGGCTGGGAATTTACACTTTTCTGGGGGAACTCCATCACCGATGTGTCCCTCCCGGTATTCAATTACTACTTGTGGGTTTGAGGTCAGCCCATTTCACATCTCTGCCCCTCCTACCAGTCTCACTGTAGCCTCTTCTTGATATCCTTAGTTATAGGGGTTCTGTTCAGCTATTCTTCAAATGATTCTTGCGGTTGATTCTTCTATAATTTAGTTGTAATTTTGATGTTATCCTGGAGACAGCAGGCATAGTGTTTACTCCGCCATCTTGGATTTTTTCCCCATCCTATTGTTTTTAATCTCACCTCAGTTTCATCTTGCAGTTATTGTGACATCCCAGACAGATGGCCAGTGGGAACATGGCTGGAGGAGAGGGAGGCCAAGACTACAGGTACAGCTGAAGCAACACTTAAAAACTTTTAAATGTACAGTTGTTAATGGTAAGATAGAAACAATAGAATTTGTTAAACATTAATAGGTTTAATGACATTTATTTTTATTGTATAATTTTAAAGCAAATCCTAGATAGTATATCTTTTCACTCATAAATACTTCTGTAAAAATGTTTATGTCTAAAAAGTGTGTTTTATCCACTTACTTATCTAGTGGATATACCATTCAATTCCAATTCTAATTCCAGTACACATATACTATCGCATTCAAGGCCTTATCTCTCCACTGGTAGGTGTAAGAGATCCTTAAAGCAACTTTTAAAAGTTGTGCTAAACAAAGTGACAATAATAAAGTTAAACACAAAGTCTTCAGTGATATTACATTCTACATACAAAAAATAAAACATGTCCATTTCTTCATGCAAAATAAAAAATAAATTTATGTCAATCTATTATAAATTCCAGTTATCAGCTCATAACTGCATTGCTCTTCGTCAAATACAAGAACACAACCAATAACTTGAAATTTTTGAGTGTCAGAGTATAGTAGAATAGGTGGTCATAGTATTGGCTAAATTTTTCATTTACTTAAACTGTTTTCCAAGTTTTGGTGTAATCTGTTAGGATGAGACTGGCTGGAAAATCATACATAACAGAATGATCGGCAGCTTACACTCATCCTGAACGAGTGTATCTTCTAATCCTGTGAGCTTCACTGTTTTCCATATTTCCCTTCATCATTTCTGATTTATTCTCTGTACTTATAGATACATTATTTTCAGGCAGGCCTTCTCTAAACTTTATGTTTTGTCCTTGGTTTTTATTTCTAATGGCACATTCTGTTTCTGTTGCAAAATATTTCCTAATATAATATAAGGCTGAAACATTTTCTTCTTTAGTTTCAGATCAATGCTCCTTGTCCTTCTATCTTTTGATGGTTTGAATAATCACATTCTTTCATTTATACAGATACTTTTAAAGTATTTGTAGACTGTGATCAAATCCTCTTCAATCTTCTTCTCTCTTGAACATATAAATGTCTACGACCCTATATCTCATCAAACACACTACTTATATATTTTTTGCCCTTTTTTATTTTTTATTTTCTATTAACTCTCAATTTTTGTACAACTTTTCTATTGCAAATATAAATAGAAATGCAATAACTCATTTATTTTTATCAAAGCTAAGTAGAGTTGAAAAGAAGGATTTCTCACTGTGTCAAGTTTTATAATCCTTATATGGCCTGCACTTACTCTTTAATTATTATATGTTCAGTTGTTTGTGGATTATATTATTTATAGCTCCTTGTTTAATATCCATATATTACTTCCCTGAGAGACCCTGAATTCTCTGAGTCACTAGAAATACTTATATTGACTCTGGAAAGAGTATTATATCCTCAATAACTTGTTGATTACAGCTCTAAAATTCTGACCTTGAAATTGCATTAATTTATCATAAACTTAACTAATTTCAAATGTGATTATTACTACTGAAGTCTCTACATTTGCACAGTTGGTAGGAGTTTTCCTAATAAATAATAATGCTAATTACATCTGCTTTTTATTTCTATGCTGGTATGGGTATTTGTATGCTTAGATGCATATTTACAAAAGTAGCTATAGACATTCTACTCTACACACATATTTATAAAAAGTAGCTATAGGTGTTCTACTGAATTTTTAAATGCATTTCATAGTAGATATCTTGAAGAATTCAATAAGGATATGTATTCAGCTCAATGGTAAAAATGAACCCAAATACAATGATAAAAAATACATAATTTTATTTGAAGAATTGTGAAAAAAATAATAAATAGGGCAGTAGGATGTGTGTGTGTGTGTGTGTGTGTGTGTGTTGGGGTGGGAAGATTTTGCATGTGTATATTTTGGGGAGTTATTAGCCCTCAGAGTCTTTCCCAAAGGAACTCATAACAAAAAGGTGATTCATTTAAGGGGCCCTAATTGTATGCATACATGTATTCATTTTCTGTCAAAGTTTGGAAAATAAGTAAAAAGAATAGTGTTGGTATTTAACTGGAATTTTTTTTTTATTAAGCTCAATTCCTTTTCATGCATACATTGATGTTAGGAGCACGCATTGAAAACTATAATGGAATCCTGATTTAATTCAGGACTTTGAGAACTGTCAAAGGTCAGCCGTCTCTATTATACTACGTGATTACAGTATATGATGAAAACCTATATTGCTTAGTAAGAAAGATGGATAGCAATTTTATACTTAGAAGTAGGAAATTTATATATTTACAAAGGTCTTTTCATGAAGATACCTAAAGAATCACTGAAACTCTACGTTAAAATGGATATAAAGTTTAAGACTCACAGAAGCAGTGCTGTTCTTGTGAAATTGTGTACTGATCAACTTTATCCTGTGCCTCATATTTTGGTTCAAAGGAAATATACATTATGGCAAAAAGGCATATCTCAAATGCAATTTGCGAGCTGTCAAGCCACACTGACACGGAGGCAAGGGGAGTTAAAGTCCAGTTATCACTTATTTTTCAACAACAGATTTTAGATGAACTCTTGTGCTTTGGATAATTTCTGCAGTGATGGTTACTGTAGCAAATTAAACCTATTTCATGTTTGTATATTTTAATGAGGCTACCAAACTATCGCAATGTAATTTTTCCAAAGCACTATCATTAGTTAATGTGTCCTAAGAATTGCAACGTTACAAATTTTAATTATCAATGCATCTTCAGTATGTACTACCTAATGTTTTTTGACATGGGCCTAAAGTTCTCCATGCCAAAAATAAATATATAAATTAAACATAAGTGGAAGACAGCCCAGGCCAATTTCAAAGGGAGTCAGTGTATCCAAAGGTTAGAGGGTAATGTATAAAGAAAATGTTATAATGGAAAAATGCTTTTGCAGGAAAATAGACATGCAAAAACCCCTTTAATCCCCATTTTTGTTTTCCTTGGACCAAGGGAGCAGGCTTTGTAATATTGCTACAGGCAACTGCAATCCTAAAGCCAAAGGATCTATGCAAATAATTCATTTTCTCTCTCTTTCCCCTGTCATGAAATACCAAATATGCACACTTTTCTCCAGCTTATACATTATTGTCTCTTTTATTCTCTTAGAACTCCCTTCACAGGATCGATGCACAAACTCCCATTGCTCTCCCTGTGGGATTAGAAATTTGCTCAATGGGCATTGACATTCCCCTTTTTCAAAAATGTTTTTGTGGGACCTTTCCCTCAATTCTTTCCTGATCTTAAATGATATCTTCTACATGATTAAACTTGGTTCCAGACACATTTTGCCATTGCTTTGACATCTTGAGGTCTTTTAGCAACTTCAATTTAGGCTCACACACTTAGGAACAAAATCTCAGGGAAAAATACCTACCACCCTTTGCACTGAACACATGCATCACCTACGTGTCCCAACTACAGGCTCATACAAAACCAGCTAAGCAGTACACTTAATCTAGGGCTCATAACAACAATAATTCAATATTCACTAGTAAAATAGTAATGCATTCCTTTTAACACCCATAAACTTCTGACAATAAATGCTATTTTGTGTCATAAGTTCATATGGAGAAAACCTCTTACGTATTAGTAGTAGAATAGTAAATATCTTTTTTTTGTTATTTATTTTTACATTAGATATTTATTTTAAGCCACCCTTCAGCTTTTCAATATTCTCTGGATTTTCTTACTTATTATATTCATAGGTACCTGGTTTATGAGTCATTTTTGCATTAGGACTTAGGTCAGGTTTAATCAGACAAGGGACTGGAACTAACAGGAAGCTGGAGTGAGGTCTGAGTCCGAGATCATAAGACTTGGATGAAGGTTCCTAAGATTGTTATAAACCAGAAATTAACCAAGTGTTCAAAGATCCCAGGGCAAGGCAGCAAGCAAAAAATGTGGACTCTGAGTTCTTGGCAGCAAGTTGACAAGCCAGCAAACATAAAGTCAAAGCAGAGGCCAGAACACCAGTGATACCCATGACTTGGCAGGTAAAAAAATTTGGCAACTGTGATGTCAAAGGAAAGAAAGGTAGGGTCAGTAACTTTAGAGTGACCAAAGTATGTGAAATGCCATGGCTTAGATGTCCGGTTGTGTAGAAAAGAGGATGAGATTACGTCTGTCCTCTTCCTGCTCAGCAGTGGCCTTGGACTTGTCAGCACAAGCAGGGAGGAGTGACAGGTCCCTAACAAACACAGTATGATGGACAAATGTGTTCTCTGAAGTCGCCTAGGTAATCATTCAACACACATTTACTGAGATCCTATTAGGTGCCAGGGACAGTTCCAAGCATTGGAGAGACCACGGAAATTAAAATATATAGTACTTGTCCTTCCGTCTATAATCTAGGAAAGAATACAGATAAGTAAATGAGCACTGGCACAGTGCTGTAATGTGTGCTGAGAGTGAGACACCCCGAGCACTCTGGTCACACACAAAGGGACACCTAATACGACTTTCAGAATTATGGAAAGCTTCTAGAGTTAAAGAGGAAGAGCACGTGCAGAAAAACAGTAAAGATGTGAGAAAGAATGTGGAGTCTGAAGAGACATACCAGCAGTTTAATATTCCTGAAAGAAGCACTGGGACTCTGGAGGAATTATTGGAGACCCTCAGGATATTAAAAAGTAAAAGGACACTAAAGATTCTGTGGTCTGGACCTTAGAGATCTGAAACAGTTGCAGTATTTGATGAAGGTCACTTGGCACAGGTAAAGGGCTCAGGAGGGTACAGTTCTGGACTTTCAAAAGGAACTAACTCAAAATAGTACACACTGGAATGTGCCTTAGCAAATATGTATATGTGCTAATTTTCTTTATTATGTTTATTTATTGATTGATTTATTTATTTACCACCGAGTAATTACCAATATATTAGGCTTAAGTCATTCATTCTACGTATGTTAACTCAATGTCTAAAGCTGGTCACCCCCCACAAAACCTGCTTTTTCCCAGCCCAGAGAAAGGTGACAAGGGACTTCACTATGACCCGTAATTAGAGTTGATGAAGTTGGGGAATATTCTGAAATGAGATTAGACAGAGTTTGGGAATACACTGTGGAAGTCACAGCTAAGGAAAGGAATTTGGCTTTTTTCTATGTAACAAGGATCAGACAAATACCTATGTGATACATTTCTTTTCTTATCTTTTTAAAAATTAAAAAAGGGACATAACTGACAACATTGTAGATGTTTGTTTGGACTGGAGGAAAACTGATGGCAATGAATCTTCTTAGGTGCCTGTTCCCAAGTTAATGGCAGAAGATGGTAAGTGTTAAGAAAGGAAGGCAGAACTCAAGAGATATTTCTGAGCTACAATGGCTGAAACACCTGGGCTGAGTAGTGGTAGTGAAGCTGGAAAGAAATGGGTGGGTTCCAGAGACCTATAGGAGATGAAGTGACAAATCTTGAAGATTCTTTGGCTGTGGATATGGAGACAGGAAGAGCCAATGCTTATTCATGTTTTCTGTTTGCACAACTGAAAGGAGGGTGATACTTACACTGGGGTAAAAGAGGTGGATGTGATATGTGGGTGACTTTTAGACCTGTTCTGCCTGAAGTTTCTTTTGAGACGTAGAGGAGGAGATATCAATAGGCAGAGGGCTATATCAGTCTGTAGTTCAGAGGAGAAGCCCAGGCCAATGATGTATTATTTGTGTCACTCTCAGTGGTAATGGAAACCAGAGTAATGCATCAGGATACTTTTGAAAAGAATGCAAAGTGAGTAGATAACAGAGTCTAGAATTTATCAAACAGAGTTTTGATAAATCCGAACCTTTAGAGCCTGAATGAGGCAGCTTTACTTTGGTATCAGTAAAAACAAACAAATGGAAATTATGATGTGACAAAAGCTAAGGAAATGTATGCAGAAGAAGGAAATAATCAACAATATTGAGTAAAATCTACAGATCAAGAAAGTGAGTGGACAAAAACTTAATATAAAAGTAATTTATGACTAAACCAATGTTATTTTTCAAAATAGCCACACCAATGGGAGATAAATAGTTTAAATAGAAAAATAAGCAAATGAAAAATTGCCCACTATAAGTTTTTATATAAACTTACTTATTAGCATTCTACAAGACTTTTTCCAGTTTTGGAGGGAAGCCAGATTAGAGTATTTTAAGAAAAGTTTGGATAGGGGAGTAATAGAGACAGTGAGGGTAGACAACATATTCAAAAATTTGGACTGTAAAGGAGAGAAGAAAGATAAGCAGAAACTGGAGTGAGAAATTGGTTGAGTTATTTGTCTTAGAATGGACAAGATTAGAGTATGCTGACGGGGGCTATAGTAGAGGGAAGTGATAATTGGCTATCACTGCCTTTGTCTTCATACACACAGTGTCCTTCTTCTCAATTTAAAGATGTCCTATGGTAAAACAAAATGACATTGAATTGTAGAGGCCTGGAGGTCATAGTGTTTGGGGAAGCAGGAGTGTCAACAGATAGTTCATGGAGGGAAAAAAAACAAAACAATTAACTCCAGGGTTTGACCCTGTAGGAGGAAAAGGGAAACCCATGTATTTGTTCATGTTTTTCATCTTGAATTATAAAAATGTAACTGAATAATAACTTTAACTGTCTCCTCTTTAGTTCTATAATTCACATATGGTTAAAATAGGATTCACTCAGCAGGTTGCAAGCTTGTGCCTCTAAACATATTTAGTTGAGCAAGAAGGCACAAAATAGAAACATATGTGTTTTCTTTTAAGGTACACTGCTTCAGTAGTATTGTCAGCACTTTCTGAGAGCCTCTTCCATATGCATCTCACATGCTTTTTATAAATACTCTGTGTTGAGTCATTTTGATGTCATCTATTAAACCCTCCTTGCGAATATTTATTCATTGTTTTATGGGATTTATGAAAATAATACCCTCTATAATAAGATATATTGTAAGAATGTTAAATGAGAAACAGATCTAACAAAGATATATTTCAGACATTCAGTACCACTTAGAAACAGCCATTTAAAACAGATAAGCTTTGTATCAAAGTTTGACGGTCAATAAACATAGTGTGTTTGGGACAGAAATGAGATTCTTATAATAATGGTCCTTTGGGGAAAATCTCAAGTTTCTTGTCTGTGGAGTCCAAATCCTAGGGCTATTATTATCAATAACCCCCAGAGCTACTTTGCTGTCTTTGCTTTATAATGACACTTTAAAATAGCATTCATGGATATTCTTGGCAATATTGACACTGATTTGGCATTTAACATTTGCAAAGCAACCCTCTGACATATTTCTGTTAACACCAAGAAATCTACTCATGTTGGACCATGACTCATATACTCAACGTGGTGCATTTTCACAGGTCTATACTTTGGGTTTCTAAGCTCTGTTTAACCCAGAGCCTGTTCCCCGCAATCTGAGCCAGGCAAGCTGCCCTCTCTTCCCCACAAGTACTTCACTTGTGCTCTGCATGAAGCTTGTTCATAAATGTCCTTTACTTAAAGAACAGCCACACCAAGAGGAGATACATATAATAGTATAAACAGAAAAATAAGCAAATGACAATACTTCATATAATAGTATAAACAGAAAAATAAGCAAATGACAATACTTTGCCCACTAGAGCTTTTTGTAACGTATTTATTAGCATTCTACGACACTTTTTTTCCTAACACAAATGAAAGATTGTCATACAAATCTGTTGGATTGAAATGCTATGCTACTCACTTCTGTCTAAGAATATATAATTTCGTTTCCTTTCTTGTTCTTAGACTTCCTGCGTGGTTTCCAGAGAGATTCGTTGGCTTTTGTCCCCATACAGTTTTCTCTTCGTCAGTTGCACGGCAGCCAGATATTCTAGCTGGTTTATTCCATTTCACACACTGCTCTGTCAAAACTGCTCACTTACATTTACTGCAGATCACTACTAGCCACAGACAACACTGCTCTGCAGAAAACCTGTGTCCTGCTCCCTGCACGAGCTGCCATTACACCCAGCACTTCCCTGCCTTCTCTGGGACGTGTCATTCATGTGTTTCAGCAAATGCCAGCTGTCCCTTATATCAGTACACTGTCCCTCCATCAGGGATATTTGACAAGCATTCTCTATTCATTTTACTTGGCACTTTCTTCTATCTAGCAAATACCTTCATTCACTCACTCCTTCAGGCTTCTCTCACCAAGCACTGCATGCATTCCATATCCCAGGAATAAAATTTCTAACATATTTTTCTTTCTGCCTTATGACAATATTTTTATTTTTTAAAAACTTTGTTTTTCTGAATGGACCAGACAGTTGAGGCTATAAACACTCTAAAACACAGGTAGTTAATAGCTATCATTAGAATATTGCATAGTTTCTATGCAAACGTGTATTTCTTATTTTGTGGAAGAACATGAGATATTATACAAATAGTAAAGATATTCCCGTGTAATAAAAGCTATAATGTTAGAAAGTAACATTTATAGCTTTAATCTATGGCAATGAGTTTTATCAGTAAGAGTGTCAGAGAACATAAGCAGTTAAGATTTCTAGAGGCAAAACGTACCCAATTAAGGTGATTTACCACATTTCAAAATGACTTGACAAGTACATTTAACTCCCTAAAATGATATCTGTTCTTATATCTGTCGTGGCTTAGAAAATTATGGGAATTCAAGATATCATCATCACCATCATCATCATCATCATCATCAAAGCCATTTATTAGGTATATTTCTGTGATGGATCTGCTACTAAAACCTTTTAGAATATAGCTCATACCATCAAAGAAGTTCTAGTCTGCTGTAGTGATATAAAAAAAAAAACTATACTGAGTACAGGTATTCATAAGTATATATGAATGCTCAGATTAAATAATACTTTGCTGTGTTATTAAATTTAAGATTTTTGTTATAAGATAAATAAGTTGCTGATAATTTAGATTAGGGGTCAGAAAATCTTTGTAGAAAACAAACAATAAATATTTTCAGCTCTGTGGGTCAGCTGGTCTCTGTGGCAACTACTGAACTCTGATATAATAGCACAAAATGAGCCAAGAAATATATAAGTGAATGGCCATGTCTGTGCTCCTATAAAATTTTATTTATAAAAATAGGCAGTTTTTTAAATTTGACATACAAGCTGTAGTTTTGCTGATCTCTCCATTAGATGATGGAAGAATCCAACGTATTTATAAAGTCTTACTTCTTTATAAAATAAAGAAATAAATAAAGATTTTTTTATTATTATTGATAAAGAGACAATGATATGAGCCATTAAACCAACCTGAGCTTTCAAGAGAGAAAAGAAAATTCTTAGAGGCCAAAAATCATAGGAAATGACAAACGCAGGGAAGCAAACCAGTGCTAAAGCCAGTGGCTACTGTGGAATATTTCCCAAGCAGCCTGAAGCTTTGTTTTTAATGATTCATGAGAGTAAGAGTGAAAGCAAAGACCTGGGTCTTAGTGAGATAGGAATTCACACTTCAAATCTCTATATAAGGCTATAACTCTGATAGACAGACAATCAGTGGATGACCTAAAACTTAAAAAAAAAATAATCTATCAATATAGAGAGATAGATTATATAGACAGATTAAGGCCACAAAGGATGAGTAGTTATATATACGGAGGATTAATAATTCCAAGATACATGGGCTTGGGTTTTTAATTTACATTTTCTTTGTATCATCAAAAAATATAAACCATAGTCTAATGGAAAGTAGTTTTTTGTGGGTTGTATCGCTAGCCATCTAGAATGAATAAAAAACCCACACACATCAAATTTTCTCATACATAAAATTGCAAGGAATATGAGCTCAGACTAAGGGGGGGGGAATCACAAATCACATACAGAAAGAAACAAGATTAAATAGAATCAAACTATGATATCAGACCAGCAAAACCTG
Source organism: Rhinolophus sinicus (assembly GCF_036562045.2). Lineage (NCBI taxonomy): Eukaryota > Metazoa > Chordata > Mammalia > Chiroptera > Rhinolophidae > Rhinolophus > Rhinolophus sinicus. The sequence continues at coordinate 77,155,375 of NC_133760.1, forward strand.
CAGATACTGGAATTATATATGAAATATAAAATTGTGAGTGTTTTAAGAAATCAAAGAGGGAATGAAAAGTGTGACTAATGAGCAAGACATTATCACAGCTATCAAGACCATATGTAAAAGAAAACCATAGAAATAAAAATTAAGGACTGAAATTAGAAATTTGTTGGGACAAAAGTAGAGTAGTTATAAGTTAAGAAAGAACTAGTAAATTGGAAGATATAACTGGACAAATTGTCCATATCATCATAGAGAAATTTAAAAACAAAGGGAAACACAAAGTAATTCTAAAAGACATGAAGAATAGCATTAGAAGTTCTAAGATGCACATACTTTGAGTTCCATAAATAGAGAATAGAATGAATGGGAGAAAGGCAGTATTATACGAGGTACTTAATGACTATGAAATTACCATATTTGAAACCCAGCCAATCATTAGAAGGATAAATCAAAAGGCACCTTCGCCAAGACTCACTGTAATGAAAAGAAATATTGACTGAGAACAAAGACAGATTACAAAGGAACAACAATTAGACTGATATCTGACTTTGCAGTAGACTAACTTTGCAGTAGACTAACAATGGAAGTGGAAAGTTATGGAATAATATCTTCAAAATTCTGAGAAAACTCTAATTTCCAACATACAAGTGCATATCCTGTAAAATTATTTTTCAAGAATAAGAGTAAAATGAACACTTTTTTTAAGACAGGGAACATTAAGAGAGCTTACTACCAGCAGATCTCTCTAAAGAACTTCTGGAGGATGAGCTTCACGAAGTCCAAAACCTGTAAGAAGGAAAGACTGAGAGTGCTGGGAGAATGATAATCAGAAAAAATAGAAAGCATCAGATTAACCCAAACAAAACTGGTGGTATAAAACAAATTCAATATTCACAAATTAGATATCGTACTTGATGGTGCCAATATCTAATTTGTGAATATTAAATGTTAGAATGAAAATATTGGATAAAAGTATAAGTTTGGAAATAAAACACACTAAGGTCCTCATAATGCTTGCAAAGAGAGAATAGATACTCCCTAACTGGATTTGTAAGGTTAAGTACACATGCTAACATTTTGGGTGTAACCAGTAATAGAATAGGAATACAGTGTGTAACTTCCAAATTAATGAAATGGAAATATGTGGGGGCTGGGGAGGGGACAAACAAGCAAGCAAACAACAACAAAAATACTCATATCAATTTTAAAAAGCAAGCAAGAAAAAATGGTATATAGAAAAAGAGAACAAATAGAAAACCCAAGATAATAAAGCAGAACAAATTCAGATTAATTATTATAATAAATATGAATTATCTCTGACATTAACAGACAAGTGTCGGAACAAATTAAAAGATGCAACTATAATAACAGTAACCTAAAGAATAATAACCAATAGAAACTAATACTAACCAAACAAAGTTAGCGTCCTATATTGTTATCCCACAAAGCAGACTTTAGGGCAATGGTGTTGTTAGCATTACAGAAAAGTAATAAATAATGATAAAAGATTCAATTTCCTAAGAAGATGTAACAATTCAAAACTTTTATACTGCTAATAATATGACTTCATAGTATAAAATAAGTTAAATTTAAAAATTTCAAAGAGCATAGATTTTTAAATGCTATGTATGATATTTTTAAAAAGGGACCTGTCAAGATTTATGAGGTCTTCAATAACATTAAGAAACTGATGAAAAATAAGCTGTGATAGAAAAAAAAGATAATTTGCTATAGAATTTCTGAACAAGCAGACAGCTTAAAGATTAGCTAGTAAAATCACTGATTTTAAGAATAAAGAAACTGAGGTCCCAACAGCTTTGGTCATCCACCAAAGGCCAAACTATATATTCTGGCAAGCCAGCACTAGAAACAAATTAACTGATTTCTAGGCCAAAATATTTTCTGTTTAAATATAATCTACATTAGTCCTATTCCAACTGAATTTCTTATAACTTACATGCATTGGTTTTTATTAGTTTTATTTTCTGTACTTTTTTTTTTCTCCCTTACCTTATTTGGTGTGGAGAAGATTTGTGTGAAGATCAAAAGTGTAAGGCAAAGAGAGGCGTAGGTAGTAGACATATGTGGGATTTCAGACAGGATGAAATGAAGAGGTTATAGATAGGAAGTACATAAGTGATAGCCAAACCCATTTGGAAAAAGATCCAGAATTGCAATTCTGGTATAGAATTCTTTCCCCTATCAAATCAAATATAAGTAATATCCATATCCAGTCTTGGGAATAAATATCCCTGAATTCTTCTGGAAATCATGTGTGACTGGAAAGAATCTGGACTATATCAGAAGTCTAGAGAATCCTATACTTTGCTTTGCCATCCCCATGATGTGATGAAGTTTCTAGGACTGGTGGGGAGAAAAGACATTAACAGTAATGGGGTTTGTGTTCCAACAAATGTCACAGACATGAATAAATAAAAGGCTGTGGGCAATTTCATTCTTCTAGAATTTGTCTATCCCGAAATGTTTAATCCCCAGTCCTACTTTGTTTCCAACCTGTTATCATAATGTTACTCTTTACTCATTGCATTATGTCAGCAATAGCTCTTGCTTATCCATGTTATGATCGTCAAGCCTCAATTCCTCTTTATGTTACCAGTTTATGAGTTAACTCCTTCTGACATAATTTCCTTCCCTATCCATTGACACACTGCCAGTCACTTTAACTGTCATCTCTTCTCTACCCTCAACTTCTCCAAAAGTACTCTCACCTGCAGTGATATGTACTTATTTACTTTCTGTACTCTTGTACCTGGGCTGCTGCTGACATTAGAAAAAATCTCAGGGCCAGGAGAGATAAGCTCCAATCCAATCCAATCCAATCCAATCCAATTCAATCCAATCCAATCCATCCTCACCTGCATCTTCAGGAACCTCTTTATTTCTTTAAAAAATACGTGGATTTCTTATTTCTTGTAGAGACTACCTCAAACATTTATCACCGTCTTTAGTCTATTCTCATGCCTCTACTGCTTTTCTCAGCATATTATCTTGAACATATGACCACTGCAGGAAAAAAAAAAAGGGAACAAGCTTTCAACTTTTTCACTACTTCAAAACTTGCTAACATTATTCAAGACATAATGATGAAGGCTCACCAATGCCAGGCACTTTCCTTGTCTCCTTTCTAGTGTCTCAGGTCAACTTTTAGCTAAGGTTTACACAAGATTAACCTTGACCTTTGCTCTGGATTCTCTGCATTCACAAACCAAGAATCTTCATCTCTTCCAGAAGAATAGGGCTAATGTAGATGATATTTACATTTGTATTTCAACACTGCCTTCTATTTTCTTTCACTCTGTTCTACATACATTTCCATGTCCCTTACATGTTAAGCACTCACTTCCCTTAGGCATGTGGACCATTTTTCTACCTGGGCCTTTAAGGCATCTCAAAAGGGTGTTCAGTCCTTTAAGCTTCACTTTACTTCCCATTGACTATTAAACCCTCTGAAATCTGGCTTCCACTTGACTACTCTCCAAAAATCACTCTGGAAAATTATTACCACAAAACAAAACAAAACAAAACTCATTCTAGAAAAATCTAATGAATACTTTTAGCTCTAATTTGACTTGATCTTCCTCAGTCTTTAATGCTATTTACTGCTTTCTCCTTCTGAGAGATGTTTTTTCCCTTGGTCATTGTGACATTATTTTCACTTTTTTTTTTTTTTTTTTCAAAATGGCCTGCAAGTGTCTCTTCTCCCTCAGTTGCACCACATATATGTTGAAATTACCAAGAATCAGTGTTCAGACTTCTTGCATCCTTATTCTATTCACTCTTCCTTTGAAAGATAAACTTGAGTCTTGCTTTACATGGACTGATATTGGACATTTGTTCAGATTAATTGGTAATCTCATTCTCTCTTAACTAGATAATAGCACTTTACTGATCTCTCTGCTTCTAGTTATTTTTATATACAATCCTTCCTCCATAATGGGGCTTGATACATTTTTAATGTAGAAATATAATCATCACATCATTATCCAAAAATCTTTAACTCCCTACTTCTTATAGGGAGTTTAAAAATTCTCTTCTTAGCACAGCACACAAAGCCCTCTATGATTTGGCCCCAACTAAACTTTCCAGGCCTTTCTTCAAGATTTTAAACCATATATATTATACTTGAGCTGTACAATTCTGTTGGCTATTCTCTTTTGTGCTTCCATAATTTTGGTGCTGCTCTCTCAATGTATAAAAAGCCTTTTGATGTTGTTGTTTTTCTGGTGTTCTCTGCCTGGTAGACTACTGCTCATCCTTCAAGGACTGGTGCATATGTTATTTTCTCAGTGAAGTCCTTCCAGGCTCCCTCAGGCAGGGTCAGTATTCTCCTCCTCCATTGCACTCTATTCCTCTACTATAGACGTTCTGTAACGTCTAAGTATTGGATGCTTAGCTAACTGCTTCTCTTCCCCAGTGGACCGCATGCTCCTTGAGGATAAAGCTATCCGAAGTGCCTGGAACACAGTATGTACTAGATAATTTGGTGTTCGCTGAAGGAATGGCCTCTTCTAACACCTGATGCCTTGATAGTACTGAGAGACATCAGAGAGCTTCCAGAGTTGAAGTTTATAGCTCATGTTAGCTGCAGTAGTGTGTGTGTAAAACAGGGGCGAGTATTTACAACTTTCTTAAATATAAAACATACCTAATAAAAGGCCAACTCTTTTTATCCCTTTGACTTTTCTATTTTTACAATTCTATTTGTGATGTAGGATCCACTTCTTCCTTTGAATCCAACATCCAATCAGTCCCTACCAATTAGGCCTAATTGAAAAAAATCACCTTCTCATATATGCATTAATTTAATCCTTAATTTTCATCCTTGTTATTTTTACCTGAAGTTAGAGATATCACACTTAGATTGTTATTGTAGTCTCCTAATTGCAAGAGTTTTTAATTTCACCCCCTTTGCTATAACCCATCCTATGTATTATACTTCTAGATTAATAAACCTAGCCTGTTTCCCCAAAAATAAGACCTAGCTGGACAATCAGTTTTAATGCAAAAATTAATATGACTCAGTATTATATTATATTATACAGTATTATATTATATTATATTATATTATATTATATTATATTATATTATATTATATTATATTATATTATATTATACCTGGTCATATTACAATAAAAGAAGACGGGGTCTTATGTTAATTTTTGCTCCAAAAGACTCATTAGAGCTGATTGTCCGGCTAGGTCTTGTTTTCGGGGAAACACAGTAAGTGTTAGCTTGAGCCCATCTCTCCTCTATCCAGTCACATAAAACAGTCACATGAAACAAAGACTACCTTAGTATTCAAATTCTCTTCTACTCTGGTCCTAGGATTCCCTTCTGGCTGCATTTTTCATCCCTGATCTTTATTTGTAACTAGACTGTAAGAATCATGAGACAGGAGCCATGTCTGCTATAGTCACCCTTCTATCATCATCACCACATAGCACATTTCCTAGGACATTCTTGGTGCTCAAACTTTGTTGAATAAATTAATGAACATATGCAGAGTTTTTCAAACATGCTGTTTCAAGTTCTTCTGCCATTGGCATGGGCAGGGTGGGAAATGAAAAGTCAGAATGGGTAAGTAGATGGAGAACAGGTTGTGATTTAAGCTGGTGTGGCTGAGCGCCAGTATCTACTTCTACTTCAAGTAGAGCGACTCAACAATGCCACATAAATTAGTTTTGTATTTCAGGGTTGGCATAAGTTTTCATAGAAAAAGCATGAGCTTTACCTCAGATGGACCATTTATTTTAATATAGAACAGTATATGAGCTTTGGAGAGAGACAGACCATTTACTTGAACTTGATGAACGAGGCACAAAGTTTAAGGGGGTACTTTTTTCAGGATCATGCATTTGACTTACCTTACTCCCAGCCCTAGTGGCCAAAGTAGACTTCAGACCTTTCTCTAACATCTTGTCTATTCTTTCCACCAAGATTCCTTGTCATCTAAACCTGAGGAAAATCTACCTAGAATACAACCCTTTCTTCATGAAGTCTTCTACAGTCACCCACCAAGAGTGTGTGAGTGTGTGCGCGTGTGTCTCTCTGTCTCTCTCTCCTCTGAACTCCAATTGATCTTTGATTTACACCTTTCGGACTTAACCCTTCCTGGTAATAATATTATAATTCTTCCTAGCTGCCCATCATAGCTCATTTATACCTTAGCTAACCTGCTTGATGAAAGTTCTGTCTGGGAAAGGATTTTATGTGGTCCAAATTTATATGGCCCTCTACATCTAATATGGTAATTTGCACATAGTAGTTTTTCTGTATAACAGTTGAGGATTTAATGAATATTCTTCCTATTTGGAGGGAAAAGTGTACACTTATATTTTGGCTTTGGAGAGGTAACTACTTTAGCATGTGAATT